>NC_060148.1:167435087-168109667 GCF_021461385.2 Schistocerca piceifrons | reverse complement strand
AACTACATAATGGTTAAGGGAGACCGTGTAGAGAAATGGTGTTATTTGCAGTGTTATTTTTTCCGTAACTTGTGACCAAATTTCCTGAGCCGACAAGCAGAAAAGTTTCTGTTGTATCATGAAAAACCCTGTGAATACTTCGTGCAATAAAAGCTTTGACTGGTTCCTCACCATGCTGGTAATTTGTCAGAAATGTCCCTCTCTCTCCACTCAAATTGCCGCCCTTCACGGGCTGCCAACAAGGGCAGTGTCACAACTCTAGTGAATGACGACTCGTCTTCCAAAACTCCTGCAGTTTACTTTTCTATTTCTCAGTGATTGCAGTGGCTTCTTACCACCATCCGTGTGCGCACTACCCAGTGTTTAAAAGTGAATGTTGGGGTTTAAAGCTTTGTAGCATTTATTACATTCTGCTTACAGTTTTTATTACATTAAATTAAAAGGCAACTCGAGCAGTTTTACAAAGTTTGCAGTTGTTACGAGATCTAAAGCCTCCGGACTATGATTTACATTCCAACTTTGGAAACAAAGTGTTGTTGCATGAAGATGATTTCCTGTATTGTGTCACCTTCAGTGATAAATTCAGGTTTCACTTAAGTGTAAATGTGGACACACAATGTGCGCATCGCATCAGTGGGTCAGCAAATCCCCAAGAGATGGTCCAGTTCCAACAAATTGAATGTTTTTTGTGCCATATTCTGGTGGAAAGTTTATGGGCTTTTCTTCTTTGGTGAAGCAAAGTGCTGTTTCTTATATTGATGCACTAAAACTGTGGCTCTTTCCTCATTTGGGAGAAACTGGATCACAGAATTACATTTGGCTGCAAGATGGTGCACCACCTCACAGGTATGTGGTATTACTTGGAACTTGGTACAGGATTAGCTAGATGATGATGATGATGATGATGATGATGATGATGTACAAGACTCCAGGATTGGTCACGGGGGCAGACAACACACCTCGTTTCACACGGACTCCACGTTCACCTGCTCCGACACCAAGCAATTTTTACCTTTGGGAGCTCGTAAAGGATCACGTGTATGTGCTTCTGTTACTTGCCGATCTATCCGACACAAGAAACAGTTGTTGCAACCATTACTCCAGGCACACTGATCAATGTTTGGCCGGCCGCTGTGGCCGAGCGGTTCTAAGCCCTTCAGTCCGGAACAGCACAACAGCTACAGTTGCAGGTTCGACTCCTGCCTCTCGCACGGATGTGTGTGCTGACCTTAGGTTAGTTAGGTTTAAGTAGTTCTAAGTTCTAGGGGACTGATGACCTCAGATGTTAAGTCCCATAGTGCTCAGAGCCATTTGAACCATCAAGGTTTGGGGAGGACTCATCTATTGATTGGGTGTGTACTTTAATGATGAATCGTGCTGACATTGAGCACTTTTTGTCCTTAACAGTCAACAGAACCCACTTTTTCACTATTAAGAAGTGTTTTATTTAAAATTGTTTCATCAGTTTATGTGGTTGGCAATGCATAATACAGGCTTTATCTTGTCCTGGTATTGTAGAAACTATGCCACTTTTTGATTTGAGATGTTTTACCTATATTCTGGAAGAACACTTGTGAGGGCAAAAATGTGTGTCCCTGAGAAAGCTTTGCAGCGCGTCGAGAGAACAAAGTGAACGATAAAATTGGATTAAGAAGAGAAAAACGTACTTTGACACGAACGAGTTCAGTGAGTCGGCTTAACGTGCAATGTTTGAGGATGACATGTCTGTCGCTTGCCGATCACGATGTCAAAGTTTTCTTCCCGAGAAACTTTGGCATCGACTTGTCGTTCGGTTACATTCAGAATCGGTGTGGATGCCTCCTCTTTGAAATACTTTGTGTAATATTTTTGGTGTGTCTCACTGTTTTTTGTTGTGTCATCTTTCAGAAAAATTATATATTTTCAGTTTTGACTGTCACCGACTGAAGATGCTGTTAAAATTCCCAAATGAGAGAATTGCAGGAAAGCTTTCCGTCCATCTTGAGTCGTACAAATTTGTAATGAATTTCTTCACTGATAATTTCTATGACATTAGCCACATAGTAAGGTCAGAAGATGTTGTCAGACTTGTTGTTTACACGTGAAAGTTCGTCTTTACCAATCCTAGTATTTATCACACTGAACTCCTGCTAATCTGGCCCTCAGAAGTCCAGCCCCTCAGTAATCCGGCCCACATCTGGCCTCTAGTCGTTCAAGTAGATAATGAATTATTGTGTGCAACAACATTGTTAGTTAATTACAATGTCAAACAATGCTACATGTGTTTGAAATTGCAGCTTTCTTTATGGTTCAGTATCACGGCTTCTAAAACACGCTATGCTAGACGTCGAGCAGGATGTTGAAACTACAGGGAAGACGAACTGACATTCTTCCTGAAAAGCAGTTGCTGCCAAGTACAGTGCTGGATGAGCAGCTGTTTGTGACCAAACTGTAATAGACGAAGAACAGTTGAAAGAGTACAACAAAGTTGTGATGAAGGAGAGGAAATACGAGGAGAGAACACCGCTGGTGCCGAACCTGCAGACATCTCCCTGGAGTACATTATGCAACAGCCTGAAATGTGCAGTATCGATGTAGTGCTTGTAAAGCCGAGTGTGATCAGGTGTACTGCCATTGCATATCGTCATTGTGACAATTATTCTCCATCTGTCGTAAGAATAAATCTCGTTTAAGTAAACATTACACTATGTAAACATTACACTATGTCTTCTTCTCTCTCTGCTGGCCCCTCATTGGATTTCGTTTCATGTGGAGCAGAAGCTGAGCTGTCTCGAATACACTCGAGTGCGATAATGCGTATTTGTTTCGTGCTCTGCATTATGCATACGTCGGCTCAGCGACGATATGGGGCGACAGGTTGCAGTGCATTTAACTTGGGCAGCACTGACCAGACAAGTGATCCAGCTAACCCGCAGTGAAGTAACAGTTGCAGTGAAGACATAAAGAGAGATGAGCAAAGAAACAATATAGCTTTGAATGTCATTTAATTTTAAACAGAAGGAAGTAATATATGGCAAAACTCCGGTGATACGCTTCTTAGGTGAGCAGACAGAAAACGTGACATGCTCTGGATGTTAGCTAACATAGACACGGATTCCCAGGTAGATGCCGTGTTTCTCGACTTCCGCAAGGCGTTCGATACAGTTCCCCACAGTCGTTTAATGAACACAGTAAGAGCATATGGACTATCAGACCAATTGTGTGATTGGATTTAAGAGTTCCTAGATAACAGAACGCAGCATGTCATTCTCAATGGAGAGAAGTCTTCCGAAGTAAGAGCGATTTCAGGTGTGCCACAGGGGAGTGTCGCAGGACCGTTGCTATTCACAATATACATAAATGACCTTGTGGATGACATCAGAAGTTCACTTTTTGCGGATGATGCTGTGGTATATCGAGAGGTTGTAACAGTGGAAAATTGTACTGAAATGCAGGAGGATCTGCAGCGAATTGACGCATGGTGCAGGGAATGGCAATTGAATCTCAATGTAGACAAGTGTAATGTGCTGCGAATACATAGAAAGAAAGATCCCTTATCATTTAGCTACAATATAGCAGGTCAGCAACTGGAAGTAGTTAATTCCATAAATTATCTGGGAATACGCATTAGGAGTGATTTAAAATGGAATGATCATATTAAGTTGATCGTCAGTAAAGCAGATGCCAGACTGAGGTTCATTGAAAGAATCCTAAGGAAATGCAATCCGAAAACAAAGGAAGTGGGTTACAATACGCTTGTTCGCCCACTGCTTGAATACTGCTCAGCAGTGTGGGATCTGTACCAGATAGGGTTGATAGAAGAGATAGAGAAGCTCCAACGGAGACCAGCGCGCTTCGTTACAGGATCATTTAGTAATCGTGAAAGCGTTACGGAGATGATAGATAAACTCCAGTGGAAGACTCTGCACGAGAGACGCTCTATAGCTTGGTACGGGCTTTTGTTGAAGTTTCGAGAACATACCTTCACCGAGGAGTCGAGCAGTATATTGCTCCCTCCTACGTATATCTCGCGAAGAGACTGTGAGGATAAAATCAGAGATATTAGAGCCCACACACAGGCATACCAACAATCCTTCTTTCCATGAACAATACGAGACTGGAATACAAGGGAGATCCAATAGAGGTACTCAAGGTACCCTCCACCACACACCGTCAGGTGGCTTGCGGAGTATGGATGTAGATGTAGATGTAGAACATAACGCTGTAATTAAAAACAAGAGTGATGAAAATTGCTGACTTCAACAAGTGTAATTTTTCTTCACGAGCTATGTGTGGCATAAAAGCCCACTGCTGATTTCCCGTGTAGTTAAATATTGATGCCACCGAGGGTATTACAGTCAGTCATCTGGTAATCTCCGTACTCCTTCCATATTGTACTCCGAGCAGTACGGTACATTTTGGAAGTTCACGTTGATAACGAGACGATCAGCAACAGAATCCCAAGCCACCAAAAACACATTTCTTCCTCCTCCTCTTTTATGACGTACTGTTCTGCATTTCGCCATTGTTCTGCTGTGATGTGTCACAAAACTTTGTGCATTATTTCCATTTCGTGCATTTGGCAGTTTGTTATTTCTCTCAACAAATCACTTAACTTGACTGCAGATCAATTCTGTTGGGTTCAGTTGCAGTGTTATGTGACAACAGTAAAAATGCCGCATTTTCAGTGTGCTTGACACTGTGAACATTATAGTTTTCCACTTTTCTACACGCTTATTACTCTGGCTCATATGAGACCACATCTGTCCTACAAAACAATGTGCATATTGAAATAAAGAGTATTTGATTTTTAATTTTTCTCCAAAAAATTTAGCTGTGTAATGTTTTCTTAACTTCAACAATCTCTGACAATTCTTTATAAAATATTAATAATTAAGAATATGTACTTGCAATGAAAACCAGAATTTTGCTTGCAATATGTAATTAGAAACTAGAAGACGTGTATTTTTCTTGAAAAGTGCTGGTTAAGTATGCCTTAATTAACATATATTTGATGAATATCACATTTAAATGATTTAGGTATTCAAACAGGAAAAAATCATAGACAACAACGTGTTTTGAACCGTCGCCTGCCAGCATACACAATTGTCGTTCAGTGACACTGTTCTTTACACCATGCATGTAATTACAATTCTTTCCCTTATATTTATTTCTTAGGTTTTCTCGAAAAATATCAATGCTGCTTTTTCTGTACAATCTTGTGAAAAACATTAAGAACAACTTGTTTCTTACCATAAATGGTGCTACATGAGAAGTTCACTACAAAGCAATTCACAGTACACATGAACAATAAGACAATCAGAGCACAAGCAGCATTTACAGAGATTTGTGACAGTACATAATTTTTGAAATACAAATTATGTAACGAAAATAAGATTAAGAAAAACGTTGATGGCTGTTAATACGTCAGAAATTCTTAAAGGTTCTTTTACAGTAACGTAGTAGTAAGATATCTAATACGGACCTACTTCCAAGAGCGGAACACCAATGTACGAGAGCTACGGGTACTGACCAATCAGTGAATTTGTGTTTTTGTATATCAGGTTTGTGAATGAAGTATACAAATTTGCGACACGTTTTGTAGTGAGTGATACTACTGTGTATATACACACACTAGAGGATTAAGTTTTCTGTGAAAGGAATGTCTCTTTGGATTTAATAAAATGTAATCACTATGTGTTAACACTAAGTTTAATACACTCTCAATAATCCTGCACTCCCACCAATCCGGCACCTGTGCTTGCAAGGAATCACCAGATTAACAAGAGTCTGGTGTACTTCCATTGTTATTTACAAAACAAATAATGCAATTCCTAAATCATTTTGTAATGCTGTATCTTTTGTTGCAGGAACCAGAGTGTATTATTGTGCAAAAGCTGGAACCAGGTGACTACGATTTGCAACTCGGAGAGTCGGACACTGCGCAGGTAGGAAAGATTTTGCACTCTGACATACTTTTCTCATTTTTGTCTTCTTTCCCATTTATTTCTGATTTTGAGACACAGTTCTGTAGTGATAGCAAAACTTGATGCTAATTTTTTATCACACTTGTTTTCTTGTCTGTAGCTTGTGAAGCTCGAACCAATGTTATCTTGATCCACTGGGTAGCACCGTAGACCTGATGAAAAACCTTGGACCGACAGCCACTTGAAGATAAATGTCAGCTGTCAGATAAAAGCCTGCTTTCAATGTTGCTTGAAACAGTGTTAAGTGACAGATCTAGAAATCTAGTACAGTCCCCTGATACTGGTGCCATAGAGTAAAATAGACGAGATTATCATAATTACGACGTACACAGGGGAATTTAAACACTCATTCTTCCTGCATTTCATACAGAAAGGAAACAGGAAGCAACCATAATAACTGATGTATTGGGAAGACTGCTCTCCTGTGCACTTTGCAAGGTACACGTGTAGAGTTGATGGCATTGTACAGGTTTGAAATTGGAGGAGGAAGGAGAAAATGCACTTCGAGAAAGTGGGTGTTTGTTAAAGTAGTGTGAAGTCTTTAGTGTATTGCACTGTCAGATGTTGTATAGAGTTTAATGTTGAGAAATTCTCGGAGAAAATGTCAGTGACTGAAAGTTTGAGTCGGGTTGGCGGTATGACGAGATGGCCTAACAGCTGAGGCAGAAATATGTGATCAAAGTATGAGTCTGAATCCCAGTATTTAGTAAATTTTTGGTACATAAAATGTAACAAAACGGTTCCAGACACCTTTTCAGGTCTCAAACATCTACGACTATGTATGCAGACCGGAGTAGCAAATGAAAATTAGTAGAGAGGCTGGAATTTGAAACAGGACCTCCCGGTCGCTAGGAAGAAACACTAACCGCTGAGCCACTCGGGCACAGTGGCTTTGCACAACTGCGCTGACTACCGTAGCACACCTCCCTCCTCCTCCATTTGTACCGGTCCCTCGTCCGTTCGAAACTTGACTGAGGGTGTTTTGTCGATGCGTCTGCACGCCCGTCCCTCTTATACCGTCTCGACCCTATCCACCGTCGTGGCACCTGTTTGGCCACGGGCGCCTCTTACCCCAGCCGAACTACCACTGTCGTACCGCCGTAACTTTCTCCTCGGCAGGTACGCGTGCCGTTCGTCTGCAGTGCGTGCCCGCCCGTCCTGTGCCTCCTTCAATAATTTCTTTGATCGCCAGTGTGGGGCGTGTCCCTCTTCCCTGTTAACTCCTGGAGTCCGCTTTCGGCACTTGATACGGCAGCTTAACTTCACACTACCTGCAACTTTCCCGGTGGGTGTGAACCCTTCCCCGCCTCGGTTTTGTGAAGCGGCCCGTGTTAACCTCGGCCTTCACTCATTTCCTAAGGACACTATTACAGCCTGGGTCTACCGCCTTCAGTTTCGCAACCCTCGCACGGAACTTCGTGATAGTACCTTTGCGTACACTGGTAGCTCTCTGACTGACCGTGGGGTCCGGTGTGCCTTCATTATTGGCACTCGTGTCTTTAGATGTCAGCTTCTGGCGCACTGCTCAGTATGTACAGCCGGGCTCTTCCCCCCGTATTGGGCCACGGAGTACGTCTAGTGACACAGCCTTTTCGATTGTGTCCTCTGCTCGGACCCGGTCGGTGCCCTTCAAAGTCTCTCTGCACCGTACACTGCCCATTCCTCAGTGCAGCGGATCCAGAAAAACTGTCACTGGCTCACTCTCAGTGGACCACTGTGACGTTTCTGTGGGTCCCCGGTCACGTCAGTCTGCCAGGACGCGAGGTTGCCGACGCTGCTGCCGAGGCTGCAGTCCTTGTACCTCGGCCCGCGAATTCCTGTATTCCCTCTGACGATGTCCGTGTTGCCGTCTGTCAGGAGGTGGTGCCCCTTTGGCATTGCCAACGGTCCTCTCTACACGGCAATAAGCTCCGTCTTACGAAACCTCCCACAGCGGCTCGGACGACCTCCTCTCGGCCCTCTCGTTGGGAGGAAGTCATTTTAACTAGGCTACGTATTGGGCACTGCCTATTTAGCTATCGTCTTTTGATAAGTGGTGCTACCTCACCTTTTTGTAAACATTGCGCACAAGTTTTAATTGTTCGCCACTTCCTGACCGAATGCCCATTTTTTTAACTGTCTGTGTTCCCGCTCGGGTTTGCTGTCGGCCGTTTCAGCAAACGGCGTGCGTTCTGTCGACCGTGCATTACTTTTTATCTGCCGAAACAATATGGCAGAGGCCATTTAATTTTTGGTTTTGGACTCCTATTTATGTATGGTGTCTTTTTCAATCCTTTCTCCACTTGCCTGTTTTTAGCTGCCTTCTCTTATGTCAATTGGGACTGACATATAGTTGTTTTTTAACTCCTCTGTGTCTTCATGTTCTGTAGTTTTGTCTTGGGTGTGTACGATCCCAGCTGTTTTTTGCGCCTTAAAGTAAAACAAAACAAAAACCAATGCCTCCCTCCTTAGTCCGACTTGCCGTCACTCCTCAGCCCACTCGGTTCTTCCTCTAAACTCGAGCAGTGCTGCAGAGACTGCCCGACTCTGTCTGAATGGCGCCTCGGCGTTGAACGAAATGGGGGATCTCGCCAGTACCCCAGAGGTGGGTGCATTAATAAAATGAAACTATTTACTTCCAGAGATTTTTTCACGTGTCAAACATCTATAATGTTTATATGCAGACTGTAGTGCTCAGAATGAGATTCTCACTCTGCAGCAGAGTGTGCGCTGATATGAAACTTCCTGGCAGATTAAAACTCTGTGCCGGACCGAGACTCGAACTCGGGACCTTTGCCTTTCACGGGCGAGTGCTCTACCAACTGAGCTACACAAGCACGACTCATGCCCCACCCTCACAGCTTTACTTCTGCCAGTATCTCGTCTCCTACCTTCCAAACTTTACAGAAGCTCTCCTGCGAACCCTGCAGAACTAGCACTCCTGAAAGAAAGGATATTGCGGAGACATGGCTTAGCCACAGCCTGGGGGACATTTCCAGAATGAGATTCTCACTCTGCAGCGGAGCGTGCGGTGATATGAAACTTCCTGGCAGGTTAAAACTGTGTGCCGGACCGAGACTTTAACTTGGGACCTTTGCCTTCCACGGGCAAGTGCTCTACCATCTGATGGGTGTCAGCTCAGCTACATGTACGTGTGCACCAGTTAGTGCGTGCTTGCCTTTACCTTTTACAGTATTGTATGGCTTATGTTAAGTGGAAGCAGTTATCCTTTAGAATGACTTTCAGTGCCAACCGCTAAACACCCAATTCTTTAAAGAATTGCACTGAAATGTATAAAACAGCTTCAAAAACCTTATTACTTTACAAACAAGTTAATGTGTTAAATATTCGCTTCTAAGCATGTAAGAGAGAAAAAGTTTAGGAAAGGTTTGAAATTATGCTTAAAGTCTGTTTTGTCTTCTGAACTTGGTGTCGTACAATGATATAACATTAAAGGTACTTTCACTGTTATATTTGGACACTGTCTGCAAACTGTGTAGCGAATAAGTCCATAGTAAAGAAGTAATAAATTAAAACGTCATGTTTGTACCTGAATTTTGGCCACACAAACAGTGAATGTGTAGTGAGTGATAAACTTTTTTTACTTTCATCTTTTTGCAGGGAGTGAAAGTGAGAACAAGCTTCATAAAGTTTTGAAATTGTGTGTAAACTTTACAGGAAGCCCCTAGGTGCTCTCCTTGTCAAACACTGGACGAATGAAGTTGTGTATCTGCACACTGTCAGTTTGACTGCCTCGAGACGGCCTCACAGTTTGCAACTGTAATATTTGTCTTAAAACTTACTGCACGTCTTACTGAGTGGATTATGACAGCAATTTGGTCAATAATAATGTGAAATATTGTATGTCGAATGTTTGTTACCCCTAGGCTGTAGCTGATACCTGGCTCAGGTGTAGCATTTTAGTAATATTGATAGTTGTAATGCAGTAGCAGACCCCGAGAGTTTCTACTCGGAGTTTTTGTCTACTGTTTTGCAAAGTATAATCAACTTTCAACACTTCGAGCCTCATATTTTAACTACATACCCATTAATTAATTCAACGTGAACTCCCTCTACTCAAAATTGTGATCAGTTTTAGCCACTTTCACTGGAAGAGCATTTTTTTTTATAAAATAATGTTGCTATCTGTTTGTCTATAATGAGTCTGTTCATTACGATTTACCCTGCGACAGTAAATTGTCTTCCTCCCTTACGAATTATGCGATCTCTTGTTTTTTTTTCGTGTAAAATTACAGACTGAAACAGAAGGTGTCAACTACTTAGACGGAAATTCAGAAATCCCAGTACATTTTAGTGATGTATTCATCTACATACATACTGTGCGAACCGTTACAAAGTGTGTTACGGAGGGAACTCGGTGTGGCATCACGTGTGAGTGTCTCTGTCAGTTCCATTCACATGTGGAGCGCTGGAAGAATGAGTGCTTAAATGCCTCAGTGACTGCTTTAGTGAGTCTAATCTTCTCTTCACGGTCCCCGTGTCAGCTGTACGTAGGGGGTAGAACGATATCTGGAAATTCTTCATTAATACTGATTCTACAAATATTGTGGGTAGGCTTCCGTAGGATAACTCGAGCGTATCTCTGAGTGTCTGCCACTCTGTTTTATGTGAGGCTCTCCTGTCAGTCTGACAAACATTCCACCAGTTGTGCTGCCCTTCCATATAACTCCGGTGTCCAATGTTAGTCCTTTATAGCACGCTTCGTGCACACATTTGAGCAATGTTCTGGGACGGGTTGCACGAGTGTTTTGTAGACAAGTTCCTTTGTATGGTGCATTAGGAAAGTTACTATGCACCGAACTACAGACTATAGGTGTAGATTATGCTGGAAATTCAAAACGAAGTTGATGGAACTGTTTTTTCGTGTGTACACAATTGCTTTTAATTATAAAATATTTTAACTTTTTTAACTTAATGTCTTTTTTTAAAAAATACTTTTTGGTAGCCACATTAGCTGTTAGCAGTTCCTTTATTACTGGATGACACACAACCGGTTTCAGAACTATTCAGTCGGATCCTCAGGTGCATACATCATACAGAAAAATATGATATGAACTAGAAGTAAATGGTAAAAAATAAGGCAATTAACCAGAAACTAATTTATATTTGGTTTGTTAAAGTACACAGTCTCACAGTGTTTGGACGGCATTCGAATTGCCAGAACTGCCTAAATCGGATAGTTACAAGATGAAACATCAGAAATTCCAGTGGGTAGCAGGTGCAGGCAGTGTATACGAGCTCTGTGAGCTGCGGGTACGGACCTAAAAATGGAGTCGAAATAAGATGCCGGAGGAGAACTGTATGGAACAAACTCTTGTGTGGATAGAAAAATATAAAGATTCACCACTTGTGAAAAATCGAGAGATTCTCACAAAAGCCACATGGTGGAGATGTGGCTATTCCCGAAGTAGGAAGGCCAGGCCAGCTGACAACCCAGTCGACATAACGTTACTGAAACTGCCAGCGTGCAGTGTGCCAGAGAGAAGCGACCGACTCCTTCCCAGGTACATACCCGTGGCCCACCGTGCTCGTGCACACTGCTTGCACCTGTCTTTCTGGTTCATTATCTTATTTTCACCATTATTATACCTCCTAATTTATATTACATTCTTTCATACACCCATCAAAGAAAGGTTTGCATGACCTCGGTTCCCAGAGTTCTGGAACCTGTACATAAAATTGGATTAAAGATCAACATAAACGTCATTTCCACCCTTTTTATTGCTCGTGAAAACCACACATTGCATGTTGTACCACCATACACTGAGACCTTCATAGGTGATGGTCCAGATTGCTGTACACACTGTTACTTCTAATACCCAGTAGCACATCCTCTTGCATTGATGCACGCCTGTATTCTTCGTGGCATACTATGCACGAGTTCATCGCGGCACTGTCGGTCCAGTTTGTCCCACTCCTCAACGGCGATGAGGCGTAGATCCCGCAGAGTGGCTGGTGGGTCACGTCGTCCGTAAACGGCCCTTTTCAATCTGTCCCGGGCATTTACGACAGGGTTCGTGTCTGGAGAACGTACTGGCCACTCTCATTGAGCGATGTCGTTATCCTGAAGGAAGTCATTCACAAGATGTGCACGATGGGGGCACGAATTGTCATCTGTGAAGACGAATGCCTCGCCAATATTCTGCCGATATGGTTGCACTGTCGGTCAGAGGATGGCATTCGTGCATCGCACAGGCGTTATAGCGCCTTCCGTGACCACCGGCGGCGTATGTCGGCCTCACGTAATGCCACCCCAAAACGGAAGGGAACGTCCCCATAGCTGCACTTGCTGGACAGTGTGCCTAAGGCGTTCAGCCTGACCGGGCTACCTCCAGACGTGTCTCCGACAATTGTCTGGTCGAAGGCATATGCGACACTAGTCGGTGAAGAGAACGTGATGCCAGTCCTGAGCGGTCTATTTGGCATGTTGTTGGGCACATCTGTACTGCACTGCATGGTGTCGGGGTTGCAAAGAAGGACCTCGCCAGGGATGTCGGGAGTGAAGTTGTACATCCTGCACGCTTTGAGTCGTAACACGACATCCTGTGGCTGCACAAAAAGCATTATTCAACACAGTGGCATTGCTGTCAGGGTTCCTCCGAGTCATAATCCGTAGGTAGCGGTCATCTGCTGCAGTAGTAGCCCTTGGGTGGCCTGAGCGGGGCATGTCATTGACAGTTCCCGTCTCTCTGTACCTCCTCCACGTCTGAACATCATCACTGTGGTTCACTCTGAGACACCTGGACACTTCCCTTGTTGAGAGCCCTTCCTGGCACAAAGTAACAATGCAGAAACAATCGAACTGCAGTATTGATCATCTAGGCACGGGTGAACTACAGACAACACGAGCCGTATATCTGCTTCCTGGTGGAATGACTAGAACTGATCGGCTGTTGGACCCCTTCCGTCTAATAGGCACTGCTCGTACATTGGTGTTTACATCTTTGGGCGGGTTTAGTGACATCTCTGAACAGTCAAAGGGACTGTGTCTGTGATACAATATCCACAGTCAACTTCTGTCTTAAGAAGTTCTGGGAACCAGGGTGATGCAAAACTTTTTTTTTATGTGTGCAAATGTATACACCTGAGGATGTGATTAAAGTGTTGTGAAACTGGCTGTGTGTGATACTGTAATAAAGGAACTACTAATAGCTAATGCGGTACCGAAAAGCTGTTTTAAACATTTTAATACTTTCTTAAAAAATGTTTAAAATATTTTATCATTCACCTCAGCTGTGGATACCCAACTGAAAAATCATTTATTAATTCCTTCTACTGTTGTTTACCATTTAACTATTTGGTTCTGTTCATGGAAACTGTTGAGTGCAGAGTGCAGTGTTTAGGTGTTCAGTTTGTTTTTAAATTTCTGTGTTTTCAACTGAGAAACTTGTACTGGTGTTCAAAATTAAAGCAACAAGCATAAATTTTGCAGGGTTGCATTTATTTTGCCACAAAACAGTATAAATAGGTGATAGCGGAGTAGAAACAATGTAAACAATACGGAATGCAAACGACTGCAATATGTACAAGAGTAGATGAAAATGTCCTTCATTTCTTCCAACTTGACAGATTTGCACACACATTCCGACAAGTGTTTAATGTGCACAGTATGGGGTGTGACCACCTGTGGCAGCAGTATAGGCCTTAAAATGCTGGAGCATGCTGTGAACAATGTCACCAGTGTCACATTGAGGCAAAATGCCCATTCTTCATGTGGAGGGTTTCACAAGTCTCGGAGGGCGGTCGGCGGATGCTGACGTGGTGCAAGCCGTGTCACTAGTGCATCCCAGACATGCTCTATGGAATTCGAATTGGGAGAGTGAGCAGGCCACGCCATGCGTGCAATATCTTCCATTTCCGACAAAACGTCAACCACCTGTGCTCTGTAAGGTCGAGCATTATCGTCCGTCAATACAATATAGAGCCCGGGCCCGTAGCAGCTCACAACTGCCACATGTGAGATCCTGAGATCTCCTTATGGATCCTGACACCAGTAAAATCTCTCTGATTCACCCATACAATTTGATGAAGAGGAGTTCGAGTGGTAAACGTAATCCCTGATCCTCCTCGATATCAGTCTCCTTCCACAATGTTGGGGTCTCGAAATCAAGTTCTACGTTCCCTCCGGATGCGAAAGCTGGATAGACTGAGGTATGCCATTGTTAAACCACTGCATAAAAAAAGGGGATACATCTGATGTCAACAACTACCACCCAATCTCTCTTCTGACTGCTTTATCCAAAATTCTTGAAAAAGTAATGTATTGTAGAGTAGCTTCACACCTTTGTAAAAATAAAGTTTTAACAAAATGTCAGTTTGGTTTCCAGAAGGGTTTTTCAACGGAAAATGCTATATATATTTTCACTAATGAAATATTAAATGCTCTGAGTAACCGGAAGTCACCCGTTGGGATTTTTTGTGATCTCTCAAAGGCTTTTGATTGTGTAAATCATGGAATACTTCTAGATAAGATCAAGTACTGTGGTATGAATGGAACAGTGCTCAAATGGTTTAAATCATACCTAAGTGGAAGACTGAAGAAAGTTGAAATAAACAGTTCACATAATATGCAAGAAACTGGTGATTTCTCAAACTGGGGAACAGTCAAGAATGGTGTGCTACGAGGTTTGGTCTTTGGTCCTCTGCTGTTCTTAATATATATTAATGACTTGCCATTCTATATTCATGAAGATGCAAAGCTGGTACTTTTTGCTGATGATACAAGTACAGCTATCACACCCAACAGACAAGAATTAACTGGTGAAATTGTAAATGATGTTTTTCAGAAAATCATTAAGTGGTTCTCTGCACATGGGCTCTCATTAAACTTTGACAAAACACAGTACATACAGTTCCACACAGTAAATGGAATGACCCCATTAATATATACAGACGTCGATCAGAAATCGGTCGCTAAGGTGGAATATTCAAAATTTCTAGGTGTATGCATTGATGAGGGGTTGAACTGGAAAAAACACACTGAGGATCTGCTGAAACGTTTGAGTTCAGCTGCTTATGCTATTAGGGTCATTGCAAATTTTGACGATATACATCTGAGTAAATTAGCTTACCATGCCTATTTTCATTCTCTGCTTTCGTATGGCATCATATTCTGGGGTAACTCATCATTGAGTGAAAGAGTGTTCATTGCACAAAAGCCTGTAATCAGAATAATCCCTGGAGCTCATCCAAAATCATCCTGCAGACACTTATTTAAAGAGCTAGGGATCTTCACTGTAGCCTCACAATATATATATTCACTTATGAAATTTGTTATTAACAATCCGAACAAATTCAAAAGTAATAGCAGTGTACATGGCTACAACACTAGGAGAAAAGATGATCTTCACTACTCGAGGTTAAATCTAACTTTGGCTCAGAAGGGCGTAAATTATGCTACCACAAAAGTCTTTGGTCACTTACCTAATAGCATCAAAAGTCTGACAGATAGCCATATAGCACTTAAAAGGAAATTAAAAGAATTTCTTAATGGAAACTCCTTCTACTCATTAGATGAATTTTTGGATGTAGTAAGTGGGTAATTTCCCAACCCCCACAAAAATAAATAAAAATATTGAGTGTCATTTAATATTTTGTCTAATGTAATATCTTGTATAGACACCTTCTATTAACCTGACACGTTCCACATTATAACGAAGTGTCGTAGTCACGATCTATGGAACAAGTACTAATCTAATCTAATCTCTAATCTAATCCATTGAGAATCTGTCACCAGACCAAATTGGGACTCATCTGTGAAAAGAACATTGGCCCACTGTTTGATTATCTGGATCACATGTTGATGGCTCCACTCTAGATGTTCCCTTGTCTGAAGAAGCATCAGAGATGCACACACACAGCAGGTCTCCAACAGTAGAGGCCACTCTGTCAAAGCCTTCTCTACACTGTTTGCCTCGATACAACATGCGGCGAGGTCATGTGTCAGTTGTCGTGCAGTATTAAGGCCGTGCAGTTCTCGTGACCTTACAGCCAAATAACGGTCCTCTCTTTCCGATGTCCCACGTGGTTGGTTCTGCTCCGGTCTCCGGGATAGTTTCAATTTCTAAAACTGTTGCTAAGTCCAAAAGACGACAGAACGATACGTACGAAGTCATCGGGCCGTGCGAGTTTGCAATTGTCCTGCTTCCAATTCCTCTTATGGCCTTCCACCTCACGGAGTCTGGTAGGCACCTTTTCTCTGCCATACTGCACCAATTGTGACTGTGTGCACAGCGATTGTGGATGTTGGACTAGCTGGTAAACACTACTCAGTTTGATATGTGCCTCGACGTTATCATTGACGTGATCTTCCGTTGACCAAAATGCCACTTTCTGTGCCGAAGACGATTGTACAGACATCTGTTGACAGTTTGTGCTCGTATTATTATATTGTGAGAATTAGGCACAGGATGGGGAAATAGTGGTTTGTTGCTTTAATTTGGGACATCCGTGTATTTTTCTTGTTGAACATGTGTTTTGACTAGGTGGTAGGTAAATAGATGTAGTGCAGGGAGCATTTGCTGAAAAATTGCAGGAAACATCTGCGCATCTTCAGAATGTGGTTTGTTGTTGAGAAATTTTGGGGGATGGACTCAGTGTTACATGCTGAATGAACTGGAAGGGCACCTAAAATGAACAGAAGTAAGCTACTTCTAATGCCGTGTGGCAGATCTGAGCAAAATCATTGCACAAAAAAAGAAAAAAACAAAAGATTTCCGCACTTGGCACTGTGCATAAAGTGATTTGGCAAACATTGAAATTTTCCCTGTATAATGTGACAGCAGTGCAAAAACTGGTAGATGAATATCAGGAAAAGTTAATTGGTTGTTGCAAATAGTTTTCTTTTATTAAGAGGAATACTGTCGATAGTCTCGATGTCACCTTTTATGCAGACAATGCCCGATTCCAACTTTCTGGTCAACTTAACACACACAACACGCGATTACGGTCAACAGAGAATCCTCTTGCTGTACATTAAACAATGTTGTGTGATCAGAAAATTGGACTGTGAGAAGTAATATCCAGACGGTACGTTGTTAGACTTTTATTTTTTTAAGGAACCGTGAAGAGGGAATGTTATTGTTTAAAGATCCACAATTTCATTGCCAGCAAAAGGAAGGTTAAGTCAATTACTTACAGTTTCAACAATACGGTGCTACTGTGCCCGCAGCAAGCAACACTTTGTATGTCCTGGTAGAGATTTGTGGGGAACTTGTCACCTCAGTAAACCTGTATCTTTCTCACTTACTATACCTTACTCCACCAGGCTTTTTTCTTCGGGAAAGAGGAAAATCTGTAATGTATCACAGCCACCAAACTCACTTTGTGACTTAAAATCTGAAATAACTGCATATGTGAGAAGCAGATAACAATCAGATCTGCACAAAGTGTTTTCCAATCAAATTAAGTGGGTTCGGATTTGTGGGTGTCACTTCCAACAAATGTGTAGCTGCACAGCAAGTTTTTTGAACGCCCTGTAATCTGATAGTATTTCCCTATTATTGCACTAATGAACTGAAGTCTGCTTCCTGCTCTACCTATAACTATGACTGTGAGCCTATGTGATTATTCTGTTTCATATCCCTGCCAACTGCTACTCCCAGGTATTCATAAGAGTTGACAGAGTTTAAAATTGCAACTCACTGATATTACTGTTGGAGGATTTTATATCCTTTTGTTTTGTGAAGCACATAATTTTACATATTGGTACACTTAAAGGAAGTTGCCAATCACTGCACTGTTTTGAAATCTTACGAAAATCATAAATATTAGGATGTTGAAAGGTTGAATATTTGACCAGTTATGGCTCGGCTGCTGAAGGGGGACCGAGCACGTGTCCGGCCCCACAGGACTCGGCTCGGTCGCGTACTTGCTCTGTGTCTGCTGCCCAGACTCCAGATACGCGAATAACCGAGCTCCACCTGTCATCGCTAACGTGTGCCGCACTGCACAAATCCGACCCCCTTCCTTTTTAACACAAAAGTAATGTTGCAAACTACATTTACACGACATAGTTAACTTCGTACAGTACAAGATTTGGTATCTAGCACATCTGAAACTGAGAGACATGATAAATAATTTAGAGATATCTGCTTCAGCTGTATTAATATTTATTTAGAACAAAATCTGATTTTCAGATGTATGAAATTATTTCGTAACACGTAACATGCGGTGAGGCCGGTCTGTGCTAAAGTTCCAATCTTTGCACGTCGGCAGAACTGTCCGCCGCTGGGCCGCCGTGCGGTAGGAACGCCGACAACCAGTAGGAACAGACTCGTGACCAGTAGCGATAGAGACAGCGTGACGCTGCCCAGACTGTCGTATGTGTGACGGTGCTATGCTGACTTTGTGTATATTCGTGACAGTGCTAGTACGGCTTTATTTTTTAGGACACGTTATAAAACAGATCTGAAGATGGTCACTGCTGACCGAAACTGGTGGTCTAAGGACCAAAAGTTTTGTGATCGTTGGCAGAATTAAAAGAAATTCGTAACGTGTTGCGTCCTCCCTGCTGAGAAACCAGTGATGGGTGATCTTTAATAATCCTTCATCTTACTCTTGTTATTAAATAGTGCTGTAATAACAGTATTGCTGTCGTACTGAGTCGAGCAATTTGTGAACCTAAGAAACACCGCAACCACCCGATTGCTGCAATTCGTAGCTTTCTAGATGTTACGTGAGAAAAGGCCAAGTCGGCTTTTGTACAAAGGTGGTCTGAAATGTTCTCCGAGTCACCACGAGAGGTCAGCGCTAGCGCAACGAGTTGTTCACGTGTCATTGGACTGTTGCCTGTAAACGTGCCACGTCAGTGCTCTCGGAAGAGAGCTGTGGCAGTCACGTGGCTCCGTAGTTGTTTCCGCGTAGTGATTTGCGAAGATGGAAAAAATTGAGATTCGAGCAGTGATCAAGAACTTCGTAAAGAAAGATATGAACGCAAAGGACATTTGTGCCGATTTCCAGAATACACCGAGGGGCTCTGTTCCTTCATCTACAGCTGTTGCTAAGTGAACAAATGAATTTAAATTTGGTCGGTAATCCACACAGTGGTCGGACGAGATGTGTCACTACTCCAGAGATAATTGCAAAAGTGCACAAGATGGTCACGGAGGATCGTCGATTGAAAGTGCGTGAAATGGTTCACACTTGCCAGATGTCATCTGAAAGGGTATATCACATTTTAACTGAAGAATTAGAAATGAAAAAATTATCTGCAAAATGGGTGTCGTAACTCTTGCCGCTGCACCTGCACACGTGTGCCGTCACCGTGGCAGAATTATACGATTTGAGGTACGAATTGTCACACCCACATTATTCACCTGATATGCCTCAGTCAGACTTCCATCTCTTCCCAAAATGGAAAATTTTTCTCAGTGGATGAAGGTTCAGTTCAAACGAAGAATTTATAATTGCTGGAGTTCGCAACTATTTTATAGGCCTGGAGGAAATTCATTTTCGAGATGGTATCGAGGCACTGGAACATCGACGGACTGAGTGCATTAATCTACAAGGAGAATACATTGAAAAATAAAAAAAAGTTTCATTGATATAGGTAGCTTTTTTCTAATTCCACTCTGAGAACTTTCCAAACCCCCTTGTATAACATGTTTTTGGAATCCTTGCCGCTTTGATGTTTTTGGAATCCTTGCTGCTTTGAACGGAGGCTGTCAGTTTATTTGAGGTACTGTAGTGCAACATGGGGTGAATGACATATGTTCCACTGAAAATGTTCGTGCTCATGAAAGATGGTCGTGTCTTCCCAAAACATTTTGTGTGTGGGGAGGGGGGGAAGAAAAGAAGGAAAAAAAAAGAAAATACTGTGTATGCCCTGATGTATGATGTGTGGAGATTGTCCATATGCAACGACACAACACAGCAGAGGCAAGGCACAGTGTCGTGGGTGCAATAGCACTCGCTGGACATGGACATTTGTGCCTCGGCGACGTGCCTTGAGGGTATCGTGAACACACTAGAGAAAACAGAGATACTATAATGTAAATGATCATGATAAATGAAGAGTGTAAGTCTTTGGTCTTAAGTTGAGTTCGGTGTGGTCAAATGTTTTGAATGATGTATTTGAAAAGTTAAAACTTATTGGTAATTGGATCTGTCTTCGCAGTTGATGTAAATAGTTGAACAGATACAGAAGATTACTGTTGAAGATGTATTTGTCATTTGGTAGCTCACAATAGTGAGACACTTTCTCACAGCATCACCCTCGACACGAATTCTCGAAGTGCAAGTTTGTGTGCAATATGCTACGGAGTAGCCGTACGACGAGAATAAAATGAAAAGGTGACCGTATTTCAGGCAGACCGGTAAATCACACTGACATATTGGCCACGCAGTGTTTCCTACTCGTGGCGTTGCAGTCGAGTTGCTACACACACGGGAGAAACGGAAACACCGCAATACCCAATTGTGTATGAGCTCAGGATATGTTGTAAAATCCGTGAAATAAACCACGACTGTGTTGGACTCGGTGATAACCTCATATAGTAATGAATGTCCTGGTGGAGCAATGAACTCACTGTTGGGAGATCCTCGAGCAGACCACGCACTACCGGTTTTGTGTAGTTTTGCCAGGCTGGATAAGGAGAAGGGAAGAGATGGTTCCTTTGAGAGGGAAGCAGCTGATTTCCTCTTGCTCTGTCTAATGGAGACGTTAACCCTCTAGACACAGGTGATGCCCGTGTGTGCAGTCGGCTCTTTCTGTACGATTCCACGAGGCACGCTGTTATCGAGTCTGATATAATTTCTTTGCTGTTTGTCAGAAGTCACGGTTTTCCTGTTGAATCTTTTTTTCCTGCCTTTCTTTATTTGTTTTGAAGTCCTGGTGGAGCTAAACAACAAATGTTACCCTGTTTGCATATTTTATGACCTGACCTTGCCAAATTTGTTGATATTGTTGGTCACTAAACTGAAGATTTATCTCTGCATTGGTGGGATATTAGTGTGTGCAAGTGGTGTCCTTTTGAATACACCCCTCATACCTGTGTACAGAGAATTGTCCCGTCATTAAAGAAACTTTTTTTCAGACCAGTGTGTGTGTGTGTGTGTGTGTGTGTGTGTGTGTGTTTTATTACACTGATATGTATATCTCATTGGCTGCCTTTGAAGTGATTTTGTGTAATACAGTGATTTTTCTTAATGGCAGGTGCACGAGGATGGGGTTGACCAGAGGCTGCCAGATACTCCAGCAGGAGGGGCTGAACAGGAGGTGATTCTCGGCCTGGCTCCGGAGGTGGAATGGGTGAGAGGTGCTCAGTAGTGCTCCATTTAAGGCTGTCCACTGGCGTTTGTCTTGACCTATGTGATGTGGAGCGGTAGTGTCTTTAGATTGTCGTACGGTGGTTTTTGTAGAGAATCTCTTAAATGTAAATGAAAGATTGTTATTTGAGTTCATAACAGTTTTTAATTGCTGCAGTGATTTTTAGAGC
Organism: Schistocerca piceifrons; assembly: GCF_021461385.2. Lineage (NCBI taxonomy): Eukaryota > Metazoa > Arthropoda > Insecta > Orthoptera > Acrididae > Schistocerca > Schistocerca piceifrons. Next base: position 168,088,264 of record NC_060148.1, on the reverse strand, counting down.
CAAAAATAAAGTTTGCAGTTTTTCATAATCACCCCAAGATTTTTAGTAGTGAACCATAAAATTCTGAAAAATAAAATCTTAAAGCATCCATCTCGACTAGCTCAAGCTTTACATATGTAACAGATAACACAGGCTCACATTGGAGAACTGCTCGATGGGTATAAAAACTAAACTCGTAGCTGTGAAACATTACATACGTCGGTCCAAAGATCTGGTAAAATGTCCTACTAGGACCGAAGGACATAGTGTGACAGCTGTTAACAACTTGTTTTTGAGCCGACAACCTGCAGTGATTTAGTTGCAAAATCAGTAAAGGGTAGTTTATCTGACTACAGTGGTCAAATATTGACATTAAAATATACTGAACAGTTAAACAATGGAAAATCCAGGATGGATAGTAACAACATTACGAAAAGGAAAGTTGCTACTCACCATACATAGGAGATGGTGAGTCGTAATAGGAACAACAAATAGACCTGTCACAAATAAAGCTTTCAGCCATTAAGGCCTTTGTCAACAATAAGTGACTCTCTCTCTCTCTCTCTCTCTCTCTCTCTCTCTCTCTCATGCAAATGCAACTTGCACACACATCTGCAGTCTCAGATAGCTGAGACCACACTGCGAGCAGCAGCACCAGTGCATGATGGGAGTGGCAACTGAGTGGGGGTAAGGAGGAGGCTGGGGCGGGGAGGGGGAGGGACAGAGTACGGTGGGAGTGGTGGACAGTGAAGTGTTGCAGTTTAGATGGAGGGCAGGAGAGAAGGTGCAGAGGGGGGAGGGGGTAAGTAGCGGAAAGGAGAGAAATAAAAATAAATTAAAAGACTGGGTGTGGTGGTGGAATGACGGCTGTGTAGTGCTGGAATGGGAACAGGGAGGGGGCTGGATGGGTGAGGACAGTGAGTAACGAAAGTTGAGGCCGGGAGGGTTACGGGAACGTAGGATGTATTGCAGGGAAAGTTCCCACCTGCGCAATTCAGGAAAGCTGGTGTTGGTGGGAAGGGTCCGTATGGCACAAGCTGTGAAGCAGTCATTGAGATGAGGGATATCGTGTTTGGCTGTGTATTCAGCAACAGGGTGGTCCACTTGTTTTTTGGCTACAGTTTGTCGGTGGCCGTTGATGTGGACAGACAGCTCGTCGGTTGTCATGCCTACGTAGAATGTGGCACAGTGGTTGCAGCTTAGCTTGTAAATCACATGACTGGTTTCACAGGTAGCCCTGCCTTTGATGGGATAGGTGATGTTAGTGACCGGACTGGAGTAGGTGGTGGTAGGAGGATGTATGGGACTGGTCTTGCATCCAGTGCATTGTCAGCTACCTCATTAAACTTGAGCTATAGTTCCTCTACATGTTCTTGTCTTGAGCTGAGAACTGAATAGTTTCAGACAAGCAATAAAGACCCGACAGCAGAAGTATATATTAATTGTCATACAGCAAATGAAACACCCTATGTAAAACTCCTATGGTTGCTGTTGAATAACAGTTAAAATGGAGTCGGTGCAGGGATAAACTAATCGAGAAGTTCAGTTCAGCATGTCTTGTCCTTAGGAACATTTGTAACTGTATTGACTTACACAAAAGGGTTGATGCCTTATTTTGCAGATGCTACAAGAGAGGCATTGAGCATGATGAAGATACGTACCTATCAGATGCGAAGAGTGTCTGTCTAAGAAGTGGAAAGAAAGATAGTATTTCCTGCTAATAATATGAAATGTCCACGAGAGTGAAATCACAGAAATTTGAACTCATTTGGAGTATTATTAAGAGTCACTGTTCCCATGCACCATCCCCAAATGAAATACGAAAACTGAGATGTGATTGCGGTTCTCAGAAGTATCCTCTGCTACACACTGTAAGATAACTTGAGGGGCTATAGTGCCCATTAGTGTCAAGTACTTGAATTAATGCCATCGTGGCAGCAGTATAAATGTGTCTCAAATGTTCACCATAGTGTGTAATTTGCTATAGATCACAAAAATGCTGTCTGAAATCCTTAAAGGAACATATTTCAGATTGGAACTATTAATAGTTATAGCTTTGATAACAGTGATGGGCCATGTTTCAAAACACTCTCTTATAATTTTGTGGGCGGTATTCACTCGAAACTTGACAGTTTCGTAGCACTCGTGAAGTGACAGGAAAACAAAGCCTCGAAAATCAGTGATTATAAAAAACACTGAGCTTTCCAGTATATATGTACATTTATCAAAGAAAATGAGAAAAATCTTCTTTTTAGTGAGCAACGAAGTATGGGAGGAATTCTGAGACTGATATTGCACTCACATTAGTGTATCGGAAGGCAGAGGACGAGAAGAGGCAGACTGTGACAAAAGGACCCGAGGTCCACGAACAGTCTAAATCCTTGCAGAGTCTTCCAGAATAAAGCACGTCTTTTGGAATTTTCCCAAGATATCCCTGACATTAGCAGATGAAATCGGTTTTGGTTCCGGAAAAATTGTAACCTCCGGTTTGTCGGTGCCATCCTTTTACTGAGGTGGGTCGCTGCACTTTTGCTGCAATATCGCCCCAGTGGAAGGGTGATGTGTTGCTGACTGCTGCAGCTTGTCAGCTCCCAGCTGTTTGATGGTACAGAGGAATGTAGCACAGGCCCAGGAGATTTTGTTGCTCCACATTGGCACAAGGCTTTCCATCTCTAGTAGGTTAACCACTTTTGGAAATTGTTTGTATAAGTATGCTGTTGTTGTTGCTGTTTCCAGTCCAAAGACTTGTTTGATGCACCTCTCCATTCTACTCTATCCTGTGCAAACTTCTTCATTTCTTAATACTGTATACTCCCGAATCTGAGCAGTGCTTTTTTTCTGGTTTTCAGGATCCAAACAACCGCCAGTGGCTTAGAATCAAATGCAAAGCAAATGGAAGTTCTGAAAAATGGCATTGGGAACTGTCTCGACTAACTTTTGCCATCAGAAAAAAGCAGTGCTAGACAGGAACGATTTTCAAGAGCGGAGATAAATACTGGCATCAAATCTTGTGTGCTAGTAAAAATACATAAAATAGTTAGAAAATAAAGGTACTTTTCTGAGTTTAGGCCACCGAATTGTAATATGTCCATCTATGGAGAAAATATAAATTCAGTATTGCTCATCTTCGAATGTAGCAGCCTTTCAAATATTCGTAGCAACAAAAATAAATTCCTCTACATAAATACCAACAGTGCCTAAGGCTTTAGGATTCTTGCACAAGTTGGTAAGCTGTGGCTCATTTTCATTTCACATATTGTGAAGTGCTTGTGTAGTGAACCATAATGAAAAGCTTTCATTACAGTGCCAAATTCCAGGAGGAAATTATTTCTTATGCAGAAAAAATGCTAACCGTGCTGCAGGCACTTAAGGCATCGGCAGAGGTCGGCTTCGTGGTGCTGCTGTTTCTCCAGCGCTGCCACTTCACTACGAATCTGCTACGAAAAGCCGATTGGCAAGCTCGTGTTCAGAACGTAAGTCAATATGGCCGACACTTTGTCAGTACATCGTCATTGTTTTCCTACCGGTGACAGTAGACGGTTCCTATGAATCGTGAATCGCATACTCTCTTTGTCCAGGGCGTATACGACCTGGGACAGCCGGGAGATCCGGGAAAAACCTGGGAATTTTTCACCTGGGAGAAAACTGGGAAAACCCCGGGAATTTTTTAGAGAGAAAAAAATGAAAATAAAACTTAAATTGCAAAGGAAATAAAATAACACAGTGCTCGTACAAGCGTCTGCCAACTGCAAAATGTGTCAAAGGCTTTAGGAAAACTATGCAGTGCTTTGTAACAACAAATTGCCTCCGGCGAGTGTGGCGTCACAACTGTTTACATTAGATCAATTAGCCAGTTATGAGCGGGCTCACGCACACGCGCAGTTGAGTCACGTATTAGTAATACCTTCTCCCGCTTCTGGCTACAGAAGTGTGGCTGTTGGCTGTGTAAGCAGCAGTAGCAGCAACCAGCCACATGGGGTACCCAGAAAGATTTTACTGATGCGCCCAAGCTGCCAGATTCACGCGTGCACAGCAGGCCCGGACCTAGTGTGTGGGTGGGGAGGGGAGGGGAGGTGGCAAACCGGAGTATCTGAACTGGGTGGTAATTTCGGGAGGAGGGGGCAAATTCATATTCTTGAGGGGAAAAAAAAAAAACTTTGTTTCACAAAGCACCTAGCTTCCAGTGCAAGACGGTCTATTGATTATTCGTATGACTTTGAAAGGCACCCCTGGTGGTTTTTGGACATTTTTGAACACATTATAAGTTGATTTCTGAATGAATTATAAGTTGATTTTTGAATGCGTGCATAGTGTACGTGATATCTCTGCCAGGGGAATCATCGTCGCATCTAGAAATGAACTTTCCTGCAGACAAAACGGGATGGGGCTATACGAGCTGAGCAGAATAAAGCTGAACTGGTGAATGCCAACTGCTGCTTGTTTATGTGGTTGATTCGGTTTGCAGATGCTCGGCGTTGTTATAATTACTAGCGAAATCCATAGATTCAGACCACCAGAGTGGAAATAGAAGACTGACAGGTATAACAGGTAAGAAAGATTACGTATTTCTTCTCGGTGTATCCAAGAAACTGAAATTTGACAGAAAATTTTTGGCCAGATCGCTACACTAGTCAGGACCAGTTGTAGTCCCTTGCTAACTGCCGCTTAAGTTCCATTCTCGGAGTAGCGCAGAAAACGCATTGTATGAACACGTATTAATGCCTAACTGGAGAATAGTCACTGGATAACTAAACTGGTGATTGTGGCAGGGTTAGTAAAGTTTACCGGAGAATGAGTTTTGACAGTGGTAGGAATAGTTACAGAATTACTGATGACGAGATTGTTTGCTAGAATGAGGAAGGAGAAGAAATGGGGACATCACACAAATTACGGAAGAATATGATTCCAAATTTATACAGAAGTTTCTTTCTACTACTTTTCAGTCTCGTGCAGGAGAAACTGTAGTGTATGAATCAAATGTGAAACTATTTCCTAACATAAAGCTTTTTGATTGTAGATGGCCAAACAGGTATTTCGTACTGGTACTTCGTGAATTATATTCTGTCGTACTACAAAAATGATCGTTATTGCCAAAACAGTCTCACTTATTTGGTGTGTGTTACAATTGCTGCAATATTAGAAAGGCCTATTTTGGTTCATCCAGCAACAGGGGCAACATATATGTAATCAGATTGGGAAACCACAGCAGTCTTAAGTACTATTTCTATTAACAGCTTTTTCGGTGTTGGACGACGACATTTTGATTTTTCATGTAGCAAAACATTTGGTGAACTCGAATGAGGTAATAGTTCTTTCGCAGAAAGGAAAGCACGCCATGTAAAGCTGTAGCAAGACAGAGAGAAAAATCGCTAGGACCTAAAGATTGAAGAAATGTGTACTGTCTTTCCTGTCTCTTGTCTTTACTGGTTTTAGGTGTCCTGTATTTAATTTCATGTCACACAGAAGAGCAAGTTATTAGCCAATAGGCAATAAAGAGTCCATATTTTTTGAAGAGTTCTTGTTCTCCCGGTGACATATAATCACATCCAGTATTAATTGCGAATTTTTGTTTTTTATTTTTTTTTATGTTTAAGAGGGGCAGGATGTCAAACTGGCCGACTGGGAGCAGGAGAGGCACTACAGGCCATTTTAATTTCCACTGTCCTGAATATAGTTTGATGGCATCCATTACAAAATATACACGTTTGAGTTCCACAGAGCAAAATACAGTGACATGTGGTATAAGAATATTGTTTGAAGAGGCACTTCGGCACACTTAAGATCAAATAACATGTCTTACATTTCCTCGAAGATATGTGTTTTATGTGTCAGACTCTTCAGAAAGATGTGCACTACAAAATGAATATGAATTTTGACATTCTTATGCATTATGCATAGAGTGCAGAGCAGTCTGAGTTATAGTGCGGAGGGGGATGAGGGGGGGGGGGGGGGGGAGTAGGGGGGTAGTTTCCAGATGACCCGTGTTTACATTTAGTGATTTCTCTGTTTCCTCTTCGTTTACTGCTCTCACACCAAATGAAAACGAGACGGATTTCTGTGGCTGGAAGCTATCAAGTGAATTAAAATGCATTCACATAATTACTATGTTACTAGTTTCAGATTTGATTTTATTTCCACCTTTCTGACAGTCAAGTATTAATCGCCTTGCAGAACAATAAAGTTATTTTTGTCAGTTTGCTAAAGGAACTTTTCTTTTATTAAGCTTTCCTGCAGAGGCAGTAAATTTATTTGAAACGAAATGTTTAATTCCACACTATTGGCTAGTTTCAACTGTTCACTGCATTTAAAGTGCACGTTTTCATCTTCTAGCACTTACGGCATTAGGCCATAATAAAGAACCAAACGTAAGATAATACAGTACTGGTACTCCAAGAAAATTTACGTCCTGGAAACCAGACTGAAAAGCTTAATATCAGGTCGAGGCTTACGTCATTGGGAATCCGGACATACGAATGTGCACTTCAAGGCGAACTATGCGTTTTAGTATGGTTCACGAAATTCCGACGCTCTGATGTCTTGTTTCTTTTATGACATAGTGTAAGTAAGCTCTTCTAATGTTTCACGCATACAAACATACGGGCTTCCTACGTCACCGTAGCTGCGCAAGCGCAGGGATGCCTATTATCTGGCGCTCTCTGGCAACTGCTGAAATGAACCTGTTTCTAACAGGTTGCGGGAAAATATTGCGAATTTTGGTTCGAAAAGTGTTGTTTTCGAATTAAATTTCCTTTTACGCAAGATGAACTATGTGCGAGAATGCACGATGAATTTCTGTGATCACAGAGTGTTTGTTCTCATTTGAAAATGAATGCTTTGATGATGAGCCATTTAGAAGAATTTTGAGCCCAGAATATCAGAGATTTATGTCTGTATTAAAAATTTTACTGGCGTATTTGTGTGATGCATCTTAAAGTGTGACATGCACTAAACAGATCAACATTAAATGTGAAAGCTTAGCTTATCTTGTAGCTTATTAGTCTTCGAGACAAATATTATATGCGAAAGCTTTTCTTGTAGCAACACTATGTATATTAACTTAAACCATTAACTTTTCCTGTTGTTGGAATTTGAATTTATGCTTTCGTAATACCAAAATGTGCAGTGTACATGTTACTGCACGTCAAAGATCTTTCCAAAACGTGTTTTCCCCCCTGTGTTTCGTTTTCTAAAGTGCTGGGAAATTCTATGTTGCTGTATAAAACCATATCCATTCAAAGGATTGATAAGTTTTAGAGTAGTGACAGAAAGTATACTGTCTCTTAACACGGAAAAAGTGTATTTTCACCCATGAGAAAGCGTATTTTTAAGCAGGAGATCTGGGAAAATCCGGGAATTCTTTTCCCTTGTTCGCATATACACCCTGTTGTCATAAGAATAATACGAATGTAAACATTACTACATATATTCTTGCGTGTTAGCTGTTACCTCATTTAAATCCTGTCCCTATAATAAAATTGAGTGAGACAATCGTAAATGCTGACACACATACATATCATGTAATGTTTACATTCATATTATTCTGCATATAACAATGAAAAAAAATCATTATTGATAAAATTATTTAGTTGAATAGGTAAAAAATCTACTCACGAAGCAGTGGCAGAACGCACAGGTAAAAGACTGTTGTGATTGGCAAGCTATTGGAGCAAGTGGCCCATTCTTCAGGCAGAAGGGTTGAAGGAGAATGAAGAAGGGTGAAGGAAAGGAACTGTAGAGGTCTAGGAAAAGGGGTCGATTTTGGGAAAGCCCCCCTGATTCGTGATGCTGGCTGAGTACCCAAACTCTACCACTTTTCTCTAGATCTTTCCAGTTCTTTTCCTTCACCCTTCTTCCTTGTCCTTCAACCCTTCCGCCTGAAGAAGGAGCCACTGACTCCGAAAGTTTGCCAATCACAATAGTCTTTTATGTCTGTTCTGCTACCGCTTAGTGCATCTTATTCTGAATAGTTATATAGCCAGCAATTAAGCACGGCAACTGACTTTCGTAAACTGATTTTTAGATCATCTATGACTATAAATTCTGTGCAGACAAGTTACGATATTTTAAATGTTTTAAAGAGTAAATTAATCCACAAAATAATTTTGCTGAAGCTAAGCTATTAAGCTTATGAATCGAACCCAACTACTGTAGCTGTATCTTCATCCGTTCCATCTATTTTGTATCACATGTTATAATGAACCAACTTTGTTTTGATTTTGAAGTGCAGCTGAAAACTTTTTCCCTCCTTGAATTTTGAGTCTCATTTTTCAGGTGGAGCTTAGAATGTAGCTTAGATTTGGGTAACTATGGTAAGTTGCATCCTTGTGAATCGGCCTATTGTATTCATCTCTTGGTCTCCCTCTAAGGTTTTTACCCCCCCCCCCTCCCCCCCCCCCCCCCCCCCCCAGTTCTAAATTGAGGATCCCTTGATGTCTTGGAATGTGTCCCATTAACCGATCCCTTCCACTAGTCGGGTTGTGCTACAAATTTCTTTTTTCACTAATTCTGTTCAGTACCTCCTCATTAATTACGTGATCTACTTGTCTAATCTTCAGCATTCTTCTGTAGCACCACATTAAGAAAACTTGTACTCTCTTCTTGTCTAAATTGTTTATGGTACATGTTTCACTTCCATACATGGCTACTCTCCATGCAGATACTCCCAGAATTGACTTCCTGATTCCTAAATCTATATTCAATGTTAACAAGTTCCTCTTGTTTAAGAAACACTTTTCCTGACATTGCCAGTCTGTTTTATTTCATCCCTGCTTTGACCATCTTCAGTTATTTCGCTGTTTCATCAGTTATTTTGCTGTTCAAATAGAAAAGCTCATCTACCTTTTTAAGTGTCTCATTTCCTAATTTAATTCCATCAGCAGTACCTGATTTAATTCAACTACCTCCTGTTATCCCAGTCTTGCTTTTGCTGGTGTTCATCTTATATCTTCTTTTCAATACACTGCCCATTACATGCAACTGCTCTTTCTAGTCCTTTACTGTCTCTGACATAATTACAATGTCATCGGAAAACGTCAAAGTTTTTATTTCTTCTCCTTGGACTTTAATTCCTACTCTAAATTTTTCTTTGATTTCCTTTGCTGCTTGCTCAGTGTATGGATCAAATAATGTCAGAGAATGGCTACAAACTCCTGAAGAGAGTATTCCAGTCAACATTGTCAAAAGCTTTCTCTAAGTCTACAAATGCTATAAATGTATAAACTTTTCTTAACGTATCTTCTAAAATAAGTCATAGGATCTATATTACCTTGCATTTCCAGCATTTCTCTGGAATCAAAACCGATGTTCCCCAAGGCTGGCTTCTACCAGGTTTTCCATTCTCCTTCTGTAAAGAATTCATGTTAGTACTTTGCTTATTAAACTGATTGTTTGATAATATTTACACCTGACAGCATCTGTGTTCTTTGGAATTGTAATTATTACATTCTTCTTCAAGTCTGAGGGTATTTCACTTGTCTTGTACATCTTGCATATCAGATGGAAGAATTTTGTCATGGCAGGCTCCCCCAAGACTATCAGTAGCTTTGATGGAATGTCATCTGCTCCTGCGCCCTTGTTTGGACTTTAAGTATTTCAGTGTTCTGTCAAATTCTTATTGCAGTATCATATCTCCCATCTCGTCTTCATCTATGTCCTCTTCCATTTCCATAATATTGCCTTCAAGTTCATCTCCCTTGCATATACCTTCTATATGCTTCTTCCACCTTTCAACTTTTTCGTCTTTGCTTCGGACTGGTTTTCCATCTGAGCTCTTGATATTCATACAGCTAGTTCTCTCTTCTCTAAGGGCTTCTTTAATTTTCCTGTAGCCAGTATCTATTTTTCCACTAGTGATATATGCTTCTAATTACTTTCATTTGCCCTCTTAGCACCGGCCTGTGTGGCCGAGCAGTTCTAGGCGCCTCAGTCTGGAACTGCGCAACTGTTATGGTCGCAGGTTCGAATCCTGCCTCGGGCATGGATGTGTGTGATGTCCTTAGGTTAATTAGGTTTAAGTAGTTCTGAGTTCTAGGGGACTGATGACCTCAGATGTTTAAGTCCCATAGTGCACAGAGCCATTTTTGTCCTCTAGCCATTCTCGCTTAACCATTAACACTTCTTGTCAATCTCAGTTTTTAGATATTTGTATTCCCTTTTGCCTGCTTCATATGCTACATTTCTTTATTTTCTCCTTTCATCAGTTAAATTCAATATCTCCTGTGTTATCCAAGGGTTTCTATTAGGCCTTGACTTTTTACCTATTTGATCCTCCGCTGCCTTCACTATTCCATCTCTCAGAGCTACCCATTCATCTTCTCTTTGCTCTGTTCTAGTCAGTCATTCGTAATGCTCTCTCTGAAACACTCAGCCGCCTCTGGTCATTTCAGCTTATCCAGGTTCCATCTAATTAATTTCCTATCTTTCAGCAATTTCTTTAGTTTTAAACTACAGTTCATAACCACTAAATTGTGGTCAGAGCCCACATCTGAGTCAGACTGAAACCTTCCAGTGTTTCCAGGTCTCTTCCATGTATTCAACCTTCTTTGATGGTTCTTAAATTGCAATGATTAAATTACCCCATGTACAAAATATAGCCAGGTGGCTTCTTCTTTCATTCCTATTCCCTGGTCCATATTCACCTACTACCTTTCCTTCTCTTCCTTTTCCAGCTACTGAGTCCCCGTTTCCCACCACAATTAGATTTTTGTCTCTGTTGACTATCTGAATTCTTTTATGTCATCATGCATTTCTTCAATATCATCGTCATCTGCAAAGCTATTGGCTTATAAACTTGTACTACTGTGGTGGTGTGGGCTGTGTGTGTCTCTTGCTTATGACACCCACGTTCCTGTTTTCTTATTCATTATTAAACCAACTCCTTCTTAACCCCTATTTGACATTGTATGATAATCCTATATATTTATCTGAAGAAGAAGTTCTGTTTCTCCTGCTATCATTATAGTATTATAGTGAACTGAGTTTTGTGGTTATAATGTGGTTTTGCTTGCTAATGCTAACTTATTTCCTTTTTATTGATGCACAACTTTTTAGTATAAATTTTGTCGATTAAGGTGGGAGTACAATCATTATTTCTCCCCCGCCCCACTGTTTTTAGTTCAGATGTAATATTTTATTTACTAAGCAAATATTTTATCATCATTTTATGCAAGTCTGAAAAACGGCTTTCTTATGTGTTTTTGGATGGCAAGAACTACGGTGAATTATGCAGTCTGTGGCCGTCTTCTTCTGGGAGATATTTAATTAGTCTATTGGTCCATTTTTAGTGTTTTTCTGATCTAGAAAGTTTATTTGTTTTGTAGTTTGTGCTCAATTCTAAATGTGATGTTTTTATTCAAGTATTTGCAGTGTGTTTTTGTTTCTGTTCCATGAAATAAAATTAGCATGCTTTCTACATATATGTGATAGTAATAAACTTTGTTAGTCTATGAAAGATGGATCTAAAAACTGTTCCCAGTACTGTGTAGGAAAATATTAGCTAGTGAACCAGAAAGGCAATTTCTCATTGTAAGCTGCGGAGGACCAGCTGTTCGAGACATTCTCAGTCGCTTTGTCAGCAGAGAGCTACTTCGCTGACACGTTTCTCCACTTCACAGGTTCCGACGTGTTTACCTGCCGATGACGAGGCCTCGAGGGACCCCCTGGCTTCTGAAGGAGACATAGTGAGTGCTTTGCTTGTCTTTTTATTTACTGTATTGTCACATTACTATCTGATTGTCGTACTTAATAAAAATCATTGTTTCGTGCAAGCAAAAATTATGTTTTAGACTTGTGTGTGGGCCAACAAGCCAGTCAATACCACCAACAAACTGAAATTTGTGGGATAGTATGCAGAAATTAATTGATTTTAATATGCTTAACTTCGAGTGTAGATCGATTAGATCCGAGGATTGTATACGTTAATTAATAATGCGAGAACTAGTTGCACTCAATCTTTTTTTATTGTTTCTAGTAGCATCATTTACACATACAATTTTGTGTAGATTTCACTTTACTCTCAGATGCATCACAAATTATATGACTGATTAGCTATTACTGTATGCTGACGAGTACAAACTTGATTTACAACTCATACTGGAACAAACTAGATGTGTGTAGAACTGACTGGGAAGCCACAGCTGCCATGGTATAAATAAAGATTGTGGCGAAATAAATAAAAAAAAAAAAAAAAAATTATTGATATTTTGAAAAGAGGAAAAATTATGGACGTGGAACTGAATTTTTGAAAGGCTTTTTTTTACGGACTCTATTGACCGGCTTGAATGCGGACAAATTCAGTGCAGCGTAAAATTTGCCTGTAATATAATTTACCATTCCGATTAATTACATTTTGAATTCTACGTCATTGTAGATTTAATCAGAGTTCTCACCTTAGACGTAGAATTAGTCCTTCTGCCACAATATTAATTCGTTAGTCGCCACCGGTGTTCTTCTCTCTGTCGCCTGTGTGTATCTTCCCCGAGTCGGCATCGGTTCACTTCACGAAGACGGTGGAAACCGAGGAATACAGTGCTACGTCGCTTTAAGTAATTCTTGTAAAACTTAGATACTTCTCACTATTTTTTATTCATGACACAATAAGACTCGCTGTGCTCGTCGCACAAACCGTAATTACTAACTATACGGCTGCCTTTCCGCACACTCCAAAAATTACGTCCATACTCCACGAGGCAACAATCGAAAGTGTCTCTTAGCTCCTTCTTGGAGTATGAAACAAAAGAGAATCCAATGTCAACATTACAAAGATTATAGTCTACATGCCTCTCAATTTAATCTTTGGCGCAGCCTTTAAGGTATTGTAAGTCTCTGCGTCGGAATGTGTCATTAAGAGATGTAACAATACCAATTTACAGACCTTTGTTAAAACGTTAAACAGTGCAAGAACCAGAACAGGATAATGACAGTATTGTGAAAAGGATACATTACTACTCACCATATAATGGACATGTCGAGTCACAGATAGGCATAACAAAAAGACTGCTAAACACGTGAGCTTCTGGCCAAAAGGCCTTCTTCTAAAATAGACAACTTGCGCACACTGACGCAAACGTAGGTCAGACACGGGACTACAGATTGTGGCCACCGATGCCGGACTGCAAACGACTGTGCGTGACGGCAGAAGCGATCTGGGAGGTGGGGCTGAGGAGGAGGAGGCTGCGTGGGGACAGTGAAGTACTGCTTGTGGGAACGTACAGGGAGAGAGAAGGGCAGCTACGTGCCGTCGGGAGGTCGGAGGGATGGCAGGGACAGGGTCGAGCAGAAAGGGAGAGAATTAGATGAGGGCAAGAGAAGCTGTGGGTGCATCGGTGAAATAGAGGACGGTGTAGTGCTGGAGTGCGAGCAGGAGAGGACAGGGTCTAAATGAGGTTAAGGCCAGTGGGGGTTACTGGAACGTAGGACATGTTGCAGGGAGAGTTCCCACACGTGCAGTTCATCTACATCTACATCTACATCTATACTCCGCAAGCTGCCAAACGGTGTGTGGCGGAGGGCACTTTACGTGCCACTGTCATTACCTCCCTTTTCTGTTCCAGCCGCGTACAGTTCGCGGGAAGAACGACTGTCTGAAAGCCTCCGTGCGTGCTTGATTCTCTCTGTAATTTTACAGTCGTGATCTCCTCGGGAGGTATAAGTAGGGGGAAGCAATATATTCGATACCTCATCCAGAAACGCACCCTCTCGAAACCTGGCGAGCAAGCTACACCGCGATGCAGAGTGCCTCTCTTGCAGAGTCTGCCACTCGAGTTTGCTAAACATCTCCGTAACGCTATCACGCTTACCAAATAACCCTGTAACGAAACACGGCGCTCTTCTTTGGATCTTCTCTATCTCCTCCGTCAACCCGATCCGGTACGGATCCCACACTGATGAGCAATACTCAAGTATAGGTCGAACGAGTGTCTTGTAAGCCACCTCCTTTGTTGATGGACTACATTTTCTAAGGAATCTCCCAATGAATCTCACCCTGGTACCCGCCTTACCGACAATTAATTTTATACGATCATTCCACTTCAAATCGTTCCGCACGCATACTCCCAGATATTTTACAGAAAGTAACTGCTACCAGTGTTTGTTCCGCTATCATATAATCGTACAATAAAGGATCCTTCTTTCTATGTATTCGCATAATTTCATTTGTCTATGTTAAGGGCCAGTTGCCACATCCTGTACCGAGTGCCCATCCGCTGCAGATCTTCCTGCATTTCGCTACAATTTTCTAATGCTGCAACTTCTCTGTATACTACAGCATCATCCGCAAAAAGCCGCATGGAACTTCTGACACTATCTACTAGGTCATTTATGTATATTGTGAAAAGCAATGGTCCCATAACACTCCCCTGTGGCACGCCAGAGGTTACTTTAATGTCTGTAGATGTCTCTCCATTGAGAACAACATGCTTTGTTCTGTTTGCTAACTCTTCAATCTAGCCACACAGCTGGTCTGATAGGTCCGTAGGCTCTTACTTACAGTTCAGAAAAATGGTGTCGATAGGAAGGCTGTGGAGTAGTCATCGAAGTGAAGAATGTAGTGTCGGACAGCATGCTCAGCAACTGGGTGGTCCAGCTGTCTGCCGACCACAGTTTGTCGGTCTTTTGTGCTGGCAGACAGTTTATCAGTTGTTGTGCCCACGTAGAATGCAGCTCAGTGGTTGCAGCTTAGCTTGTAGATCGAACAACGGGTTTCTCAGGTAGCCCTTCCTTCGATGGAGGTGCTTGTGACCAGAATGGAATGGGTGTGGTGGTGGGAGGATGTATGAGAGAGTTTTGCATCTAAGAGTGTTACAGAAATATGAGCCATGATGTAGGGATTTGGGAGTAGGGATGAACGAAGATATTGTGTAGATTTGGTGGGAAGTATAGTTGCTAGCATTTCTCGTTTCGGGGCACGACGGGAGGTAGTGGAAATCCTGGCGGAGAGTGTTACTCGGGTCGTACTGAGTTGTGAGAGGAGTGCTCCTTTGTGGCTGGTGGGACTTTGGGAGGTGGTGCGTAACTGGAGAGATGAGGCATGGGAGATGTGTTACTATACAAGGTCGGGAGGATAATCTTGGTCTGCGAAGGCCTCGGTGAGATCCTCAGTATATTTGAAGAGGGATTATTCCTCACTACAGACGTCGCGGCTTTAGTCACTGGACTGTATGAGGTGGATGTCGACATTGCGGAATATGGCTTGTTGGTTTGAGAAAGACCAAGTAAAGTGAATGAGGGATAAGGTGTTGAGGTTTTGGGGGAATCTGGATAGGGTGTACCTACATTTGATCCAGATCGTGAAGACGTCATCGTCGTATCTGAAGTTTTGAAGGTTTGGCGTTGTGGGTGGTTAAGAAAGATTCCTCTAGATGGCCCATGTATATATGTCCTAGGATTTTATGTAATTTAACACCGAAAATCCGAGATGAAATGTATTTTTTTTTTTTTTACATGATTTAAGCATTTCTATGCATTTTTATCCTCCACTGCTCCTTCCATCTGCACCGGTACACAAAGGTTTCCGTATCTCTAGCCAGAACTTAATCCTACGTACTGTTCCTGCATTGTTTCCTGGCTCATAGAATCTTCCCAAATGTCCTTAGCACCAAATTACCTGCCTTCGGCAGCAACCCCTCCTTCCACAGTGACCCCCCTCCGTTCAGATTCCGGCAGTCATTAGCCGTCACCAACCTTGTCCGGCAAAATCGTGTAAATCGGGCTCAAACCTCTTTGCGAGACCTCCTCTCCATCCATTAAATTCACCTGCTCTGCAATCCCAAATTTCTGTATCCCATCTCTCACACTGAAAGTCTTGCCCTCCAGGAAATAGAGCAGCATGCACAATGCCACCTCAAGAAACTCTCCAGCCTGTTCACTCCCTACTCCTGCCTCGAATTACCACTATCTACCACCCCTGCAACAATCTCCAAACTTCCCCCACATCCCCTCATAGCTGGAAAAACTCTGCCTCGCAGACATACTACATTTACCACACCGTCAGAAAGTCCCTCTCGCCACTATACGGAATCCAGAATCCAAACAAACCTGAAACGCAGTCACAAACCTTTCCTCCAAAACCCTCAGTCCCACAGAAGTATCTATCCTTTCCAAAGGCCTCACCTATTGTCCCCTCCCAATATCAGTCATGCAGGATTTGTTAAAGTCATTCTCTCCTTCTCCCAGTCCGCACAGTGGAAACACTTTCTCGTCACCAATCTTACCAATCGGACTCGACCAAAAACTATTGTCGAATCCTAGCTGACTCAGTTCACTCCTCCATCCGACCAGGATCCGCTCCCTCTGTCCCCGAATCACCCCCTCTTAACATTCCGCACTTTCTTAACCTAAAACCTCGTCTCACCATCATTCACCAAATCACTCGTTGTGAAAGCTGACCTTACATCCTCAGAAAGAACTGCAATCCAAAATTGATCCCGACCTGTAGTCCTACCTGCTGACAAAGGCTGTAGGCTTTTGAACAGCAGCGATTGCCTGGCAGAAGGACTCCACCAGCTGTCAGATTCATCCAGCTACAAACCCTGCCACAGTGAGCCTATTCCAGACAGGATCTCCAGTTTCTCCTCAAATCCATAGCGCCCAGGACCTCTCCCGAATCTCTCTCTCCCCTCGTCCCTAATGCTCCCCACTCTCCTACCTTCTGCGTGCTTCCGAAGGTCCGTCAACCCGACCATCCAGGACACCCCTTTTAAGAGAATCTCTGCCCTTGTAGCCATAAACATTCAGCCTATTACCTGAAACCCACCATCCTATGTAAAAGACACCAACCGTTTACTCCACCGACTCTCCACAGTTCCTGTTCCTCTGCCACAAGGCACCCTGCTCTACACCATCAGTGTCGCCTCCCTTTACACTAACGTCCCTAACTTTACCACTATTGAACACTGCATTTCCCAATGCCCCATGGATGCCAAACCTACAACTTATTTTCTGGTCACTATAACCAACTATATACTCACCCCACAATTACTTCACCATTGAAGGTGTTGGGTTGGCAGAAGAGCCAACACCGTGTTACTATTGGAGGCCCAAATGCACGCATTTTAGCTCACGCAGGCTGGTGTGAGGAGGGAAGAACTATAGTGACGTGAGGTCTGGAACATGACTAGGAATTAGAATTCAAAAATCAGATGTTATTAGTTTAATACTTAACTTTAATCCATTAATGATGAACGTCGCTCTTGAAGGTACATGATTCACAACATCAATATCAATAGTAACTGAATATGGCGCCTTGCTAGGTGATAGCAAATGACGTAGCTGAAGGCTATGCTAAACTGTCATCTCTGCAAATGAGAGCATATGTAGACAGTGAACCGTCACTAGCAAAGTCGGCTGTACAACTGAGGCGAGTGCTAGGGAGTCACTCTAGACCAGACGTGCCGTGTGGCGGCGCTCGATCTGCAATCACTGATAGTGGTGACACGCGGGTCCGACGTATGCTGGCTGATTTAAAGGCTACCACCTAGCAAGTGTGGTGCCTGGTGGTGACACCACAGAAGGCATCACCTAAAAGCAAATTAGTGGTGCAACAGTGGGCAGCAGTGTGGCAGCATCCTATGCCAACCTATTCGCGGACATGTAGAGGAATACTTCCAAACAAGGCAGAGTTCCAAACGCCTCACCCAGTTCAGATAAACTGATGACATTCTCGTGATCTGGGTCGAGATTGCATACACCCTATCCGTATTCTTCCAGAATGTCGTCACCTTCTCCCCCATTCGCTTCACTAGGTCGTCCTCAACCCGTCGGGCACCTTCCCCGATGTTGACGTCCACCTCAAAGGTGGCTACATCAGTACTCTCCATCCGTATCAAACTTACCGACCCCCAGCAATACCACTTCGACAGCTGCTGCTCGTTCCGTACGGAGAAGTCCCTTCTGTACAGCCCTGCCACCCGTGGCTGTCGCACCTGCAGTACGAGCGGTCCCTCTCAAAATATACTGAGGGGAGGTCTGCTGTGTCTTATCTCTGGGTCACCCACCACCTCCCAAAGACCCACCATCTGGCCACAGAGGAGCATTTCCATTGAGACTCAGTACTACCCAGGACTGGAACAACTGAATCGTACTCTCCACCAGAGTTTTTACTACCTCTCGTCGTGCCCCGAAATGAGGAATGTCCTACCCACTATCCTTCCCACCCCTGCCACAGTGGTATTCTGCCACCCACAGAACCTACACAATATCCCTGTCCGTCTCTCGACTGCTTGCCCCGTGGCTCGTATCCCCGTAATGGGCCTAGATTCGAGACCTGCTCCACGCGTCCTCCCACCACCACCTACTCCGGTCCAGTCACGAGCACCACCTATCCCATCAAAGGCAGAGTTGCCTCTGAAACCAGTCGTGTGATTTACAAGCTAAGCTTCAACCACTGTGCTGCGTTCTACGTTCTGCGTGGGTGTTTTTCACACGAATGGCCACCGACAAACTGTGGCTGAGAGACGGCTGGACCACCCAGTTGCTGAACACGCTGCCCGACATGACATTCTTCACTTCAGTGACTACTTCACAGCCTGTATCATCTGGATCCTTCCTACCAACACCAGCCTTTCCCTGCAATGTAGCCTCAACCTTCATTTGTCATTGTCCTTCACCCACCCTTCCCTGCTCTAATTCCAGCACTACACGCACCTACAGTATTTTTACTTCTCTCCTTTTCTACTCCCCCCCCCCCCCCCCCCCCAATCAATGTCTAAGCTCATGTCTGCAGTAGATATGGGCTCACTGGAGTGATCTAGCTCTTTTTTGTGACTCGGCACTCATCATTCGCTCAAAAAAATAAGTAAAAGGAAGGTACATTGCCTTTTTAATACATGTCACTAAATCTGTATTTTTATCTGATATGGTTCTATTTTGAAAGAACATATAAGAGGAGTAATAATTTTGTGTTATGTCCCTAGCAATTTTCAGAGAGAAAAAGCTTTAAATTTCGTCTGCAGCAAAAGTTACAAATACTACAGCAAAATCTTGTATATTTTTTATCAAGTAGAAAATTTTTTATGTGCAGCAGTCATTTACAGTCAGTACTGCCACGTATGTTCCAATAAAGGAAAAATTAGTCAATAGTGTCACTTTATAAATAAAGTCTGACCCATTTTAGTCTATGTGAATCTCTTTCTCTTCTTAGTGCACATTTGTCCTCTTTTGAAAATATTCATTCACAGGCCACTGATGTTGCTGTGGTACATAATACGGAGTGTACATAAAGTCGGGGAACACTTTCAATTATTTATTGCACAAGAACCAAACATCTTACAGATATCATACTTGTGCCATTTTGAAGGGAAACCCTGAAAATTTTTTTTTTTTTTTTTTTTCCTTCCACATATATCACCACAGCGTAGTTTAGTAATTTGCCGATAGTCAGCACTAGTCGCAAACATGGTGAGTTCAGGTGCTGAGCGAGCTTTCTGTATGTCAGAGTTCGAGAAAAACAAGTGTGCTACAGCTGTTCAACAGCTGTTTAGAACAGAGTACAGTAAGAAGCCACCAGCAAGAAAGGCCATTTACCACTAGCACAACAAATTCATGACGGGTCGCTTGTGCCTGGCAAAGAGAAGCGGACGTTCCGGTGTGAGTGAAGTGAATGTGGAGCACGTACAAGAGACATTCGTAAGGAGTCCAAAGAAATCGGTGCGTCGTGCACCCCGTAAACTCAAAATGACTCCAATGACAGTGTGGAAAGCCCTCCGACAAATCTGTCTATGAAACCATTCAAATTGGAGCTAATGCACAAGCTCAATGATGACAATCGAGACAAGAGTTTTGTTCACAGTCCAACAATTGAATGAGGATAGGGATGGCATTGTTGATCGCTTAATTTTTAGCGATGAAGCCACTTTTCACACTAATGGGAAAGTGAACAGGCATAACTGTCAAATCTGGGGTGCAAAGAATCCACACGAATGCATTGGATTTGAGTGTGATTCCCCAAAGGTAAATTTTTTTGTACCTTGTCACGTCAAAAACTGTACGAGCCATTCTCCTTCTCTGAGAGCACTGTGACTGGATATTCCTACCTGAACATGTTGCAGCAATGGCTGATGCCTCAAGTACAGTCGGACCCTCTGTTCCTCTTCCAGCAGGATGAGGCTCCACCCCACGTTCATCGTGAAGTTCGTCGGCGCCTGAACACGGAGCTACCACATGAATGGATTGGCCGTACTACAGAAGGGGACAGCTGTTTCACGGAATGGCCTCCCTGGTCGCCAGTGTGACTTTTTTCTGTTGGGACACGTTAAAGATCTGGTGTATGTACCACCTCTACCACGTGATGTAGCAGAGCGCCGGAAGAGAATACGGGAAGCAACTGCCACAGTCGACGATGCCGTGCTCGGATGGGTAGGGCAAGAATTTGATTACCGTATTGACGTCTGCCGGGTCACTTGTGGTTCACATATCAAATTTTTGTATAAAAAAAAGAAAAGAAAAAAAAGAAACTTTCAGGGTTTCTCTTCAAAATGCAATATGTATGACATCTGTACAGTGTTTAGTTCTTGTGCAATAAATAATTGAAAGTGTTCCCAGACTTTATGTACACCTTGTAATTTTAGAACCAATTGGTACAGCACTGGCCACAGCAATTTTCTGGTTGCGCACCACTTTAGGGATTGCTGTTTCTAGGCAAGTTTCTCTCCACTAAATATTTGTCGAGTTTGACAATTGCCACACTTTGAGTCATGACTTGCTTGAAGCTGACTAATATCTTCATTGAACTCCTCCCAGATTGCGAACGTCTCGTGCATCACAGTGGTAACTGGTTGAGAAATGAGTTCTGGTTTTTTGATGTTGAAGAACCAACGCATCCATTTCTGCAGTAGCCTTTGTGTAGCAGTTTTATGTTTTGTCATCTGAAAATCCTCTCCTTTGAATTGGGGGTCTAATAACATTGACTGACTAATCAGTTTGTTACTGAAGATAACCCTAAACCACTCTGATAGCCCTTTAAGCAAATTATCAACAAATGACTATTTCTTGAGGATATTCTTTATTTTTGTCTTAATACTGACCTTACGCCGTATCTTAGAAGAAAGATTAAGGAAAGGCAAACCTACGTTTCTAGCATTTGTAGACTTAGAGAAAGCTTTTGACAATGTTGATTGGAATACTCTCTTTCAAATTCTGAAGGTGGCAGGGGTAAAATATAGGGAGCGAAAGGCTATTTACAATTTGTACAGAAACCAGATGGCAGTTATAAGAGTCGAGGGACATGAAAGGGAAGCAGTGGTTGGGAAATGAGTGAGACAGGGTTGTAGCCTATCCCCGATGTTATTCAATCTGTATATTCAGCAAGCAGTAAAGGAAACAAAAGAAAAGTTCCGAGTAGGTATTAAAGTCCATGGAGAAGAAATAAAAAATTTGAGGTTCGCCGATGACATTGTAATTCTGTGAGAGACAGCAAAGGACTTGGAAGAGCAGTTGAACAGAATGGAGGGTATAAGATGAACATCAACAAAAGCAAAACGAGGACAATCGATTGTAGTCGAATTCAGTAGGGTCATGCGGAGGGAATTAGATTAGGAAATGAGACACTTAAAGTAGTAACGGAATTTTGCTATTTGGGGAGCAAAATAACTGACGATGGTCGAATTAGGGAGGATATAAAATGTAGACTGGCAATGGCAAGCAAAGCGTTTCTGAAGAAGAAAAATTTTTCAACATCGAATATAGATTTAAATGTCAGGAAGTCATTTCTGAAAGTATTTGTATGGAGTGTAGCCATGTATGGAAGTGAAATGTGGATGATAAATAGTCTGGACAAGAAGAGAATAGAAGCTTTCGAAATGTGGTGCTACAGAAGAATGCTGAAGATTAGATGGGTAGATCACATAACTAATGAGGAGGTATTGAATAGAATTGGAGAGAAGAGAAATTTGTGGCACAACTTGACCAGAAGAAGGGATTGGTTGGTAGGACATGCAATGAGGCATCAAGGGATCACCAGTGTAGTATTGGAGCGCAGCGTGGAGGGTAAAAATCGTAGAGGGAGACCAAGAGATGAATACACTAAGCAGATTCAGAAGGATATAGGCTGCAGTAGGTACTGGGAGATGAAGAAGCTTGCAGAGGATAGAGTAGCATGGAGAGCTGCATCAAACCAGTCGCAGGACTGAAGACCACAACAACAACAACAACAACAACTACAACAACTATCTTAAATTTTAGTCCCGTTAATCTTGGCAC
This sequence comes from Schistocerca piceifrons, assembly GCF_021461385.2. Lineage (NCBI taxonomy): Eukaryota > Metazoa > Arthropoda > Insecta > Orthoptera > Acrididae > Schistocerca > Schistocerca piceifrons. The sequence goes on along the minus strand of NC_060148.1, from coordinate 168,066,094 downwards.
GATTTTCTTTCTTAAAAGTGAGGCTGTTTTCTCTGAGGACACTCCTTTGCTTACCTCGGTGAAAACTTTCAAAATCTGTAAATCCTGTTGCATTTCCTCCCAGTCTGTGATTAATTTTCCACCTAAAATAGTGAGTGAAGAAACTGAGATATTTATTTAAAGTAAATCTTAGCAACATTTCACAAGTAGAGTCCCATCGGGTTGGGACATTTTGTTTCAGTTTGTCATTATTCTTTTAAATTTTCTTGCATTGCAGCAAGTTTGCTTCAAAGCAAAGTTTCTCTCCTTAAGAAACATGAAAACTCATTTGACCTTATCAACAGTTTTCTGTACAGACTTCAGAATTTGCGTGTTGTGCAGTGGGGCTTAAAGAATGTGCGGCGTGTGGGATATGTGGAAGTCTCAGAAGTGTGGCAGTTAATTGCATATTTGACACTTTTTCTATTATTGTGGAAGTTATTTAAAAATTGATATTGTATGACTTTACCCAGTTTGAGATCTTTTCTGCAGTGTGCCTGTCTTCGATTTGTGAATACTCTAAAAGTAATGACTTTAGTTCGCTCTTCTCATCTATGAAATATGCAACGAGTGCGTAGAAACTGATGTTATTTACACTCGTCCACGCATCAGACGAAAGGCAGACTGCCTTTGCATTTTTAATTTTATCAAATAACTTGTGATGCAAACTGGGCATTGAAGGGTGTGACAATGTTTTTGTCAATTATAATTTGGGTAAAGCACATATTAAATTCTGTCTCTTCAACCATAGAGAAGCAATGGTATTCTCTGCAAGTCATTTTTAAAAGCTGTACATTTAATGCCATACTTTTATTTAATGAGAGCACCTTTATAATACTAAAAAAATTACATATTGATTGTCGCAAATGAAACACAGTTGAGGGTGAGGGCATCACGAAAGGAAATAAACCATGACTCGGCCCAGAACCTGACGACACTGGTCGGCTGGATGCAGCTTGAGACTCAATTTACATTTCTGGGAGGATACCTTCACCTGAGGTGGAAGCAGATATCAGTGGGGACGGTGCACAAGAAATAATTTCTCAAAATTCTGCATTCATTGATGCTGATTACGATCGGCTTCCTGACCCATGTCATTCGAGAGGTACTGTAGGCCGCTTTGATTTCAGACATCTCTTCAGGTGGTAGTGGTGGTGGTGGTGGTGGTGGTGGTGGTGGTAATGGTAATGATGAGCCAGACGCCGTGGGAATAATCTGCTGACAGTAGAGCAATTTTCCTTTTTCTTTCAGTTTGGTAAAATGGTGCCATATATTGCTCATAATTTTTCTATATGAGGGCAATGTGGACAACATATTGTTGTGCAGCACTGAAAAGCATACTGATAAAATTAAAGTGTTTACTATTAACATAGGCATTTTAAAAGCTTAAAGGGAGAACAAATATGCATGCAGCCCATTCTCTAATCAGAAGTTATAGATTGGGATGTGGAACCTTGTGATCTGTGAAACCTAGACCCACAGTCGTGAAGTTTGTAGCATGTACTGTAACACGTCCGGGGTTCAACTGGTGGGGAATCATTAAACTGTTCTCGCTTTGACTGTGTGCCCTCTCTACGCCACGTACCAGGTACTCCCACAGCGATCATATTATTTCTTCTCCACGCTGCTGCTGGCTTGCCTGAAATTATGTATATAAATATGCAAATGGGTTTAGGGGAGCCACTCAACACTAAACACAACACTGTCCTATGTCTGGTATGAACAATTATATTCTGAGACAGTAAGAAAATTGCAGGTTGCACTGTTTACACGCTAAGTTGTAAGTGTTGATGCCAATTAACATTCTTTAATTTGATGAAAGGTCATAATTATCATTCCCTTATTATTGTACAGTATTGTTGATGATGTTGATGTATGTCACTACTGTACTTCACACAGTCTCACGTATTTCAGTCGTAGTCTGGCCGAACCTTTGGCAGTAGATACACAGGCAATGATGATGATTACGTTATCAACAATTATCACTTGGACGAGCGTACACGTAACTGACTCGACGTGGTTGATAGTTGATGATGCAGAATCCGAATTGTGGAATGAGAGTTCTTACGCTCGTCACGTACACACAGATATGTGGTACCAGTCCTCCTTGACACTTTTAATAATATAACACTGTTCACAAAGTTAATTTACTGTTCACAGTTCTCACTTCTACGAGCATGCGCGTAACCGCCACGACTCGGCTGATTGTCGATGGTGCGGAAATGTGATGACCGAACGCGTGTTCTCACACTCACTACAAGGCACTGGCATTTGATTAATCTCCTTTGTGATAAACCATTTTACTGATTCACATTAGTTTCATTCTGGGAGGCCGAACACTACACGGATGGTTGATGTTGTACGGTAGAACACGCAAATGGGTGGATACTCAAAATACGTTATTGGTGGCACTGCTCGTACTTAATTACTTCCTTATGCACTTTTCACTGAATCCACTTCCATATCTCATTATTTCACAATAATAGTACTTGCAGCCACACTTGAACTTCCATAATAATGTGTTTCCCATGCAGAGCTACCCGCAACACGACATAGCAGATCTGTATCCTGTGCTCGGCTCTGCAAATGCAGCTGCTCACAAAGAGTGTGTGAACAAGAGATGGCAGGATAATGGTGTGGATGAAGGCCGGAAAAAAGCAGTGCAAGTGAACTCTAAAGCCTGTGTTTTAGGAGCTATGAGTGTCTCTACTTGTGCAGCCGCTAGTTCTACCAGTGTGTCTATTGTTACTGTAAAACATAGTTGGCCATCACTTTCAACTCAATTCGACGAACTTCGCCATATATTTCAGAAAATCACCATCCGTGTCTTTCCTCTAATGAATGTGTGCACCTGGCTCAAGCCAAGCATGCTTTCCAGTTCCATAAATATAAACTCCACTATCCTAGGACACCACAGAAGAAACAGATGAGCAGGTGGAGTAGTGAAATACCAAAGGCTTTGACTTATTACTAACTGTGCTACTCACATCCGTAAGTAATGAAGACAAACAAGTCAAATATATGTTCATAAATATCAAGTCCCTTAAGAAAATTTGCCTAATGTGTGTCATCTACAGACCTCTGAAAATAGGTGGGATAGCCTGTTTCAAAACTGACCTTTCAAAATTCGATTTGACTCAGGAGCATACAAATAATGCTAGAAACACTAACATAAATATTCTGCCCCTTCACTGTGAAATTCAAGTGTGTAGTTTCTTCTTTAAATGTAACAGTATTCCATTTTGCACCTACCCATAATGCAACCTATAATTGAGCCCCCATACATATACTTGCCGTGAAATCCACGAAGAAAGAAGTTCCTACCTGGAATATCAGCTCTTATCATCATATTCGTGACTTGCTCTCTATTCTTCAAATATTTTAAACAGTTCCAAAATACAGAGACTAAATGTAGCAGTGTACCTGAACTTGCAGTGGAGGCACAAGAGATAATTTGGGAGATGACTTCTGTACCATTCCTAGATTTAAACAGCCAACTCCGTGGATTTACTACCAAACTAACTCTATTACAGACCGGGAACCTAAAGGGAAAACCTGCACCTTAGCTACCGAAAGAGCTACAACAGTTCACGAATCGTGGAGACTCTGGAAATCAGACTTACAAACGACCTCCTGCCTTTGAAAATAAAATTGATTATAGCAGAAAACAAACAGTCAATCAGTCTGAGAGAAACAATAGCTAAGAAATGACAATGAATTAATCTAAAACAAAGACCAGATGCTCTGTGGAAAAGCTTGTGTGATCTAGGGAAGAGAAGGCAAAGAAGAAGCTGCAGTGGATCCCATTGCCCCAACCGAGGAACTAAACCAGTACCTTCATCGAACAGTAAAGAAAACATTATTTTGTGGAAGCAAATGATGTTAGTCATGAAAAATTCTTTCTCGAGCTGACAATCCTGTCAAACGATCTTTCAGCTCAGCATTTACTGTACAGGACGGAGTCGGAGTCCAAACGATCGAGCTTATTGTCGATCCTCGTAATAACTACTGCTCCCTAGACCTCGAAGCTCTTGCCCGGACGACACAGCAGAAACACTTGTTCACATCAGAATATAAGCCCTGGAGATCCAATTGCTAAGAAGAGTAGCTGGACACGTTCTGTCAGACAGGAGAGTGACTGTAGACATCAGAAAAGAACTGACAGTGAAAAACTTAAATGAGCAGAGTAAAGAGTACGGAAACAACTGGAAGGATTATGTCACGAGAATGGAAGATGACAGATTACCAAAACTGGTGATAATTATTACCGAGTGGGCAGAAGATATTTAGGAAAAATGAGGAGAACCGACAATTTCAACCAGTCGGGTGTAACAGGCAAATGCCTAACACATGCAGAGAGAAGATGATACGTCATATTAAAAATATTATGATTTTTTAAGAAACTGTGATTTCAATGAGTTTTGTAATTACATATAAAACTCTGTAATCTAATGTAAGAGGACTCTTGGTGCCATTAATCTGTTCACATTAAATGAATAAATAAATAGTTAAACATAATATACAAGTAGTCCTAGTATGAATGGTCAATATTGAGGAATATGAGGGGAATGATCATTTGAAGCAAAAAACTTGGTGTGGACATATGAACTATTCTGAATAGTTTCCAAGACAGAACATATTTAACATTGACTTATTTTCTTTATTGTTCAGTACATTGTCATTGTTTACAACGTACTATAGTATTGAAGACAAAGTGGAGATGAATAATTTGATATATGAGGCGTGTTTTTTAAGTAAGTACCATTTTGAAATTAAAAAAAATGTGCTAAGATATCTCAATAATTTTATTTTTACTTGAAAGCCTGTACCTTAATCTATGCACTGACACCATTACAGTACGGGTCTTCCTTGTTTACGTCCTGTACTGAGTGTTTAAGATGCCTCCGATAATCGTGAATCCCGCCGACTGTAAAGTACGGGCTGTTATAAGTTTTCTTAGTGCTAAAGCCCTAAAAGCAATCGATATTCATCGTGAGATCTGTGGAGTTTACGGAGAAAACATTATGAGTGATGGAATGGTAAGAAAGTGGGTGAGAGCATTTAAAGATGGCCGAACAAATGTGCATTATGAATGACGGAGTGGGCGTCCTTCGGTCGTTAATGAAAGTTTGCTGCAGGAAGTGGACAATAAGGTGAGAGAAAACAGATGCTTTATGATTTCCTCCTCGCGGGATGACTTTCCTAATGTTTCTTGTAGTGTTTTGTATGGCATTGTGACCGAGCACTCGAATTACCGAAAATTGTGCGCACATTGGGCACCGAAAATGTTGACGGATGTGCACAAAACCAAACGAGTGCATTGACTTTCCTTTAGTGGTACCACAACGATGGTGGTGAAGCCAAATTGTTATGGGCGATGAAACATGGGTGGCCTACGTCACACTAGAATCAAAGCAACAGTCCGTGGAAGTTGAGCAAGGGCATCATTTTGCTGCAAGACAATGCCCGTCCACATGTGGTGAATCGGACCAAAGATGTCATCTCATCACATCTTTTCGATGGGAAACTCTAGATCGTGCTCCGTACAGCCCCGATCTTGCGCCCAGTGACTTCCGTCTGTTCCTTCTCTTGAAGAAACACCTGGGCGGTCAGCATTTTCGAGACGATGACGAAGTCAAAACAGTGGTGATGCAGTGGTTAACAAGTCAGGCGGCAGACTTCTATGAGGAGGGTATTCAAAAACTGGTACAACATTATGACAAGTGCCTCAATAGTGATGGAAATTATGTAGAAAATTAGATTAAGGTACAGGCTTTCGTGTAAAAATAAAATTATTGCGATATCTTAGCACGTCTTTTTTTAATTTCAAAACGGTACTTACTTAAAAAAACATGCCTTGTAGGATGCGTGGTCTGTCAATTCGGGGAAACTACCGCTAACTGGCTTACCTACACCTCGACATGTGCACTTTGCGCAAGATTTTCTGCACTCTCTCACTCTTTTTGTATAGTCTGTAAGTCCTTGAGGAAAAATGAATAGGGCCTTTTTAAAGGAAATTTTATTTAGTTTAATTTTGTACTGCAATAAGTTTTCCCTATAGTCCGTGGTTTTTGTGTTATTAAAAAAAAAAACGTACAAAAGTAACTTTAAATACGTTCCATCTCGGAAACCATTTGGAATAGAGCATATGCCCGTATTTAATTTTTTGCTTCAAATGATCGTTCCTCTCGTATCTGTTAATATCGACCATTTCTCCTGATACAGACACGGACTATCGTGTATGTTAAAATAATTGTGTGTTATATGTACCATTATATTTAGTATCCTGTCCACCTAAAGACTACCAACACGTCAACAACAGCTATTATAAGTGCAATAGATGTAGAAGAAGACATAATAGTACACCTAATGAGAACACTCGCACAACGAGAGAACAGAAGAGCGACAACAGAAGGCGACGACGACTAGAACTGATCAAATAAGGATACAAAGAGTAAAGAGCTGAACTCAGATGGAGAAGTGTTCAGTCAAGAAGGCGAGTTGCAACATGTATCGCTGCTCCGTGCGATCTCGTCCGCGAGCGCTAGTTGCCTCGGCAGGGAGCTGCTTTCGCGATCCGATCCTTAAGGGTGGTGGGGAGTGGTGAGCTAGAGAGCTATCTTGCAGTGTGATGTCTGAGACTGGTGTGGGGAGCAGTGAGCTAGTGAGACTGCCTAGGGTCCGGTCGGTGAGAGTTGGGGGGGGCCCGAGCTATCGGGAGGGGAGCTTTTATAATCACTGGCAACACATTCGAGTGCAATGCTGAGTCAAAGCGTAAGAAGTAACAACTCACTCAAAAGTATGTAAGCGTTTATTGAGCTTCTGAAATCCGAGATATTCTTTTCAAATTGAGAGTGGAAATGTGATGCCATAAGTGTTTTCTGGCTTAATGTACCATTCTGAAGCACATTCCTGCCGTCTGCCTCGGTAGCTGTGCAGTCGGCACGGCGAAATGTGGAGTGGAGTGTCCCGGTTTCGATTCCGTGTCGAGTTGAAGATTTTTTGTCCACTCACAGACTGAGTGCTGTGTGGTGCTTATTTTCGTATTGTCCTGATCAGTATTACTGCTGAGATGGCTGAATGGGTACTACCCGATAGCCAATAAATTGAAGAAGAAAAAGGAGCTTTCTTTATTTTCTGCTTTTGTGGGCGAGAAAAGCTTCACGTAATAATAAGGTACGCACTCCGCACACGCACACGGTATGTAACACGTATTTTATAGCTCGGGAAATGTTTTCGTACTGACGTGGGGTGGGGCACTGCTGCAGCAGCCGAGAGCAGAGTTTTCGTCCCACTCATTACAGCCACAGGAGACGCATTTTTAAATTGGGTGAGCTACTGTTCACTTCTTCATCCACTCTTTAGAAAGATTTGGCTCATCAAATAAATTCAGGAGTGGACTGCCCGTCTCTAGTCTGCACCGAGCTGCTGTAACCTCTCCCCACTTCATCCCTGTATGCCCCAAAAGCAGCACTTTACCGTCCCCACCTCAACCCTGCCATATCTCCCCCTCACCACCACCCAGACTGTTCCTCCCATCATGCACAGCTGCTTGCAGTCTGGTCTCTGCAGCCAGTGGTAGTGGTCATATGTGTACATATGGTTCGCAGGAGAGCTTCTGTAAAGTTTGGAAGGTAGGAGACAAGGTACTGGCAGAAATAAAGCTGTGAGGACTGGGCGTGAGTCGTGCTTGGGTAGCTCAGTTGGTAGAGCACTTGCCGGCGCAAGGCAAAGGTCCCGAGTTTGAGTCTCGGTCAGGCACACATTTTTAATCTGCCAGGAAGTTTCATATCAACGCACACTCCGCTGCAGAGTGAAAATCTCATTCTGGAAATGTGTGTACAAGTTTGTTTGTTGTGTGTGTGTGTGTGTGTGTGTGTGTGTGTGTGTGTGTGTGTGTGTGTGTGTGTGTGTTTGTCTACTTCAGAAGAAGGCCTTTGAATGAGAGCTTTCTTGCTTATGAGTCTTTTTTGTTGTGCCTGTCTGTGACTCAACAGCTTCACTATATGGTGAGTAGCAGTCTATCGTTCTCATAATGTTGTCTTTATTTAAATATTAACATAAATAAACTTACAATTAAACAAATATTTTTGTGAACATTTCACTTTACAGAATACAGAGATAAGTTTGACTTAAACAGAATTTTGCCAAAAGTAAACTTTAACATAATTCAGTCTGTCGGCAGTAAGTTGCAGCTAACTTTAAATTAGCTCTCAGTGTCATTATTATTTTAACTGTTAACATTATCACGTGACCTCAAACAGAAACCATATAATTGAGGATACTTATTTTTTCATTATTTTATCGTATATGCTTTCGAGCTGATCTGACGTTATCCTGTTGTTACCTAAAACAATTATGTTGCGAAACACTTTTAAGTTTGACAGCATTAACTGGCAAATGGGAAAATATGAACAGAAATTGTGATACTCTACAATACTTCTGACATAATATAATGTTTTGCATTAAATAGGTGCATCTAGTTCTACACTTGCCTTTTGCACTGAGGTGACAAATCGTAGGACTATATACCGTGCCGAACCTCCTTTTTGCTGACACAGTGGAGCAACTCGACATGGCGTGGATTCGACAAGTCGTTAGCTGTCCCCTGCAGTAATATTGAGCCACTGTGCATCTATAGCCATGCACAATTGTGAAAGCGTTGCTGGTGCAGGACGCTGTGCACGAGCCGACGTCTCGATTGTCTCTCATAAAATGTCAATGGGATTCATGTAGGGCAATCTGGGTGGCCATATCACTCTCTTGAATTGTTCAGAATGTTCTTCAAATGACTCACAAACAGTTGTGGTCCAGTGACATGGTACATTGTCAGCCGCAAAAATTCTTTCATTGTTTGGGAACGTGAAGTCCATTAATGGTTGTAAATAGTCTCTTAAGTTGCCAAATGTAACCATTTCCAGTCAATCATCAGTTCAGTTTGACCAGAGGATCCAGTCAGTTCCGTGTAAACAAAGCTGACACCATTACGTCACCACCACCAGCTCGCACAGCGGTTGTCAATAAATCGGATCCACGATTTCGTGAGGTCTGCATCGTGCTCGAACCCTACCGTCAGCTCTTACCGACTGAAATCTGGACTCATTTGACCGGGGCACGTCGTTCCCATCATTTAGGGTCCGACCGATACGGTCACGAGCCCAGGAGAGGCGACGTCCTGTCACTGAAGGCGCACGCGTCAGTCGTCTGCTGCCACAGCCCGTCAGCACCAAATTTTGCTGCACTGCCCAGACAGATATGTTACGTCCCACATAGATTTCTGCAGTTAATTAGTGCCGTATTGCTTGTCTTGAGGCCGTTGGCTACTGCACTGTCCATCGTGAGAGGTAATGCCTGAAATTCGGTATTCTCGGGACACTCTTGGCGCTGTGGATCTTGGACTATTGAATTCACTGAAGATTTATGAAACAGAACCTCATGCGTGTGATATTACCACCATCTGTATATGTGAATATTGCTATCCTGCTCAGTGTACATTACAGTATTTATATTTAGGCAAACTCCATTGCCAGCTCACGTCGGGTTTCCCTGTTTCTTGCCACAGCCTCGGGCAGACTGTCCACCGTAATGCAAATGGAGCCGTGTTGGGCCACTCTCTTGAAACGTGTGATGCTTCAAAAAGATTCCCATGATTTTGCAAGCTTGAATCTTCTGCACAAATGAAGCTAGAAACAGCACGAATTATAACTTACGCATAGGACTACAAAGTTTATGTTTGTAAAATTACCATCTGGTCCTACAAGAATACCTCTTACATTCTTGCACTTTAGCCTTGAGCTACATTTCCCAGTTACATTTATGATGGAAGTTTTCATTTATCTTAAATGAATGTTCAATTTATCATCCACTACCCACACAAACAATCTGGAGTCGTGGTGACGACTGTCCGAGAAGCCGAAATCCGATTCCTGACTATATAAATAATATTATTATGTCTACAGTTATTGTTTTCAGTGGTGCTAGTATGCTGTGTTGAAGTTCACCGGAAGTTGTTTGATGAGAAGGCATATAAATGCAGTCTTCCACACTCTCACACCACAGAAGCCCACAAATTCAGAGTTCGGTGGTGTAATGAGAGATCTGCACGTCCGTCATAAGGTGATCCGTCGTTGAGGCAGTTCGTTGTTGAGAAATATTCTTATGTCGAGGTGCCAGGGCAGTAGTGTTACTGGAAACAACTTTTTGGCACATTGCATTATTGTGTTATTGCTATATTGACTCAGTACGAAATTGCCGACAGATGAGTTAGCGAGCGAGCTGCAGTAGGAAACCCCTCCTGGCAACTACACGAGCTGACAGATTATGAGTGACCTTGAGGTAAACTTTTAGTGTCATTGTGTGAGTTTAAATTTACGTATTCTTGTGAAATTTTATGGACCTTTTTGAGACACTGTGTGCATCTCTGACTGATTAATCTGAGTTTTACAGCCCTCACTTTGAGCCCTCTGCTGGAATTGCTATTTATCTCCGGCTCTAAACGAAGGGTCATCACAAGATGAGGCAAGTTCCCAGAGAACTATCGATCTCGACCGGTTTCTGTCTGCGGTATCCGTAACTGAGTATCTTAACACGGCGCAGTTTCACGGAACCTTTACGAAGACTTACAACAAACGAGGTGACGCAGAGAAGGGAAAGAATCACGCCCATTATGTTTGAAAGAGTTTGACGATAACTCTACTCTCACTAAAGTCGTGAATGAACTGTTGCAGTGCCTACAGGACGGCAGGTGACGTTCTCTGCTACTCCCTCTTGTATTTTACATTAATTTGACTCGAACTTTTTAGTGTCGAGCTAAACAAAACGCATCGGGTAACGGTGGGGAAGTGGAAGTCTAATGTGGGTGCTTGGCTGTAGTGAGTAGTAGACCTCTCTTTTAGATTCTGCACCTTCGAAGTCCGGCCGCACATCCTCGATCTGTTAAATTCACCTCGTCTTACCTGCAGTGGAACTTCCAGTAGGCTGCAATCCACTGTACAAACTCTGATAGCCAGTTGTGCTACGACAACAGTGTTCGCGAGGAAGTCGGTAAAGCTGTAAATAAATAACAGAAACGTGTGGTAAAATGTTTAGATACTGTCAAGGCCCAGTGTCCTCCAATTCTGTAGGTGTACGTTCGTTATAGCAATCGCGCAAGACTACAAATTTCTTTGATCAGAATTCACAGACCTCAAGTGACCATAACTTCTCACTCCCATCCCATCTATATTGAAAAATTACTCGTGTGCCAATTTGCACTGTTAAGGTGCCACAACTCCACTGTGCTTTGCAGCATACGAGTGTCGGCACCTGCCACACGCAACTTTGGACCGTAGTGACAGAATACTTTAGGAACTGCTGACACTCACTAACCAGACGTTCTCCAAAAACCAAGCTTGTAAAATAATTTCCGTGTCACACTCGGTTGAGCTTACTGACAAGAATTGAAGCCACAGCCTATTGCCTGTCCTAAGCTTTGAACATTGCCTGACATTGTCAGATTCTGAAAGAAGTTGTCCCCGATCCCACTCCACACTCTTCCCGACAGTGGCACGTCACTCCCCACCGCTGCCCGTCAGCGACAGCACAAAATCCACAGTAAGAATTGTTAATCCTTTCGATATTGCAACAACATGCATTGATTTCCATTGGGGAGGCACACTCGGAATGAAAACTTACAGAATTTCTGCGTAATGTCATCCACTTTGTCCTCTGTCCTTTTACGCTACCTCGGGCTCTTCCAAGAGTCCTTACTGAATGGGTGTCCACGTCTGCGAACTATGCAGTATTTATGCTCGGGACTCAGTGTATGAAGTGTTGTCAAAAATAACGGGAAATTTTATAATTTTCCAGGTTTTATATATTCAATTTTCGATTTTTTTCTTGTCACCTTGTTGGTACACATGCTTGTGACGTATGTTTGCATTTTCAGCTGTATTGAATATTTAGTTTATAGTTTACAGCCAAAAAGTTTATACATGTTTTAGAGTGCTCGGCAGATTTTCACTTTCAAAAAAGATCAAAGAATTTGTATTATTTCAGATCGATAAGCTGAATTAAACCTCAAATATCTCTTTATTCTCCACTCAGACCATGATGCTGTTTTCACCAAACCAATGCTGATGAAATGTTGTATACACCTACACATGACTACATCTGATTACTTCTCTCCTTCACTACATTAATTTGTTGACAAAGAGTGTGATGAGTGTGCACATTTGGGCAGATGCACCGCTACCCTGACTCAGCTGGTTCAAACCTTTGGTTGGCCATTATTATATAGGTTTCCCGTGCTCTCCATAAGTATATTTGATACCATTTCTTAAAAAGATTTCAGTAGATTTGTAAATTTTTTAATTGTTTGGCCTTCTGGGGCCTACCTAAAATAATGTGTATCTTCATTATTTCTCCTGCTTTTCTTCTCCGTAGTTTTTGATTCTTTCGCTATGCTATTCTCTTCTTTCTTCTGTTCCTGTTGCACCTGTCTTTTTTCTTTGTTTTCTCCTTGAAGCCCTTGAAACTTTTTCCTTTTGCTCTCAACTTTTTTCTATTCTTTCCTCCATTATTTCCATTTCCCTATAACTTCTTTGATGCATGTCATTCATGTTTTCGCATTTCCATCAAAAATGTTAAAAACTTCTTTGTTATTGTCTCGTCTAGCCTTTTTAGACATCTGTAGCATGCAACTCTTCTCCTCCTCATTGTGCCTAACATTTGTTCTGTTCTTTCATAATGTTGTTTATTGCTTCTTAATTTCCATTTTCCATTGTCATATTTTGGTCCATAGATTTTCCTGACTGTTTTCGTCTCCTCCTTTTTATTCCACCTAATTGCGTGACTGTGTATAATGAAACGATTCTGAAACATATTTTTGTCTAACGAAAGTGTTGTTATGCCAGAGTTTTGCATGTACAGATAAAGATTTCTTGTTATCCCAGTATTTTTATTAATTGATAGCCCTTACAAACTTAGCATCTTTGTCCAAAGCATTTGGTTGTATCATTTCAACTAGATACATAATTTTTGTAGCATTTTTTATTCTCCCATAATCAGCCTCTATGTACTTTGGTGCCTTCTCCATGTCTGTCATATACTGTGGCATATTTTCTTAAGATCATATATATGTTCTTTAGATAATATTTTTTAATTGCTGGAAAAATCCACAAACAGCATTTTTGTCAAGTTCTGTTGGTAATGATGATTTATTTTTTTTAACATATTTCGAAAAGGCTGTGATAAAATATGTAAATTTATTTTCTGTAAAAATACCGAAAATATTAGATCTTTTTCTTTAATAATTCATTTGAAAATTTTCCATAAACGACTAAAAAGCACGTATTTGCAAAATGGTGTTTCAAATTTCAACAACAGTCTAATGCAGTCCTGGGCCATAGGAAGGATTTTCTGTTACTGGACAAAGAGTTGTCTGTGCTTCTGGTAGCTGCTTTTGACCTTTCTGTGGCTGGCCTCTCCAGATGCATCTGTTTCCTCTCTGCATTCGTCTTTCATTCACTGTCCGTGAAAGACGTAGCACTGATTGTGTGTTGCTTGGAGCATACTACACTCTATTGTATGTAGCAGGAACATCATATATGAGGGGAATTTAAAAAGTAACACAGGTATTATTATGACAGATGAAGTAACTTCTTCTAAATTCTACATGTCACTTTCAAGTGACACACATACATGACAACATTTTCAACACAGTCGCTAAGTCTCTGTAACCGACAGTCAGAACGTTTGCCGATCATTCAGTTCCGCAATGATAGGTATACCATGTTCGGTCGTGGAAGTGTACCTGGAAAGTTATCGAGCAGCCTCGTTGTTGGGAAAATATCTTTCCCTTCAGATGTTCTCTCAACTTGTAGAGAAGCAGGAAATCGGGTGCAAGAGCTGGACTTAACGGTCGAAGTGCCTTACGCCTGTGTGGCCTCGGTCGAATTGTTGGCACCTCTTTTCACTACCCCTGGACACGACATTGCACTCGGTCTGCATACCTCCAGACTTTCACAGCGAAACGGTGTGCAATTTAGATGTTTCGCTTACAGGAATTGTACAGCACCACGCGTTTCGACTTCGCCATACGTTTCCTGTTGCCACGCCATTCCACTCGCACAGTGTGGTGCACGTGTTACCCGTGTCGCAGTGGACCTGTGTCCGCAGGAAACCCGGAACGTGCACGCTCCTCTTTTTTCACAGTGGTCCACTCCTGTCATGAGACGTGTAACTTACTTTCTGAGTTCCCTACGTACTTCAAACTGCAGAGTGTAATATACAGGTCTTGAACATTTACGTAAATTGTTTCCAGAGGTACTAGAAACTGTGTGTGATGGATAATGTGTGTCAGTAGTGGTGAGGAGGATGTGGTCAGGGCTGCTCAGCTGTGTCTCGATCGACTCATCTGCGAGGCTGAGGAATTGTGTGCACAACTGAACCTCGGTTGTAACGCTTTGACAAGATGTTACACATCATTTGGCGCAAATTGTATGCGAGATAGGTGCACTAACGACATAATGCAAAATTACAGACCAATATCTCCAACTTCTGTTTGGTGCAGAATCCTGAAACATATTCTCAGTTCGAATATAATAAACTTTCTCGAGACTGAGAAGCTTACATCCACGAGTCGGCACAGTTTTACATAGCGAAACTCGGCTCATCCTTATTTCACGAGATATACTACAAAATATGGATGAAGGACAACAGGTAGACCATTCGACAAAGTGCCCCCATTGCAGGATATTAATGAAGGTCTTCGATGGCGAATGTTCGTTACAGACGAGGGTATCGGGAGGAATGCCCCGAGGAAATGTGATGGGACCGCTGTTGTGAAACTTCCTGGCAGATTAAAACTGTGTGCTGGACCGAGACTCGAACTCGAGACCTTTGCCTTTTGCGGGCAAGTGCTCTACCAACTGAGCTACCCAAGCACGACTCACACCCCGTCCTCACAGCTTTACTTCTGCCATTACCTCCTCTCAGATGGTAGAGCGCTTGCCAGCGAAAGGCAAAGGTCCCGAGTTCGAGTCTCAGTCTGGCACACAGTTTTAATCTGCCAGGAAGTTTCATATCAGCGCACACTCCGCTGGAAACATCCCCCAGGCTGTGGCTAAGCCGTGTCTCCGCAATATCCTTTCTTTCAGGAGTGCTAGTTCTGCAAGGTTCGCAGGAGAGCTTCTGTAAAGTTTGGAAGATAGGAGACGAGATTCTGGCAGAAGTACAGCTGTTAGGAGGGGGCGTGAGTCGTGCTTGGGTGGCTCAGATGGTAGAGCACTTGCCACTGCGAAAGGCAAAGGTCCCGAGTTCGAGTCTCAGTCCGGCACACGGTTTTAATCCTAGAAGTTTCATATCGGTGCACACTCAACTGCAGAGTGATAATCTCATTGGGGACCACCGTTATTCTCCGTATACATAAATGATTTTGCAGACAGTGTGGGCAGCAGTCTGCAGCTGTTTTCTGGTGATGCCATAGTGTACAGTATGGTGTCGAAGTTGAGTGACGGTAGGAAGATACGAGATAACTTAGACAAAATTTCCAGTTGGTGTGACGAATGGAAGCTACGCGTAAATGTGGAAAAATGTAAGTTAATGCAGTGAGTAGGAAGATCAAACCTGTAATGTTCGGATACAGTATTACTAGTGTCCTGCTTGACACAGTCAAGTCGTAGAAATTTCTGGGCATAGCTCTGCAAAGCGATATGAGGTGGAACGAGTGTGAGAAGGATGGTAGGGACGGCGAATGGTCGACTTGGGTTCATTAGTAGACTGTTAGGAAAGAGTAGTTCATCTTTAAAGGAGACCGGATATAGGCCACAGGTGCAACCCATTCTCGAGTACTGCTCCCAGTGTTTGCAATCCGTACCAGGTCAGATTGAGAAAAGACGTCGAAGCATTTTAGAGACGGACTGCTAGATTTGTTACCGGCGGGCTCAAACAATGTTTAAATGTTACGGAGATGCTTCAGGAGCCCAAATGGGAATGCCTGGAGGGAAGGCGATTTTTTTTCCCTCCGAAAAACACTATTAGGAAAATTTAGAGAACCAGCATTGCGAGCTGACTGCTGAACGATTCTACTGCCACCAGCATACGTTGCACCTAAAGACCTTGTAGATAAGATTTGAGGAACTACAGCTCCTACAGAGGCAGTCAGTCAGTCATTTTTCACTGCTCGATTTTTGAGTGGATCAGGAAGGGAAGTGACTAGTAGTGGTACAGAGGCAGAGCACCCTCTGCCATGCACCACACAGTGGCTTGCGGAATATGTACGTAGATGTAGATAAAAGGATGTTGATGTAGAATATGACAGGCCCCACAACAGTTTTTGACCGTTAACCCTTTCACATCCTACTACGCCGTTCCCCAAGTGCTGTGGACATTTATACAGGCACCGCTTGCATTTTCCTACAGTGTGTGGTGGTTTATCTTTTAAAAAATTATTTATATTTTGATTAAATTATAATTCTCTTGTGAAATTTCAGAAATTTGTTGTGAGTTTTGCACCACTTCTTGACAGAAAGAGCAAAGACTTTTCAAAAACTTAACTACTGTATGTGATAGTTTATGTCACCTGAAATCGTTTGCAGAAGGCGTAGTGTTCTCAAGATTAAAAACAGAGTTCACATTACAACTTAATTTATTTGTGTCGTGATCATGTTCGATCACGACCGGATATGAGAGATAGCAACTACGAACAGAGAAACCTAAGGGACCAGACAGAGCTGGAAATTCTCTTTTCTATACTATACCACACGTTAAAAGAAATTGGATTTAAATCACAAACAACTTAAATGGCAATGCACCTTCTGCCTTAACTATGACGTTTGCCAACATGCATTCAGTCCCTGGTTGTTGTTGTTGTTGTTGTTGTTGTTGTTGTCTTCAGTCCTGAGACTGGTTTGATGCAGCTCTCCATGCTACTCTATCCTCTGCAAGCTTCTTCATCTCCCAGTACTTACTGCAACCTACATCCCTCTGAATCTGCTTAGTGTATTCATCTCTTGGTCTCTCTCTACGATTTTTACCCTCCACGCTGCCCTCCAATACTAAACTGGAGACCCCTTGATGCCTCAGAACATGTCCTACCAACCGGTCCCTTCTTCTTGTCAAGTTGTGCCACAAACTCCTCTTCTCCCCAATTCTACTCAATACCTCCTCATTAGTTATGTGATCTACCCATCTAATCTTCAGCATTCTTCTGTAGCACCAAATTTCGAAAGCTTCTGTTCTCTTCTTGTCCAAACTATTTATCATCCATGTTTCACTTCCATTCATGGCTACACTCCATACAAATACTTTCAGAAACAACTTCCTGACATTTAAATCTATACTCGATATTAACAAATTTCTCTTCTTCAGAAACCCTTTCCTTGCCATTGCCAGTCTACATTTTATATCCTCTCTACTTCACCGAGCGAGGTGGCGCAGTGGTTAGCACACTGGACTCGCATTCGGGAGGACGACGGTTCAATCCCGTCTCCGGCCCTCCTGATTTAGGTTTTCCGTGATTTCCCTAAATCGTTTCAGGCAAATGCCAGGATGGTTCCTGTGAAAGGGCACGGCCGATTTCCTTCCCCATCCTTTCCTCACCCGAGCTTGCGCTCTGTCTCTAATGACCTCGTTGTCGACGGGACGTTACACACTAATCTCCTCCTCCTCCTCCTCCTCCTCCTCCTCTCTACTTCGACCATCATCAGTTATTTTGCTCCCCAAATAGCAAAACTCATTTACTACTTTAAGCGTCCCATTTCCTAATCTAATTCCTTCAGTATCATCCGACTTAATTTGACTACATTCCATTATCCCCGTTTTGCTTTTGTTGATGTTCATCTTATATCCTCCTTTCAAGACACTGTCCATTCCGTTCAATTGCTCTTCCAAGTCCTTTGCTGTCTCTGACAGAATTACAATGTCATCGGCGAACCTCAAAGTTTTTATTTCTTCTCCATGGATTTTAATACCTACTCCGAATTTTTCTTTTGTTTCCTTTACTGCTTGCTCAATATACAGATTGAATAACATTGGGGATAGGCCACAACCCTGTCTCACTCCCTTCCCAACCACTGCTTCCCTTTCATGCCCCTCGACTCTTATAACTGCCATCTGGTTTCTGTACAAATTGTAAATAGCCTTTCGCTCCCTGTATTTTACTCCTGCCACCTTTAGAATTTGAAATGAGTATTCCAGTCAACATTGTCAAAATCTTTCTTTAAGTCTACAAATTCTAGAAACGTAGGTTTGCCTTTCCTTAATCTTTCTTCTAAGATAAGTCGTAAGGTCAGTGTTGCCTCACGTATTCCAATATTTCTACGGAATCCAAACTGATCTTTCCCAAGGTCGGCTTCTACCAGTTTTTCCATATGTCTGTAAAGAATTCGCATTAGTATTTTGCAGCTGTGACTTATTAAACTGATAGTCTGGTAATTTTCACATCTGTCAGCACCTGCTTTCGTTGGGATTGGAATTATTACATTCTTCTTGACGTCTGAGGGTATTTCGCCTGTCTCATACATCTTGCTCACCAGATGGTAGAGTTTGGTCAGGACTGGCTCTCCCAAGGTCGTCAGTAGTTCCAATGGAATGTTGTCTATTCCCGGGGCCTTGTTTCAACTCGGGTCTTTCAGTGCTCTGTCAAACTCTTCACGCATTATCGTATCTCCCATTTCATCTTCATCTACACCTCTTCCATTTCCATAATATTGTCCTTAAGTACATCACCCTTGTATAGACCCTCTATATACTCCTTCCACCTTTCTGCTTTCCCTTCTTTGCTTAGAACTGGGTTTCCATCTGAGCTTTTGAAATTCATGCAAGTGGTTCTCTTTTCTCCAAAGGTCTCATTAATTTTCCTGTAGGCAGTATCTACCTACCCCTAGTGAGATAAGCCTCTACAGCCTTACATTTGTCCTCTAGCCATACCTGCTTAGCCATTTTGCACTTCCTGTCGATCTCATTTTTGAGACGTTTGTATTCGTTTTTGCCTGCTTCATTTACTGCATTTTTATATTTTCTCCTTTTATCAATTAAATTCAATATTTCTTCTGTTACCCAAGGATTTCTACTAGCCCTCGTCTTTTTACCTACTTGATCCTCTGCTGCCTTCACTACTTCATCCCTCAGAGCTACCCATTCTTCTTCTACTGCATATCTTTCCCCCATTTGTGACAATTGTTCCCTTACGCTCTCCTGGAACTCTGTACAACCTCTAGTTTAATCAGTTTGTCCAGGTCCCATCTCCTTAAATTCCCACCTTTTTGGAGTTTCTTCAGTTTTAATCTACAGGTCATAACAAATAGATTGTGGTCAGAGTCCACATCTGCCCCTGGAAATGTCTTACAATTTAAAACCTGGTTCCTAAATCTCTGTCTTACCATTATATAATCTATCTGATACCTTTTAGTATCTCCAGGCTTTTTCCATGTATACAACCTTCTTTTATGATTCTTGAACCAAGTGTTAGCTATGATTAAGTTCTGCTCTGTGCAAAATTCTGCCAGACGGCAGACGGCTTCCTCTTTCATTTCTTACTCCCAATCCATATTCACCTACTATGTTTCCTTCTCTCCCTTCTCCTACTCTCGAATTCCAGTCACCCATGACTATTAAATTTTCATCTCCCTTCACTATCTGAATAATTTCTTTTATCTCATCATACATTTCATCAATTCCTTCATCATCTGCACAGCTAGTTGACATATAAACTTGTGCTATTGTAGTAGGTGTGGGCTTCGTGTCTATCTTGGCCACAATAATGCGTTCACTATGCTGTTTGTAGTAGCTTACCCGCACTCCTATTTTCTTTATTCATTATTAAACCTACCCCGGCATTACCCCTATTTGATTTTGTATTTATAACACTATTCACCTGACCAAAAGTCTTGTTCCTCCTGCCACTGAACTTCACTAATTCCCACTATATCTAACTTTAACCTATTCATTTCCCTTTTTAAATTTTCTATCCTACCTGCCCAATTAAGGGATCTGACATTCCACACTCTGATCTGTAGAACGACAGTTTTCT
This sequence comes from Schistocerca piceifrons, assembly GCF_021461385.2. Taxonomy (NCBI): domain Eukaryota; kingdom Metazoa; phylum Arthropoda; class Insecta; order Orthoptera; family Acrididae; genus Schistocerca; species Schistocerca piceifrons. Next base: position 168,046,065 of record NC_060148.1, on the reverse strand, counting down.
TTCCCCTGATAACGACGTCCTCCTGAGTAGTCCCCACCCGGAGATCCGAATGGGGCACTATTTTACCTCCCGAATATTTTACCAAAGAGGACACCATCATTATTTAATCATACAGTAGAGCTGCATGCTCTTGGGAATAATTATGGCTGTAGTTTCCCCTTGCTTTCAGCCGTTCACAGTACCAGCACAGCAAGGCTGTTTTGGTTGGTGTTATAAGGCCAGATCAGTCAATCATCCAGACTGTTGCCCCCGCAACTACTGAAAAGGCTGCTGCCCCTCTTCAGGAACCACACGTTTGTCTGGCCTCTCAGTAGATACCCCTCCGTTGTGGTTGCACCTACAGTACGACCATCTGTATCGCTGAGGCACGCAAGCCTCCCCACCCACGGCAAGGTCCATGGTTCATGGGATCCCTGGTAGCTGTATGAAATCTAGAAAAACACTGTTATTTCTGTTGCCATTAATAGGAGATGGATAGCACAGAAATACTTTAAGTAATAAGCAGGCAGTACAGCATTTGAGAGCACAATAACCAATATAATTACCTTAGTCAGTATTGCTAACAATATGCTCCATACAATTTCAATTTTCTATCTTGCTGGTTGTTTCTTTAAATAAAGTACTTTATCATCTTCTATATTTCATCTCAGATGCACACATAAATTCTAACATAGCACTGAACAATAGTAATATTTTGTAATAACTAATTAATGATTGCGGACTGCACCACATACACGTCTGCCATCTTCAAAAAATGTATCAGGACTGTGGTAACAGGAGAGGGTTACAATTCTTCAGCTGTCAAAAAATAAGAAACACAAAATATCGCTATCGATACAAGTTATGAACAATTCGTATTCTGTGCCGTGACACGTAAGATATTCTTTGAAATATCAGGTGGTCGCTGCTAAGCGACAATCTAAGAAATTTTTACACAAATTGTATGGCTTCTATGAGCCTGCACGGTTAGATTATCGAATGTAAGTTTATTTAAGCCATCGAAACAGGTACTAATATTACAAGCGCTATGGATGTCTGAATGCTTCCTGAGCTGCTGACACCATTGCTGCAGATGAGTTACTTCCATGACTTGGTGAATAAAGTGTTTCCAGAATTCATCATGTAACATATGTGCATTATTGTGTGCTATCATTTGCAAATGACTTCATTTTGATATCTTGAATCGTTTATGAGCTACGACAGTTGTTATGACAATGTGGTTTGCACATCGTGCGCAACTGTGCTTCAGATATAAAACCCAATTAATTGAGACCAAAATGAGATATCCTTCTGCTCTCCATTTTAAATAAAATTTCGATATCTTATCTAGATTTCATTCACTTCAATGTATGATCCAAAATGACCCATACATAAAGTTTATGCAATGCATTTTTAACTCTGCAAACTCTTTAAAACTTCTTGCAAGATTTTACTTAACCTGATGCAGCACATTAAGTATGACAGATAAGAAAAAGAAATTCAGTTCTTTACTGAGTGGAAATATCAGACTGTAAGATGTCCAAAAATCAAATTCTTTCACTTAATAGTTTTTGTAAAACCAGATGGTAAGTATTTCATATCAGCAGGAATTCTGTCTCTTAGGACAGGCACCAGTATTTTTCAAACAGTACAGCCATAACACAAGCCTCCTCAGCATGGAATGCAAAGAGCATGTCCGTAGCAGTGAAAGGCTGAACTGTCCCGCCACAAGCACCGCACAATTGTTGTTTGGCTCAAACTTCCACCTCTTTGTTCCTACGAAAGACTGAATTTATGGCCGATATATTCCAGATCCGGATGCTTTCATCACAGATGTGAGATGGTGTGTAGCCTCAGCCAGTCGTGGGCTCTGCTTCACTGTTGGCAAAGGTTTATAATGGACTGTGGTTGACTGTGTGGAAAAGTGATGGTATGTAGCTGAAATCTTGCTGTGTCGGTGTTGTTATGCCTTTTGTGTATGTTGTAGTTTTCATGGAACTAAATGGGAGCCACTGATTTCAGAATGATTATTATATGAAAGCTTTAGATGACCGTTAAATGTCTGAAGTGAAATTTTTGGAGAAAAGAATGGGACGAGATGGTAGCACTGACTAAATATAAATGTAAGAACATATTTTATCAGTTGTAATATGTTGTTGACACACCGTCTGTAACAGACAGAGGTGTTGCTAGTAAGTACATTCTGTGTTGTCCAATCAACCAACACATAATTGTCTCTCCTAATGTTCCAGGAACCAGGAGCGGCAGAGATATATTTTGACAGAACACGGTAAGTTTCAATAGTTTGAAGTGATATGTTGCCAGTTGTTAAAAGGAGTCAGTAAGGCAAATCTTTTTCTAGAATTATTAAGTGTATATTTTCTGGAGACTGAAGGTCTTTGTAAGGATTGACATAGTTTCCATGAGAAACAATAGCGTGTGTGTGTGTGTTTGTGTGTGTGTGTGTGTGAGAGAGAGAGAGAGAGAGAGAGAGAGAGAGAGAGAGAGAGAGACTGAAGACAGTGTAAGGCAGAGCTCAGATTGATACCCTGTTGTTAGACTCATCTTAAATTGCATCCTGACAGGAAATGTTTTTGTTGTAAATGTGTTTCCTGTCCTGTTTTAATGTAGTTTCAAATACTACCTCTCACTAAGGTTTCTGTCCACGCATCTTACTTTCCCATAGTGTATCTGGACCATCTGCTACCCTGTGTCTAATAATGAGAAAACTGTATCGATATGTTGTGCTGCACTGTGAGTATAAAAAACTTAAAGACATTAAGAGAAATGCGTAATAGTCATTGGTGGATAAAAACATACTGCAGAAGAAGTGGCGACAATAATTTGCAATGGGACGAGTGTGGAAGATGACGCAGCCTTTTGTAAATTCGCTAGGATGTCATCCTTTGAATTTCAAATTATGGCTTTTGTGATAGTATTGTATGGTACAAAGAAGACACAAATTTCAGGAAAGCAATTACAGTGTTACTCTCAATATTTTGGCAGCTGCAGTTTCAAGCCAGAGATATGCATATTTGTTTCACATTTCAAAGTAAGCGACGTCTGAAATAATACCTGAGGTACGTGGAGGACCGGTTTTGAAGCCGCGAATGATTAGCAACCTGATCTGCTTCCCGATACAGCTGCTGCTGGCCCTAAATACAGCCGCAGTTCTTTCCAAAGACTCCTGTCATCTGTTTACATTCTTATAGCTGGAATTCCCGACATTCCACAAGCATTTCTCTGCCTCGTACGATGACAGCAGTTCCAAACCGTGTGGCCTTGTCTGCTACCTTTCAGTATCGTATTGATGGACTGCGTAAACAAGTGCAAAAGCGTACAAACTACAGGTGACCTAGTCACATACGAATGCTTCTGCCGTGCAGTGGCAAGGTGCAGGAGCTGGCCAAAAACATTGGGCTGACACACTCGTGGATAGCTATTTCCATGTTTCAGATGTGTTGCCAACATGAGTTTGCAGTGGTTGCCAGAAACATAGCCTGAAATTTGTTGCACACTTCACTTTGGATGCAGCTTTAGATACAGATCCATTCTGTCACCTAGAAGACAAAGTACAGGTGTGCAGAATGTCTAAACACTGGTGTGACTGCATTGAAGATTTTCGTAGCAAGCAGAACTCTTTGTATCATTCCAAATGTGGGGGCATCCACCAGAGTACTGTTCAGAATATATAAACAGCCAGACAGACAATGTTCGTGCCAGTCTGAGGTCCTACGCAGATGATGCAGTGTGAACAGTGTGGCAGTTGTGCATAGTAGACTACATAACAGAGCATGTGTGTCAACCGTCAGCACTTGTTTTAGTTATATTTTTCCATATACCTACACCGAGGTGACAAAAGTCGTGGGGTACCTCCTAATACTGTGTTCGACGTTCGTTTGCTGGGATAGTGCAGCAGCTCGACACGGCACGGACTCGACAGGTTGTTAGGAGTCCCCTGCAGAAATATGGAGCTGTGGTGCCTCTGCAGCCATCCGTAGTTATGAAAGTATGGCCGGTGCAAGATTTTGTGTGCAAAATGACCTTTCAATTATGCCCCGTAAACTTTTGATGGGATTCACATCAGGCAATCTGGGTAGCCAGCTCATTCGCTCGTATTGTCCAGATTATTCTTCAAGCCAATCGGGAACAGATGTGGCGCAGTGGCACGGTGCATTGTCATTCTTAGAAAATTTCGACGTTGTTTGTGAACGTGAAGTCCACGAACAGCAGCAGACGGTCTCCGTGTAGCCGATCCTATCCGTTTCCAGTCGACGGTCTGTTCAGTCGGCCCACACCGTAGTGGAGCCACAACCGGCTCGCTCGGTGCCTTGTCGAGAGCTCGAGTCCCTGCCTTCGTGGGGTCTGCACCACACTCCGACCTTGCCGTCAGATCTGACCGGCTGAAATTGGGACTCGTCTGACCAGGCCGTGGGTTTTCAGTAGTCTAGGGTCAAACCGATACGGTTATGAGCCCAGGAGAGGCATTACAGGCAACGTTACGCTGCCCGAGGCAGGATTCGAACCTGTGACCGTAGCGGTCGCGCAGTTACGGACTGTAGCACCTTGAACCGCTCGGCCACTTCAGCTGGGCCAAATACTGTCAAGATTGCTCTGTGTCAATTGTCTCATTGGTGCCCAAGTCGAAAATGTTGATTTGAATTAGAGCATGTAAGCTTTTAACCCTCAAGCACAACACCTTTTATCTTTTGTCGAGAAAATTTAATACTGCAAGTCCTATATTTTCAGATCGGGGACACAAACCAATCTGATACCATTAATAAGGAATATTCCTGTAGTACCGCGTGTGAATTTTACGTGATATAATCTCAATGTTATCGGTCGATAAACTGTCCGCAGACCTTACGTCTAATGTCAACACTGTTAAAGATCGCAACTGCTGTTGTAAACTCTGGTTAATATGTAAATTTAGGATATCTTCACACAAATTTCATCCAGACGAGAAGAACATTTGCAACTTGATATTTTTCAGTAAGCTGGTTAAAGATTCTGTGTAAAATATCTTCACAAAAAGCATAATATTGCACAAAAACTTCCATTTCGTGTATATATTATTTTTAAAGGTGTGACGTACTTCATTATAGTTTACTTCTGTTGAAGTATCATTCGAGGGTCCATTTCAAACAAAATGGTTCTATAGATCAATTCAATACTTTTGTTACATATAATATTGTAAATAATTCTAAACACCGTTCTGTAGTTTCTCAATAAAAACTCTCTCGTATCAATTTATTGCATATCAGTCATTGCAATTTATGTAAATAGAACAAAGGAACCAATGTTGTTGGACTTTGTGACTGAGCACTGAAGCCAGTGAATACCTCAAATACCCGGGAGGATCCTTCTGGAGCAGTTTGATGTGGAACCACCACAGAAGTCTAGCCACACTCAGTACTGGTTGGAAAAGATAACAAGGAAGCCTGATTTGTGCACCAAACCGGTCGCTTCCAAAGCCCAAGTTCAGACATTTGCTGACTTTTGTTTGTCAGTGGAGTACTTAAAGCATTAGATGCAGAACCAAGGCAACCACCTGTCAGTGGTATACTGGCTGTTCCAGGAGGAATGGTGAATATTCAGGGATGTGACAGGAATGTTCATTCAAAGCAAAAAGTCTAGTAAACACTAAGCTCTAAAATGTGTTCCTCAAGAGTTGTGAGTGCTTGTTCATCTTCACCACTTTGAAGCACATCTCTTCTCTTCAAAAATGTACTCATAGCTCTTAAGGTGTGCATTTTAGAACCCAATATTTACTTAACATTTTTCTCTTGTTTTGGTCCATACTTTTTTTTTTTCAATAGAGGTGGAGCCCCTCCACGCCCACACCGGCATGATGGCCAACACAAAAGGTCTACTGCCATCTCTGCATAGGGGTTAGTATTCACTAAAGTGAGGTGTCGCAGGATGTGGGTACTGCGATGTTTGCGTACGTCTGGTTAGGGTTAACCATCAATACGCGCTCATCTGGAGATAGATTGGTCGAAATCGGACGAAGGGTAGTGGTTTGAAGGTCAGAGGAAAAAAAGTGCCGTGGCAAGAGCCAAGGGAAAAAAACCTCTGCGATAGTTAGGTCGGGTGGTAAGAGCAGTAGCGGTTGTCTTGCTGCCTGCGATAGGTCGTGCAAGGATAGGCTTTGTTAGTAGTGGGTATCGTGTGTGTCGATACCTTGACGTTGTGCGTTTTTGCTGCTCGGCGGCTGGCGCTGGGTGCTGCTACAGAGTCCTCGTTCAGCGTCAGCAACCTGCAACAGTTAGGTTTGTTATCGGTCTTGTGTCGGATAGGTCATATACCGGAAGCACAGTGTGAGGGAATGTTGGCAGCTTGTTTGTGCGTCTGTGGGCGAGCTTGTCGGTGTCCCTGCTGTGGCCTGTTGGTCAGCACTAATAGCAGCTGGTAGTTGCCAGTCAGTGTTGCTGATATGGAGGGGCTTACCGACGTTTGTCGCTGTTTGCGTATGTTAGTTTACCATAGGTGGCTATGCCCTAGCTAGCAGTGTCTTTGGCCGCTTGTGCTTCCACCTGTGGTTGTGATCGTAGTTTCCCAGAGTGAGGACGAAAGGATTGCTCGAGTGTCTCGAGTTCCTGTATAGTCGTGTGGCGTGTTTTTTGAATACTTCCTTGAGGGTATCAAGGCGGTATTCATGGTGAAGATCTACAGTGCATGTGTAGCGTGGAGCGTTGCTAATGATTCGTAGCACCTTGTTCTGTATGATCTGCAGGTGGCGCAGTCGTGTAGGAGCTGTATATCCCCAGACAGGAGCTGCGTATGTCATCAGAGGTCTAATCAGTGTCACGTATATGGACCTCGACACCCTCCTATTCAGTGTGCTTTCCCTGTTGAGCATTGGGTAGAGCTGTTTGAGCCTCGTGTGCGCTCGGTTGGCAACGTATTCGATGTGGTTCCCCCCATGTAAGTTTCCGGTCCAGCCAGACACCAAGGTATCTGACTTTCTCTCGGAAACGTATTGGGCGTGTATGTAGTGTTATTGGTCTACAGTGTTGATGTTTGCACAGTAGTTTCGGTCTGCGTGTGAACAGAACTGCTTCACACTTGTCGACGTTTACTTTAATACGCCATCGCTCCAACCGAGGCTCAGCTGTTCGGGTCCATACTACCACCTCTCGTAATATGGAAAGCAAAGAGTGTGCAGTACAAGAGATTTGTTTCACAATATTGAAGATGAAAAAATTGGTCGTACTCTTAAGGTATGCACTTTAGGGCTCGTGTCTACTGGACCTTTGTGCTTCCAGCGATCATTCCTGTGGTGTCCCTCAATAATGACCATTCTTCTGGAATAACTTGTGCGAAACTGGTATCGTCCCAAAAAACTTTAAGAAAAGTATTGTGATAACGATTCCAAAGAAGAACAGAGCAGCCATGTGTGAAAATCACAGCACATTCAGCATCCGAGCTCACACTTTCGAAAATATTACCAAAAATAATACACAGACACTTTAAGAACATAAGTAAAGCCAATTTATATGAAGGTGAATTTGGCCTCTGAGAAGGCATAGACCGTGGTAACCATGGCATGTAGTGCCCGCAGAATCCTTAAGGCAGAGGGGCAATAGATCGACTCCCGTGCCTTCGCAGTATAACTGAGGGTAGCTCTACGGTCGACAGAATAAGTTTGTATAGCATTTGTAGACCTTTGGAAAGCATTTCACATTGCCAAGTGGAACAAACTAATCAAAATTGTAGTAGTGATTAAACTAAACTATAGACAGAAGAATAATAGTAAAGACAAGAAACACAAAAAAGGTGTTTAAAAAATGTTTTTCATCCTCTGCAATGATTTACAATGTGATGTAAGCTGAAAATGGGTTAACTAAATAAATAAAGACTATAAAACATGCTAAAATTTTGTGTTTTTATTTTATTAAAAAAAGTGGAAGTGCTTTTCTTGTTACTGCTTGTCTAAAATTCCTATCCTCTCTACTTCTATCATTGTAAGTTATCTTTGTTTCCTAATAGTAAAACCCTGTCTACTACTTTCAGCACCTTATTTCCTTATCTAATTCCCCTAGCATCGTGTGATTTAATTCAACTACACTATGTTGCACCTTTCTTGTACTGACAAATATCTCCATAAAAGACTTCTAACACTTAATTTATATTCGGGTTTGACACATTTCTATTTTTCAGAAATGATTTTCTTGCTGCTGCCAATCTGCATTTTATATTCTGTATACTTTTGGCCATCAGTTACTTTACTGTCCAAATAGCAAAACTCATATACTACTTTTACAGTCACATATTTCCTAATTTAATTCCAAATCATCACCTGCATTCCACTATCCTGATTTTACTTTTATTTAATATCATGTATTAACCATCTTTTGAATACGGTATCCTTGCCGTTCAACTGCTCTTCAAAGTCCTCTGCTGTCTCTGACAGAATTACAATGTCATCTGCAAACCTCAAAGTCTTAACACTCTCTGCCTCAACTTCTGTTCCCTTTCCGAATTTCTTCTGATTTTCTTTACTGCTAGCTCACTGTACAGATTTAATAACATTGTGATGAGGGTACAACCATGTCTCACTCCATTCTCAACCCCTGCTTCCCTCTCACGTTTTTTGACTCCTATAGGTGTAGTCTAGTTTCTGTACAAGTCGTAGATAATCTTTAGTTTACATTATTGTACCTCTGCTACTTTCAGAATTTATAAAAAATTTATTCCGGTCCTAGGTGTCGAAAGCTTGATGAGGTTGATAGAACACTTTTAACAACTGGACCAGTTACCCTCTGTAGAAATTGCAACACACTCACCATCTGGTCCAGTCGTGAGATTGTGGTGTCGTATGTCTGGAATCAGGTGTTAAGATCGTGGTATTCTGTACCTGACAAGGATGACAGTGCATTTGGCATCTGGGCATTTGCAATTCCTCCCTGGCCATCCGCATTTAGATCATCAACGGATTCCTTAAATCAATAAAGCAGAATGTTGGTTGGCACGGTTCCTTTCAAAAGGACTCTGCTGATTTCCTTTCCCATCCCACTTCAGTTTGAATTTGTATTCTGTCTCTAATGAGGTAACCATTGACAAATCCTTAAACCATAATCTCCTTTCTTTCCTCCGTTTCAGAATACTGTGTAGAACAGTGAAGTTATAATTGTAGCTATATCTCCAGATGGGGATGTTCTTGATTTGTACACACCTTTATACTCTCTCTCTCTCTCTCTCTCTCTCTCTCTCTCTCTCTCTCTCACACACACACACACACACACACACACACACAAGATTATTGAACATATACACAAATTATGCAGCATATTATTAATTTTCATGAATGTTTTGTGTGTCTGTAGTAACGTAAAGGCTATAGTCTGCCCAAATGACGTTTTCATATTAAGCCTGTGCACTTTACAGCCAACATAACTGCTAAATTAGTGCAGTGATAATGTATGCAGAGTGGCAGGGTGTAAAAATTTAAAATGAAATAAAAGACCTTCTTCTAAATAATGAAAAATGAATGCTGCATAATGTAGCAAACAAGTTAAATTTATTATACATTAACAATTTTTCACCGGATAATACGTGACAAGTGGTTCAACAATATTTGTTACATTCATTGAGATCTAATCATTTCACATAACATACAGTTTTGCTTTTAGAAATTTCCTATTTGTCTTAAGGTTTGTTAAATGCTTTCAGATATACAGCAGCTGTATTCACTGCATGCAGTCATCTCTACTCTGTTTTACATTAATTAATACACTTTCATGTGACATAAAACAATGTAGTGCCCATCATCCCATCACATTATTATTATTATTATTATTATTATTATTACAGATTGCAAATTATGCATGGACTGAGGTTTGAAGTCAGAATAAAACGAAATACTCAAATTATTAACCAAAAGTGTTAATTGTCTGTTCAAAATTGTGTGTTATTGCTAAAATCCTGAAGTGACAATATACAGGAACCAAGTATGCTGAGGTATCAGGTTCTTCGTTAAATGCCGAGATCGTGTAATACGTCATAACCTGACTACGGTGGTTACATTTCAGTGTGCATGTTGTACAATATGATTTAATACTGTTTTTATTTTTAATTTTTGAAATAATGTATGTTTAATACATTCACATTATGCTCCACAGATTTGGGTTCTTCGCCACTGCGTCAACAGAAACAGCAATTCCTGCCCTGGCGGGACGAGTCGGTACCGATGTGGGATTGTCGCAGTATCGGATGCACGAGAGCGCACCTCACAGCAACTGTAATACTGCAGCGAGACAGAGTGTCGGGCAAGACTTTGAATGTAGTTCATGCTCTTCAGCTTTTACATTAAAGCACAGCCTCGTACTCCACGTGTTCACCCACGTACCGGGTGTGCCACCTCCGGACCACATCTGCAGAGTGTGCGGGGAGGTGTTCGACGACGCAGAGTCTCTGCTCGGACACGTGACTGCTCACGAGGACGGGCTACGGGGGGCTCTTCAGACTTCCGGAAGATCCGAGCTGCCTCACGACGGACGGAAGCCCCGAAAACGTCCTCACAGCTGCGATACGTGCGGCAAGGCCTTCCCGACGCCCCAGAGCCTGAACATTCACACGCGGACTCACTCCGGGGAGAGGCCGTACGCCTGCGAAATTTGCGGCAAAGCTTTCGTCCAGTGGATTCACCTCCACAACCACAAAATTACGCACTCCGACGAGAAGCCTCACCGCTGCGAAATCTGCGGGAGGACCTTCGGCCACTCCGACAGCCTGAAGAGGCACCTGCGGCTGCACACGGGCGAGACGCCGTACCGGTGCGACGTTTGCGGGCTGTCCTTCTCTCTTCTGGACAAACTCAAAACGCACAGGCAACTCCACACCGGAAAGAAAAAGTACAGCTGCGAAATTTGCGGGAGCTCCTTCGCCGCGCCGAACAGCCTGAAGGCGCACACGCGGAGGCACACGGACGAGAGGCCTTACGGCTGCGATGTCTGCGGCGAAAGCTTCATGTGGTCTGCGACTCTCAAGAGGCACAGACTGACGCATACGGGCGAGAAGCCCTACAGCTGCAATCTGTGCGAGAGGCAGTTTGCCGAGCTGAACACTCTGAAGAGACACTTGCAGAGTCATTCCGGCGAGAGGCCTTATAGCTGCGGACTCTGTGGAGCGACGTTTTGCTACCTCAGCTCTCTCAATGCACACGGCAGGGTGCACACGGGTGAGAAGCCGTACAGCTGCGACATATGCGGCAAGTGCTTTGCCGTGTCGAGTCACGTGAAACGCCACCGGCGGGTGCACGCGAAAGGCCCAGAGAAGCAAATCTCGTAAGAGCCCTTCCTCTTTCACTAATGGCACTAGTAACAAATACGTGTGTTTACGAAGAGACTCGAGGTATTCTAAATTGTTCTCGGGGCAATGTTGTCATGTTTTGCACTGGCGAATGGAGTTTGTGACTTCCCAGTGTTGTCGAGCAATCAGATTTTTGTTCTGTATCCGAGAATGTTATTGATATGTGCCTATTATGTTAAATAATAAACTAAGCAGAATGGGAGAACTATAAAATGATAATTTATCTTTTGCAGTCACCTGGTGCAAACTTCATAGAGTTTTATTTTAATCATTATTCAGGGCCTTAACATCTAGCTTTAAGACTGATTTGCTGGCCATCAGTTTTTCAAAAATATAGCTTCACGAAGGTAGCACGTGTAAAATATGGGAAGCGAAATTTATTTAGAGCTTGTACAGAAACCGGACTAAAGTTACAAGAGTCAAAGGATGTGAAAGGCGAGAAGTACTCTAGGAGTGAGACGGACAGTTGTAGCCTATCACCAGTGTTATTCAATAGTAAAGGAAACAGAGAAGTAATTTTGAAAGGGATGTGAAGTACAGGGAGAAGAAATAAAGACTTAAAGGCTCACCAGTGACACAGTAATTCTGTCAGAGATCACAGAATAATTGCAAGGGCAGTTGAACAAAGTGGATAGTGCCTTAACACAGATGTATATAAACAAAATTTAAATGAAAGCTAATGGCACGTCATCGAATTAAATCGAGTGATGCTGGGGGAATTAGATTAGGAGATGAGACACTTAAAATAGTAGATGAGTTTTGCTTTGCTGTTTGAGCAGCAGAATAACTTATCATGGTCAAATAAGACAGGGTAAAAAATGTATATTCACAATAGGAAGGAAGACGTTCCTGAAAAGAGATTCATTAACATTAGATACAGATTCAAGTGTCCGGACGCTTTCCTGAAGGTATTTGTGTGGAGTGTAGCTTTGTACAGAAGTGAAACATGGACAAGAAACTGTTGCAACAAGAACAAACTTTTGAATTGTGATGCTACAGAAGAAAGCTGAAGACTACGTGGGTAGATCAAGTATGTAATGAGGAGGTACTAAATCAAATTGGGGGGCAAAAAATTATTCACAACTTGACTAAAAGAAGGGAAAGGTTGATAGGACACAGTCTGAGGCATCAAGGAATCATCAGTTTCATAATGGAAGTTAGTGGAGGGGAGGGGGGGGGGGGGGGGGGGAGAGACTGTAGAGAGAGACTGTAGAGAGAGACCAAGGCTTGAATACAAAAAGAGGTTCAAGTGAAAAGTTCTGAAGAGGCTTTTATGACGTGGACGAGAATAAAAAGCAGCATAAACCAGTCTTCAAACTGAACAGCTGCTTTGTGAAACACATTTTTTCATGAATGAATCATTCCCATTTGTGAAAGCTAAACGTCTCCAGACCACACCGCTCACAATAGACTCCCTCATACTACGTCCTCTCAGCACAAGTTGTGACATTTTAACTCGTAAATGGGATTTTTAGTATACATTGCATAATTTCATTAGTACTGTGCTATTATGGCACATTCTTATGTGGTAATGCAGCTAGGGTCAAACAGTTGTTTATTCTACAGAAACAGGCAGTAAGAACAAATTTCGGGCTTGCAGCCGGTCGTCGTTCAATACTTCGCACGATATTTCAACTGGGCACCTGCCAGTCATCTTCAGGTGAGCCGTCGCAGACTGGCGAAAACGTCCTCCGTTCCGCAATATATAGCGTACTGTAACTATTCTGCGCATGCGTCGAAAACTTGATAGTTGAACCACACTGCCTGCCGGCACCGCCCTCGCTGGTGGAATAGCGGAACTCAGTCGCCCTCTGCGTTGCTGTTTGCCATGGCAGTCGACGCACTCTGTCGTCTTCAATTTGAGCAAATCGTGGAGATGATGGGATTCCATGCACTGTCCAGCTGGTAGCCGCTGTCACGGTTTAACAGATTTTCCGCCAGTCGTATTTCTACGGATTCTTTAATAATGGAGTCCCAGAAAGATGTTGCTGTGGACAAAATCATTGTTTTCTCATACTCCATTGAATGTCCATTAGAAATACAATGTCCAGCAATAGCGGACTTGCTTGGCTGCAAAAGGCGGGTGTAACGATGTTCAGTGCAGTGTTCTTTGACGGTGCATGTGGTTTGACCTATGTAAGCCATACCACACTGGCACGGTATCTTTTAAATTCCGGCCTTTCGTAGTAACAGATTGTCCTTAACTGATCCCACAAGGTCCGCAATCTTCGATGGTGGGCAAAAAACCACTTTTACCTGAAATTTTCGGAGGATTCTTGCTATTTTAAACGAAGTGTTGCCAACGAAAGGAAGAAAAGCTAAAGATTGTTCCGGCATGTTCTCCTCCTTATTCACTTCCTGCTTCTTAGTTTTAACTGTTAGTGCCCTGTTAATCTGCCGGATGGAATACCCATTTTCGCTGAATACTGTCTTTAGATGGGCGAGTTCTTGAGGTAAGCTATCTAGATCTGAGACAGTATGAGCTCTATCAACGAGTGTTTTAAGCAAACTCATGGCAACTCGATGCTTGCAGGTACAAATCAGTTTGAATGGGTTTCTGGTAAACTGATTGCCCTAGAGAACCACCATTCTTCCTTCGAACGAGGACATCCATCTTTCTCTATTTCCATGATGAACAGGATGTTACTATGAATGAAGTTGACATGATGTAGAAACTCCATTAATTTATCTTCTCCATGAGGCCACACTATGAAAGTGTCATCCACATACCTGAACGCTGCACTGAACATCAACGTTACACCCGCCTTTTGCAGCCAAGCAAGTCCGCTATTGCTGAACATTATATTTCTACTGGACATACAATGGAGTATGAGAAAACAATGATTTTGTCCACAGCAATGTCTCTCTGGGACTCCATTATTAAAGAATCCGTAGAAATGTGACTGGCTTAAAATCTGTTAAACCGTGACAGCGGCTACCAGCTGGACAGTGCATGGAATCCCATCATGTCCACGTTTTGCTCAAATCGAAGATGACAGAGTGCATCGACGGCTGTGGCAAACAGCAACGCAGAGGGCGACTGAGTTCCGCTGTTCCACCAGCGAGGGCGCTGCCGGCGGGCAGTGTGGCTCAACTATCAAGTTTTCGATGCATGCGCAGAATAGTTACAGTACGCTATATATTGCAGAATGGAGGAAGTTTTCGCCAGTCTGCGATGGCTCACCTGAAGATGACTGGCAGGTGCCCAGTTGAAATATCGTGCGAAGTATTAAAGGACAACTGGCTGCAAGTTCGAAATTTGTTTGAACAGTCAATTCGCCAGGAAAATTTTAAAATTCACAGGCAGTAAGAATATTGCGTAAAATTGATAACTGAACACATTACAGAACCCTGATCGAGGACCTACGGATACTTATGCATACATACCAAAACTTCTACTACATAATTATTTTACGCACATCAAAAAAAATTTTGCATCCACCCGGTTCCCAGAACTCCTGAAAAGATACGTAGACTGTGGATATTGTATCACAGACACAGTCCCTTTGATTGTTCAGAGATGTCACTAAACGTGCCCAAAGATGTAAACAAACATGCATGAGCAGTGCCTATTAGATGGATGGGGTTCGATATCCAATCAGTTCCAGTCATTCCGCCGGGAAGGAGGTACACGGCTCATGTTGTCTGTAGTTCAACTGTGCGTAGACGGTCAATACCGCGGTTCGATCGCATCCGCATTATTACTTTGTGACAGAAAGGGCTCTCGACAAGGGAAGTGTCCGGGCGTCTCGGAGTGAACCAAAGCAATGTTGTTCGGGCATGGAGGAGATACAGAGAGACAGGAACTGTCGACGACATGCCTCGCTCAGGCCGCCCGAGGGCTACTACTGCAGTGGATGACCGCTACCTGCGGATTATGGCTCGGAGGAACCCTGACAACAACGCTACCATATTGAATAATGCTTTTCGTGCTGCCACAGGATGTCGTTTTATGACTCAAACTGTGTGCAATAGGCTGCATAATGCACAACTTCACTCCCGACGCCCGTGGCGAGGTCCATCTTTGCAACCACGACACTATGCAGTGTGGTACAGATGGGCCCAACAACATGCAGAATGGACTGCTCAGGATTAGCATAACGTTCTCGTTACCGATGAGTGTCGCATATGCCTTCAACGGGACAATTGTCAGAGACGTGTTTGGAGGCAACCTGGTCAGGCTGAATGCCTTAGGCACACTGTCCAGCGAGTGCAGCAATATGGAGGTTCCCTGCTGTTTTGGGGTGAAATTATGTGGGGCTGACATATGCTGCTGGTGGTCATGGAAGGTGCCGTAACAGCTGTACGATACACGAGTGCCATCCTCCGACTGATAGTGTAACCATATTGGCGAGGCATTCATCTTCACGGATGATGGTTCGCACGCCCCCATCGTGCATATCTTGTGAATGACTTCCTTGAGGATAATAACATTGCTCAACTAGTAGGCAGCATATTCTCCAGACATGAACCCTATCTAACGTTCTATTATAGATTGAAAAGGGCTGTTTAGGGACAACGTGACCCGCCAACCACTCTGAGGGATCTACGCTGAATTGCCATTGAGGAGTGGGACAATCTGAACCAATAGTGCCTTGATGAACTTGTGGAGAGTATGCCACAACCAATACAGGCATGCATCAATGCAACAGGATGTGTTACTGGGTATTAGAGGCCCGGTGTGTGCAGTAGTCTGGACCACCACCTCTGAAAGTCTCGCTGCAAGGTGGTAGAACATGCAATGTATGGTTTTCATGAGCAATAAAAAGGGCAGAAATGATGTTCATGTCGACATCTATTTCAATTTTCTGTACAGGTTTCAGATCTCTTGGAACCGAGGTGATGCAAAACTTTTTTTGATGTGAGTATTTGTAGTTGATAGCAAGAGTGAACTTAGGATGAACATAGCAATTCACAAGCAGAATATTAGAGATAGGAACAATTTTCATTTACTCAAAGGTGGCTTCTATAAGCTTCAGAAAGAATCTGAGTCCAATATAAGTGCAAGAGGTGATCAGAAACTAAGGTTATGAGGCAGCTTTTCATGGAGTTTCATCTGTTGTAGAGAAATTAATAGTGTGTGGTACTTGTGATGCATGCAGTTAGCGACCGTACAGAGTTTCAGCCACCCACGACCTACAGCACTAGTTGTAGGTAAACACAAATGGTGACTCATTTGGACTACAGGTCTCTGGCAGTGGTTTACGGTGAGACTGTAATGAACACCAGCATGTCACTGAACAGTGTGGAGGACCGCAAGGAGCCAAAACAGCACGGCATCGACAGATCTTAGCACAGCTTGCGAGGAGGAACTGCTTCGGGACAACAGGAGGATCACATTACGGCAAATGACAGGAAAATTTGGAATGTTTTTCAGAAGCATTCGCCACGTTGTTCACGATATCCTGCTGTACTGAGAGTTTGTTCACGATGTGTTCCACGAAATCTGACTAACTGATGCAAGGATACTTGCACTGGGGCAGTCTGCAAGTTTTGTGATGGTTCTCAGCGGAAGGGAACAATCTTCTTCGCTGCGTTGTCACGGGAGACAAAACATGGATCCACCACTACACTACGCCCCCCCCCCCTTCCCCCTCCCCCCCCCCCCCCCAAAAAAAAAATCAGGACCCAGTCTTCAATGGAGTTGAAATACCCCTCCTCTCCAAAGATGTTGGCAGATTTCTGCCAGGAATCTGATGGCTACAGTGTTTTGGGACTTCGCAGATGTTATACTCGTGGAGGTTTCGGAAAGAGGAAATGCAATGACTGCTGGCCAATACTGTGAGATCTTGACAAGATTGTGTGAAGCAGTTGCGAGAAAATGGCAAGGAGTTTTGACTGCCAGCATTGCCTTTTGTCCTGATGAGGCACAATCTGATACCGCCGAGAAGACTGTCACAATATAGAAATGGTTTTGCTTGGACATTATCGACTACCCTCCCTACAGACCTTGCTCCAAGCAGTATTCGCCTTTTTCCTCACTGAGGAAGAACTAAGGAGGCCAATGATTATTTTCAGAGGAGGACAGGCAACACTTTGCGACATGTCTGAGCATGCAAGGACAAGATCACAATTACTAAAATATTCCAGGCTATCATGTCATAGGGCTAAGGGATTTCACTTCAAAACCCGACGATTTGTTCCCATCTGCGGAGGACATTTTCCCGGGGAATCGTAGCTTTGTTGAATGTCCGATTCACGCCCTGGCTCGCTACTGACCACAGCAAAATTTCTGCCCCATGAGCTTCTCTACAGTGGCGTGACGTCACGTGTTTTGAATATGCGAGTGAAACTGCCCGTTGTCAACTGCTGTCATCCACTGTTATTATCACCCCACGGTGGTAGACTGGTACACATCTTCTTCAGCACTGGAATCCAAATTTCATTCAATTTGACGCCCGCTTCCTTCCTATTAAAATTACTGGGGTGATTCACAATCTCTATGGCCTCTCTGTAAAGCCTTTCCTGCTATCCGCTTGTGGCTGCCAGTACTTGAGTCCTATCGAAATGAATGTGTTGGTCTCCTGGCTGTAAAGAATGTTCCACAACAGCTGATCTATCAATCAATCTCCCCTCTTCTGCAATTGCTCTTGTGCTCTTCTAGTCGTTTTTGACAGTTCTTTCTGTAATACCCAGGTACACCTCCCCACAACTACACGGAATCCTATAAACTCCAGCTTTTTCCAGCAGATGAGGAGCATCCTTGGGCTATTTTAGGTGATCTTGTATCTTCTGTGTGGGTGTGTAAATTACTGCAATGTTCTGCTTTCTCAAGATTTTTCCTATGTGACCAGACATGTCCTTAATGAATGGCAGCATAACTTTTGATTTCACCGGCATTGACTATCGCTATGATTTCTACGCAGTGGTCTTAATGCTGTCTTCACCTCAGTGAACGAATAACCATTCTTGAGCAATGCACTTGTGAGAAGTTTCAATTCTGCGTCAAGCAGCTCTGGCTCACAGATATTCCTTGCTCTATCCGCAAATGTTTTTATCATGCCTCGCATTTGTTGTGGATGGTCGTTCGAATCGCAGTGTAGTTAACTGTGTGTGTGTGTGTGTGTGTGTGTGTGTGTGTGTGTGTGTTTGGTGAGCTGTGTGGCCCAAGCTGCCATCTTATTTCTTGAAATCTAGTGCATGAAGGAAATTTAATCTTGCGCCTGCCTCCTGAATCTTCGGACTGATCTCGTTCAGGTGTTTGTGAAAACGATCCAGTTCCTCCCTGCCATGCCGCGACAAAACAAACATACCATCTACATAATGGAACCAAATATTTGGTTTCTTGTTCACAGTTTCCAATGCCTGCTTCTCACATTTTTCCATAAAGAAGTTTGCTATAACCAGGCTGAAGGGGTTCCCCGCCTGTTCTCAGTTCTATTTGAAATACTTTTCTCAGTGCTCTTTTCGACAGAGGACTTCTTTATCAACTGCTTAACACTTCTAAGAACTTTGTCAGTAGTGTCTTTAGTAGTTTCCTATATGTTTGCAGATCTAGTAAGTCATTACTCTTACGATGATAGTCAGTCACATTCAAAATAAATGTTGCGTTTCCCATGCCAGCAAGGAGAATGATAACACTATTATCTGCACTCACGCATTTTAAGGCATTCCTCTAACCCATAGTTAAATCCCTTTTTGGAGGCTTTGCACGAGACTATACCCTTACGGCTTCTATACGGATTTCTTCAGCTGTAAGCTTTTCCACACTATGAATGCCTGATTCTACACTGGCTGTTATTTGTTCCGTGGGCCCAACCCGTGGCCTAATGGCAAAATTTCCATCCTTGCCAATCAACATATAGGAAACTAAGTAAAGACCCCCACTGACAAAGTTCTAAAAACTTTTACGCGGTTGATAAACAAGTCCTCTGTTGAACAGAGTATTGAGAAAATTCTGTTCCATTCAGTTGTGTGAGCACCAAGACTTTACGGATTGCTGAAGATGCAGAAAGAATATGTTCCTCTAAGGCTTATAGTGAGTGCTATTGGTTCGCCCACTTATTTGATTGCCAAGTTCTTCAATACATTATTATGACCGTACATGGGACAATGCGATTCGTATATCAAGAATTAGTAAGTGAAATGGCATAGTGGTACATCTGGAGGACATATTAGTTTTGACGTGGTGTCGCTATTCACTGTGTTTCCACTCAGTGAAGTGTTGCAACAGCTGAATCGGATTTCTCCTCCCAATATTGGGAACTGTTTAAATATTGCCTCACAACCACGTACTTCAAATGGAACTAAGAGTTCTATGAACAGATGCGTGATGTTGCTACGGGGAGCTCCTTAAGGTCAGTTGTAAGTGTGGTGTCACCACCAGCCACCCCACTTGCTAGGTGGTAGCCTTTAAATCGGCCGCGGTCTGTTAGTATACGTCAGACCCGCGTGTCGCCACTATCAGTGATTGCAGACCGAGCCCCGCCACATGGCAGGTCTAGTCTAGAGAGACTCCCTAGCACTCGCCCCAGTTGTACAGCCGACTTTCCTAGCGATGGTTCACTGTCTACTTATGCTCTCATTTGCAGAGACGACAGTTTAGCATAGCCTTCAGCTACGTCATTTGCTACGACCTAGCAAGGCGCCATATTCAGTTACTATTGATATTGATGTTGTGAATCATGTACCTTGAAGAGCGACGTTCATCATTAATGGATTAAAGTTAAGTATTAAACTAATAACGTCCGCTTTCTGAATTCTAATTCCTAGCCATGTTCCAGACCTCACGTCAGTATAGTTCTTCCTCCTCACGCCAGCCTGCGTGAGCTAAAATGCGTGCATTTTAGCCTCCACTCGTAACATGGTGTTGGCTCTTCAGCTAACACAAAAGTAACGAATTTCTTTATGAAAAAATTAGCGAAACAGGCACTAGAAACTGCGAACGAGAAATCGATGTATTGTGGTGGCATGTCAGGGAGGAAGTAGTTTGTTTTCACACACATCTGAATGGAATCAATCTGAAGATTCAGTAGGCAGGCGGGAGATTAAATTTCCTTGACACTAGTTTTCAAGAAATAAGATGGTAGCTTGGGCAACACAGTTTACTGAAAACCCACACACCCATTACCTACACCGGGGTTCGAACCACCAACCACAACAAAAGTGAGGCGTGATAAAAACATTTCCGGATAGAGCAAGGAACATCTGCGAACCAGAGCTGCTTGACACAGAATTGAAACATCTCACTAGTGCATTGCTCAAGAACGGTTATTCGTTGACTGAGGTGAAGACAGTGTTAAGACTACCGTGTAGAAATCATAGTGATGCTCAATGCCGGTGAAATCGGAAGTTTTCCTACCATTCATTGAGGACGTGACTGAGCACATAGGGAAAATCTTGAGAAAGTTGAATATTGCAGTAATTTACACACCCACACGAAAGATATGATATAACCTAAAATCGGCCAAGAATGCTCTCCAACCGCTGGAAAAAGCTGGAGTTTATAGGATTCCGTGTAGTCGTGGGGAGGTGCATGTGGGTACTACAAAAGGAACTGCCAAAAAAATGGCTCTAAGTGCACAAGGGCAGTTGCAGAAGAGGGGAGATTGACAAATCAGCTGTTGCGGACATCCTTTACAGCCGGGAGACCAACACATTCATTTTGACCGGACTCGAGTACTGGCAGCCACAAGTGGGTACCACGAAAGGCTACACAGAGAGGCCATAGAGATTGTGAAGCATCCCAGGAATTTTAATAGGAAGGAGGAGGGGCTGAAATTGAATGAAATTTGAAATCCGGTGCTGAAGAAGATGTGTAGCAGTCTCCCACCACGGGGTGATAGTAACAGTGGACGACAACAGTTGTCAACGACCAGTTCCGCTCGCGTATTCGAAACGTGTGACGTCACGCCACTGCACGGAAGCTCACAGTAGTGGAATTTCGCTGTAGTCAGTGGCGAGCCAGGGTGTGAATTGGACATTCGACAAAGCTACTATCCCCGATGAAAATTTTCTCTGCAGATGGGGACGAATCGTTGGGTTTTGAAGTGAAGTAGCGTAATAGCCGGGTATACTTGATTAATTGTGACATTTCTGGTGATGAAAGTTTACATTTTACAAGGAGAAGACGATTTCCAGTGTTCAAACTCGTTGCACATAGCAATATGTGCCTAAACTGATATGAAGGCTATGTTGAAAAATAACCTAAAGAATGTACTGTCAGTCAGCTGTACTGGTTATATAAAATAAAATGTTCGTGCTTCACTGCAGACCTTGTAAAATAAGTCTTATTAACCACTCCTTCTACACTTTATCTGAATTGATGGACTGAGGCATACAAATTCTGCCTAAATCTAATATTTCTATCTGATATATCACGTTTTTGACAGCACCCATACAGCTAATATTGGGCTACGTCAAGTTAAAGCGATTTAAGTATTAGAGATTAACAGCAGCTTAGCAGTATGAGAAGAGGGTCAGTAGATTGTTTCAAAGTATGTGTGTTTCTCCCAACGCGTGAGGGGTGAACAAAAAGTTAGCATTTGAGGGTGTCGCTGCAGCGTATATGCGACACAGTGCGGCTGTGGTGCGGGTGTGTGGGCAGTGATGTGTAGGCAGAGGATTAGTGTGGCGTCTGTATCTTTCAGGCATGCATATGGTAAATGTAGAAACGGGAACCGTGGTGACGTTATTGCCAAATGCATCCGAATAGGACCGACGTGCTGTTATTCTTTTCTTGGCTGCCAAAGGACAAACACCAGGTTGAAGAATGTGTATGTGGGGCAGTTAAGGAGAATTGCTGTGGCAAGGGACGCCGCTGCTTCACAATAACTCGAGATTACGTGTCACGAATGTCGTAATGGAGTAAGTCTGCCAACTCGAGTGGGAGATACCCGATCACACGCTCTAAAGTCCCGATCTCTCTCTGTGCGATTTTCGCACCTCTGGTCTTTTAAAAGAGGCTTCGAAGGCTCGACAATTCCTATCGGCCGAGGATATGCGGCGAGCGGTTACAGACTTCTTCACACAGCGGTACATGGTGTGTTACCGAATGGTTATTATGAACGTGATGCGTCGGTGGGGTAATTGCCTTAATGCTCACAGTGATTTTGTCCAATTGGCATACTGATTCTGGACTGTGCGGCCTTCAAACGGGAACTTTTAGATCGCCCATTATACATATGTAATGTAATCTAGGATTAATTACCACAGTTATCAGTTTGAGTATATTAGGACTGGCCATAGTTTGTTGTCAGCAGGATGTACAGCAATAGCCTTCAGTGGTTATTTCTGCCTGGTAATGTATAACTTGTCTTCTTGTACATCCCCGAAGTCTCTTCTCCGTGATTGTATCGATTAAAGCTAGTCTGCAAATGAATGACTGAGTTGCCTAAGAAAATATCTCACAATTGTCGAGTCGATAAGATAATAATATCTGCTAGAACAAACCTTTGGGGGAGTGGAATAATGTAACAACTGGATTTAATTTAAATTCTGACCGTGCTAAATAGTATTTTTTTTTTTTTTTTTGCCAGTGGCATGGTTATGATATGGAGAACTGGAAAAAAATTGATTGGACACTAACAAAGTAGCGGTATGTTATCAATAACATAAAGCAAAGAAACACAGTAAACACTTATCAACAATAGCCTGGTATTTGCGAATTTGAGATGTTCAGAGAAACATGACACGACTCACAAAAGAATTTATCAGCAGTTAAATTACTGAAACCTACATTTTGTCTAAACTATGCCATAGATAGAAACATAAAAAAGAAATCCAACTTTTTCTAGATTATTGGCTCACGATGCAAATGAAATCAGTGCCCTTCTATAGCAAAAAAATGGTTCAAATGGCTCTGATCACTATGGGACTTAACTTCTGAGGTCTTAACTTAGCAGTCGCGCAGTTCCAGACTGTAGCGCCTAGAACTGCTCGGCCACCCCGGCCGGCCCTTCTATAGCAAAGATCCAGTATACAGTAGAGTGTTAATTATTCGAACTAATTGGAGTACGTGGGTCTTAGGAAAACCAGTTTATCCAAATAATCCATCTGTATACTTTTATTTACCACTATGAATTACATATATTTGTAATAACATGAATCTCTCTCATCATTACAAAGACAACTATGGTGGGAATGTATGAGTGACAGCCCAGTAAACAAGAAATATGTAATACACATTCTTATTGCATGTACACTACATACGTATGTAATTAATGCTTAAAAGTATCCTTAATGTTGCTCTGTCTAAGCAAGCCTACCAGTTCATGAGCAGCTAAGTCACACACTTTCTTTCAGAACAGATATCTGATACTGTTCACTTTCTTCTTGAGAGTCGAACCATTGCAAGGCAGTACCTAAACATTTAGTAGCAGCCAGTATACTTTCAATTTTATTTGCTGGATCACTAGTTGATGAGACACCTTTCATGTACTGAATCATATTATTTTTTCGTTATTTTCTATTCTTATATATAATCTACATGTAAACTGAACGGGTTATATAGACACCACCAAAAGTAAATTAATGAGCTATTTTGTAGGAAGGGTAAGGTTTTGATGCACCATTAAATATCTGTGGGAAACAAAATACGAAATATGCTCTTCAGTTTATTAATTCCTTTATCTTCACCCTTTTGTTTTGATAAGTGGTAGTGTACAGACGTATGCTTGGATCCTTCATACCAGTATTGTTAAAAATGTGAATTTCAACCGTAAATTAAAAGTGTTACAAAAAATTATTAGAAGATCAAAATTTATTCACTCATTTAAGACGTCCATTCCTGTCTGTTCATCATTCCACTTGTTGCCGAGATCCTGCATCAAGAGGTTCGGAGGAGACAAGAAGAATTTACGTGATATCCGGAGGAGCGATCCTGCATCGACATTGCCACAATCGTGACTAAACACAGTGGAATTAATGTGAATCCGCACATAATGCAAATTATGAATATTCACTTTGAATGTATTGATATTGGAGGTCTTTTCATATTGGTATCGGTTAAAGTTCACCCAGGACTGTGTGCAGATTCATAAATTACCTTCAAATCTCTTTCAACTATTCTCTCCAATCAATTTTTCCAATTTTTTCAAGCAATTATTATTAATCAATTACCATCATTTAACACACACATTCAATGGCAACTGTTTAAAGGATGGCACTGAGCAAAATATGAGGTAAAAATTTTTAGATAAAGGAGTCATATTATTGTTACAAGAAACTACTGAAACTTTTGTTGTATTTGTTATATGTCTGTGAGATTTGGAATCATAAAAACATTGAAGGAGCAAACTAAAATTAGATGCTGTTACAAACGAGATGAGCTGGGAATGCTGATTTCAGCAGTAAAGGTCGGAAGGTGCTACACTGTATGCTTATACGGCCGCGCTTGGCGCCGTCTCTCTGGCAGCAGATAATATCTTTTCCTTCCAATTAATATCCTTTACGGACAGTGCATTTCTACAGAAAAGACGAAAATTTATACAAAGTTGTCATTAAAGCGAAAGACAAGTCTTTCAAATTCTATAAAACTGTCAGATAATAATCAAGTTCATTAGTGAATATGCAGCTAAACCTACTTTAATTGAAAAGTACCGATAGAGACAAAATATAATTTATGAAAAAAAGAAAATTTTATTCATAATTTTGTTAGAAACTATTCACAATTGTGTCAAAGGAAATGGGCGTTGTTGAAAATTCATTAAAAAATGCAATATGCCAAAATGTCGGAAATCTGAGCTCGGCAACAGTTGAAGGTAATGCGCCAACTCGTGAACTGGCCGATGGCAACCAAAACAGTACGGTTGGCATCTCACTATCAATAAATGATGACACCAGTAGTATAACTAATCGTGATGCCACTTTTTATGACCCTCGATGAGACAATTTCTCAGTTCTCAACAGGAAACATTTTTTCAAATAGTGAAACTTGAAGGACACAGCAGTGAAAATTCCTTTGCTTGCTCACGACATTGCAAATGCAAGAACAGGGAACAGTTCATAAAAGCAATGTAATTACTAGTGACACACACAAATAACACAACAGTTTACAAAACAACAGGAATTTCAGGAAAGTGTAACGCAACAACTTAAGGGTATAGGACAACAGTTTGCACAGCAAAATCAGGCTTTTAAAAGTTTCAAGAGTAATATTAGTCAACAGTTCAGTGATGTGAGCAAGACTATACACACTGAATTATCTGACGAACTATCCGGGCAGTTGACAGAGATAGTAAACAACTAAAACAGGAAATAATTACTGACAACCCACAATAGAAATATGTTAACAGAAAGAGTATTGTCGATAGACTATAAACAGGAACAACTAGCAGGTGAGTTACAAAATCTCACTGAAGCATATTCCCAAATTCAGGAGATGCAATCCCAAGTGGATGCTTTGGTAAAAAATGTGGCGAACGCAGTCAGTGAGCTGCAAGATGTTTGCAAAAACTTACCTACAGAAGTACAAAAGTTAAGTCTAAGAGTAAAACAGTTAAGAGCCAAAACTTGCCAAGAAACAGAGACATGAGAAATGTCCAGATATAAAGGAAATAACTGAAAAAGCTGAAACTGGGATGGTTGATGAAAGCAGCAACCTTGCTGAGGAGGTAGTGTCAGAGTGCAAAATTTCTGTAGGTACGGGAAAAGCAGTTCTAAAAGAGAAAGAAAGTCAATTTCTAGCTAAAATAGAATCAGGTTTAAAGGAAGCAGAGGAAAGATTATGAGGCAGTATTGCTAAAACTACTGACATTCCAATACAAAATTTGACGGAAAACAAACCCAAGCTATTAGAGAAGTTATATAGTTGCACTGGTTACCCACAATATGGCATTGACAATTTCTCGTATTTACCACTGAAGGGGAAAGAACAAACCCCGTTGTCAGAGCATTTTAAAATGTTTTACCTCGTACCTGGACCGAAGCCCAGGAAATTAGATTTGTTCTTCGATACACACAAGGTGACATTCTGCTATGGGCTATGGACCTGGCAGAATGTTACCACTACTATGAACAGTTTGAGAGGGCCTTTCTGGATACACATTGGTCTGACACCTTATGAGAGGGGCTCATACGTGAAGTATTCGACCCAGCTCCATTCGGTAGCAAACGTGGAAGCTTAAGGGGCTGTTTTGAAAAATATGTGAATAAAACCAGATACGGGACAAACCCGGTATCTCAAGTTGACGTACTGAAAATTTTAAAAAGCTTGCTTCCCGCCCTCATTAGGGGAAAACCTCATTACCATTCCGGAACGTGACACTGAATACTTTCTGTCTGTACTGGACTCAGTAGATTTGAAATACGAAAAGAGACCAGAACAACCCGAGCCGGTTAGTATGCAGATAGTGCCACGAAAATTACGGATCAACAAGCGAACAACGGATTTGTAGTACAACACGGATGGCAACCTTATCCCACACAGACCTACGGTGACGGTAATAGTAATCACAATGGCAATGGCAAAATCCGTAAATTCGGGGATGGATATAAAAGAAATGGGCAAAAATTTAACAAATCGACTGCAACGGCAAGTAGAGCATGGTCAGCCTGTACAGTATGCACAGGCCCGAGCTACCGGCAATAGTCAACTGATAACTTGGCAAAAACAAAACAATATCATACCACCAAATAATCCACAGACAGCGGAATTCGGCCAGAAAAGTAGTGCACTTATGCCGATTAACACGAAAAGGTCAAAGAGAATTTCAGTCGAGAGCCTCGCAGGATACTAATTGGTGTAATCGGACATCGACAACCCGTATAGTAGAAGCTACACCTAACCCAGAAACTGATGCCACCATGACATCAGAAAACTTTAACTGGTCACCGTAGGCCCCCCGTTCTGTTACCTGGGAGGAGAGTGGGGGCACGAGCTCGATCAACACTCACTTTATCAGATACGATCGAGGCAGTGATGTGTAAGATGATCTGTATCAAAGTAATGAGGGTACACAGGAAAACTTGACAAAGAGCAAGGTACGAGCTACTATTAAAGCCAAAGTATTTGACCTTGATGTACCCATTGTGCTTAACACAGATACTACAACCCATTTGATGTCAGAGGGATTCTTTTAAGAACTGAAGAAACGTGAGTGTATACCCACACTACCAGTGCAAAATTGCAAGGTACAAACTGTGACCTGTCAGAAATCGAAAAAAGTATAAATACAAGCATTCATTCCCATTTTCTGTTCAATGCAATTTTTTGATAGTAGAGAAATTAATAGTTGATTGTTTAATTGGTATGGACACATTTAGCACATACCAAGTACAAATTGATATAGGCAAGGGCCAATGTAATTTCACTGTAAATAACCAATTATTTGCAATAGACCTAAGAAGGGGAAGTAATGATAGATATAAAACTGAAGTTACTCAGAACTTTGAGGTTCAATTGGTAAATCCCAAAATCAACACATAAAATAACGAACAGTTGGCAGCAGAAGAGGTAAACGTGAACACAGTAAACACAAAAGTAAGTGAATCAAAGTGCTTGTCTCAAGAACAGCTAGTGGAACTTAGGGAACTGATACATGTATCTGAAAAAAGACAAGGTATCATTAAGGATTTTGTGTACAAAATGGAAGTATATCCTCATGAAACTTTTTGTTCTACCTCATACCATGGACAAAAAGGGAAGCAGCAAGAAAAGAGATAAACAGGATCCTTGAGTGGGGCATAATACAACCATCATTTTCTCTTATTTTAGTCCTATTTTGGCTGTGAGTAAACCAGATGCCAAGGTGCGCTTGGTCCTAAATGCATGTAACATTAATAAGATTATTGTACCAGTTCAAACATGTCTAGACAGTTTAGAAGAACAGCTAATGAAATTCCATGATGCTAAATTTCTTTCTAGAATCGATCTCGAGTCCTCATATTGGCAAATAAAACTACACGAAGAAAGTTGGAAGTATATCACCTTCGTATGTGGGGGCACGTGCTTCGAATTTCAAGTATTACTGTTTGGACTGAATGTAAGTGGAGGAGTATTTATCTCTGTGCTTGGCAAAGTGCTAGGGCCCTAACTTTTGAGTAAGGTAACAGTATACGTGGATGATCTTTTAGTCGCCACACTCACTTTGATTATTGAACAAGTATTGAGTCACTTTTCTGAACATGGAGTACTCTTTGGAAGGCATGCTGTCAGATCCTAAAAATCTTGATGCCATTAGGAACTGTTCTGTTACTCGGAACAAGAGGCAATTAAAGGCATACTTAGGCCTAATCTCATTTTTCAGGAAATTCATCCCTAACCAACTTATGAACAGTGATGCTTTACTCCAGGGCTTAACAACTGGCCGGTTTTGAGCGCGAGTACTCATGTCTGCTCAGGCACATGCTCGCGAGCAGGTGCAAAGTCGCGGAATAGGGAGGGAGGGGAAATGCGCGTGCACGTATGAATAGGACCGCAGCGTGCCTATTGAGTTTGCGCTGACTGTGTGACGTTAAAAGTACTACAATCAGCTCTAACAGTCACTTCGCTGGTTAAGAATCATGTCAAGTCGCCGTTGTGTAACCCCAACCATGCTTTTGCAGTTCTTCCCCCATTGGGAGGAATTGTATCTGTTTACGGAAAAAGATGGTGTTGCAAAATGTTTAGTATGTCACAAAATGCTGAATTCTTTTAGGAAATTTAATTTGCAGCTACATTATATGTCGTGCCACGAGAAAGACTACGGAAGTGGAAAATGTGATGGACCAGATTGTGCACAGGAAGTTATTAAACTTAAAAGGAAGCTATCCGAAGAAGATCTGGATGACGAAGAAAAATCAACTGAGGCAGCTCTCAGAGTGAGCTACAAAATTGCTTTGTTTTTAGCAAAATCCCTGCGTCCCTTCACTGATAAAAGATGTTTGGTAATTGCAGCGGAACATTTGTGTCCATCTCAAGCTGAACAGTTATCTGACATGACCATTATGTGTCGCATACAGGACGTGGCAGACGACGTCCAGAGCCAGCTTGCAAATATCTATAAAGATTTTATGGCGTATTGTCTAGCTCTGGACGAAAGTGTTGATGTCACTGGAACAGCGCAGCTTTCCATATTTGTTAGAGGTGTTAATAGAGATCTTCAGGTGAGGAAGGAGCTCCTCGATGTAGTAGCCATGAAGAACACTACAACTGGAGGTGATATTTTAAGTAGTGTTGAAGAAAGTGTTGAAAATATAGGATTGTCGTGGAATTCTTTAGTTTCAGTGTCTACAGGCGGTGCACCAGCGATGACAGGGAAAAAATTAGGTTTCGTTGCGCTGTTGAAGGAGAAAATGCAAAAACTGACCGTGCCAAATGAAATAAGGGGTGTTCACTGTGTGATCCACCAGGAAAACTTATGTGCAAAGAGTATCACTCTAAAAAATGTGATGGGTGTTGTTGTTCGTACAACCAATTATATAACGAAGCATGGGCTAAACACAGGCAATTTAAAAGCTTTCTTGAGGATGTAGAAAGCCAGTATGGTAGCCTGCCTTATTACAGCGAGGTCTGCTGACTTAGTCGTGGCGAATTATTAAATCGAATTTTTGCCTATTAGATGAGATAAATATGTCCATGGAAATAAATAACATGTGTGTTCCTGAATTGAAAGAGCCTTCATGGAAATGTGATCTCGCGTTCTTAGCAGATTCAACTAGCCATCTGAATGCTTTGAACATTTCACTACAAGGTAAAGATCTGCTAATTACTCATTTCATAGATCAAATATGAGCTTTTAAAATGAAATTGACACTTTGGGTGAGTCAGCTGGAAACAGGAAATCTAGCTCATTTTCCTAAATTATCATCCATGCAAGATGTTCACAAAGACCGTGAACGTTATTCACATAGTTTAGTTGCCCATAAGGAAGAATTTGATCAACACTTTCAAGATCTGACAGCACTAGACAGTGATTCTGATCTGTTCTCTCCATATTCAGCGAATATTGAAGAGATTCGTCCTGAGCTGCAACTAGAAATTATTGACCTGCAGTGTGACAGAGAATACAGAGACAAATTTCAGAAGAAGAAAAACATTTTGGAATTTTACAGACACTTCCCTCAGGATAGATTTCCTCATTTGCACAAACTGGCGGCTACAATAATATCAATGTTCGGTTCCGTGTATGTTTGTGAATAACTGTTCTCTGCAATGAAATGTAACAAGATGCGCCTGAGAAACGCATTGTCCGATCGAAATTTAAACTGCACGCTGCGCTTATGATGCACAAGAACATAGATGCAATTGTAAAGAGCAAAAAGTACAAGATAACAGAGAATCCCACACTTCAGTGACACCTTTTATTGTGTAACAGTTCACAAATTAATACGAATGTAGAGGCATACACTAAGCTAATAAAATTATGTGGCACGTGTACATTCTCCTTTATTTGTTTCATTTGTCACAGTAATAATTCGTGAGTGATATCCCTGCAGGTAGCCGCGGATTTACATCGACTTGCGGCAGCTGTTGTGTGTTCCACGTGACTCTCCCCACTCTCCGCTCTGGTCCGGTAGTGGGGGTAGCGTGCTCGCGCCTTGCTGCTCACCGCTTGCTCCGCGAGCACGTATGTTGTGAAGCCCTGCTTCACTCAATCTTCTCCAGAAACACAGACCTCGGTTACGGGACAAGCAATGTCAAACTGATTTCGAGAACATTATTTTATTAACACATTTTCTGCGATCACCAGTGCGGGCTGCTAATGCTCTAGGCAGACACTTGTGAGCGCACGTGAGCTGAGAGCTGAAATCGTACCCGTGCGAAACGTTTAAGTTCATGTTGTGCACGTACGTAATATTGACAGCGAATATAAGGTCTGCGCAAGAGGTGGTGCTAGATATAGTAATACAAGTACGCTTTAGCTGCATGCCGATCGTGTGATAAATGCTGCATGCTGTCTGGCACTTATAAGTGTCATATGCATTTATTGCAAACATTTCTAACAATGCCCCTGATTTATTGATTTTATTGCAAAGTGGAAAGAAAATGCAATTCAAATAAGCGATAAATCCGCTTCATTGAGAAAGGTGTAGCCTGAAAACACCGATAGATTTATCACATGGAGAAAAAGGAACAGGACTCATCTCCAATGTGGTGCTATGAAAACCCAATCCCGTATAACAAATAAGTTTGGAAGGTGTAGAGGAGATGTTTTATAGCAAATCACAAATAAGTCCACATACTGTACAGAAACATCATGATCTGAGCAACCAATGTAATAGTATTTTACTTGGCTATCAAATAAAACAAATACAAACACTTTACAAATCAAACGCAAACAGATCTTCCTCTGAAGATACGACATCCCATTACATACGGATGTGTAATTGTGCAGCAGTTCAAACAATATCCAGTTTTTTTTTTTGGACATGTTATGCACATGTATGGTGTATCCCTAAAATTGCCCCGTTCTGCACACATTATAAAGTGCTTCATCATAACTTTCTTCTTCCCTTCAGTTGCATCCTGCTTTTGCACAATGTGTGTCTTTACCATATTTGTTACACACACCTTTTGTAACATCCATTGGTGGAAGTACTTCCTTTATTATTTGTACACGGTAATCATATTACATCATTTTATGCCCTGAGTATTTATTATATGGGTAATGGGAGTTGAACATTAGCATGTCAACTACATGGAAGAATGGTTTCTTTGGCCAGCGGATAGTCTTTCATTCACATAAATAATACATCATCTTGTCCTGCCTATTGGCCCCAGACAAACAACTATTATATCTGATAACTGGCAGTAGTTTTGAGACTATTTGCTGGTGTGCATTCAGCGCAGGTCCCATTGTACTAGGATATTCTGTGGAAATATAGAATAGAATAGAATAGAAT
The DNA here is from genome assembly GCF_021461385.2 of Schistocerca piceifrons. NCBI lineage: Eukaryota > Metazoa > Arthropoda > Insecta > Orthoptera > Acrididae > Schistocerca > Schistocerca piceifrons. The sequence continues at coordinate 168,014,010 of NC_060148.1, read as the reverse complement.
CTTTATTTGCCTTTCAGTGGGTTTTCCATACAATTGGCATCGTCAGTGTGTTCAATACATTTTTTTTAAAATTACAGTAATTATTATTGTACATAATTGTGCCTGTGCAGGGCAAGCAGATATGTATGCTAAAGTAATATTTATAATACAACAATTATTAATTCACAATAGTAATAATAATAAATCATAACAGTTAATTATACAATAGTATCAAGATATATTTATGGTACATCTTACGTATCCATGTAAAAAGTCTTTGTTGGTACATTACTGTCACGAACACATAGGTATAATTCATATGGCAGTTTTTTGTTTCATGTAGCATATCTCTTTTGTGTCACTGTTTTGAAACTCATCAAGTGAGTAATATGGTGTACATTTGAGCCACACTTCTATTGTTTGCTTAAACTTATTCATTATATATAAAAACAAAGATGAGGTGACTTACCGAACAAAAGCGTTGGCAGGTCGATAGACACACAAACATACACACAAAATTCAAGCTTTCGCAACAAACTGTTGCCTCATCAGGAAAGAGGGAAGGAGAGGGGAAGACGAAAGGAAGTGGGTTTTAAGGGAGAGGGTAAGGAGTCATTCCAATCCCGGGAGCGGAAAGACTTACCTTAGGGGGAAAAAAGGACAGGTATACACTCGCACACACGCACATATCCATCCACACATACAGACACCATACAGGTGTCTGTATGTGTGGATGGATATGTGCGTGTGTGCGAGTGTATACCTGTCCTTTTTTCCCCCTAAGGTAAGTCTTTCCGCTCCCGGGATTGGAATGACTCCTTACCCTCTCCCTTAAAACCCACTTCCTTTCGTCTTCCCCTCTCCTTCCCTCTTTCCTGATGAGGCAACAGTTTGTTGCGAAAGCTTGAATTTTGTGTGTATGTTTGTGTTTGTTTGTGTGTCTATCGACCTGCCAGCGCTTTTGTTCGGTAAGTCACCTCATCTTTGTTTTTATATATAATTTTTCCCACGTGGAATGTTTCCTTCCGTTATATTAAACTTATTCATTGGTAGTTCACTCACAGCCTTTGGGAGTTTGTTATAAAATTTCAAGCCAAGGTGTTTATGGCTCTTTTGTGTTACTGTCAGCCTTGCGTATGGTAGGTCTACGTTACTATTATTTCGAGTATTATGAACATGCACTTCAGATTTTAAATTAAAGCTCTTTATGTTCTCTTTAGCATATGTTAAACAATTATAAATGTATATACTAGGTAGTATCATTATCTTTAGTTCTTTAAAATTATTTTTGCAACTTTGTCTTGGTGCTAGTCATAAAATGCACCTGACTGCTTTCTTCTGCCACTTGAAGATGGCACTTGAACCCAATGAGCTGCCCCAAAGAAGTACCCCGTATTGCAGTTGTGAATGGAAAAAAAGCAAAGTACATGGAGATTAGCAGATTTTTACTGATAACGTGTCTCAGCTTGTGTAATAGCAAGTTTGCCACATAGATAATTTGTGTGTCTGTCCAATGTAAGTTTTTGATCTATATGTAAACCTAGTAACTTGACATTTTTTATATTCTGTTCAGTTGGTTTCAGGGTGAAGTAAATTTCTTCAGTTTTCAATTTGTTTATTGATAAAGCACCAGTCACTGCTCATTTCAGTTACTACTTTGTTGTAATCTATGACATCTTGCATATATTCTCCATCTGTTATTAATGTCATATCATCAGCATACAGTACATTGTTGCATGGCATATAATTTGAGAAGTCATTGATGTAAACAATGAAAAGGATAGGGCCAAGCACTGAGCCTTGTGGAATTCCTCTCTTTACTTTCATGGGTGTTGACTTTTGATAGTTTGTTTTTACTAATTGTATCCTATTGCTTAAGTATGATTGAAAAAATTGTAATGGTTTATCTACAATACCATAATGTTCTAGTTTTTTTATCATTATTTCATGTGTGACTGAGTCGAAGGCCTTTGTTAAATCTAACAGTGTAGCACAAGTGAGTTTCTTGTTTTCATATCCTTCATATATATTACTAAGGAGGCATTCAACTGCTTTGGTTGTTGATAGTTCAGATCAAAAGCCAAACTGGTTCTTACTCAATAATTTATTACTTTCAAAATAATTGTAAATTTGGATATTATGCAGTTTTCTATTACTTTTGATATAATGGGAACTATTGATATAGGTCTATAATTGTTTAGCATTTTTCTGTCACCTTTCTTGTAGATTGGGAGTGTTACTGTCATTTTCAGACATTCAGGGAATATTCCTTCTTCAAGTATGTGATTCGTCAGATGTGTTAGTGGCATTAAGATTGCAGTGGCTATGTGTTTAACAATACTGTTACTAAGCCCGTAATAGTCCTCTGTTTTTGAGTTTTTAAGTTTCTTTATAGATTTGATAATGTGGCTGGAGGTGATTTTTGACCAATAGAATTTCTTGGTTACTGGTGCTTGTTGTTTAAGAAGGGTTGCAGCAGTTGAAATATTATCAGAATTATTTTTACCAAAAGAAGAAGAAGAAGAAGAATAGCTGGCACAATTTATAAAATATTCGTTAAGGATGTTGCAATCTATAGGCACTGTGGCTTCCTGTTTGCTCATATTAATTCCACTTTTTATTATATTCCAACCTGCTTGACAGGCATTTTTTGAGCCTGCAATATATTCATCATTTACTTTACATTTAGCTGATTTTATTTCATATTTGTACAACTTCTTAAGGGTCACATAGTGTTTCCTGCCTTCCTCATTTCATTCATCAAGATTTTTTATATTGTGTAGTGTATTTGGCCAATTTACCACCTTCAGTTCATGTTTCAATTGTACAATATTGCTCTCTTTTAGTATTCTGAAAGTGACTAACTGTTTAGTTCTCTCTGGGTTCATACTGCCCATTCTGACCCATATCCCGTCATGATCAGATCATGCTTTAGTTGATCCTGATTTACATTACTAATTACATTGTCAAGGCATGCATCTAGTCTAGTAGGTTTTTCATTTATACAGTAACAGTTTAGTGCCTTTAGGCTGTTAACCATGTCATTTACATTTTTTCTACTTTCCCTTATATCTATGTTGAAGTCACCTGCAATGAAAATTTTGTGATTTTTGTGTTTAGTGAATAATTTGATTAGTGAAATTAGTTTTTCTATAAGAACTTCCTCATCAGAGGCTGGTGTACGGTACACAGAAGCAATGATAATTTTTTGGGTATGCAGTACTATGGCTGATACTTCCAATACACCTTCAATGCAATGTTTGTGTAGGTCTATCACTGAATGCTGCAGATTTAAGTTTTCTTTGATGTAGATTGCAACTCCACCATGTGCAATATTTGTTCTACAATATTTTGTGGCTAATATGTAGCCATAAGGTACACACATATCTATTTCTGAGTCATGCAACCAATGCTCATTAATACACAGTGTGCTACAGTTAATTTTGTCTGACAAGTACTGTAACTCATTAACTTTATGTCTTAGGGATTGTACATTAACATGAAATAACATTAAATCATTTTTGTTACTGGGAGGAATACTTGTTGCTTTTTCTGTTGCATTATCTTTACTGTCCCTTGCAAACTGTTGTGACCAAATCCAACTTGTGTTAGAATTGGCCACTACTGGGAGTTTCCCTGTACCATATCTTTGAACTGAAGCCTATGAATTGTTTTATTTGCAGAGCTTAATTTTTCTCTTGCAATCCCAACTATTTTTTTGCTTAGAAGTGACTTTCCTAACCCATTTAGATGCTGACCATGGCTTGTATGACAAGCTCTATTACAGTGACACAGTTTGCTAAGGGGCACAATTGTGGTGTGGCAGCAGCCTGAAATATCATTCATGTCAATCACTGTTACATTTTTGAAATGTTTACATACTGAATCATAGAGGTTATTTGCTTTTTTAATTTCGTTGTTCATACATGATTGTTCTATTAGATCATAACGGTGAGGTATTTTAGCCACTATTACATTGGTATGTGTTAGCCTACCCAGTGACTCTTTCAGCACTTTTGTTGATGCAACTGTTTCATTGTGATACACATCATTAGCACCTTGTATAATTACTGCATAGTCATTTGATGATAGATTCTTGCATTCTTCTACAACACTGTCAACAAATTGGCTTAATCTTGCATTTGGTTTTACTAGTCCCTGAATTTTGAACTTTGCTGCTGCATCATCTGTTTTCAGTTTTATAGCTAACCCTCTTCCAAAACTGTCTGAGAAAACTTCTAGGTTATTATAGTGTTTGTTTTTTGTAGTACCTTTGTGTTTGTTTGATGAGATTGTTTTATCACAGTTTTGTTTGGGGTATGTCTTTTCGGATTGTCACTTGATGATCACTGTCACTGTTTACATGAGTTAGAGCTGAGTATCTATTCTCATGTTCAAGGATTGTACATAGATTAAGACAACTATTCACTTTTGTGTTGTTCGTTACCTTACGGGTCGCTCGAGGCATAATCCATCCTGTGCTACTTTTCTGAAAATGTGTTTGCCCTGTGGACTGGGACGGTGTTCCGTTATTTTGCATGTCCATTATTGTTGTTAATTCTCTATCTATAGGAGACCTCTCACCTATCCTTCCATTTGCTGATCATTATGCTGTCTGAATATCGTGCAATAGTGTCTCCTTTCCCAAGTTTTGTGCATACCACGTCTTTAGGGGTATTTCCCCTATTTACCCTAGTGTCCCGGTGCAATGTGTTTTTGCATTCAACAGGGTTTTACTTAAAGCAAAGCTATTTTAAAAATTGTCCGTGTAAACGTAATAGCTAATATACAGCTTCTCTTCCAAAAGATGTAATACTATCTTTTGAGCATGCCCCTTTTCCCCCATATCACCATGCATCCCCATTTACAAAACTGTGTGGATTATTTAGCATGTACAATTTGATGCCATATTTATTCCTTTTGTTCTTTATATATTGTCTAAATGACAATTGTCCCCTCCAAAGAATCATTGATTCATCTAAAGATAGATCCCTACCTGTATAATACGCCTGATTATTAAAATAATTCAATATAGGGCATACCTTATGTAGTCGATCATCTGGTTTCGGGTCTCCTGACTCTGGATTTTTTGTAAAATGCAGTGAGCGTAAGATGAACAAATATCTCTCTCTGCCCATACTCATTGCTATTCCTCTATTTTCGAACAGCGGGTCTTTCTTCCAGTAGTCTTCCAATCGGGCATATTTGACATTACCCATATGTAATGAAATACACAGGAAGACTAGTATTTCTCCTATGCTTACAGGTTTGCAATTACTAATCCCAGAACCCTCTTTTGTATTTTCGCTCGCAAATATGTTGCGTGTGTTACCGTTTGTTTCATCAACTACGAGCTGCAGTATTCCATCTGTAACCAGCAGCCTAAAGAAACCCATTGGCGTAATGCCAGCAGGATTTATCTGCAAACATTCTGCTTTTGTAAACGGATGATATTGCATCCCATGTGGTTCTTCATGCCAACTCCCACCTGGTTTGCTTACTTCTGTGAGTGCGAGTTCTTTATCGTTGGCGATTTCCTCGTCATTGTCATCCGTTCCGAACTGTTGTGAAACATATTTGACAGTTCTGCTTCCACACTGTCATCACTATGGTATATTTCTGCAATCTCCAAATTCCAGCCACCCTCCTCTGGTCCGTCCGCTCTGAACTCAACACTATCTTCTAACACATTCAGTAACTCATGGTCAGTACTTTGTTCACTCTTCCTACTCTTTTTTTTGGTTAGAAGGCCCCGGTGTCGGTTGATTTGCCGCCATTGTAAACGATGCACAACACAGACAGCTAAAGAAAAAAACACACAACTGCAGACAGGAAAACTTTACATGATATTTCGTTGGTTGCTTGTACTAATACGAGTGCACAGCTGTATAAGCATCAGCTGCAGCGAATGTGCTAAATGCTAATTTGATCTCAACCAGACATGAAGAAGGATTTTTGTTTATGCACCAATGCGTCTTGTCTAGGTCTGGTTCCATGCCTTTTTCTAATGGTAGAAGAAGAGGGAAAACTCATCCCTGAAGTAATTAGCTTTGCCACCTTAACCGAAGCTGAACGTTCATATTCAGTTATGGGTTTGGAGGGTTTGGCTGTAATTTGGTCCTTTAAAAAGTTTGAATATTTCATATGGGGTAAACGTACAAACGTATGCTGTGACCATGAACCCCTATCGTTTTTGTTAACTTGTAAATTGCTACACCAGTGGATATCCAGTTGGTGTAAGTATCTTCAAGAATTCGATTTTGAAATAGTGTTCATAAAAGGAAACCAGAACATAGTAGCTGAGACAGAACACTCTGACCTTACTATGTCCACACGTGTAAACACATGGAGAAAATACAGCAGGAAGAGATAAACTGGAGTAAGTTAAGAGCGAAACTTATGCAAAACGGTGATGAAAAGTTAGAAAGTTTTTTCAGTATTCACAAAGGTGTTCTCTTCCATAGAAACCACCCCGAACAAGAACAATGGCATGTGTGTTAGCCAGAGGAATATGTGGATGATTTTTCTTATACACATACACACACACACACACACAACAGTAGGGGCCATTATGCCACTGCAAAGTGCACTGACAAAATAGGTAAATATTGTTATTTCCCCAACCTTTGATGAAGAGTACAACAGGTGGTAAGAAAGTATATTTTCTGCCAGAAAGCAAAAAATTCTAACATCTCCAAACAGATTGAACTACATCCCATTGTGGCTAAGAAAACCTCTAGAAAAAGGTATTGTTGGATGTGGCTGGATCTTATCTCAGAGGTAAGGAGGGAGTAATGTATGTTGTCGGTCTGTATGATATTTTCACCAAATACGTAAGACTGTATGCTGTACAGAATGTTACAGACAATTCAACTATACGACAAATCAAAGAGGGTTATTTTGCAAGAGTAGGAAAACAAAATGTCATGTTAACAGAAAATGCCTTATATTTTGTTTGATATAAATGGAAAGAGTTTGTAGATTCCAACCAAATCAAACAAATTCAAGTATATCCAGATTTCATCCCGGGGCATTCCCCATAGAAAGGGTGCTGAAGGAATTCAACAGGTTTGTTGAGGACCTATATACCTTGTAAACATACCAAGTGGATTGAATATGTCACTCCCCTCTTACAAGATGATGGCAACCTTCCTCATACATCAACTGGATTTACACCAAATGAGCTGATGTTCAATTGCAAACAAGTAGACGAGTGGGAGAAACCGAAATACTGATAACGGAGTTATCACTGGAGGATAAAATTCGACAAGCAGCAACCAACCTTGAAACCTGGACCAAATATAGGAAAGGAATTTATGACAGAAAGCTGAAACGTACAACACAATTTTATATAGGGCAAAAGGTGTTACTTAGAACACATTCCAAATCCACAAAAATTGGGGAAACGGTGCCATAAGTGGCAACTACTAAACACTGGACCGTACATAATTACTAAAATCCCCTATTCGGGAGCATACCGACTGGTACACATGAAGGTGTGTAAAAAGACAAGGGTCTTTACCCACACAAAAATTGAATGTTAATATATTGAAAAAAGGCCGTATACCCTCTAAATTGTTTATATGTATAATAATATCAGATTTAGGATGCTGGAAAGTCACATTCCAGAATTTATGTTGTTAGTTGTTAAGGAAAATTTTTGTTTGTGTTTTTTCTTATATGTCAAATGTGTAAACGATGAGTGGTTGTAACAAGGAAGAATGTTACTTTTATGTGTCTAGAGACACATACTCTAAATACAATACTGTGCCTTGTGCGTATCCCAGTTCTAAACAAATAAGTGAATTTCTGAAATGCACACTAGTGTGCAATGCAATACACTGTGACGCCAGTGGTATCAGAGCGATGCAGCCCACGCGCACTGGGGAGCAAGCTAGTAACAAACCGCACGCTTGTGTGCGCCAGACAGGCACAGCTGGAAGTGTTGGAGCGCCCAAAACAAACAAACCTGATGAGCTACAGCCCTCACTGGCATTTGTAAAGCCTAAGAGTCGAGGGGTATGAAAGGGAAGCAGTGGTTGGGAAGGGAGTGAGACAGGGTTGTAGCCTCTCCCCGATGTTATTCAATCTGTATATTGAGCAAGCAGTAAAGGAAACAAAAGAAAAGTTCGGAGTAGGTATTAAAATCCATGGAGAAGAAATAAAAACTTTGAGGTTCGCCGATGACATGGAATGTAGTTGATTTAAGTCGGGTGATGCTGAGGGAATTAGATTAGGGAATGAGACACTTAAAGTAGTAAAGGAGTTTTTCTATTTGGGGAGCAAAATAACTGATGATAGTCAAAGTAGAGAGGATATAAAATGTAGACTGGCAATGGCAAGGAAAGCATTTCTGAAGAAGAGAAATTTGTTAACATCGAGTATAGATTTAAATGTCAGGAAGTCGTTTCTGAAAGTATTTGTATGGAGTGTAGCCATGTATGGAAGTGAAACGTGGACAATAAATAGTTGACAAGAAGAGAATAGAAGCTTTCGAAATGTGGTGCTAAGGAAGAATGCTGAAGATTAGATGGGTAGGTCATGTAACTAATGAGGAGGTATTGAATAGAATTGGAGAGAAGAGGAGTTTGTGGCACAACTTGACTAGAAGAAGGGACCAGTTGGTAGGACATGATCTGAGGCATCAAGGGATCACCAATTTAGTGTTGGAGGGCAGTGTGGAGGGTAAAAATCATAGGGGGAGACCAAGAGATGAATACACTAAACAGATTCGGAAGGATGTGGATTGCAGTAGGTACGGGGAGATGAAGAAGCTTGCACAGGATAGAGGAGCATGGAGAGCTGCATCAAACCAGTCTCAGGACTGAAGACAACAACAACAACAACAACAACAACAACAACAACAACAACAATGAATAAACAGGGACGAGAAAATTAAGAGAGAGTGTACACTACAACTACAACTATCTGCACATACACACACACAAGATAAGCTGAGGGATTATATACACAGGAAATGGACACTTAACTAAGAGATATTTACTTAAGCTATGCTGCTATATATGTCATATCTATATATGTACAATACAGCAAATTTAAGTATTGAAAGTGCACGCAGTAATTATACTTGATGGATGAGAAAAGTCTTGCTGGGGCTAAACAAGCGAGTACAGTATGTGGCAAACTGAATAAGAGGTCACACCATGCCTCTGATAAAGTTTATTTTTCAGATTTATAACATTAGTAGAGACGCACACATGACATTAAATAAGTTTTGTGATAGCATGACTGCACGCTGAAGTAAATTAATACATGGTTGAATATATGAAAAAGGTATCAGAAGCCATTGAGCCACTATATACTTATCTATGAAGATTTAGTTTTAAGTTAGTATTAAGTTTTTTCTTCCAGGGAACACTGCATCGACGTGTTCTAAAGTGAAGAAAGATAAATGCTTGTACAGTGTTAGGTACCATACGAAAATAAGAAAGAGCCACACTGCAAGTGAATATAGTTGTAAGTTTATGAATGTGATGGTGTGTGGAGAAGGAAACAGCTGCAGTGCGTCACACATCACGTCACGATGCTGAACTAAGCTGGAGTACTACCACATAATCGAGGGGTCGAAACCCAACTACTGTGAGCATCGACTACCCGTGAAAGCGTCACACATATGAATTACACTGAAATTTTTATGCGCATTTGTTACTTAAGTAAACATTGTTTTATGCTCATTATGTGTAACATACTGTATTGATGATACAACTCTGTAAACTTCAGCACATGAAATGGTTATGTTTTATACAATGAACATAACAAATAAATATTGAACTGCACTTTTAAACACTGAATAAATATTAGATATGATTGGTATCATCAGATTTGAGTTGTGTTTATAAACAAAAAACTATTTTGTTCTTGGGATCACAGTTAAGTCTATTAATGAGACATAACTGAGCACGTAGATGCCTTGCTGTGAAATTTCTTCAACCAACAGTGTGTAGGTCCTTCATTGAGAATGCTAGAAAGGCGAGGCCGTGCGTAGTTATTTGAGCAGCGTGTAGTATCTAGTGTAGCGACTATTATTTACTTCTTTGATTCTTTTGAATTGACAAATATGCTCTGACAAGAAATCATGGTAAACTGAAATGGACTGTATGCTGTAAATGAAACCAGAATCCATTATTGTATGAATGTTACATGAAGAATGTATAACCAAATCAGAGTAAAATGTGTACTCATATAATTGGAATCGAATAATGTAAAGAAAATGAAAACAAAATGACAAGCAATAACCCTATGTATAAAAAGGGGAGAGAATATGTTACAGACTATAATGTATATAAGCTACGATAATGGCATGTCAACAAATGAATAGGATACATGTATTTTGTGATTGTATTTGTATTTTATTTGTTATGTGTACAGTATGTGGAAAGGACACTACAGAAACTTTATGTAATGCAAAAGATGCACAAAAACAAAATGCAAAAGCATACAAAACCTGGCCGCAAAGCGTTAAGTGTACATGTGTTAAAACGATACGTGGGTGTGCATGTGGTAAACTAAAAATGGCAATACTTTGTGTAACATGAATTTTCTGTGGTCGACATCATAAAAGCAGCAAGGAACTTACTTTGTTGACAGATTTTGAATGTATGGCTGGTCTCCCCACTGAATAAGTGAGAACCACGAGGTGAAATAAATTCCTCGGGCCACTGATATGCAAACAAGTTGTCTCCGCATCGAAGATTTCCCAAAGGATCATGCCGCTGAACACGAGCTTCATGAATTTGTGCAGTGAAAGCTACTGTAAATGCATGACACAGACACTCTGGCCTTGTACCAAATATGTGAGCATGAACTGTGATGATAACAGATGATGGGGCGCGTGTGGAAGCTAAACACTGTGCATATGCTGACTGACAACAATGGGACTATGCAGTTACAGTGGGCATTTTGTTAGGAGGGAAAAATTATATATGTATGTGTTCAAAGAAGCTGACTTGCCCATGTCAATTGATAACCATTCAGGATAACTGTAATGGCAGAAAATAAAAGTTATGCCCATACCTGTTAGGATTATCAACCCTCAAAAAGGAAAGTGAACTCAGACCCTGTGGACCTCCGTATGATGTCAGTGCACAGTGGTGGTTATGGTGCGGGGGGGGGGGGGGGGGGGGGCAATTGTATTGAATCATATTATTTTTTCGTTGTTTTCATTTCTTATATATAGGCTATATGAATGCTGATTTTGTAACAAGGAGTATGTTTTGATACATTTTTAAATATCTGTATGAAACAAAATAAGAAATTCACTCTTCGATTTATTAATTCCTGTATCTTCACCCTTTTGTTTTGATAAGAGATAGCATATGGAGTATGCTTGGATCTGTTGTACCAGTATTGTTAAAAATATGTATTTCAATCGAACATTAAAAGTGTTATGAAAAATTGTGAGAAGAGTGAAATTTATTTGCACATTTAAGACATCCACTCCTATCTGTTCATCATGTCACTCACTGCTGAGATCCTGCATCAAGAGGTTTGCAGCAGACAAGAATAATTTATGCAATATCCTGGAAGAATGATCCTGCATCAACATTGTCAAAATTGAGACTAAACGCAGTGGAATTAATGTTAAGTAGTGTTGTTGTTGTTGTGGTCTTCAGTCCTGAGACTGGTTTGGTGCAGCTCTCCATGCTACTCTATCCTGTGCAAGCTTCTTCATCTCCCAGTACCTACTGCAACCTACATCCTTCTGAATCTGCTTAGTGTATTGATCTCTTGGTCTCCCTCTACGATTTTTACCCTCCACGCTGCCCTCCAATGCTAAATTTGTGATCCCTTGATGCCTCAAAACATGTCCTACCAACCGATCCCTTCTTCTAGTCAAGTTGTGCCACAAACTTCTCTTCTCCCCAATCCTATTCAATACATCCTCATTAGTTATGTGCTCTACCCATCTAATCTTCAGCATTCTTCTGTAGCACCACATTTCAAAAGCTTCTATTCTCTTCTTGTCCAAACTGGTTATCGTCCATGTTTCACTTCCATACATGGCTACACTCCATACAAACACTTTCAGAAACGACTTCCTCACACTTAAATCTATACTCGATGTTAACAAATTCCTCTTCTTCAGAAACGATTTCCTTGCCATTGCCAGTCTACATTTTATATCCTCTCTACTTCGACCATCATCAGTTATTTTACTCCCTAAATAGCAAAACTCCTTTACTACTTTAAGTGTCTCATTTCCTAATCTAATCCCCTCAGCATCACCCGATTTAATTGGACTACATTCCATTATCCTCGTTTTGCTTTTGTTGATGTTCATTTTATATCCTCCTTTCAAGACACTGTCCATTCCGTTCAACTGCTCTTCCAAGTCGTTTGCTGTCTCTGACAGAATTACAATATCATCGGCGAACCTCAAAGTTTTTACTTCTTCTCCATGAATTTTAATACCTACTCCAAAATTTTCTTTTGTTTCCTTCACTGCTTGCTCAATATACAGATTGAATAACATCGGGGAGAGGCTACAACCCTGTCTCACTCCTTTCCCAACCACTACTTCCCTTTCATGCCCCTCGACTCTTATAACTGCCATCTGGTTTCTGTACAAATTGTAAATAGCCTTTCGCTCCCTGTATTTTACCCCTGCCACCTTCAGAATTTGAAAGAGAGTATTCCAGTTAACGTTGTCAAAAGCTTTCTCTAAGTCTACAAATGCTAGAAACGTAGGTTTGCCTTTTCTTAATCTTTCTTCTAAGATAAGTCGTAAGGTTAGTATTGCCTCACGTGTTCCAACATTTCTACGGAATCCAAACTGATCTTCCCCGAGGTCCGCTTCTACCAGTTTTTCCATTTGTCTGTAAAGAATTCGCGTTAGTATTTTGCAGCTGTGACTTATTGAACTGATAGTTCGGTAATTTTCACATCTGTCAACACCTGCTTTCTTTGGGATTGGAATTATTATATTCTTCTTGAAGTCTGTGGGTATTTCGCCTGTCTCATACATCTTGCTCACCAGATGGTAGAGTTTTGTCATGACTGGCTCTCCCAAGGCCATCAGTAGTTCTAATGGAATGTTGTTTACTCCCGGGGCCTTGTTTTAACTCAGGTCTTTCAGTGCTCTGTCAGACTCTTCACGCAGTATCTTATCTCCCATTTCATCTTCATCTACATCCTCTTCCATTTCCATAATATTGTCCTCAAATACATCGCCCTTGTATAAACCCTCTATATACTCCTTCCACCTTTCTGCCTTCCCTTCTTTGCTTAGAACTGGGTTGCCATCTGAGCTCTTCATATTCATACAAGTGGTTCTCTTCTCTCCAAAGGTCTCTTTAATTTTCCTGTAGGCAGTATCTATCTTACCCCTAGTGAGACAAGCCTCTACATGCTTACATTTGTCCTCTAGCCATCCCTGCTTAGCCATTTTGCACTTCCTGTCAATCTCATTTTTGAGACGTTTGTATTCCTTTTTGTCTGCTTCATTTACTGCATTTTTATATTTTCTCCTTTCATCAATTAAATTCAATATTTCTTCTGTTACCCAAGGATTTCTATTAGCCCTCATATTTCTACCTACTTGATCCTCTGCTGCCTTCACTACTTCATCCCTCAGAGCTACCCATTCTTCTTCTACTGTATTTCTTTCCCCCATTCCTGTCAATTGTTCCCTTATGCTCTCCCTGAAATTCTGTACAACCTCTGGTTCTTTCAGTTTATCCAGGTCCCATCTCCTTAAATTCCCGCCTTTCTTCAGTTTCAATCTGCAGTTCATAACCAATAGATTGTGGTCAGAATCCACATCTGCCCCTGGAAATGTCTTACAATTTAAAACCTGGTTCCTAAATCTCTGTCTTACCATTATGTAATCTATCTGATACCTTTTAGTATCTCCAGGATTCTTCCAGGTATACAACCTTCTTTCATGATTCTTGAACCAAGTGTTAGCTATGATTAAATTATGCTCTGTGCAAAATTCTACAAGGCGGCTTCCTCTTTCATTTCTTCCCCCCAATCCATATTCACCTACTATGTTTCCTTATCTCTCTTTTCCTACTGACGAATTCCAGTCACCCATGACTATTAAATTTTCGTCTCCCTTCACTACCTGAATAATTTCTTTTATCTCGTCATACATTTCATCAATTTCTTCATCATCTGCAGAGCTAGTTGGCATATAAACTTGTACTACTGTAGTAGGCATGGGCTTTGTGTCTATCTTGGCCACAATAATGCGTTCACTATGTTGTTTGTAGTAGCTAATCCGCACTCCTATTTTTTTATTCATTATTAAACCTACTCCTGCATTACCCCTATTTGATTTTGTATTTATAACACTGTAATCACCTGACCAAAATTCTTGTTCCTCCTGCCACCTAACTTCACTAATTCCCACTATATCTAACTTCAACCTATCCATTTCCCTTTTTAAATTTTCTAACCTACCTGCCCGATTAAGGGATCTGACATTCCACACTCCGATCCGTAGAATGCCAGTTTTCTTTCTCCTGATAACGACGTCCTCTTGAGTAGTCCCCGCCCGGAGATCCGAATGGGGGACTATTTTACCTCCGGAATATTTTACCCAAGAGGACGCCATCATCATTTAATCATACAGTAAAGCTGCATGTCCTCGGGAAAAATTACGGCTGTAGTTTCCCCTTGCTTTCAGCCGTTCACAGTACCAGCACAGCAAGGCCGTTTTGGTTAATGTTACAAGGCCAGATCAGTCAATCATCCAGACTGTTGCCCTGGCAACTACTGAAAAGGCTGCTGCCCCTCTTCAGGAACCACATGTTTGTCTGGCCTCTCAACAGATACCCCTCCGTTGTGGTTGCACCTACGGTACGGCCATCTGTATCACTGAGGCACGCAAGCCTCCCCACCAACGGCAAGGTTCATGGTTCATGGGGGGTGTTAAGTAGTAAGTAACCAGATTATGTTTATTGATCTTGAATGTATTGATATTGAAGGTCTGTTGATATTGGTATCAGTCAAGGTTCACCCACGTTGTCTACAGATTCATAAATTGCCTTCAAATTTCTTTCTACTATTCTTTCCAAACAATTTTTCCAATTATTCAAGCAATTACTAATCAAGTTCCACCTCCCCACCCATCACTACTCATGCACGATTTGGTGCCCTGGATCTGCATAGTCGACACCTGTCCATTCCTGAAGTCTTCTTCATCACATTTGCAGCAATTGAATTCTTTTAGCGTATGCAGCATTTAGGGCAAATCTTCTGTTCATTATTTTTTTATTGGACTTTGAGATCTTTCCACCATGCAAAAAATTTTATTCCAGGCTCTCTTAAAACTCTCCTCCTTTACACTAACCCATGCTGCTCCAATCATGTAGGGCATATTTTTCAGATCAACATTTTTATGATTTCTTAACAGACTTTCTTCTCCCTCCTCTTCTCTTTGAAACAGTAACTTCTGTAACAGTTCTTTTCTGTAATACTGTTTGAAAGTCTCAATGATGCTTTGATCCATGGGTCGTAATAAGTAGGTTACGTTAGTTGGAAGAAACATCACTTTTGAACTTGTCCTTTCCATTTATCATGCCACATGATGGATGATCTGGTGCACTGCCAAGGAGCAGTAATGTTTTCTCCCATTTGCCATTCTTTAAGTGATGAGCTTTTACAGATGGTACAAAAACTTCCATGAACCATTCCACGAAAAATGTACTACCCATCTAGGTGCTCTTTTGGAATGTAGAAGCAATAGACATACATTTTAATTGTTTGAAAAATGCAGTTTCTTATTTTTACCAATGATAAGCATAAGCAGTCAAAGGCTGCCAGTAGCATTAGCACAAGCTAAAGCAGTAACACAATCTTTTCTTGTTTTAGGAACAAGCGCTGCAAATTCACAATGTGAAGTATGTGTTCTTCTTGGCAAACCTTTCCAATTGAGTGCAGTTTTGCCAGAATTGTAAATGTTTCTGAGAGCATACTCTTCTTCCCTCAGCACACACCTTATTTTGATTCTGGAAGAATCAGCATACAGTTTTTCTCACGAATGTTGTGTCTTGACTCAAAGCATTTTAACCAGTCCATGACAGCTTTAAAACCCAGTGGGCCTGTAAGACTTACTAAATTCAACCACCTTTTCACACAGAATGGCGCCAGAGATACGCTCTCTTTGTGATCTTTTCTATGTAAACCACTTGCAAAAAGGGTCATATTGATCTGTGTTTGTGGGCAGCTTTGTAGTTTTATAACTTGGTCCATCAGTAGTCTCATGTTTGGATAGAAAATTTGTGATGCTTGACTTTGCTATTTTTACATCTGTAATTGTCAACTCACCACCCTTGTACTCACTGGACAACTTGGTTGCAGATTAACCTTCCTCTTACCTTTTATTAAGCTCATATTTGTCTTACACAGAAACAGCAACAAATTTACATTTAGGCATATTATATCACGTGTTTACTTTACGTGGTAGAGATGACACAGGTGATCATAGCAGAGAGCAAACGGTTACTATTGTCGGCAACTTGGCATCGGTCTGGGAGGGGCCGAGAGGGGGCAAGCCCATAGCAGGCGAGCGAGTAACAGTTCATTGAAGTGGTCGCTTGGTTGAAAGACATTTGGATAATTGACAGTGTACGGTATTTCAAAAATGTTCTTGATGATTTCACCCATGAACAAATGTCAAATAATAACTGCAATAAAGAGTAAATGGAGTTACCAATCACATAACCAATCCTATAAATTCAGTCAGTTGTGTGCACCTGTGCAGAAATACTTGTAAGGAAAGCCAGGATAAAGTTCCATGAAACAATCCACATCCAAATTCTGTAACATTGAAGCGAAACTTCCAACAAAAGGGAAGCTCAGTTTTCAGAACAGGAACTTCTGTAAAGCAGTCCCCTGAAGCTCTGCCTTCCATCATATTGTCTCATCTCCTGATACTGCACTGATTTGGTTTGCAACCAGTGAAATCTGTATTCCCCAAAAGCTCATGTTTGGTCTATACAGAGCAGAGGTTTCCAGCCTCTTAGCTTACCTGTGCCACATTGGAACAAGATTAGTATTTTTACACTGCACATAATATACGTAACACTAAGATTAACCACTGAAAGAAAAATAAAGATGGGAGGATGACGAGAGGTGGATACTTCACACATTTAAGTAATATATAATTTATTAATTTATGATCTTTTAGTCTAACAAAAGATGGTATTTGTTTGACATTTTATATATGAGATTTCTTTAATATTTTTGCATATAAAAGGTGTGCAACTTTGCTTCCGCCATTTTCCGATAGGTGGCGACAACGGTAAGCAGCGGTCGAAAGAAACAGATCGCAGACGTCAGGCAGTTAGCTTGGACCTCGGTCAAGATAACCTGTTTCAAACATTAATCTATTTGTGTCTGCATCATAAAGTTGTTCTTGATTGAAAATGTCAGTTTACAACCCTAATCCTCATCATTTGCGGGAGGTATTACTGTTTTGTTTCAGTATGAAGAAAACAGCGCCTGAGTCTCATCGAGTACATATGGTAAGGACACTATTAGTGAAAGAACGTGTCGTGAGTGGTTTAAACACTTCAAGAATGGTGATTTTAACATCATACACCGGCATTGAGGTGCAAGAGAGAATGTTTTATAAGATGCAGAACTGGAGACATTGCTGAGTGAAGACTCGCGTCAGACTCAGGAAGAATTGGCATGATTAGTGGGAGCAACGCAGCAAGCCATTTCAAAACATCTCAAGGCTCTGGGCATGATTCAGAAAGAAGGAACTTGGGTCCCATGTGAGCTGAGGGTGTCCTCAAAGTGTTCATCTGAAATTTTGTGTGTTTGTGAACAGTTGCTTCAGAGGCAAAAATGGAAGGGATTTCTACATCGCATTGTGACCAGGGACGAAAAATGGGTTCATTACGATAACCCTAAATGCAAAAAATCGTGGGAATATCCTGGCCAAGCTTTCACGTCGACGGCCAAACGAAATATTCGCGGCTTCAAGATCATGCTCTACATTTGGTGGGACCAGCTCGACGTCGTGCGCTATGAGGTGTTAACACAAGTGAAACAATCACAGTTGCTTGTTATTGAATGCAATTAATGCATTTGATTAGAGCTTTAAACACAAACAGCTCCAATACAGCGAGAGGCATGATAAAGTGATTTTGTAGCACGACAACGCTCGACCCTGTGTTGCAAAAGAGGTCAAAATGTGCTCGGAAAGATTAAAATGGGAAGTCCTACCCCACCCGTCGCATTTCCCAGACATTGCTCCCTCTGACTATCACTAGCTAGTTTAGATCAGTGGCGCATGGCCTGGCTGACCGACACTTCCAATTTCGTGAAGTCACAAATTGGATGGATTCGTGGATCACTTCAAAAGATGAATAATTTTTTCAACGTGAGATTCATACACAGCCCAAGAAAGTAATGGCCAGCGATTGAATATACTTTGAATGATACATATGCAACCAATTTCTTTCATTAAGGCCTCAAATGTTGGGGAGAAAACGGCGGAAGCAAAGTTCTACATCTTGTAAGTAACTACAAATCATAGAACTAATCTGACATTTGCCTTTGAATTTGGGAAACTAAGTTTAGGTTCAATTGAAGTGGTTGCAATTCTCAGGGTGTTCTCAAGGTGTTCATCTGAAATTTTCATTCTATTTTTACTCCTGTGTGCTTTACTCTAGAAAATAACTGTTCACAAGGGTATGCGCTTCCAAACAAAGATGAGATATATTATGCATGAATGTTCAGCAATGGATATTTGTTTCTGAACAGGTATGGTGAGTAAAAGTGCAACAAAGATATGTGATAAAATTGTTTCTTTTAGTTGTATGCCAGATTATAGCTCTCCATCTGAAAATCTTCTGGCAACATATCCATATTGTTTGTAAAATGTGTCACATAAATATAAAACTCTTGATTACTTTTTTAAAAATCCTGAAACCAGTTTTCAAATTCTTGCATCAAATTGAAAATTGTGGCTGTGTACTTTATCCTGTCTTTAGGATTATGTCTCTACATCTCTAATTCTGCAGTTGTAACTGAAGTAGCCAGAAGGTAACAGACTGGCCCTTTAAAAAAAAAACAGGTCATATGATAGACCACATTGATACTTGCTTTGGGCTGCAAGCGGACCACAGGTGGGACACCGTAGATCTAGAGGTAAACATATTTTGAGTGTCAAACATGCAAGGTTTCTCAGTGGTAAAAATAGAATAATAATAAGTGAAGAACATGTTCATGAGGGCAGTTCAAAAATGATAATGTTCTCCAATGACACGAGGGTACAAATTAAGGGTCCAAACTCAACCGTAGCAAACACAGCTCAGATAGTAGTTGAAAACAGGCCTACAGGTGGTTCACAGGGAACATTTTAGGGTTTCATCTCACAAAAACTCATGTTATGCAGTCTGAATCAAACCTTCTATCACAAGAATCAGACATCAGTGGTTACACACTGAATGAAGCACAGTGTATAAAGTTCCGAGGGGAATCAGGGCGTGGATAAAATAATCAACAAGCTCTGTTCAGCAAGATATGCCCTCAGTGTCTCCTATCACTTTTTTTAACTGAAGGTAACTTTGTGTATTTTCACTCCCTGTTATCGAACAGAATTACTTCTGCTTACTATGTTAAAGCAAGTACATTGTTTATTCAGTAGAAGCAAATGGTAAGAATATCGTATAAAGCAGATAACAGTACATCCTGCAAGACATCTAATAAGGATCTTGTAATTATTAAAACTCACTTCCCGATACATGTAGTGGTAAATGGGTTTTGTTGTGGAGTATTAAAATCAGCGTCACGTGAATTTTGATATACACTGCCACAGTGCAAGACACAAAAATAATTTTCATTTAAACTTTATCTCTTTGCCCATGATTGAGAATGGATCTTTGCACTGTGGTGACAAGGTGTTCGACAAATTCCTGCACTGATGAAGTAAGAAATTGAAAATCACTGCAAATTCAAATAAAAATTAAAAATGTACCTCATTAACTACTTTTTCTGCAATTTATCTGAATATCTACATTCAGGTATTCAAATTTCTCTTCAAACAGGATAATGAAGTGTTTTGTGGTTGGTTTAAGGTTTTATGTAGCAGCTTCTAACGTAATTGATGACAAGAATGCCTAAAGTTAGACTGCAACCTTCCCACTTCTTTTACACTTGTAGACTACTTGGTAGGCACAGCTGATCGTCTTCTCTGGATAGCTGGCTACGTCAGTCTCCAAAAGCTTCTTCTCTGAAGAATGGTGCTAGTTAAAGGAATATATACGACACACTCTCTTTCTCTCCCTACTTATGAAATAAATAAGTACTTGAAGCATACTTTTAGTTCACTGTCTGTATATTTCAACTTCCATAAAGAACAAAATTATCACTTCTGACATAAACATTCGACTTCTTGTAAGTCACCCGTGTCACCTCACATTAGACACAAATTGAGATACATTCACCACACAGTTGGTTGAACAACAACAGAAATCGTGAACATGTCTTGCCTCTAGCAAGTCTGTGTTAAAAGTTACCAAAATATTTACAAATCAATTGTTCTTCCATCGTTAACAATAGTCACAGCTACAAAACAGCACAGAATAACACAGAAGTTCCTCAATTCTGCTGTGTGCTTTCGTTACGACTTCCGTGGACCGACCGACAGGTACCTGTCGGTGCCGTTCGACCGCCGTGTCTACAGTCTTCTCACGACAAAGTTCAGACCTGCACACACAGACAGGTGAAGCACAGTAGACAGGCTCTCTCACACTTATATGTAAAATATTGTGTGTTCGAGACAGTAGAAGGGCGAGTGGTTCTAGAATTTACGCAGAAATTCTCGAATCACTACAAGCTAGCTCACTCTGTGCAGTTGAAGCTAAGTCAGGATGCTTCACGAGATCTGTCATCCTACGTAATTTCCGATGGTTTTTTTTTTTTTTTTTTTTTTTTTTTTTTTTTTTTTTTTTTTTTTTTTTTTTTTTTTAAAAAAATCCTGTTGCTGTAGTTCATTCTCACGAGGACGATGTCCTGCTAATTACTGCCACTGGAATCCTATGCATAGCTGAAGAAAAGCTCGAGATCTTCACATTTTGCAACTCTTACTGGAGCAAAACAAGATAACTTCTACTCATATCATGAAAACACGTGTCCGCTACTTTCCTTTTACAAACACGTATTTCCTGGAATGGGTGTACAGATCATTAGAGTGACTCATGAATTAGAGTATAACACAACTTTTCATATTATGTATGCCTCGAAGGTTCAACTTGGCATCTAAGATTGCAATATATTTTATTTGTCATAACACCATCTTGTCTTTTGTTTTCGTACTTGGAGAGTGTGGTTGCTCCTCGACGGTCGAGCCAATGCCAATCCATGATGCCAAAATGTAAAAGGCTGTGCGCGCAGCAGGTGAAGCTGTTTACTTGCTGTGACACGTTGCCACTTTCTCACGTTCCACACTTCCTGTTTAATGTCTGCACATCAGAAAATGAACACCCGTGCACACTTACTGCCCACTTAATATTATTCTGCCATGATCATCTTTCCTTGTACTACACAAGGAGTGCGAAATGTCATTTGCCTAAATGGCATGTAACATTTCAGTAAGCATCAGCTTTCATTATAAAAATGTACGACAAGTAATAAAATGTTATAAAAAGGACACTATTAATAGATGTAAAAATACTTCCAAAAATGTGATTGTATTCAAGCAAATATGAAGCAACAACTGCAGATATACAGCAGTCTCATAATAAAACTGGAAAGGCAGCAGCATTTATCAAAGTGGCAGCCGCCTTACTGTTTTAATCAATAAATATTAGATTGCATAAACGTGAATAGCATTAAGCAGTATAATGTAGATAATTGTGAATGCAATAGCCTACTCAGATCAAGTCTCCATGATTTTCCTGTGTTTACAAACACGTATTTCCTGGAATGGGTGTACAGATCATTAGAGTGACTCATGAATTAGAGTATAACACAACTTTTCATATTATGTATGCCTCGAAGGTTCAACTTGGCATCTAAGATTGAATACAATCTCATTCCACATCCTTTAACATTCTTTCTTGGCAGTATCCTCAGAATATGAGGAATGAAATGAATGCATGCATCCGTGCATGGTAAAAGATCTTGTGTGCTTATTATCCCACAAGGAAACTGATAGGTAAGGTTGTTAAATGTTTATCACTGTATTATATGAGGGTAATCCCAAAAGTAAGGTCTCCTATTTTTTTATAAGTACATAGATTTGTTTATTTCTACAATGGTTTGCATTAGTTTACAGCTTGAATATTAGCTATTTTTTGACATAATCACCATTTCTGTTGATTCATTTTTGTAGATGCTGTGGCAGTTTTTGTATGCCCACGTCATACCAGCTCGGCGCCATGCTGTTCAGAAAGTTATGAACCTCTTCTTTCGCCTTGTGATTGGAGCTGAATTTCTGGGACCACAATTAACACTGACAGCTACTGTGAGACTCTGATAAAACTCAAACGGGCAGTTCAGAACCGGAGAAGAGGAATGTTGAGCAAGGGCATACACCTTCTCCATGACAATGCTCGCCTACACGTTGCTCGGCAAACCATTGCTCTCCTACAACAGTTTCAGTGGAACATAATCACCCACCCACCCTATAGTCCTGATTTGACACCTGTTCCCTAGGTTAAAAGAACATTTGGCCGGAAAGTAAGTCTATGTACTTATAAAAAAATAGGAGACCCTACTTTTGGGATTACCCTCATATGTTTCGCACTCTTCTCACTACATAATACTTATTGTTTTTGAAGGCTACAGAGTATCTGGTGTAATTCTCTTTGTAATGCAAAAATCCATATTAGGGGAGGCCGGTAACATGTTGTTGTTGTTGTTGTTGTTGTTGTTGTTGCTGTTGTAGACTGGTTTGATGCAGCTCTCCATACTACTGTACCCTGTGCAAGCCTTTTCACCTCTGTATAACTACCGTAACCTACATCCTTCTGAATCTGCTTACTGTATTCATCTCTTGGTCCCTCTCCACACTTTTTACCCCCGCCACGCTTCCCTCCAGTACTAAATTGGTGATCCATTGACGTCTCAGAATGTGTCCTATCAATCGATCCCTTCTTTTAGTCAAGTTGTGCTGCAAATTTCTTGTCTCCCTAATTCTGTTTAGTACCTCATCATTAATTACATGATCTACCCTTCTGATCTTTAGCATTCTTCTGTAGCATCACATTTTGAAAGCTTCTATTCTTTCTTTGTATAAACTGTTTAGTGTCCATGATTCACTTCTATATATGGTTACTCCCAATACAAATACTTTCAGAATAGACTTCCTAACACATAAATCTATATTCTAAGTGTCTTTAATTGTGCCTGTCGGCAACTGAGTATGTCATCTTTACAGTAAATAGGAATCTACCTTTTCCTACATGTTGATATTCCAACCTGGAGTTTCCATTGTCTTATTCAAAAATGCTTGTCTTGCCCTTCTTAGTTTACATTCTATATCCTGGCTACTGCAGCCATCATAAGTTATTTTGCTGCCCAAATAGAAAAACTCATCTATTGCTTTAAGTGTCTCGTTCCCTAATCTAATTCCCTCAGCATCACCTGATTTAATTCATTTACATTCCATTATCCTTCTTTTGCTTTTGTTGATGTTCATTTTGTATTCTCTTTTCAAGAATCTGCCCATTCAGTTCAGCTGCTCTTCCAAGTCCTATGCTGTCCCTGACAGAATTAAAATGTCATCAGCAAACCTCAAAGTTTTTATTCCTTTGCCCTGAACTTCTGGATAATTTTTCAGTACTTTTTGTACGGTGCAGACACGTCTTTAGCCCCACGAATTCCTCTTCTCTCCTCAAAATTTACCCGATGTATAACTCGTCCACCTACAGGTGTTCGGTCATTCGTTACTAAAGCATCTGGAATGGTTCCTCCAAACAGATCAGTGTCATCTGTGCTGACATCACTCTTCAAAAGAATGTCTGAATCAGAATTGCAGCCTCCTCAGTTTCGTTTCTTTTCTGTTTCCTTGCCACAGCTGTGGTCAGTCACAGGTGTAGCCTTCTGGCTCTCCTGCTTTTGGCCTGCTTCTTTTCTATGTGGAGGCTTTTCTTTTTCAGCAACGAGTTTACTGCCGGTGATGTTGTCCCTGTCAGTGGTGTTAGTGCCGTGTGGAAAGGATGGCGACTCGTGGTCCACCACTGAGTGGCTGGTGGCTGGGCAGAAGGCAACAGCGTATCGCTTTTTGAACTCAGGCTGTATCATATTTTTATTTCTATTTCTGCATGAACAAATTGTGGTTGCTATTAATATATGCACTTGGTAATATGCACACCTTTTTCTGCACCTTTCTTCTAACAGTATGAAATCGGATTGGTTTCTACGCATATGCCATGATGATTTCCTCCTGTGATTTTTGATACAGGTATTTGCTACTACTAGCAGTCATTCCCTGCAGAAGTCAGTAAGCCATTCACCTCTGTCATTACCCATTCTGAGATCATGGCTGCCTACTATGGTCCTCTCCTTCACTTCTCCTACGATGGGACTCCACTCGCCCATTACTATTTTACAGCATCCTTGATTATCGGCCATCACTTTGTCTATTACAATGTATATTCTTCTGCAAGGTGAGCATTGTATTCTGATGTTGGCATACATGCTTGACAATCAATTTTTGTATTCTCTTCAGCTTTATGCTAATAACCATGTCACTTTCATAGTCTACATTTCCTACACACTTAGCTAACACCTTTGTTGTAATCACTTATTGCCACATTACTTCCTTGTATTTGTCCTCTCAAGTAGTACATTACATTATTCATCTACATTATTATACTAGAAACAGAACATCTGTAGACGTGCCATATCATAGATTATCAAAATTGCAGAACTCCTACCTAGTTTTTGGACTAAGGATGTTTAATAGACTAAGTGCTGACTTTAAAGAACTGCCTGTAAATATTTTTAAAGCTAAATTATACAAGCTACTAGTGAACAATCCGTTTTACACCACTGATGAATTTTTTGAAGATTAAAATACTGCATTCTAATGTGTACCTATTTTATGTGAACCAATTTAAATCAATATTGTATTTTATGTAGAAATATATGCTCTTGACTTTGTCTATTGCTGCAATCAGCCGAATGATAATAATAATAATAATAATAATAATAATAATAATAATAATAATGACTGCAACTCTCCACATCCTTCCAGTGTTACCTCATCAACTTCCTGCAAGTTTATATTGTTATTTTGCATCTCTCTTTTTAAGGGTTTCTAGTTTTCCTGCAAGTAGCAGTGTTCTGACATTCCAGCTATCCAAAATCGTTTTCATTTAGTGTCCCCTTTCAAGTTGCCTCCTCTCCCTGGAGACCCAATCTGGGGATTATTTTACCTGTGGATGCTAACTGATCATGAGAGGAGGCAACATTCTGCATATAAAATGGGGACTGTGTTATGCCTTCTGGAACTCAGGTTGCCTCCTATAACATGGGATACAGAAGCATTTGGCAGCCACTCTTTCTGGGACAGACACTGCATTGCAAAATGTGAACTTCCATGGACGAAAATGCCACAGTTAATAAAATGTTCCAGGCTGTTATGCCAGAGTGGAATGGATTTCACATTTAAACCCACCATTTCATCCCCATCTGCGGAGGACATTTTCGAGGGTGATTGTAGCTTTGTTGAATGTCTGATTCACACCCTGGGTTGCTACTCACTGCAGCAAAATTCTGTTTGTGTGTGCTTCCACACAGTGGCGTGATTCCACATTTTGAATACCAGATCGCAACTGGCCTTTGTCAACTGCCGTCGTCTACTGTTGCTATTAACTAAGATTGGAAAATTGCGCAGGTTGCACTAGTGTTTAAGAAGGGTCCTGTCAGGAAGGTCGCAGTTCATAGTAATAGATGGCAAATCGTTGAGTAAAACTGAAGTGATGTCAAGTGTTCCCCAGGGAAGCGTCCTGGGATCTCTGCTGTTCCCGATCTATAGAAATGACCTGGGTGACAATCTGAGCAGTTCTCTTAGGTTGTTCGCAGATGATGCTGTAATTTACCATCTAGTAAGGTCATCCGAAGACCAGTATCAGTTGCAAAGCGATTTAGAAAAGATTGCTGTATGGTGTGGCAGGTGGCAGTTGACGTTAAATAACGAAAAGTGTGAGGTGATCCACATGAGTTCCAAAAGAAATCCATTGGAATTCGATTACTCGATAAATAGTACAATTCTCAAGGCTGTCAATTCAACTAAGTACCTGGGTGTAAAAATTATGAACAACTTCGGTTGGAAAGACCACATAGATAATATTGTGGGGAAGGCGAGCCAAAGGTTGTGTTTCATTGGCAGAACACTTGGAAGATGCAACAAGTCCACTAAAGAGACAGCTTACACTACACTCGTTCATCCTCTGTTAGAATATTGCTGCGCGGTGTGGGATCCTTACCAGGTGGGATTGACAGAGGACATCGAAAGGGTGCAAAAAAGGGCAGCTCGTTTTGTATTATCACGTAATAGGGGAGAGAGTGTGGCAGATACGATACACGAGTTGGGATGGAAGTCATTATAGCAAAGACATTTTTCGTCACGGCAAGATCTATGTACGAAATTTCAGTCACCAGCTTTCTCTTCCGAATGCGAAAATATTTTGTTGAGCCCAACCTACATAGGTAGGAATGCTCATCAAAATAAAATAAGAGAAATCAGAGCTCGAACAGGAAGGTTTAGGTGTTTGTTTTTCCCGCGCGCTGTTCGGGAGTGGAATGGTAGAGGGATAGTATGATTGTGGTTCGATGAACCCTCTGCCAAGCACTTAAATGTGAATTGCAGAGTAGTCATGTAGATGTAGGTGTACCCTGTGATGAAAGACTGGTACACATCTTCTTCAGCATTGGAATCCAGATGTCCTTTAATTTGATGCCCTTCTCCTTCCTATCGAAATTTCGGGAGTGTTTTACAACTCGCAGACTAATGGTGAAATTTGCCCGCAGAAGAAACTGTAGCCAGGGTAGCAGCAGGCATTTCTAATGTGGACACAGTTACAGCTGAAGAAATCTGTATAGAAGCTGTAACAGTTTTGGCTCATGCAAAACTTCCAAAAAGTATTTTAACTATGAGTGAGAGGAATGCCATGAAATGTCTGAATGAGGTTGATTGTATTATCATTCTCAGTGCTGCCAAGAGAATGTGAGTGATTATCATAGTAAGTTTAATGACTTATAAGATCTGCAAACATATAGGAAACTGGGTAAGGACTCTACTGACAAAGTTCTTAGAACTGGTAAGTAGTTGATAAAAACTGCGCTATTGAGCAGAGCATTTGGAAAAGTCTGCTCAATTGAGTTGCGTGAGCACCAAGACTTTATGGATTGCTGAAGTGCACAAAGAACACGTTCCTCTATGGCCTATGTTTGTGAGTGCTACTGGTTCACCCTCCTAAGTTCTTGAGAACATTATTATGACCGTATGTAGGCCAATCAGGTTTATATATATCAAGAATTTGGCACATTTTATCAGTAAATTAAACAGCATAGTGGTCTAGTTGGAGGACATTTTAGTTAGTTTGACGTCGTATTGCTATTTATTGCAGTTCCGCTCAGTGTGGTGTTGCAACAGTTGAATCAGATTTTTCCTCCCAATATTTCTGAACTGTTTAAATATTGCCCCAAAACCACATATTTCAAATGGAATGATGAGTTCTATGAAAAGATGGATGGCGTGGCTGTGGGGAGGCCATTGAGGTCAATTGTAGCGAATTTCTTTATGGAAAAATGTGAGGAGCAGCCAACAAGAAAACGAATATTTGGTTTCAGTACTTGAATCATAGACTTGTTTTGTGGAGGCATGCCAGAGAGGAACTATGTTGTTTCCTCAAACTTCTCAGTGGGATCATTTCGAAGGTTCCGTGCACCACGAAGGACGAAGAAGCATGTCGAAGTTTAAAGTTTCTGTTTGTGCTAGTTTTCAAGGAAAATGTTAGCTTAGGCCACATGGTTCAGCAAAAGCCCAGACACACAGATCATTACCAAAACTGGAAGTTGAGCCACCACAAGAAAAGCGAGGCATCATAAACACATTGGCAGATACAGCAAGAAACATCTACGAACAAGAGCTGCTTGATGCAGAATTAAAACATCTTACCAATGCTCAAGAATGGTTATTCATCTACTGAGGTGAAAAGACCATTAAGACCACCACACAGAAATTATAAGGATGCACAAGTGCCAGTGAAACCGAGAGTTTCCTTGCCGTTTGCATAGGATGTTACAGACTGCATAGAAAAAGACTTAAAAAAATGGTATTTCACAGCAATCTGCAAACCCACCCAGAAGACAGAAGATGACCTACAACTGGCAAAGTATTGTCAAAAAAAAAAAAAAAAACTGGAAAAGCAGGAATTTATAGTACTCCATGTAATTGTGGGGAGGTTATGTAGGTACTTTGATAGGACTCAAGTACTGGCAGCCACAAGTGGATACCATGAAAAGCTGTACAGAGAGGCAATAGAGATTGTAAAGCACCCCAGGAATTTAAGTAGGAGGGCCTGAAATGGAATGATGTCCAGATTCTGATGCTTAAGGTGTGTACCAGTTTCCCAGCATGTGGTGATGACAACTGCAGGGAAGCATACACAAATGAAATTTTGCCACAGTCAATAGCGAGCCAGGGTGTGAATCTGACACTCGAAGACCCTACGATTCCCCTCGAAAATGTCCTTCGCAGATGGAGGCAAAACGGGTTTGGATGTGAAATCCATTCGACCGTGGCATAATAGCCTGGGACGTTTTATTAATTGAGACACTGCACTGCCTCTCAGCCTGTAGGGGCATTTCGTTTCCCTTGTATTACCCATACCTGGGAGGCATTCCTCAATTCACCTCCTGGCAGTACGCCCTCTAGGGATTGCAGGCTGCCCATAAGGGAGTTATATATCAGTTAGTAAATAGTGACTCTGTCAAAGACAGTGGCTCTGGTTGGTGCAGTAAGTATGGTGCACACAGTAAATCTTGAGCAGACGAAAAGTCTGTCACACGTAGTTAGTTTGTTATACGCAGTTAACCTGGCGCACACAGCAAGTCTGACACACAGTACTTCTGGTGAGGGCAGTAAGTCTGGAGAGGACTGTAAGTCAGGCACTGGTGCACATCTTAACTCTTCACACACAGTAACTCTGAAGCATGAGTCTACTGAAAGCAGTAAGTCAAGTGAAGTCCAGCAAAGACATTTAATTTTAGCAGAGACGGTAACTCTGGCAAATGCTGTAACTCTTACAAAGACTGTCTGTCATAAGGAATGTTTATTGTACACGGTAATCCAATTAAAATGCGAACAATGACATTGAGGCATAATTCGCATGACTGTGTGTCTAGTGACACTGGAAAGTGGGACTGAGCTTACGAGTTAATGCATTATGTGTAGTGGAACTGCTAGCAGATAATGAAGTTTTGTATGCAGCATGTTGTTTAGAGAGATGAAGTATTGTACGTGTACAAGAGATAGACAAAAGTAAAGTAGTACACATCAATGTAGTTGATTTTAATGCCGAAGAGGTTAAGTTAGTGGAAGGAACATTGCTGACCACTTTAGAAATTCTGGGTGAATTAAGATTGCCACACTCAGGGCGTGGGCCATAAGAGGGCATAGGATGCTATGACTGCATTTTGTGAGAAATTGAAGCATTTAGAAGAAACAGAGAGAGTGAAAATGGAAGGGTTATTGTGGGTATTCCAAAAGCCGTTTTTTCCACAAGGCTCGGTACACGCAGTGCCAGTAACTCGGCAAAGGGTTCTGATGGGGGAGCACCAGAATATCGGAGAGTGTACAGTATTCCACAATCACTGCAACCAGTCTTGCAGGAATTTATAAATCAACAATTCTCTGACAGGCTGATAGAGGAGAGTAATAGCCCCTGGAAACACAGGAATGTTGATCGTGGCTAAGAAGTTGACTAATGGCTCGAAGAAGTATCACTTCTGTTGTGATTGTCATCATTTAAATAGTAACACCATAACAGATGCTTAGCTGATTCTGAATATCACTCAAACAATAGATAATCTCGTACAATGCCAGTACTTCTCAATATAGGCATCGATTAAGGAAAGCGTTTAAAGAGGTTATGGGAGCTCATTTAACACAGGCTACAGAAAATTGTCGTTTTGCATTGGAAGAGCGAAACTAGTTAGGTCCTGTCATCAGTAAGATGGTGTAAGGACTGATCCAAGATTAGTATGTGCAGTGCAGGATTTTCCAGAACCTGAAACAAGATATAGCATGCCTACTCACACAATTATTAAGAAAGGGTGCCAAGCTTGCATGTTTGGAAGAATGCCAGGGAGTATTCGCAGAGTTGAAAAAAATCTGGTGTTGGTTTTTCAAGGCTTTCAAAAAGAATTTATATAATCATGTGATGCATCTAATTTTGCTCTGGGGTGTCTCTTAAGTCAAGAGATAGATGGTCAGTAACATTCAGTTGCTTTTGCATTGAGGTAGTTAAATGAGGCTTAAAGAAATTTTTCCACAGTAGAGAGAAAAAAAAAAAGATGAACTTTGTACATGGTATAACATGTTTTCATTGTTACCTGGGTGGTAGGAAATTCAAGGTGGTTACGGACCATGCTGCTCTGAAATGGTTACTAGTTCTGAAGGACCCATCCTGTAGATTGACGAGATGGGCATTGAAACAAAGTGAATTTTAGTATGAAATAATCCTCAAACCAGTGAAGAGACAAGGATATGCATATGGATGGAGAAGAAAAGTAGTAGTAAAACGCACACCAGGTCAGGATCTTAAGGCTGAAGACAGCACAGAGCACCAAAAAGAATGTAAGCAGATTGGCAAACAGCAATAGTTCAGGATGCTCAAAATGTGCCTTCTAAGTAGAGAAAATTACACATAGGGAAAACCCTTCAGTTGAGCAACATTAAAAAGATGTGAATAATTTAAAAGATGTAAGAAATTTTCAGTATTTCATAATTAAAAATGATATTCCTATTTCCATTCCCATTGATTTTGTTTGATAATTGGTGAATGACCAGACCAATGCATTGTGGATGACAACCATAATTGTTCAGTGATTTCTGACTGTAAAATTTCCATACAATATCAGGAAAATCTTGTACATACTTTGATAACAAATTGGCTAGTTCAGCGCACTGTACTTACTTTAAACACTTGGATTTCATAGTTTTTTTACAAGTCATAGCTGAGTCATTTTTTACATTGGCAGATCAGTGTAATATGTTTAATTGTGCGGAATGAGACTGATCATAGCTCTTAACACTTTAATCTTTGCATCTTGACAGAATCACTAGACTCTAGGGACAGCGAAACACGGGAAGTGACATAGTTCACAGAAGTTACCATATCCATTTTAACTTTGAACTTGCGTCTAGGGGACGCCAAGGAATTGGGTCTGCTGATTGGTTGAGGCTCATGACGTCATCAGGGAGACAGAACGCGTGTAGCAGTGCCGCCTGGTGACAAGGTGTAATGAACTCTACTGGCATTAGCGACGTCACTCACCTGTCGTTTAAAAACACATTACATGTAGATCTACACACAGCTGTCATTTTGGAACGTCAGATAAGTCCAGATTATTCAATGGAGCTTAACTTTTGGGAATTAAATGTAAAAACGTGGTTCAAATGCGAATAATCGCGAATGCGGTGACAGACTAACCCGGTTGCAGCTGTGGCAAATGCAGAAAAGTGGACCAAATATATATATATATATATATATATATAAAAGTTACAAATCTATTTCTTGCATTTTCTGCAGTTTATGTATGATATTGTTCATAATATGTATCAAAATATCCTTTGAATGCTTATTCATTAACTATATTTTCCGATTTTACCTTGTTCTTTTAAGTTTTATTGCGAGAAGTGCGATAAATATGGTACGTACCTTCAAATATAATGCCAACGTAAATATTAGGCAATGCCATATGTCTGTTTGTCACCACAACAATAATCCCACACTCAAACTTAACGAGTTCCACAACTAATGAAATTATCACCCTTCAACTAACCTAGGATTCAGACAACATCATAGAGAAGTCCATAGATTTCCAGGGGGGGTGTCCCAATATTGTGCTCCTGCCAAAGTATGCTTCAATTTTGGTTGTTGTTATGTAAACAGAGAACTATAAGTCTGTGTTATGCACAAACTGAATCTTCCTATACCTTATCTAGTTTTTCAGAATCTGGGTTATGTTCATATGGCATTGTGATAAATAATACTGAATGAGGAATTTTTAATAGATTAATAGGTCTAGACAATACTCACATCTCCAAAACCTTAGAGTGCTATAGATGTAGGTCACTGGTAATCACAGTTTATCAGTTACAGTGAAATGTGTAACAAAACATTTAAAATAAATCACAAAGTTTCAGAGTGATACCGTATGTTTTAATGTATTAGACATTCACCCATAGTTCTTTTCCGTATTCTGTATTACAAACAAAGGGCCTAGTCTGCTAGTTACAATACGGTATATGGTGATGGGTACCTTGTATGACATTTCTCTAAATTTTCTCAATAGTGTTCCATGTAAAGAGCATGTTTGTCCAAGGTTTACCCATTTGAGTTCATGAAGCATCTCCATAATACTTGCATGTTGATTGAGCCTACCAGTAAGAAATCCAGAAGCTCACTTCCGAACTGCTTGGTTTCTTCCTTAAACTGACCTGGTGGGGATCCCAAAAATTCAAGTGTTACTCCAGAATGAATTGCATCAGTGTTCAATACAGGCGGGTTTCTCTCAACTTGTGGTCTGAGCGACACTCCCCCCATTGCCAGTCTTCCCAAATGTATTCATCTTCCCAGAGGTAGGAACTACGAGTACAGAAAGCTAGAAATAGTTTTTTTACTCAACTGTTGTTTCCTCTAATAGTTCATACAAACCATTTTATAATTTTTAGAGAGCACCATCAGCTGTTCATGTAAACGTAAAGTTAAATATCTGTTTAATATGAACATTACTGTTATCCGGTACATGCATCCTTGAGTCCAAACATTATGATTAATTATAGGAGAGGAGGCTAATGAGATACTCTTTTACTTTATATTTATATCATTCTCGATCACAATTTGAATTTATTTGTGGTCATTGGTTTTGACCACTTATGTGGTCATCTTCAGACCCATTGGCAGTGGTTGTGTGTGGAGCAGAACTCCATATGGCAGTAAATCACTGTTTCAGAAGTAATTACATTTATTTAATATTGGGATTTCCAGTTTTCTGTCTGATGTGCCTGCGAGCAACCTGTTAGACTACAGGATGTTAAATAAAGGAACAGTCATGGAGATCAGCACCATCCATCACAGATAAAATTCTGATTTTGCACCAGAATGTAAATTTCAATTCTGAATCCCAGGCAGAGAAACAGTCTATGCAAGTATTATGGCATTTAATTGCACAAATAATCCTGAATTCACACTTCTTATTAACACTGTGGTGTCACCGCCAGACACCACACTTGCTAGGTGGTAGCTTAAATCGGCCGCGGTCCATGTAGTACATGTCGGACCCACGTGTCGCCACTGTGATCGCAGACCTAGCGCCACCACCAAGGCAGGTCTCGTGATACGAGAGTGGACTCGCCCCAGTTGTACGAGAACCTAGCTACCGCCCAGTTGTACGAGAACCTAGCTACCGCCCAGTTGTACGAAGCCTTTCTCTCTCATTAGCCGAGAGACAGAATAGCCTTCAGCTAAGTTAATAGCGACCACCTAGCAAGGCGCCATTTGTATCAGTGCCTATAGCTTACGAGTATTCAAGAGAGATGTATTCCAAGGACTAATTAAAAGATAAGTAATAAGCATCTACATACTTTTCTTCTTATTCATTTATAAGTTCTCATGTTCCAGACTTCACGCCCGTCTGCTTTAGTCTTGCGTGCATTTTCAGCCATCTCAACTTCACGGTGTCGGCCCAGCTACCGACACAACAAACACCAAATAAAATTAGGGGATTAACATATTGACATGAGAGTGTAAAACTCAAGGACAATAAGGAGGCTTCTGTGAGATGTCAAACTATCACTTTTACACAATAATCTTATTCATGTGGATAAAAAGTTCTCTCATAAGATTCCACATAAAATCTGAATAGAATCCCATGCTTTTGATTACTGCCTCCATGACTATTGTCAGGGGCCAAGTCTGACTGTCATAAAATTAATGAGGTTCACATTTATGGCCAGTGGACACAATGCAGTTGGCTAAATTACATAATGGAGAAAGCATATGCTAAAGCAACACCCTCTGCATCCATAGGTCACATTTTTGCAAGCTGTCCAGCATAGCTTACAGTGCCATCACTTGCAACAGATGGTGAACTATGTGAAGTTTTTCTCTGTAATTTTTCTTTCCAAAGTGCGTGCTTCCATGCATTGCTTAATTGTACTGATTAATTTGAAATTGTGAGAAAATATTGTGTTATATTCATATATACTGCTCATGTGCAACATGTGGTCTGTTCTCATATTAGAAAACAGCAAATAAATAAACTGATAATTACATAGCCAGTGTGTCTATTGTTGTGATCCTACAGTCTAATTTCAGCTGCTTCTGTAATTACAGAGACTCAACAGCTAGAAATATGGACCAGATCCTCATCTGCTTAAAGGCTATCTTGCATTTACTCACTAAACAGTTCTCAGAAACTGCTGATTTTCATTTTTTCATGCTTGAGGTGATGATCAACACAGCAAGTAGCAGTAGTTTGTATAGGCTGTCTCACATAACTGATACCATACTCACACGGAATATTATAAATCCCTGGTACACTCAGCCTGAGAGTAAGTTTGTCAGGTCACAACCTTTCTTTAATTTTCCTTGGTGACAGAAAGACTCTTCAGATTCCTTGCCTGTTTACACTCTAACTTACCTGTTGCACAACACAATGGAAGCCATGCTGTGTCTTTGTCCTCATTGCTTGGCTGATGATTTCTTCAACAGTTTGACCTAATTTCATATACAGAATGTTTGTTTGGAGGGAGAGGGGGGGGGGGGGGGTTGGATTGTGCAAGAGCAATGGGAAGGTGAGGAGGTATGGTCAAGGATATAAGTAAGATAAATAGTGACTAAATGGTCGTGGCAAGGGGGCGGGGGGTGGTTTGGAGTCGCAACAAATACAAAACCAGAAGAGATTATGTCATAGCATTATGACAAGACTATAGACTACATGTCGTAAGGCATGATCCCAATTTATACAGCAGTGTTCTATCTGAATTAATAGCAAACTCACTTTCAACTGGGAATATGCATAGATAGCCAAGACATATATTACATGCCTAATACTGCAAAGAATGCAAACATTATAAACAATATCATGCTTTGCTGAATATGCAAACACATACAACAATTCAATAATAATCATGAGGATAAAAAACATTGTTTGTACTATATATATACATCAAAACAAGTGTAGAAGGAAAAATGCCTTCAGCTGATTCCAGAATCACAGGGCAGACTAATATCACAAAGACCATCATACTACACCTAATGACTGCCAGTACCAATCATTATAAGATGATATCCAAATTTACCTATTAGTGTTGACATTGATAGCCATCAAAACATATAGAGGGTATTTTATGGAGT
Source organism: Schistocerca piceifrons (assembly GCF_021461385.2). Classification (NCBI taxonomy): domain Eukaryota; kingdom Metazoa; phylum Arthropoda; class Insecta; order Orthoptera; family Acrididae; genus Schistocerca; species Schistocerca piceifrons. The sequence goes on along the minus strand of NC_060148.1, from coordinate 167,978,452 downwards.
GTAGTTCCACAGTCAAACAAAGATATTCCTCCCTTCTTCTCTTATTTTGTACACCTCCATGCCCCAACCCTCCTTCCACCGTGTTCTGCAGACCCACCACATCAGATACACTAGAAGGTGCCTCAACAGCAGAGCCTATGGTGAAACAAATGATACCTGAGCTGTTCCAAGCAATGAACCAGTTTCTCCGCCACCGTTACACTTGCCTGCAGCAGCCTGAAGACAGCTGACCGTAGTTAAAAACACTTTCAGCTGATCATGAACTGCAGTCAGCTCCTCTTGTGTCTAGCACACATCCTATCCATCCTACAATTTCTAACTTAAGAATTAAACTATGAAAACAAACAAAAAAAAAAAAAAGCTAAATATGTGACTTACTACTGTTTCACAGAGGCTGACGGTTTCTCAGCACTTGAATAACATTGTATTGAATATATTGTGTGTTCTTACCTAAATGCTGGAATAATTAATAACCTGTTTATTCACTTTAAAGAAATTTCACCTTCAACTTGTTACATGTATGCGCAATACCTAATAGACTTACAGTAAGCTTCTATTCCCTATTTTAAATTTATTAATACCAGAGATTGCTGGTTCTCATTTACATAAGCTGAGATTAATGTGGAAGCCTCTCACTACATCCCCCTTGTCCCTTCCCTTCCCTCCGTCTCTTGCCCATACCATTAATACTGTACTTTTGTTCCAATGTGAACTTTGCACTCTCAATTGTGATTATTAGTTTTCCTAAAAGAATAAAAAATCATTTAGCATGATGTACTGTTTTTATGGTTTTTCAGTTGATTTTTGTTAATTATCTGTCAAAATATGACAAATGAACTCAGCACTTCTGCAACCAAGTCAATTAGTGGTATGTTATAACAGCTAATTATGTGATGGCAGAATGCTGTGAGTTGAGAGCTCCAAAGTTATGATAGATAACACTTGGCATGATACTCTGAAGTAAAGTTTTTTTCTCTGGTACGTTAACTTATTTGCCTACGAATCTAAGTACGCTTAATGTGTCATACATATTTTGTGATGTTTCTGGACAGATATTCTGATGATGGGCAATGTCTGAAATGCATTACTAATTAGTCGTCAAAAGTGGCTAAAACATATACTATTGTTTGCTTAATATTTTCTGGTGATTTACCCATAATTATTTAATCCTTGCACGCTTTTCCCTTTTGCATTTATTTTAAAAAATAAAAGTAAGTTCCTATACAGATATAATGGTACATTGTACATGGAAATTCAATCTGTATTTTTTGTTTCATGGTCCTGCTAGTGTTTCAGCTTGTATTTATTTTTAATTGAATTATTATATTTTTTCTGTTTTCAGTGTGTTCACTTAAATTATGAATAATTTAAAAGTACATAAAACATGAATCATATAACTTGCTGAAACACTAAGAAGAACTTCCAGAATTTCTGTAGAATGGGTTAACACTATTATTCCAATCACTTTACAGAAAATTATTGAAACAATCATTTTAACTCTTTCACTTTACAATTTATTACTGTATTTGGTGGGATGAATTTGTATAAGATACATTAATTCTTGAAAAGCTGCTGGCAACCAAAACTTTTTTATTGAAAATGTATGTACAATATTATGCAAGTGTTTAATTAGGCAAATAGTAATATTATTTAAATAAACTGAAAGTTAGTTGCTTCTGTGCGCTGCAAGATTTTGAAATATATTCCAATTAATTGACAAAATTTACTTCTTTTATGCAATTTTCAAGTGCATCTTTACTTCAATGATACTCTTTACTTTCACTTGCCTCTTTTTTTTCCATCATCTCAGTTAATTACCTCCATTTCTTTCTTTTACAAAAGTCTGCCAAGTCATCAGGCATAGCCTATCTAACCTGTAACCCGTGTGGTGGGGTAATATGGATGCCAGGGAATTTTGTTTATGTTTAGATTGAATGCTTGTAAAATTGTAGTGCTGTAGTTCTGCACTCTGAACTGTAAAACCAAGTGGCTGTGTTTAGAGCAGCTAAGTTTGGGGCCAGACTGACCCCACCATACTGTTTGTGGGATTTCTCTAATGAACTGTTTCCTGTTCCTACAGATTGAAACGATGTTCTATTCTCGTAAAGAAATGAAAATAAGTGATCAAATCGATGAAAGGCTACAGTCTGTCCTCGACTAAGTACAGCTACGCACACTGATTAACCAGAACATTTTGACCACCTACCTAATAGCTGGTACGTCTATCTTCAGCACGGATAACAGTGACAATGCGTTTTTGCACGGAATCGACGAAGCCTCAATAGGTCGCTGGAGGGAGCTGGCACCATATCTGTGCACACAAGTCCCCTAATTCGTGTAAATTCTGGGGAGTGAGCTCTGATGCCACGTTCAAGTTCAATCACGTGCCAGTCTGTGTGATGGGCAAAATCAAGTACGTCTGTATGATCACCCTGTGTGAGCGAGTTCTTAAATGCACGAGGTAGAAAATGAAGATGTGTGGGAAGAGGTCATATTTTGATCAAGCACTTGCCAGGCATTGGTACTGCATAGGTCTCCAAAATTCTTGTTCTGAACGCAGCATCTGGTCATTCGACGTAATGGGTAATATTTTCAGAGAAATTCTAAGGGCAATGAATGATTTTTTCTTCTTTTTGTGAATCCATCAGAGGTGGGATATAGGACTGCAGCTGGCTTCAAATTCTTGTGAAAAACCTTGTACCAAACAGCTGTTTTTCTTTTTATAAATCCTTTACTATATGCAACTAGTTTCGGCATCCCATTAATCTTAAGGCTATACATAAACCACCAGATAAATATATCACATAGTTGGTCTGCATTATGCAGGTGCCACCATTTTTTTTTTTTTTTTTACTAGATTGCACGGACTTCTTCAGACTGACGTGGACACCTCGGTCGTAAGTCAACTAGTTATATTTCTACAATTATATGCACGTAATCCATTCTTTGACATCTGAAAGAACGCCAGTTTTCTTTCTCCTGATAACGACATCCTCTTGAGTAGTCCCCGCCCCGGAGATCCGAATGGGGGACTATTTTACCTCCGGAATATTTTACCCAAGAGGACGCCCTCATCAAGTAATCATACAGTAAAGCTGCATGCCCTCGGGAAAAATTACGGCTGTAGCTTCCCCTTGCTTTCAGCCGTTCGCAGTACCAGCACAGCAAGGCCGTTTTGGTTATTGTTACAAGGCCAGATCAGTCAATCATCCAGACTGTTGCCCTTGCAACTACTGAAAAGGCTGCTGCCCCTCTTCAGGAACCACACGTTTGTCTGGCCTCTCAACAGATCTATACATAGCCTAGCTTGGCACTGGGGAACTTTCTTCAGTTGAGATGCACTCATACACTCAGAGCCATTTGCAGGAATATCTCACGGATGCGGCGAGTGAGATGGACTGCTGTAGTGCGGGTACTACTGCAGTAGTAGTGACCTATGGAATTTTGGGTCAGATAGGAGACTTGCTGAGGTAATCCACATAGTCGTGATGGGCACTGTGTCTGGGTGGTGAAGTAGTCAGTGCAACTGCCAAGAGAGCATGAGACACGGGTTCAAATCCCGATCCAGTAAAAATTTTCTTATGTCACCATTGATATAGGTCAACACAGCAAGAAAGCATTTAATAAAATTATCATAGGCTAATACTTTTATGTCAGAGGCATCCACATGGAATTGAAGGAGACATTCACAGAATCTAATAAAAAACTGCTGGGACCTTCACAGTGCAGACCAACTATGTAGACATGTTTATCTGGTGGTTTGCGTACAGCCTTAAGATAGCTACCATTGGATCACCAAAATTACATGCATGTAATAACGGATTGCTCGTAGAAAAACAGCTGTTTGATACAAGGTTTTTCACAAGAACAAATGAAAAAATTCTGAAAAACCAGATTATTTCTCCAACAGAAAATACCTGATTGGTGATATGTGTCATGCAATTTAAGGCATCTTGAAATTATTATTCTATTCAGCTTTCTTGAAGTAAAAATGTATTTACAATGATGCCTACACAAGTTTATCTTGTTGTCCATCTTTTCTATAACTTTTGCAAGCTTTATAATAAAATTTATATGAACCGTTTTCTGTATATGTTTACTTATCCTGTAACTACAGCTAATTGATGCATAACATAGAGCTATTGTGATGGATTTACTCATATGTTAATTCAACCAACAGGTTTGGTTCTTAAGGTTTCAAGAAAACATAACATTTCCATATATTATGCACATGTCCCCCCCCCCCCCCCATGAACCATGGACCTTGCCGTTGGTGGGGAGGCTTGCGTGCCTCAGCGATACAGATAGCCGTACCGTAGGTGCAACCACAACGGAGGGGTATCTGTTGAGAGGCCAGACAAACGTGTGGTTCCTGAAGAGGGGCAGCAGCCTTTTCAGTAGTTGCAAGGGCAACAGTCTGGATGATTGACTGATCTGGCCTTGTAACAATAACCAAAACGGCCTTGCTGTGCTGGTACTGCGAACGGCTGAAAGCAAGGGGAAGCTACAGCCGTAATTTTTCCCGAGGGCATGCAGCTTTACTGTATGATTACTTGATGAGGGCGTCCTCTTGGGTAAAATATTCCGGAGGTAAAATAGTCCCCCATTCGGATCTCCGGGGCGGGGACTACTCAAGAGGATGTCGTTATCAGGAGAAAGAAAACTGGCGTTATACGGATCGGAGCATGGAATGTCAGATCCCTTAATCGGGCAGGTAGGTTAGAAAATTTAAAAAGGGAAATGGATAGGTTGAAGTTAGATAGAGTGGGAATTAGTGAAGTTCGGTGGCAGGAGGAACAAGACTTCTGGTCAGGTGACTACAGGGTTATAAACACAAAATCAAATAGGGGTAATGCTGGAGTAGGTTTAATAATCAATAGGAAAATAGGAATGCAGGTAAGCTACTACAAACAGCATAGTGAACGCATTATTGTTGCCAAGATAGATACAAAGCCCACGCCTACTACAGTAGTACAAGTTTATATGCCAACTAGCTCTGCAGATGACGAAGAAATTGAAGAAATGTATGATGAAATAAAAGAAATTATTCAGATTGTGAAGGGAGACGAAAATTTAATAGTCATGGGTGACTGGAATTCGAGTGTAGGAAAGGGAGAGAAGGAAACATAGTAGGTGAGTATGGATTGGGGCTAAGAAATGAAAGAGGAAGCCGCCTGGTAGAATTTTGCACAGAGCACAACATAATCATAACTAACACTTGGTTTAAGAATCATGAAAGAAGGTTGTATACATGGAAGAATCCTGGAGATACTAAAAGGTATCAGATAGATTATATAATGGTAAGACAGAGATTTAGGAACCAGGTTTTAAATTGTAAGACATTTCCAGGGGCAGATGTGGACTCTGACCACAATCTATTGGTTATGACCTGTAGATTAAAACTGAAGAAACTGCAAAAAGGTGGGAATTTAAGGAGATGGGACCTGGATAAACTAAAAGAACCACAGGTTGTACAGAAATTCAGGGAGAGCATAAGGGAGCAATTGACAGGAATGGGGGAAATAGTTACAGTAGAAAAAGAATGGGTAGCTTTGAGGGATGAAGTAGTGAAGGCAGCAGAGGATCAAGTAGGTAAAAAGACGAGGGCTAGTAGAAATCCTTGGGTAACAGAAGAAATATTGAATTTAATTGATGAAAGGAGAAAATATAAAAATGCAGTAAGTGAAACAGGCAAAAAGGAATACAAACGTCTCAAAAATGAGATCGACAGGAAGTGCAAAATGGCTAAGCAGGGATGGCTAGAGGACAAATGTAAGGATGTAGAGGCCTATCTCACTAGGGGTAAGATAGATACTGCCTACAGGAAAATTAAAGAGACCTTTGGAGATAAGAGAACGACTTGTATGAATATCAAGAGCTCAGATGGAAACCCAGTTCTAAGCAAAGAAGGGAAAGCAGAAAGGTGGAAGGAGTATATAGAGGGTCTATACAAGGGCGATGTAGTTGAGGACAATATTATGGAAATGGAAGAGGATGTAGATGAAGATGAAATGGGAGATATGATACTGCGTGAAGAGTTTGACAGAGCACTGAAAGACCTGAGTCGAAACAAGGCCCCCGGAGTAGACAATATTCCATTGGAACTACTGACGGCCTTGGGAGAGCCAGTCCTGACAAAACTCTACCATCTGGTGAGCAAGATGTATGAAACAGGCGAAATACCATCAGACTTCAAGAAGAATATAATAATTCCAATCCCAAAGAAAGCAGGCGTTGACAGATGTGAAAATTACCGAACTATCAGTTTAATAAGTCACAGCTGCAAAATACTAACACGAATTCTTTACAGACGAATGGAAAAACTAGTAGAAGCCAACCTCGGGGAAGATCAGTTTGGATTCCGTAGAAACACTGGAACATGTGAGGCAATACTGACCTTACGACTTATCTTAGAAGAAAGATTAAGGAAAGGCAAACCTACGTTTCTAGCATTTGTAGACTTAGAGAAAGCTTTTGACAATGTTGACTGGAATACTCTCTTTCAAATTCTAAAGGTGGCAGGGGTAAAATACAGGGAGCGAAAGGCTATTTACAATTTGTACAGAAACCAGATGGCAGTTATAAGAGTCGAGGGACATGAAAGGGAAGCAGTGGTTGGGAAGGGAGTAAGACAGGGTTGTAGCCTCTCCCTGATGTTGTTCAATCTGTATATTGAGCAAGCAGTAAAGGAAACGAAAGAAAAATTCGGAGTAGGTATTAAAATTCATGGAGAAGAAATAAAAACTTTGAGGTTCTCCGATGACATTGTAATTCTGTCAGAGACAGCAAAGGACTTGGAAGAGCAGTTGAATGGAATGGACAGTGTCTTGAAAGGAGGATATAAGATGAACATCAAAAAAAGCAAAACAAGGATAATGGAATGTAGTCTAATTAAGTTGGGTGATGCTGAGGGAATTAGATTAGGAAATGAGGCACTTAAAGTAGTAAAGGAGTTTTGCTATTTGGGGAGCAAAATAACTGATGATGGTCGAAGTAGAGAGGATATAAAATGTAGGCTGGCAATGGCAAGGAAAGCGTTTCTGAAGAAGAGAAATTTGTTAACATCCAGTATTGATTTAAGTGTCAGGAAGTCGTTTCTGAAAGTACTCGTATGGAGTGTAGCCATGTATGGAAGTGAAACATGGACGATAAATAGTTTGGACAAGAAGAGAATAGAAGTTTTCGAAATGTGGTGCTACAGAAGAATGCTGAAGATTAGATGGGTAGATCACATAACTAATGAGGAGGTATTGAATAGAGTTGGGGAGGAGAAATTTGTGGGACAACTTGACTAGAAGAAGGGATCAGTTGGTAGGACATATTCTGAGGCATCAAGGGATCACCAATTTAGTACTGGAGGGCAGCGTGGAGGGTAAAAATCGTAGAGGGAGACCAAGAGATGAATACACTAAGCAGATTCAGAAGGATGTAGGTTGCAGTAGGTACTGGGAGATGAAGAAGCTTGCACAGGATAGAGTAGCATGGAGAGCTGCATCAAACCAGTCTCAGGACTGAAGACCACAACAACAACAACATGCACATGTCAGAACCATTTCAATGTAAACATTTAAATTATAGTGAGCAGTATGTGATTTTCAAGATGCTTCACAAGTTTGATTTTAATTGCTTTAATCAAAGAAAACTAGGTTGAACCTCTTGCACAGCCCACTTTTGTATATTATCCCTAAATGTCACAAAGTTGCCAGCAGCAATGGCAGACGGCTCTGCTGTGGCTGGTGTTGGCCTCACAGCACTTTACCATGTTAAGTAATTACTAGGCATTAACTGAATTATTGGGAAAAAACATTCCATTAAAGGAAAATTCCTCAGACAGACATTAGAATTTTGGCAGCACTTTTTAAACAAGACTTCTAGATGCGTATACTTCACACTCGAGGTCCCGAAAAGCTGTTAACACGTCGACTGCAATATTGTCTCTAAAAGCCACACATCTGATGCCATATGCCTGGTGACAAAACATCCATCACAAAGCATGTCGTAACCGACATGTTAAATGCAGAAAATTAGACTGAGAAAGTCAGCAAAATAGATTCTCGGGGACTGTTTTAATATAAAGAATAATAACTAGAACTGAATAAACAATTTTCAGCTTGGCCAAGAAAATTTTGCTTTTTGACTTCATTCAGTTGTCAACTGGAAAACATTCGTACTGTAGGATTCTGGTGAATATTCATACTTTACCTGTGAAAAATAGCAAAACCAATTGAAATGACTATGTACATGGTCCAATTAATGTAATAGTTTAGTAGATATTTCAGTTACATTTTGTTAACTATATGCAATAGGATAAATGACTAAAAAGAAACACACAAACAGTGACAATTTCTTTATTAAGTACACTCGGATTTCCACGTCACCCTGAGGTACCGAGTATGATGCGTTACTCATTTTTTTTACATGGCGAGTTTCCCCAGTAGGCCTGTAAACCGTGATACACAAACATGCACACACAACTGTAGGACAGATAAATTTAATTCTTAGAGTATGTGTGATCAAAGCCAACAAGTACACTCAACACTTCACTGTCAGGTCGCACCAAAGCACTAGCAACATTTGACTTTTCAGCCAGGGTTGGTTTGCCAAAGACACTTTTCAGACTGAAGGTCTCTTTCTTTGGTGTTCGTTGAACTGGCACCTTCTCATTGGTGGCACAGTGTTGACCTCCTTTCTTGGAGTGAGAGTTAACAAGTGACAGCAATTTATTCCCACAGCTTCAGAATTTGCTCACTATCTCCCGGTATGTCTAAATTGTTCCTTTTGCTAAGAGAAATCTGTTACACATGAAACTGGATTCAAAAAAATGGTTCAAATGGCTCTGAGCACTATGAGACTTAACATCTAAGGTCATCAGCCCCCTACAACTTAGAACTACTTAAATCTAACTAACCTAAGGACATCAGACACATCCGTGCCAGAGGCAGGATTCGAACCTGCGACCGTAGCAGCAGCGCGGTTTTGGACTGAAGCGCCTAGAACCGCACGGCCACAACGGCCGGCAAACTGGATCCCAATCTGGGGTCCATGCGTTGAGTCATACAAAAAAAAAAAAGTTTCTACACAATTTATGGACAGTAAAAATAAAGTTTATTAATTACCCATTGTGGATTACAATGATTGTGACTTTTATGTCTTCTAAGACTAGGCTGTTAATACAAATAATCCTTTCATGTGAACTGAAAGAAACTTTGTAGTACAACATTGCGCCAGATTACTGAATGCACGAAGAACGAAATTCCATAGTTTTACCAGAAACATTCCTACTATCGAATAGTAAAAACTTGTTATTATGCGGTGTTTCTTACCGTCCATTGACTGAAATACAATCATTTCATCCGCAGTTCGAAACATGTGCTTTTTCTCCACATGTGCTCTCAAATTAGCCAATGTATTGAAGGAATAGCTGCAGTCGTCTTGTGTGTACTTAATCTTACCTTCTGTATTTGGCTCTACATCGTGCATTTTCCTGATGTGGGCGTATAAAGTCTTTCGAAGCTGGAATGCTTTATCGCACACAAAACATGTGTTGGAATAGTCCTAGAACACACAACAGTGAAGTACTATAACGAGTTAGCCACACAATGTATCGACAGACGAATGGCCTCGTTTAAAGAACAGCGCGTTTCAGAAAGTAGCAACGATCTGGATTAGCTGGTGTGGGAGCGACGTCATGGCACGACGTGGCCAATCAGCAAACCCAATTCCTCGGCGTCACCTAGACGCAAGTCTAATGCCAGGGCTTCTACAGCCTGTCAGCTCCACGTAGTGTACAGGAGTGACGCTAGATGGCAGTAGCGGCCAGTGGTAGCGAGCAGTTGGTTCCGCTTAGTACCGACTGCCGCCAACGGAGGGCAGGCGCGAGCTGCAGAACGGATTTCACTGCCAGTTCAGACATCACGACGACCGATGAGACCTTTTTTGTCAGTGCGTTTTCTGTCTTGGTGGGCATGTAGCGTGTAGCAATGTGTTACGTATTTGACGTTAGGCATGTAAGAGAGAAAAAGTTTAAGGCATAAGTTTGGAACTGTGTTTCAAGTTTGTTGCCAAGTACTGTCATTACGAGAGACTGGGTGACTACAGTCTAGATAATTTGTGCAACATTCGAAGAAAAAGTTAGGTTTTCACACATCTCAATGTTTATTACGACAGTAAAGAAGTAAATAAGAAAGTCACGCCTAATGCTGAGGTTTCGTTAATGAACAGCATAAAAAAAAAATATTCTTCGTATCACCATTTGTGGCGGCTACCAGGGAGGAAAAGTTTAGTGGGCTTTCATTCTCCAATACAGGCTGAATCAAGTCGGAGTATTTGCACGCCGTGACTCAACACGTGCAACAAGGCGTTGCATTAGTTCCACAACCTCAAGAGAAACACGCGGTTTCTAACTGTAGTCGTTGTCTTATTGCGTTAAACTTTTAACGTAAGATTCGATCTATTAAATTCAGTCAACAATTAAGCGCAGTAACGAAAATGGAAATTTTTGTTCTTCCCAGGAGCCATTACAAAGGCAGCACACGACTAGTATTAGGTTCTAAGTCATTCGTTCTGGGGCTGTTTGCCATGTTTTTGATTTCACAACTCCTCCTCGGATAGGTAGATATCGCTCCAGTTTTGTGCAACAAATTTCTAGACAATTACGACGACATGATTTGGACAACAAATGCGCAGATCGATATATTTGAGCAACTGAATCGATCATTTCGAATGATGGACGACGAGGGGAAGAAATGAATATGATAAGTCACTCAATGATGTTTTGTTGTACAATTTTCAAAACCTTGTTGAATGGAGTAATAACAGTCTTTCCAAAAATTATATTTTTAAAGACTGACAATATACAGAACCAGTTCAAGTCAGAAAGTAATCCATCATTGTTATGTGTATTATTTGCTGAAATTCCACCACACATCTGTCTAGCTGCTAGCAGTTATCGGTAATATATCTTACGTTTGAAAGCCGCCTCTTTCTCTGACAAAGTAATGCAAAACGACACGGGGTTTTACAACGCCTAAAGAAGAAACATGTTTCAAGCTCAAAGGGACTTGAAAAATTCTCTATTTGTTGTCCTCTTCTAATTACTATTAGGGTATTACCCACCGAATTATGCTCATACAAATAGAAACCATAAGGCTTTGCCATACGCTGAAGTTGTATTTTTATTGTATTTGTTTGATCGCGACATCCAATATTTCTATAAATTGAATAGATTCACTAAAGGACTTGTGCTTGCACAATAATAAACACTCTTCTGTTTAGGCGTCAACAAGTTAAAAACGATAGCGCCCTCTCTTCCTGTTCCGTTTCGCGACGACACTAATGAAGAACCGCGAGAAAATCCGACTTCTTCACCCGGTGCGCGCCGATACACGCCTCTACAGAGCACTACTAAAACTGTCAAATGAATATCAATCCTACACATCATTGTTTGCCACGTACAAATACAGTACGAGGCTTCAAAAATTTGATTAGTGATTTCAGACAGCGTTCGAGGACGTCAGACTCCTCGCTTTGTTACATATAGTATGGGCTACGAATAGTTAGAACGAGTACGAAACATTCTCGTCCTCAACAAAAAAATCTGTGTTTCCTTTAGCAACATCATTGACAAATTATGAATATGTAGTAAAGAAAAGATGAGGTTTAGTTCATGTAGTGTCCCGGAGACCTTCAAAATACGAAATGAATTCAACTGCCGCTTTATGTTACCGAAGAAGGTGCCTCGCAGCTACGGCTCTGTTCCTTGTTGCCGCCAACAGATGGCACGGCAGTGGCCAGGCCGACACGCAACCACCTTTTGCAGCATAAAAAGGCAGTTCATTTTATTTCACAACTATAATATTATAGCAAACTTGGCATTACAATCGCTGGGAATTGTTTATATATATCGGCTGACGGATGTTACTTAAAATCTCGAAAATTTATTAATGGATTTACTTCACTAACGAACTTCCAGGCAAATATCTATACGTAAAACAAACATAAGAATTGTGTTTCGCTAAAGGTGTACCCCATCTATAAAAATACGAATGTATATATAACGCCTTATCGAGAATTTTGGTAACAATGTTAAAAATTGTCTGGTCTCGACATAATAGTATAGAGCTTAAATATATTTTAACATGACAAACTACATTAATAATATGTAGCCTATGTCTGTTTGAATGTTTATTAAAGTATCGTGTTAAACTTTGAAGTCAGACAGTCAAGATCTTATCGAGATTTTATAGTAGCAACTTTGCCTCATTAAGACAGTATGTATATATTTTCACGCCACACACATTAAAAACACGTAGGCTCTTTTACCTGAATGAGCATTAGAATGTGAGGTAAAAATTTCAAGTAAATTGGTGAACTACTTTTACATGTATCTGGTAACATCGTTAAACAACGATTTGTCTTTTTTGTTTTGAGTCATCAGACTCCTGACTTATTTGATGGGGATTACCATGAATTACTGTCCTGTGCCAGTCCCTTCATCTCTACAATCTCTGTCTTCCTCTAAAATATTTACGCACTACAGCTCCCTCTAGCACCACGGAAGTTATTCCCTGTTGTTTTACCTGATATCCTACTGCCCTATCCCTTCTTCTTGTCAGTGTTTTCCATATATTCCTTTCCTCATCAGTTCTGCTGAAAACCTTCTCATCGCATATCTTCTAAGTCCATTTAATTTTCAACATTCTTCTCTAGCACCACATCTGAAATGATTCACGTCTCTTCTAGTCCAGTTTCCCCACAGTTCATGTTTCATTATCGTACAATGCTGCGCTCCAAAGGTACAGTTTCAGAAATTTCTACGTCAAATTAAGGTCTATGTTTGATACTAGTAGACTTCTCCCGGCCAGCAATGCCCTTCTCGCCAGTGCTAACCTGCTTTTTATGTCGTCCTTGCTCCATCCATTACAGGTTATTTTGCAGGCTGGGTAGCAGAATTCTTTAACTTCATCTACTATGTGATCACCAGCCCTAATGTTCAATTTCTCACTGTTCTAATTTCTGCCCAATTCTCATTATTTTCATATTTCTTGAGTTTACTTTCAATCCATATTTTGTACTCATTAGATTGTTTATTCTATTCAACAGATTAAGCAATTCTTCTTCACTTTCTCTGGAGACAGAAATAGGGACCGATGACCTCAGCAGTTTGGTCCCTTAGGAATTCACGCACGTCTGAAGCTAGAAATGTCATCAATGAATCTTATCATTGATATTCTTTCGACCTGAATTTTTATTCCACTCTTTAGTCTTTCTCTTATTTCCCTCATTGCTTCTTGAATGTACAGTGTGGGTGATGGACTACATCCCTGTCATAAATAATTTTTATTTTTAAATCTGTGCACATTGTGTTTGGTCTTCCACTCTTATCTTCCCTCTTGGTTCCTGTACATATCGTATATTACCTGTGTTTGCATATAGTGTACCCCTATTTATCTCAGAATTTCAAACACCTTGCATCATTTTACATTTCCAGTCGCTTTTTTCAGGTTGACAAATCCTATGAACATGCCTTGATGTTTCTTCAGTCTTGTTTCCAATATCAACCACAATGTCAGATTTACCTCTCTGGTGGCCTTTACCTTTGCTAAAGCCAAACTAATCGTCATCTAACACATCCTTAATTCTGCTCTTCAGTCTTCTGTATATTATTCTTGTCAGCATCTTGGATGGATGAGGTGTTAAGCTGATTGTGCGATAATTCTCACTCTTGTGTGCTCTTGAAGTCTCCGGAATTGTGTGAACGATGATTTTCCAAAAGTCATGTGGTATATCACCAGACTCATATACTCTACACACCAACGTGAGTACTCATTTTGTTTCCACTTGTCCCAACGATGTCAGAAATTCTGATGGAACGTTATCTATCCCTTCTGCCTTATCTGAGAATCTCATGAGCCTCGCTGAAATACACTTGCCACCTATACGCCTCTTGGCACTAGGAGTTTGCAATGCTTTATCAGGACAGCTCAAGAAATTCATTAAACTAGACCACTGAGAGTACTAGGAACGAGGAAATGTCTATGACCAGGGCTATGGGATATGAAAAGTAGCGTTTACAAAGACTGTAACAATAAAAAGGAAAGGAGGACGGTTGGCAACTTCCTGTTCATGAACACAGAAAAACATATGACGAACCTTAAAAGAACTTTGAATGTGTTAAGAGCCTTTGTACAATACAACTATGACTAGTTGCTACAGATCTTCTTCTACTGCAGCGACAATGTTGTCCAGATCACAGTCCTTGTATAATTATGTGGAATGTTATACAGTGGTACACAGAAGTAGCTTAAGATAGGGCTCATCAGATTCCTGTATGAATCACGAGCAGCCAAAAACTGAAAGGTTAACGCAAGTCTGTCTGTAACTGTTATAAAACCTTTCACACTTGTAATGGTAACCACTTTTCAGATCAGTTGCTTGTAACAGAAGTTTTCAAACTTGTGTTTCTGCACTTTTGTATCCAGTGTCACTGGCCGATGTGGCCGAGCGGTTCTAGGCGCTTCACTCTGGAACTGCTACGGTCGCAGGTTCAAATCCTGCCTTGGGCATGCATGTGTGTGATGTCCTTAGGTCAGTTAGGTTTAAGTAGTTCTAAGTTCTAGGGGACTAATGACCTTTGATGTTAAGTTCCATAGTGCTCAGAGCCATTTCAACCATTTATCCAGCGTCAGTCCATGAGCTAAAATTTCGTAAGCGGTTTGATTATTTAAAAGAAAAGAAGTAATAGCATCCAGAATGGCTGGTTTCTAATTTTATTGCTACGTTTTTCTTTCTGTCTTACACCAGCCCAAAGTTTGGCTCAAAATGACTTGTCTGCGCAGGCATATAGTTGTAAATACTTGGATGACAAAGTATCTGTGCTCATTTCTTCATGCATTTGATGTAATAGTTACAACTCTGACCGTGCGTGTACATATCGCACTTACGAAATTCCTGGTTGTCTCGTTTGTACACCTCTACATTCCTGTATACAGACAAACAAACCAAGTACCTCTACGTATGCATGGGACAACTTCCGGGCTAAAGTGATATAATACTGACCCATGCATTTCAGCTCTGCAGTGCTGTTGTCGGGGAAACAGGAAGTATAATAATAATAATAATAATAATAATAACGGCGTGTGGCTAGGGCCTCCCGTCGGGTAGACCGTTCGCCTGGTGCAGGTGTTTCGAGTTGACGCCACTTCGGCGACCTGCGCGTCGATGGGGATGAAATGATGATGAAGAGGACAACACAACACCCAGTCCCTGAGCGGAGAAAATCTCCAACCCAGCCGGGAATCGAACCCGGGCTCTTAAGATTGACTGTCTGTCGCGCTGACCACTCAGCTACTGGGGGTGGAACAATATGCAGGGCTACAACGCAACACTGACGTATATCACATCCGCATTGTAGCAATGTGAACTACGACCCTGTTGCGACCACACCTCACCATAAAATGTGGCCTGCGAAACCGCACCCTGAGAGTGTTCACAGGTGATGCTGTCGTTCACTGCCAATTTGAGATTGATTTGTTTACCTGTAAACAGCTGTGGAAGACTCTGTAAGTTATAAAGTTCGTACCCTCTTTCTTTAGCCATTTTATATCCTCCTTTCAATTCTGCGTCTTAAAACATTTTCACCTTTTATGAGACTGTAGCCATTCTTCGGTAGGGGCGAAGAGAATTGGAAAGAATATATATGAAGATAGTAACTGTTCTCGAAAGAACAGATACCGTTGATGATCATGCAGCTTCTCTAGAATAAATGATAATTAATTGAAACCCTCAGCTGCCGACAGGTGTTGTTGATGTACCTCGATTGGCACAGCTGAAAATGTGTGCCCTGACCGGAACTCCAACCCAGGATATCCCGCTTACACGGCAGACGCTCTGTCCAGCTGAGCCACCGAGTACACACATGAACAGCTCGACTGCAGGGACTTATCCATATCACACTTCCCGTGAGACTAACATTCCCAACTGTCTACACTCTACCTAATAGATATTTGCAATTGCACTCATTACTCGCACACAATAAGGTTTCAATTTCCCTGAGAGTTCGAGCAACCTGTGCGAATTCGCACAGACGAAGGTCAATGGCTGCGTAGCCTTTAACTATATACCAGGTGATCAAAAAACCATGGAATAATGTAGACAGAGTGGTAAAAATTGACACACATGCTTGGAATGACGTGAGGTTTTATTAGAACCAAAAAAAAACCAAAGTTCACAAAATGTCCGACAGATGGCGCTGGACAGTGACTGCACATGTCAATTGTCTATAAAAGGAGCTGTAATGAGAGAGAGAATCTACGGCGGATATGCACAATCCACCCCAACCAGTCCACCTTCTCCAGTATGCTGATGACACCGCCTTCCTGGCTCTCTACCCTACCCTTCAACGGTCCCAACGCACCCTCCAAACCCATCTTAACCAGTTCACCACTTGGTGTAACCAGTGGTTCCTCTGTGTCAACCCCTCCAAAATCCAAGCAATCATCATAGGCCGCACCACCCGCTCCTTTTGTCTCCGTGATTTCTACCTCACCCTTTATGGTCGTCCCATCCAGCTGACCCCCACCCTGAGATACCTCGGCCTCACCCTCGACCATCACCTCACCTGGACCCCTCGCCTCCAGACCGTCCAGCATAAAGCCCATTCCCGCCTCTGCCTTCTGAAACTCCCTGTCTGACCGGACATGGGGATTGCATCGTTCTACCATCCTCTACACCTACAAATCCCTCATCCGTCCTATCCTCTCTTATGGCAGTGTTGCCTGGATCTCCACACCCACCCACTTTTACGAGGTCCTCCAAATCCTCGAGCGCCGTGCACTCCGCCTTCCCTTCCGTATCCACCTTCCTCTACACGGCTCCTGTATGACCTCATCCCCTTCCCACACCTCCTCCTGTTCCTCCAACATCTCCGCATCCTTTACACAGTCCGCAGGCTTGACCTGCCCCACCCTCTGGTTCCCTCCTTCCTCCCCACCCCCCGCCCGTTGCCGCTCCTCTATCGCTGTATCCCTCCCTCTCTCCACTTCCACACCCTCCTTCATCAGGTCAATTTCCAGCGCCTCCCCCTGCCGGATGACGAACTTCGCTGTGACATCTACCCTCCCTTCCAACTATAACCTGGCCTTGTTCCCCCCCCCCCTCCCCAGGGCCCCCCTTTTGCTCTCCCCTCCTTCTCCCAGAGCGGATTTTCCTCCTTCCCCCCCCCCCCCCCTGAGACCCTGCACCCCATACTTGCCTCTTTCCTCCCCACATCCCTCCCTACCTGGCCCTCTTCAGGGCGCCCCCCGCCCATCTCCCCCTCTCTTCCCCTCCCCCCTCCCACCCTTCTTCCGGCCTCCCTCATCTCCTTGTGCCTGGCAGATCCTCCATTTTGATCGTCGTCAGTGTGCCACATCAGTGTTGTGTTTAGTGCTGTTTCTCCTGTGCGTCAAGAGGTGTGATTTTAATTGTGCGCTGCCTTGAGGTTCGCCGTCAGTGTTTGTTATGTGCTACGCCATCAGTCGATACTTTTATGCTCCGCTCATACTGTGCCTTGTGTTCTTTTAATTGTCCCAGTGTGTGGTTTTTTTGTGTGCGCTACATCTTTACAGTTTTTATCTCCATTTTACAGTCGCCCCTTTTATTGACTATTGCCTTCCAAGATGTTCCCCCTTTTTATATCTATGTTCACCATATTCTCTCCTTTGTATATTTTTAGCTGTCTTCTATTGTCTGTTCTATGTCTTTTGGCTGAAGAGCAGCGCATATGCTGCTGCCAGCCTGCCCCGATGGGGAATTGAAATACAATAAAGAAAAAAAAAGAGAGAGAATCAGATGCGCCAGCAGTCGCAGCACGTTGACGTTACCTGGAAAGGCGCCTTTAGTGAAGTTGTATTATCATAATGGGAAATGTGCTATCCTATTGCCATAGGAAGGGGATTCGAATGGGTAAAGGTCCATTGACAAATGCAGCTCTGGCGAGAATGATTTCGAAGTTCGAAGCCACAGGTTGTTTAGACGATAGACCCCATAGTGGCCGACAGAGCACATGGATGTGGCCTATTAACCAACATCTTCTTTAGTGAAGCTGTGCCATAAATTTCTTTTCCAGAGAATTCTATACAGTAGTGTCATTGATTCGTTATATACTATATACACTACTGGCCATTAAACTTGCTACACCGAGAAGAAATGCAGATGATAAACGGGTATTAATTGGACAAATATATTATACTAGAACTGACATGTGATTACATTTTCACACAATTTGGGTGCATAGATCCTGAGAAATCCGTACCCACAACGACCACCTCTGGCCGTAATAACAGCCTTGATATGCCTGGGCATTGAGTCAAACAGAGCTCGGATGGCATGTACAGGTACAGCTGCCCATGCAGCTTCAACACAATACCACAGTCCATCAAGAGTAGTGACTGGCATGTTGTGACGAGCCAGTTGCTCGGCCACCATTGACCAGACGTTTTCAATTGGTGAGAGATCTGGAGAATGTGCTGGCCAGGGCAGCAGTCGAACATTTTCTGTATCCAGAAAGGCCCGTTAAGGACCAGCAACATGCGGTCTTGCATTATCCTGCTGAAATGTAGGTTTTCGCAGGGATCGAATGAAGGGTACAACCACGGGCCGTAATACATCTGAAATGTAACATCCACTGTTCAAAGTGCCGTAAATGCAAACAAGAGGTGACCAATACGTGTAACCAATGGCACCCCATACCATCACACTGGGTGATACGCCAGTATGGTGATGACGAATACACGCTTCCAATGTGTGTTCACCGTGATGTCGCCAAACACGAATGCGACCATCATGATGCTGTAAACAAAACCTGGATTCATCCGAAAAAATGACGTTTTGCCATTCGTGCACCCAGGTTCATCATTGAGTACACCATTGCACGCGATCCTGTCTGTGATGCAGCGTCAAGGGTAACTGCAGCCATGGTCTCCGAGCTGATAGTCCGTGCTGCTGCAAATGTCGTCGAACTGTTCGTGCAGATGGTTGTTGTCTTGCAAACGTCCCCATCTGTTGACTCAGGGATCGAGACGTGGTTGCACGATCCGTTACAGCCATGCAGATAAGATGCCTGTCATCTCGACTGCTAGTGATGCGAGGTAGTTGGTATCCAGCACGGCGTTCCGTATTACTCTCCTTAACCCATTGATTCCATATTCTGATAACAGTCACTGGATCTCGACCAATGCCAGCAGCAACGCCGCGATATGATAAACCGCAATTGCGACATTTATCAAAGTCGGAAATGTGATGGTACGCATTGCTCCTCCTCACACGAGGCATCACAACGTTTCACCAGGCAACGCCGGTCAACTGCTGTTTGTGTATGAGAAATCGTTTGGGAACTTTCCCCGTGTCAGCACGTTGTAGGTGTCGCCACCGGCGCCACCCTTGTGTGAATGCTCTGAAAAGCTAATCTGTCGGTTAAATTTCACGTCTGTAGCACATCATCTTCATGATGTAGCAATTTTAATGGCCAGTAGTGTATGTAAGCCTTTATAGACTGGAAATAATAAATGTAATGTCATTCAGGACATACATCTCTACTGAATTTTCATCATATTTCAAGACAAAACCGCCTTTATTCAAGAAAAATATGTAATATTACAATACAAGCCTTATGAATTGAAGAAATTTGTACTGAATATCTTACTTTAAAGAAAACGTAAAAGAAAATTATAAAATTAAAAGAGAGTTTCCAAAGTTATTTTAAATTTCACAGAGGAAAGGAGAATCAATGGTTGCATCTTTATGAAATATTAGTGAATCAGTTTTATAATTTTAAAACAATTCTCAGCTATATAATACATTATTCAAAGACAAATGTATACAAATTCTATTGAGAATGTAAACAGAGATGAAATACAAATATTGTGGTCATTTCGTGGAGGAAGGTAGTCTTCTAAGTTAATAATCCTGAGTACAGTCACAAAAAGAAAAAATAATCTTCGGACATTGAGACATACTGCAACAACTGACATGTCAATATGACTTGTGTATTATGGCATGTCCAAAAAGGAACACAATCTTATGGGAAAATTGTCACTGTACAGAAATTTTATGAAACATTGTTCCACAGCTGCTATATTATTTTTAACAGCAGAAATAATGTTTGCAACATCAGAACAAGTAAGATGCATGACCGTAGGTCGACAGAGGACAAAGACAATGAAGTCTGTGTGGAAATCTGTAACAGATCATATATTGCAAAGAAACTGTTACTGACAAAAGGTCGCTTAAGAATAGATTGCAAGTGAGAGATGGAGAAGAAGAAGAAGACGAAGAAGAAGACGATGACTTGGAACACTGGATGACGTTAAACCCTGATGAGATAGGTAGCAGATTAATCAAGAGGCAGAGGACAGAGGAGCATGCAGGTCATATCTGTTCTGTGAAAGATATAGAAAAAAGGCATTTCTTACTTATTGAAACCAGAAGGTTAGATTCCTTAAAAGCCTTCACCAATTACATCAATGGCAATTCATCCATCCATCCATCCATCCATCCATCCATCCATCCAGCCATCCATTCAGTCATTCATTCAACTTTTCCACGGGAAGGAGAACTGGTATGAATGTGAAACAAGTCAAATTATACCTTACATTCAGACAAAGACACCGTAGAAATGTATTCTGTATAATAAATTAACAATAGACTGTACTACGGTATTTAGTAGTAGTGACACTTATGCTAGGTAAATTTAACCAAGTAAATGAATGAAGAATCTCGTAGTCTGAGGACAGCTGATGTTTCCACAGTTTTACTACACGACCACAGTTTATCCGTTCTGAAACCTGGACAAGTCTGTCTCTGCTATTGTGAGAGTGTATAACACTCTTCAATTAAAACTAATATTTACTATCAGCAAGAAAAGCCATTAAGGAGTAAACGTATTGGGAAGTGAGTGTGGGAATTCCACGATTCTTAAAATGGTTTGTGCAATATGTTCGATCATCTACTTCATGCAATATTCTTCCCTCTCACTTCTGCTGAGCAAACACGTTATTTGCTGTAGGTGCGCTGCAACAGAAGATAATTCCACAAGAATGTGCGAAATAAGCCAACACTCCTCTATTCAGGTCAACAAAATGACAAATGTTGCTGAGGCACAACGCGCTATACTCGAACCTTTGATCCATTTTTGCCCCCCCCCCCCCCCCCTTTCAGTCGACTGTATATCGCTGTCGAGATGGATGCTAAGGAATTTTATTTATTGTGCTTCATTCAGTGTGCGAGCGTCATGATTCGAATGGCTGTTGTCATTAAAGTTATAAAAATTTCTTAACTATCCATTATAATTACACTTTACAATTAAGAAAAATACTTTCGCCTTTAGAATGACATAACTTTGCACACAATATTGATAACACACAATGTGCACAAGAAGTCAGAGTAATGTGTTGTGACGCTCTCCAAACTGCCACATACTACTTACTTAATTTCTTGAAAGTGATTTAAATTTCAATTAAATAAAAAAGAAACCTGACGTATCCTCTAAAGTAACATTCATTTCTTGCCATTTAATTTCGTTAAGGAAGTTAGGTTTTATGTATAACAATAATTTTATGCAATTATTGTAACTATTATTTGCCTTTGATATCGTTTACTGTAGCTATAAATTACCAAGAAATTCCAAAATCCCCTGTACAATTCCCATGACATCTGCAAGTCTCTTGCGACTTTTTCATCTTGTTTCAGTTCTTTTTTTTCTTGAAATGATACATTGAAACACAAGTAAACAAATGACAAAAGCAAGCTCCAAGAATTGCACACTAGAAATAAGATCGAGAATCTGTTTCCTTGTCTTAGTCATATGTCATATTTTATGTGAGATTCCAATACCTGTGTGCAAATAAATATGTCAAGAATTTAACTTCAACTTTATGCAGCAATGTCCATCACAAAACTATTCACGTTAAAAGAAAGCAGTTCTTTGCTGGGTGATACCCTCATCGATGAATCTTAAATCTTATAATTTACTTTAAGACTTGAAAATTATACTTGCCACACACAATAGAGAGTCTCTTGTGGTCTGCCAGTTTGCTCTGCACATTTCCACCAGCCAGGTTCTTCTCCTAACTGTGTACTTACCCTGCAGAATGGAACCCATAAATTTTCGCTTCCTTCTTGGCTTGAAAAGTACAGCAAAAGCAGAACACTGTGGCATTATTCAGATCCGGCCACAACCTCTCCTCAATGACCCCACAGAACACCTTATCCTCAGCATCTTCTTCCCCTCTCTCACCATTACCTGTGCGACCGTCTATGTCCGCTCCACTGCTCCTCTTTCATATGACTTCATCTCCCACATTGACCGCACCTTCACCACCTATGATTGCCGCCGACGTCAACATCCTTAGCCACTCCCCTGCCACCCTTCGGAGGTGGCATCAGTTCCTCTCCATGATCCAAAGTGACCTTGTGCCCCTTCCCCAACCCACCTGTCCCAAAAGTGACACCACCCCTGATGCTGTCATTGCCTCCACCAACCTCCTTGGGCATATCGCCATTGCCATCCTTGACCACACAGGTCTCACCATAACATCTGCTCACCACTCCCCTCTGGCTCCCCTCCCTGCACCCCCCACCCAAGGTCATCCATGGCTACTGCCGTGCCAACTGGGATGCCTACCGGAAATCCATCGCCACCCATGTCAAAAGCCACCCTCTTACCTATCACCATCCTGACGACATCATCCACGCCTCGTCCTTCCTTCAGAAGGTAATTACTGATGCCGTGGAGGCCCGTGTTCCTACTAAAACCATCCACCCCCACTGTCTCACTCTCCCTCTGCGGGCTGTCCTGCTTCTCCACAAATCCCACTGCCTCTATCGCTCCTTCCTGCGCACTCGTCACAGGGATACACTCCAACGACACCAGCAAATACAGCGATATGTACGGAACCTTATTACAACAAAGAAATGCTGGGACTGGCGCCAGACCTGCACACAACTCAATGCCACCCTCCAAGTACTGGTCCACCTTCCATCGCCTTACTGGTTCCCATTCCGCTCCCCACCACCCCCTTCTCTATAATGACCGCCCCCTTCCTGACAACCTCAGTAACGCCAACCACCTCGCTTCCCACCTTTCCGAGGTCTTCTCCATCCCAGATGATCCCCACTTTGATTATTCTCTTTTCCCCAGCGTCATGGAGCGCGTCGATACCTCAGTTGCTCCACTTGCTCCTAGTCTCCAGTACTTGTGCAGTTGCCCCTCTCCGACATCAACACTCCAGTCACAACACAAGACATTAAACTTATCCTCCAGTCCAAATGCAACCACCACCTTAGAGAAAGCCCCTTTTCCTTCCTGGCTGTCCTTGCCCATCTCTGTAACGGCATCCTTTCTACTGGCTTCTACCCTCACCTGTGCAAGACTTCCTGTGTCCTCTTATTCCTCAAACCCAACAAACCCCCTTCCGTCGCCTCTTCCTATCCTCCCATCTCCATCACCTCCATCTTCAGTAAGGTCTTCGAATCCATCCTCTCCCATCGTATCCATCAGCACCTTAATCAACACCACCCATTACCCAGCATGGCTTCCGACCCTCCTTCTCCACTGAAGACCAACTCCTTAACCACTTTCACCTTCTCTCCCTCCAGTTTAACTCCCGTTGCTCCACCAGTTTTGTTTCACTCCAAACCTATGCCCTGCCTATCAATTTTGTCTGTCTGGTTGCTTCCTTCCTCACGCACCGTCCTTCCTAAGTCACCCTCCACAACACCAACTCCCTTATCTTTTATCCCACAGCTGGTGTCCCCCAGAGCTCTGTCCTTTCCCCACGCCTTTACCTCTTGTATATGGCTGATATGCTCAAGCCACACCCCCCCCCCCCGCCCCCACCTGTCCACCACCTTCTCCAGTATGCTGATGACACCGCCTTCCTGGCTCTCTATCCTACTCTTCAACAGTCCCAATGCACTCTCCAAACCCATCTTGACCAGTTCACCACTTGGTGTAACCAGTGGTTCCTTCGTCTCAACTGCTCCAAAACCCAGCCAATCATATTAGGCCACACCACCCGTTCGTTCCTTCTGTCTCCATGATTTCTACCTCACCCTTTATGGTTGTCCTATCCAGCTCACTCCCACCCTGAGATACCTTGGCCTCACCATTGACCAACACCTCACCTCAACCCTTCACCTCCTGACCATCCAGCAGAAAGCCCATTGCCACCTCTGCCTCCTGAAACTCCTGTCTGGCTGGACATTGGGATTGCATCCTTCCACCATCCTCCACACCTACAAATCCCTCATCCGTCCTATCCTCCGTTGTGCCTGCGTTGCCTGGATCTCCGTACCCACCCAATTTTACAATGCCCTCCAAATCCTTGAACGCCATGTGCTCCACCTTGCCTTCTGTATCCGCCTTCCTTCCTCCACACAGCTGCTGTATGACCTTACCCCCTTCCCCCACCTCCTCCTTTTCCTCCAACATCTCTGCATCCTTTACACTGTCCACAGGCTAGATCCCCCCACCGTATTGCTTCGTCTGTCCTCTCCACCCCACACCCATTGGTGCGCCTCTATTGCTGTATTCCTCCCTCCGCACCCTCCATCTTCATCATGGCAATTTGCAGCGCCTCCCCCTCCCAGATGGTGAACTTCACCATGACATATACCCTTCCTTCCAACTATGTCCTGGCCTTGTCCCCCCCCCCCCCCTCCAGGTCCCCCTTTTCCCTCACTTTTCCTTCTCCCAGAGCGGATTTTCCTCCTTCGCTCCCTGAGACCCTGCACCCCCTCCTTGGCTGTTTTCCTCTCCCATCCCTTCCCTTCCCAGCCCTCCTTCGACGTGCCTCCACCTCATCCCCCTTTCTCTCCTCTCCTCCTTCCCCTTCTTCCCATTTCCCTTGTCCCCGCCTCCCATGCAGATCCTCCCAGGTTTTTATTTGGTATCAGTGTGCTACATTAGTGTTGTGTTTTGGTGCCGTTCTACCGTGCCATCTAGTGATGTGGGTTGTAATTGTGTGCTCGACCTGTTTTTGTCCATGACAATTCCTTGCTATGCCACCCATCATGTGGCTGTTTTACTTGTTCTACAGACTTTTATGCTCCAGCTGTACTTTGCCTGGTGCCTTTTAATGTAGTATGTGGTTTTTTTACATTTTTACCTTCGATTTACAGTTACCACTTTGTGTGTCTTATTTGCTTCTGTTCCACCTTTTTTACTTCTGTATTCCGCCACGTTATCTCCTTTATATGGTTTTTAAATGTCTTCCTGTCTATGTATGTCTCTTGACTGAAGAGCTGCGCTTATGTTGCTGCCAGCCTGCCCCTGATGGGGAATGGAAATGACAATAAAGGGAAAAAAAGGCTTTGCAACAGTTGATATGAACCTAAATTTTTGGACTTTCACGCTGAAACCAAATATAATAAGTAGTTAAGGGTGCAGAGCACCAGCGATAAACAATTTGTAAATGGCAGCTGGGGATAATCCATCGTTGTGTGTGCTTTTTTTTCTATCAATGTATATAACTTGGAATGCAGCAAAGAACTTCTTCGATCAG
This sequence comes from Schistocerca piceifrons, assembly GCF_021461385.2. Lineage (NCBI taxonomy): Eukaryota > Metazoa > Arthropoda > Insecta > Orthoptera > Acrididae > Schistocerca > Schistocerca piceifrons. Next base: position 167,952,911 of record NC_060148.1, on the reverse strand, counting down.
TCTACCTACCTTTCACCTGACACCCACAACTGTAATCACAACTATCACTCGAATCTGCTCTTCTTCCCTGCCCACACTACCATCATCTTCAATTGCCACAAATTAACCAAAAACTCATCCTTAGATTGTATGACATTCAACGATTTGTTGCTTGTACGTTACTTTAATCTTGTTTTAATTGGATTTCAAGCCCACTTTCGAATTTACTGTCTTAGGTTCTTATCTCCACAAAAGCGGCAAGATCACATTGTCAGAGGAACACAGTAATGACATCCATATAATAAATAATTGAAGTATTGTGTTTTATTAGTCTCGTAACATAATTTTGTAGATAATCGGATCATGTTGTAGGTTGACATGTCAATTTTTGTCTTGTGCTATACTCTCTCTCTAAACTCCCTCTGAACAGGTCTTGGAATGCCATAATGGTACTGACCGACCGCCGTGTCACAGCTTATAGGCGTCATTGCATGCGTATATGGAGGGGCATGAGGTCAGCACACCACTCTCCCGGTCGTTGTCAGTTTACGAGACCGGAGCTGCTACTTCTCAGACAAGTAGCTCCCCAATTTGGCTCACAAGAACTCGGCAGACTGGGTTGTATACGGCCTGGTGCGAGTTGCAGTACGGTAGGTTTCTTCTCGGCTTACCTACTGCCGATCTGTTGCAGCGAGTTCACAGGCAGGCGCAGGTAAAGGTGGAATGAAACCGCGCCGCCGCAAGTTGGTCACCCATCCAAGCTCGACAGAGCTTAACTTCGGTGATCTGACAGGTGGCCACCCATTAAGGTTTAGCCAAGCTGAACAGCTCTTAACTTCAGTGTTATCAATGCAGCAAAACTGTTGGCGCTTGTGCTACACATAGTTACTTAATTCTAACACCATTTTTATAAGGACAGTTTTATGTTGAACATAATATTATTAACTTGTTTCTCTTATGACCTACTGGTCAGTACTTAGTGTCTAAATTACCCAGACATTATTGTATAAATAGTGTATGATATTACATAGTCATACATTTGAAATGAGCATTTCACCATTCGAGGGTGGGGTTGGATTGTTTGGGGAAGGAGACCAGACAGCAAGGTCATCGGTCTCATCGGATTAGCGGATTAGGGAAGGATGGGGAAGGAAGTCGGCCGTGCCCTTTCAAAGGAACCATCCCGGCATTTACCTGGAGCAATTTAGGGAAATCACGGAAAACCTAAATCAGGATGGCCGAACGCGGGATTGAACCGTCATCCTCCCGTATGCGAGTCCAGTGTGCTAGCCATCACCATTCGAAAATTACTCCATTGGGAAAGTAATCTTTTTCCACCAGGAACGCATGTCACTCTTTTTCTTATCCATGGCCTCCATTAATCTGTTCCGTCGCGTTTCACAATATGAGGACCAGCGCTGCAGCGTTCTTTATGGGATATAGTGTAGTGTCTGGGATTCCAAACTCATGCAGCTCCACGTAGTGTAAGAAAGTGAAGCAACAGGACAGCAGCTGCCGGCGGAGGTGAGCAGCCGGCCCTACATAGTACGGGTTGCTACCGAAAGAGGGTAGGTGCCAGCTGCAAAGCGAAACACTTGCCGTTAGGGACAGCTCGGTTCGAAATGAGACCGACCAATAGCATTTCATGGTGGCTAGAGCCAATAGGATTGCATTGCTTCAGATGAACCTGGCGTGGACATTTTTATCTTTGGTGTTTACATTTATTTATTTATTTATCCCTCATTAAGCATTTACATGCAATCGATGTCGTCATGAGTAATGTACAATTTACATATTAAGAAATATAACTATTGTGAGGTATCACAAAAAACTAAAGTATACACTTTAAAAGAACATACATAATAAAGGAATACAAATTACATATTAAGAAATATAACTATTGTGAGGTATCACACAGGGCTAAAGTACACACATTAAAAGAACATATAAAATAAAGGAATACATTTGATATATAAAGATATCCCACATAACTAAAGTGTGCATTTTAAAGAATGTGCATAATAACAGAATACATTTCATACATAAGAATTACTCCACATGTTTAACAGTTAAATGTGGAACTACAGAGACAAAAAAAAAGCTTAGGAAGAGGTACAAACAGAGTTTCAAGTTGTTTCGTAAGCCAGGTCTATTTCTGAAGAGTTTTCAAATTCTTTAACACTGTAAAAAGCTTTGCCTTTCAGCCATTTTTTAGTCTTACTTTTAAATATATTGAGAGAGACATAATGTGCCTGCACAGGTAATGTGTTGAAAAGCCTTATTCCCATATATTCAAAACTGTCTTGTGTTTTCTTGAGTTGAGTTGTTGATATGTCTGTCTTAGATGTTTGATGAGTGTTATGATTATGAACGGACTGCCTAAGGTTTTAACTGTTAAAGTTTTCTTTTATGTACGAAAGGCAGCTGTATATAAAATGAGAAGGGACTGTCATTATCTGTAATTCTTTGAAGTATGACCTACATGATATGTTATTTTTGGTAATCCCAGAGATGCTCCTGATGGCTTTCTTCTGACAAATAAAAATTTTCCTGGACCATGGAGAATTACCCCATAGAAGAATACCATAGCTAATATGACAATGAAAGAATGCATAATAGGAATTAATCAGCAGGCTTTCAGAAACACAGGTGCGTAATTTTTTCAGTAGATAGATAACTCGCGAAAGCTTTCGAGATATGTTGTCTATGTGACTCTGCCAGGTTAATTTCGTATCTAAGTATATGCCAAAAAGTTTGGTAGAAGTGTACTCAATATCAGCATTGGATAAGCTGAAAGATATATTTACAGTCTTTTCATAGTCAATAGCTAACTCATTGGCTTCGAACCACATATTGGATAATCTGAGAAACTCTTTACTTTGCTCCTTCAGTTTATTTATGTCATTCCCCGAATTGATGAAAGTTGTATCATCTGCGTAAAGCACAGATTTGCATGGCATATTGCTGGGTAGGTCATTTATAAATATTACAAACAATAATGGCCAAGCACTGATCCTTGGGGAACACCTCTAGTGACATTCAGTAACTGTGACTTTTGACCATTGCAGCTTACAGTTTGCTTTCTGTTACAGAGATATGATTTAATGAGGGAGAGTTCCAGATCCCTAATGCCATAACTCCATAGTTTTTCCAGCAATATTGTGTGGTTTACAGAATCAAATGCTTTGCTTAAGTCCCCTAGTGTGGCTTCAGCAGATAATTTGGATTCAAAAGAAGATTGCACAATAGAAACAACATTTTCAACAGCATTAATTGTTGATAAGTGGGCCCTAAAACCATATTGAGACTTAGTCAGTATATTGTTTTTTGACAAATGCATGTTAATTTGCTTTTCTATACAATATTCGATTATTTTTGAAAAAATAGGTATCAGAGAAATTGGATGATAATTATTAGTGCAAGATGTATTACCCTTTTTGTCTAATGGAATTACTACTGTCTTCTTTAGACATTCTGGAAAAATACCACTGTCAAATATCCAGTTTATGAGTGTGCAGAGAGGGAATGATATCAAGTCGATTATTTTTTTAATCACAAAATTTGAGAGGCCATAAATATCTTCTGATCTGGAGTCACTTAACTCTGCCACTGATTTAATTACATCACTTATTCCCACGTGCCCCCAATTACAGGTTGGCATGGTATCAGCAAAGTTTTGTAAAAACTGGTTTATATAAGTAGATTGTGAATTTGATTTTGAACTCCTCTTATGAGGAGATGACAGATTAGGGTTTGCTGCATTGATAAAAAAGAGGTTAAATGCATCTGGGGTGACATTAGCATCAGTTGTAACTTTTACACTATGACTACCTGTACCTAATTCTGCCTTAATGACCCTCCACGCAGCCTTACACTTATTATTGGAGTTTTTGATGAAGTTACCATTTGCTCTACATTTTGATAATCTGATTTGTGATCTATAATGCCTCTTGAGGCTAACATACGTTGCATTGTCAACACTACCATTTTTTACCTTATCATAGCATATCAAAACCATTAATCTTAGCTTCTGTAAATATGGTGTGAACCACCTATGTGGAGTAGTTCGACCACACTTCCTTGCCATAGTTTTGTTTCGTTTGGTAACCATTGGACAGGAGGTATTGAAAATTTCAGATAGAGTACTAACAAACCTGCTACAAGTCTCCTCAACATTGTTGGAAGCAGTTTAGTACCTTCAGCTTATCACTGAAGCTATTTATGCTTTTATCATTTAATAACCTGACATACCGGGTTGGTTCACAACCCCCATTGTTTCATTAATTGTTAGTTTTACCCATATACCTTAGTGATCTGTCAGATGGTCGACATTCAGGAGTCCCAATTCAAAATCATCTATTTGTATATTTGTGATAAAATTGTCGAGACAAGAAAGTTGTCTATTGGGACTATAATTTGCACAGAAGAGATTATGGGATCTTAGCATGTTAAGCAAATTAGTGTTGTTGTGTGTGTGTGTTTTTTTTTTCCTTACATCAAAATTTAAAACTCCTAAAAATTACTGTCTTGTGTTTGGTATATTTTTCTGTACGGTGAATAAGTCTATCTAAACACTCTACAAATTGATCGGCATCTCTATCAGGAGAATGGTATATTGAAATAACTGTGAGTTTTAATGTCGGTAGTAGCATGACAGCCGCTTCAAGAATGCTTTTAACACATATGTCCCTAACATCAAGCACAGTATATCTTAACCCTAGTTTGTCACATATATATTGAGGAACCCCCATAACCTTCATTGGGTCTGCAGTAACTTGTAATTAAATTAAAACATGGTGGTACATACAGTTTTATCTCTTCTTCTCTTAACCAGTGTTCATGAATACATAATACTTTTCTATTGCTTCCATTCAATACAACACCAAGTTCATCAGCTTTATATTTCAGAGATCTAATATTTATGTGCATGAATATTTACATGTCATCTTCAATAACAGAGACTGCATATGCTCCAACTTTTGAGATAGTTATTGTTTTTCTTATTTATAACTGAAATCAAGCATTAATTTTAACAATAAAAAGTTTTGTCACATTGCCTTTACACATGTAGAGATACTGCGAAATTTCTTATATTAGTACGATAGTTACCGTTTTTACATGCGACCAGGTGAAACGTGTTGACAACTCTTTTTATGAGCAACAAAATTACGCATCATCAGTCAATACCTGTTTTTCTTGCACCAACAGTCTTTTAGTTGTACAATTACTCAGGAGTAGAAGACAAAATATGTGTTTGGCAACAGCTTTTTGACGATTTCTCAACCATACTAGTGAAATGTTTCATTACGTTTTTATAAGAAGTGGATTGGTGTATTTTGTCACTGCAGTAATTTTTTGAAAAATGGGATAGAAACATAACGTAGCCCATATTTTCAATACGCGAGTGCTTATCGTGCTGCAACATTCACGTATTGTGAAAATCCACTGATATTTTTGTAATTTGCAGCATTTACTTTAATGAATACCTGCCTTGACGAACTTTGTTGCTTGCTACAATTATGTGTTTATTTTACCGTTAAATGATCATTTATATTATAAAGAAAATGGCAGTTTATATGCCGCAAAAAATCATGTAAATCTGGTAGAAAAAGAATTTGTAACGTTGCAATGTAAAATTCCTTTGAAAGTTTCAGTTTAGTTTCTTGTGGATATATTCAAAGCCATCCACTTCTGCAACTTTTTATTCAATATCCCTCCAAATTAATAATAAAGAGTTATTCCTTTGACAAACTTAAATCATTATGTTGTATGCAGTGTCAGTACATATCACAATAAACAACTTTGTACACAACAGAGAATGAACATTGAGATTAAGGTGTTCGACTATGGTTTGTTCCGTAATTTTCGCACTTAAGCCATGTTTTAAATCTCATTATATTTGGGCCTAGCGAATGTGGTTAAGATTTTACACATAAAGGGTGTACAGCAAAGTTGTCCCGTTCCCTACATGTGTAAAGGCAATATGACAAGACTTTTTATTGTTAAAATTAATGCTTGATTTCATTTATAAATAAGAAAAACAATAACTGTCTCAAAAGATTGGAGCGTATGGGGCCTATGTTATTGAAGATGACATGTAAACACCAAAAATAAAAATGACCATGTTTCGAGCCGAGCTGTCCCCAACGGCAAGTTGCAACTGGCTATGGTAACTTCTGTGAATTACGTCACTTCTCGTGTTATACTGTTGCTAGTCTTGTTCTCTACCAAACAACGTCCAATGAGACCTTAAATATCCATGTGTATTCTGTGCTGGTGCATACGTTAAGTGTACCTATGTGTTATGTATTTGAAATTAGGCATGTAAGAGAGATAAAGCTTAGGAAACATTTGGAATAATGCATCAAGTTTTTTGGAAGTCGCTAAGTGCTCTGACTATATAATCTTGTGATACGTTCTATGCTGAAGCTAGTTTTCCTCACATCTCAATGTTTATGACATGATATCTCCTGAATTAGGTATCTTACAATGATATAATACTGCATGTACATTTGCTGATGAATGTTGATACTGCCTGCAAACTGTGTTGCAAACAAAGTCGCTAGTAAAGAAGTAATAAATTAAAATGTTGTGCCTGATGTTCAGGTGTGATCGTATAAATAGCAAAACTGTGATAAAATAATAAACGCGGTATGAACTATGTTTGTTTAATCATTTTGAGGGAGCTGTGAACAAGAAATAGTTTCGTAAGTGTTTGAAATTGTATGTAATGTTGCTGGAAGTCACTAAGTGGTCTAATTCTCAAATACTGTATCAATAAAGATCAGGTATATGTGTGACATCAGTCAACACGACCAAGATGGTGTTGCATCTGTTCCATAACCTCGAGACAAACATGCAATTCCTAGTTGTAGTAGCTGTCTTATATTGTTAAATGTTTAACATGAGATTACACCTCCAAGTGACTAGTTAGATAATGACAGATTTTTTAATTCAGTGAACAATTTACCGAAATCTTGAATATCAAATTTTCATTGGGCCCAGGGGCAACACACATCAAAACAGGTTTTGCATCACCCCAGTCCCAGAACTCCTGAAGATAAACGTTGTCTGTGGATACTGTATCAGAGACAAAGTTCCTTGATGTCACTAAACCCCCTCAAAGATGTAAACAACCAATCATGAACAGCATCTATTAGGCAGAGGGGGTCCGACGGGCGATCAGTTCCAGTCCAACAGGAAGCAGGTACACGGCTCGTGTTGTCTGTAGTTCAGCTGTGCCCTGACGGTCAATACCGAGTTTAGACAGCATCCACATTGCTACTTTGTGCAAGGAAGGGCTCTCAACAAGGGAAGTGTCCAGGTGTCTCTGAGTGATTGAAAGCAATGTTGTTCAGACATGGAGAAGATACAGAGAGACAGGAACTGTCGATGACATGCCTTGCTCAGGCCCCCCGAGGGCAGCTACTGCAGTGGATGACCGCTACCTATGGATTATGCCTCAGAGGAACACTGACAGCAATGCCACCATGTTGAATGATGCTCTTCGTGCAGCCACAGGACGTCATGCTACAAGTCAAACTGAGCGCAATAGGCTGCATGATGCGCTACTTCACTTCTGACGTCCATGGCGACCCATCTTTGCAACCATGACACCAAGCAGCATGGTACAGATGGGCCCAACAACATGCCAAATGGACTGCTCAGGGTTGGCATCACATTCTCTTCACTGATGAGTGTCGCATGTGCCTTCAACCAGACAATCGTTGGAGACGTGTTTGGAGGCAACCTAGTCAGGCTGAACGCCTTAGACACACTGTCCAGCGACTGCAGCAAGCTGGCAGTTGTGTGCTGTTTTGGGGTGGCATTATGCGGCACCGATGTACACCACTGACGGTCATGGATGGTGCTGTAACAGCTGTGCGATTCGTGATTGCCATTCTCCAACCGATAGTGCAACTATATTGGCAGCATAGTGGCAAGGCATTCGTCTTCATGGAAGACAATCGTGCACATCTTGTGAATGACTTCCTTCAGCATTACGACATCACTTGACTACAGTGACCAGCTTGTTCTCCAGACATTAACCCTATCGAACATGCCTGGGATAGATTGAAAAGGGCTGTTTATGGACGACGTGACACACCAACAACTCTGAGGGATCTACGCTGAGTGTCCATTGAGGAGTGGGACAATCTGCACCAACAGTGCCTTGATGAACTTGTTGATAGTATGCCATGATGATTACAGGCATGCATCAATGCAATAGGGCTTGCTACTGGGTATAGTGTGGACAGCAATGTGGACAACCACCTCTCAAGGTCTAGCCGTATGGTGGTACAACATGTAATGTGTGGTTTTCATGAGCAATAAAAAGAGCAGAAATGATGTTTATGTTGATCTATATTCCAATTTTCTGTACACGCTCCGGAACTGTCGGAATTGAGGTGATGCAAAACTTTTTTTGACGTGTATATCAGATAGGCAACACACAACTAGTATTAGGTTCCAGGTCATTCATTCTTATATTATCTGCCTTTGTTTTTTGTTTCATGATGTTTTATTGTATCATTTTCAAAAACAAGTTGAATAACAATCTTTCCAAAAATTATATTTTAGAAAACTGGCAGTTCACAGAACCAACGGTAGTCAAAAAGTAATCCATCATTATGCTATCCTTATTATTTGCTCAAATTCCACCACATATCTGTCTAGCTGCCACCACTTATTTGAAACAAACTATGGATAATGTATACTGGACTTTGAAGTGATGAGTACAAAATATTAAAACTTCACCATTTATCTGATCGTAATAGTCAACATTTCTATAGGTAGAACAGATTACCTGAACGATGTGTTTTCATACAGTAATGAATCCTCATATGCTTAGGCATGGCATGTGAAATGGACACATAGTGATTAATTTCTGTAGCTAAAAAACGGTCAGTTCTTTCGGACAGTTTTCAAGAGAATTACGAGGACAGGACTGAGGCAAAAAGTGTGTGGATTGATGTATTAGTGAAACTGAGTCGATCATTTCGAATGATGAATGACTAGGGACAGACCTGAATACCGTAAGTCACTCAGTCATTTCATGATGTTTTATTGTATCATTTTCAAAAACAAGTTGAATAACAATCTTTCCAAAAATTATATTTTAGAAAACTGGCAGTTCACAGAACCAACGGTAGTCAAAAAGTAATCCATCATTATGCTATCCTTATTATTTGCTCAAATTCCACCACATATCTGTCTAGCTGCCACCACTTATTTGAAACAAACTATGGATAATGTATACTGGACTTTGAAGTGATGAGTACAAAATATTAAAACTTCACCATTTATCTGATCGTAATAGTCAACATTTCTATAGGTAGAACAGATTACCTGAACGATGTGTTTTCACACAGTAATGAATCCTTTAGTCACCCATGTAGTTCCATGGTGTTGGTATACTCTTTCCAACATACTGGAAAAATTTATCGCATTCAATAGGAGCTTTGGAAATAGATCATGGAGTGATGACGTTAGTTCCTTTTCAAATTTATTGGATAACTGCAGGGTATTCTGTTTCTCCTTCTTTCTTACCATTGGTAAGCTAGAACCCACACTAACATCTTTTGACATTTCATTCTGCTGGGACTCTGTTGCAAGACTGAGAAGGAATAAAATGAAAGCACCTGCTGAGTACAACAGTAGGCACACAGACCTCACATCAGGGAGGCAGTATTACGATCTTAGCCATGGATCTCATACAAGTTTGAAGCTTTCAAAAATTGAGATATATCATAAGAATTCCAAAGTTCACAATTGTTTCTTCTTCTTTATTGTTATTTTATGCCCCTGCCCCATGTAGTTATTGGGTGGGCTCTCAGCGGATACAATTTGCCACCCTTCAGCCAAATGAGAGAAAAATAAAAAAAAAAAAAACATAATAATAAAAGATGGACATGGTAGTTGACAAAGAAACGTCTTGTACAGCAAAAAGACAGATATTCAGTCTCATAAATTAAAATATAAAAGGTTGATTAGGCAATTAATTAAAATATAGGCACAAATGAATGGAAAATAAGTGTCACAGATGAAGATATAAAAACAGATAAGCAGTTGCATTAGGTAAAATGGAAAGGCCAATGTGTGACTGATTAAAAGAGATACATAGATGACTGATGACTAGTGGATGTAGACTGTCATGGGGAAGGGTATTATGGAAGCATAGCATGGAGAGGTAGTGTGTAGGGGAGGATTGTGTGTGTGGATGTTTGAAGGAGGGATGGAGGAAGAGTGGAAGGAGATCTGGTTCCAAACCCAGACTTAGGAAATGGGTGGAGAAGACTGGAAGGGAGGGGAGCCCTGACAAGGATCTGGTAGGATGGGTGTAAGTTAGGGCATATTTCATTGTCAGGTAAGAGTAGGCAATTAAACTTTCATGGGGAGAGGATGAGGAGAGTACGGAGATGTATTGGTGTGGGGGAATGTGGTGGTAGAGTAACAGAATTTGTGAACATTTGGGAAACCTTGGGGTGAGTAGTCTCGAATTTACGGGTAATGTGGGATATTTGGAGGTGTTCAAGATGAAAGAGGAGGCTGGGGAATTTGACAAATAGATAGAGGATGTGAGTGGGAGAGGCTAACCATACCCAAAATGCTAGGAAGAGTGCATGGCTTGAACATAATATTATTAAACACTTCTTCTTAATAGTAAGAGTTCAAAATTTCCTGGATATGATTTATAAAAACAATGTTATATCCGAGGCTATTAAGTAGACACATTCTAAATGACCATCTCATGTTTTGTAATTTCTCCCACTGAGTGAGTAACTAGAATTTTTCCACCAGGACAGCATGTAGTTTTTCCTAACACTCGGTTCTGTTCAATTTTGCTATGGGGGTGGGACCAGGGCTGAAAAAATCTGCAGGATGTGTTCTGGCAGATACTCCATGCTCCATGTAGTGAGGGGCACAGCAGCTGCTGGCTGTGGCGATTAGCCGGCCCCAGGTAGTACGGACTGCCACTGACAGAGGGCAGGTGGCCACCTCCTGTGAGTTCCAATGACCATGATGACTAATGATATCTTTTTTGCCCATGCGTACACTGCCTCGGTGGATGTGTAAAGTGTACCATTGTGTAAAATACTTTATGTCACAGACGTAAAGAAGCAGTAGTTTGGGAAAGATTTGGAATTATGCTTCAACTGGAAGTCACTAAGAGTTGTCGTCATGAGACAATAGGTGACCACAGTCGGAGCAATTTGTTATGTACGGTATGGTATGGTGGTATTGTATTAAACTAGGCACCTAGAAACGATGGAGAGGCTTTGTCTTGCAGTAGCCCTCAGTTGTTCACAACCTCACAACAGACCACAGTAGTCTACCCACCCCACAGCCGCCCCACACAGAACCCGGGGTTATCTCGTACCAGACGAGTGTAACCCCAAAAGCTTGCACGGTAGAGTAATTATGGTGTACACGTATGTGGAAATGGTGCTCGCACAGCAATCGCCGACACAGTGTAACTGAGGTGGAATAAGGGGAACCAGCCCACATTCGCCAAGGTAGATGGAAAGCTGCCTTAAAAACCATCCAAAGGCTGGCCAACACGCCAGACCTCAACTCTAATCCGCTGGGTGGATTTGTGCCAGCCGATATTACCAAACTGGCAGTAAGAACTGCAACTGAGCAGTCTGGATTCATAGCGTCAAAAAAGCAAACAGAGAATACAACCCGCTTGAGAAATATTAACAAATACTATTAACTATTTAACTCTTTCTTTCGTTTGCCTACAGCATTGTCATTTAAAGTAATGAATTTAAGCTTTAAGTTCAGAAAGTTGATATGAATGCAGTACCTAAAAATACTTCAGTCCTTCGCTCATCCACAACACTATCTTTGAACGAAATCATTTTTAAAATGGAGTGCTAGGACATGAGTGATGCAGGACAAACTCACGAAGACAGAATTGGCGTGTGGCAGGTGCACATCACTTTCTCATTGGTAGTCATCTGTTGGCTCCTTATTAGTCGCTAGCTTAGTGCTCAGATGGTGTGGAGGGGAGATGGCAAGACCCTCGGGTCAAGTCAGTACTTGCCTGACCACATTGTCACCTGTGCTGCCCCCGCGAGTCAGCCCACATGCAATTAGTTCGTTTCTTTCATCAGCCGACTCGAGTGAATCGAGTTATCAAGTAGTTGTATTTTCCTATGTAGCACATGCATCCTTGTCATTGTATTTTATGCGTTTCTGTCTGGCACATAGGGATTGACTTAACAGCTTAGCTCTGCTGAACACTCACCCTAACATTGATTGTTCTATTGATGATGTAATTAAATTTGCCAGGAAGAATAGGCACACAGAATTCATCATTTAAGGAAGAGAACCACAATTGTAACTTTTTTACATCATAAGATGGCATTGTCTTGACGTGTGTATAATCAGTTTAAATAAAACTTTCTTAAACTTTGGGGAGAAGAGGAGCTTGTGGCACAACTTGACTAGAAGAAGGGATCGGTTGGTAGGACATGTTCTGAGTCATCGAGGGATCACCAATTTAGTATTGGAGGGCAGCGTGGAGGGTAAAAATCGTAGAGGGAGACCAAGAGATGAATACACTAAGCAGATTCAGAATGATGTAGGCTGCAGTAGGTACTGGGAGATGAAGAAGCTTGCACATGATAGAGTAGCATGGAGGGCTGCATCAAACCAGTCTCAGGACTGAAGACCACAACAACAACAACAACAACAACAAACTTTGCATGTGACTTGATTATTTTTTATTACAGTAAAAGTAAAGGTAGCTCAAGATATCTTTAGCACCCCCTCCTTGAGGTTTTTCTGTATCTGCCACTGCAACAGAGTCCTTGAGTAACACAAAGACAAATGGTGCGAAACAAAATTTTTGAGCTCAAACTCTGTGTGAACTTTGGTCGATTGCAGGACATTAATGATGTCTGCACTGAAGGAGAAACCAAGAAATGATGGGAATGTTGCAACAACATGGCACTGCCAGAAAGAGTCTTGCTTGTCAGAACACAGCTGTGAGCAAGAGAATGTGATAACTTGATATATCCAGGCAGGTGAAGTCATTAAATGTTGAGGACAAGTTGTGGCAAAAGGTGAGTGGGTGGAGAAAGCACAACTCTGGAACTGGAGGCAAACTGTGAGGTCAGCACGTGAAGGTAAAGGTCAACAAACACCTTGAAATATACTGTGCAGAGGAAAGGACCATCTGGCTTTGTGCATAGAGCCTAGTGTTGTGTAACACAGAATGAAATTGTAGGTATTTGTGTTGGTAGCATAGCTGGTAAGCAAATTGGTTTTTTTTTTTAAATTTTTTATGCATGGAGATAAAAATCACCGAGAAGTTCAATGATGTTCATAAAAAAGACATATTGAGACTCATGTCGTATGTACAGAAGTATACAAGCAGTTTTAATTTTGAGAGATTATTTTCTTATTTTTCAGTTTCTTGAAGATCCTTTGGGAATCTCTTGGTCCACTAATTTTATCAAGGAAGATTCCAAGCTAAATTTGGAAGAGGATGAATCTGAGACTACTGTAAACATTTGCATCTCCATTTTATGGCATGTAGAGTGTGAAAAAATATTTGCCTAATTGTTGAATGTAAAACATGAACGGCAGTGCAGTTAGCACGTATTATGTGTTTTCTGAAAGTTTGTGGTTTTCTCACTTTTCCAGTGTTCTCTTACTATTCAGTTTCACTTGGATTATCATCCATTATTTGCTGACTGTTCTAAATATAACATGAACAGGACTTTTAACAGTATTAATAATCCTATTTTCAGTGATACATCTTGATATCAAACATTTTGTGTAAAACATATGTGTGATAAATGCATTAAATCCATATTTAGTAGAAGCATAAACTGTGGTAATGTAGGTCATTTGAGAAATGTACCTTGTTTCATTAACTTCTGATTTACTATCTTTTCAGTGAAGCATTTACACTTGTGAGTTTGTGCTAAAAATTTTAAAGGGTAAGAAAGCTATTAAATGTAATAATACTTCTATTTGATAGACTGCCCATAGAACTTAGCCACAACCTACATGAACTTGTCTACTTCTGAGTACATTTTCTTTTAGTTACAGATTAGTAATGCACAGAAAACTCTGAGTACTATCAGGTATATAATTCTATGCAGATAAAGCCATATGTAACCTCAACGTAGAGGTCTTCATAAGGCTAAACAAAGAAAATTACCTTTGTAGTCCCCTATGGCTTTGTTGTCCGCAGCTCGTGGTCTTTCGGTAGCGTTCTCGCTTCCCGAGCATGGAGTCCCGTGTTCGATTCCCGGCGGGGTCAGGGATTTTCACCTGTCTCGAGATGACTGGGTGTTGTTGTGTTGTCTTCATCATCATCATTCATCCCCATTCCGGTCAGAGGAAGGCAATGGCAAACCACCTCCACTAGGACCTTGCCTAGTAAGGTGGCACGGGTTTCCCGTATCGTTAGCCTACGCTCTGTCAAGGAGTATGGGACTTCATCATCATCATGGGTTTGTTAAGCTCCTTGTTTGAGTGAAGTGTAAAACTATGCCTCATAAACAAAAATGTTGTAGTATTGCCGTTGTGCCTCTTCTGTAAGAGAAAGTGGATAGTCACACTGATAAACTTCTCATAGCAATAAAATGAAACTAAGATTGGGAAACATAAACCACAGAACTGCACAGAGTTAGGTACTGAGTTAACTCTTGTTCTCAGTGTTAATAAATAAGCTTCCAGTGCCTATAATGCACTCTATACACACACAAATGTTTGGTGATTGTATGACCATACAAATCGAGGGACCAAATTCTCTGATACTACAGTCATCCTGTTTTGTGTATAAAGGAATGCATCTGACTGCACAGGCCACGTCTTCAGTTCACAGTGAGCAACTCATGGTCTTGTAGTTAGCATTGGTGACCCTTGATCTCGGGGCCCTGTGTTTGATTCCTTTTTCCACTGTCTGTGCATGGATACAGGCGCGAGTGTTTTGTTGTCATTATTGTTTGATATCATCAACACACAAGTCATTTCCAGTAGGACACAACTACTAATTTCAAAATAATTAAAAAAAGAGCTTGGATCAGGCAGCCAAACACCCGAGAAGGGGTCTCCTGGCCAAAAATGGCATATGCACATTAATCATTGATGTCCCACAGACTCATATTATGCCATTTTAAATAAACAAAATGGATGTGCTGGATGAGAAGTAAACAATATTCATACACTAAATGAAACAGTAGTTCTGTGCCACAAGAAGAGCTTTACAGAAGTAAGAACTTCAGGCATAGTCAATGATGAGGCACAACTGAGATGTTGGCCCACCACAGCAAACCATAGAGTGTCCCCAGCAGTGGCTTTTGTTATTGTTGAAGTGGCCAGATCTTAGCTGGTGAGCATTTATTGTGAAAAAACACAAATTAGCCATGCTGTCCTTTGCATGTGGCTCCAAAGATGTGAGGTCAGACCATGGGGGCAGCATTGTCAGCTCCATAGTACTCTTCTCCTGGTGACGCAAGCGCGCGAATCTGTGCACTCAGACAGTGGTATGGCGTGGTAGACATTGTTATCTGAGTCGCTGACAGATACCCCCGTGCATTATTTTCGGAATCGGTAACTTAATTCAAATAGTACGAGGTACGTTAAGAGTGCCTGCCATCAGGACAGTGATCATGAGTAGCACATAGAAAGGTGCAGTGAATATACTAGCTCTGATTTCAGTTGCGGTAATAAGCAGACTTCATGGTCTTTGAAGCTTTTTATTGTAAGGTACTGTGGCTTAAAAATGCAGATGAGTAGGGGTGACCATTCCATTACTGGCGCATGGTGACAAGGGCTTTGTATTAATCGTAAATTTTAGCTGCTAATTGCTCGAGATATTGGACCAATAAATAGAAGTATTCATCACCTTACAGCCTGATTTCTGATGACCATCTTGAATCTTTCATGAATATCTGATTGAACTGATTCGTGCCTCACATTTGCACATCCTGCACTAAGTATTTGTTTGTTAGGTTTTATTTTGTTCTGCTTTCATGGTATAGTACACACATCAAAAAACGTTTTGCATCACCCCAGTTCCCATAACTCCAGAAGATAGACGTTGACTGTGGATATTGTATCACAGACACAGCCCCTTCAGAGATGTCACTAAACCCGCCCAAAGATGTAAACAACCATGCATGATCAGCGCCTATTAGACGGAGGGGGTCCAACAGCCGATCAGTTCCACTCGTTCCACCTTTTGAGCTCTGATTTCTCTTATTTTATTATGATGATCGTTTCTCCCTACATAGGTGGGTGTCAAAAAAATATTTTCGCATTTGGAAGAGAAAGTTGGTGACTGAAATTTCATAAATAGATCTCACCGCAAAGAAAACTGTCTTTCTTTCAGTGACTGCCACCCCCACTCCCATATAATATCAGTGACACTCTTACCCCTATTGCATGATAACGCGAAACGACCTGCCCTTCTTTGCACTTTTTCGATGTCCTTCGTCAATCCTACCTGGTAAGGATCTCACACCACGCAGCAATCTTCCAGCAGAGGATGGA
Organism: Schistocerca piceifrons; assembly: GCF_021461385.2. Lineage (NCBI taxonomy): Eukaryota > Metazoa > Arthropoda > Insecta > Orthoptera > Acrididae > Schistocerca > Schistocerca piceifrons. The sequence continues at coordinate 167,936,414 of NC_060148.1, read as the reverse complement.
CAAGTGTAATGTAGGCTGTCTCCTTCATGGGTTTGTCGCATCCTCTAAGTGTTCTGCCAACAAAGCACAGTCTTTGTTTCTCCTTCCCCACAATATTATCTATGTGGTCTGTCCAATTTAAGTTGCTCGTAATTGTAATTCCTAGGTATTTAGTTGAATTGACAGCCCTTAGATTTGTGCGATTTATCATATACCCAAAACTTATCGGGTTTCTGTTAGTGCCAAGTGGATGACCTCACACTTCTCTTTGTTTAGTGCCAATTTCCACTTCTCTCTAGATCATTTTGTTATTGGAATTGATCATCTGATGATTTTACTACACGGTAAATTACAGCGTCATCTGCAAACAATCGAAGGGGGCTGCTCAGATTATCACCTAGATCATTTATATAGATCAGGAACAGCAGAGGGCCTGTGACACTACCTTGCGGAATGCCAGATATCACTTCTGTTCTACTCAATGATTTACCACCTATTACTACGAACTGTGATCTCTCTGAGAGGAAATCATCAATCCAGTCACACAATTGAGATGATACTCCATATGCACGCAATTTGATTAACAGTCGCTTGTGAGGAACGGTGTCAAAAGCCTTATGGAAATCTAGGAATATGTAATCGATCTGAGATCCCTTGTCAACAGCACTCATTACTTCATGGGAATAAAGAGCTAGCTGCTTTGCACAAGAACGATATTTTCTGAATCTGTGTTGGTTATGTATCAATAAGTCATTTTCTTCAAGGTGATTCATAATATTTGAGTACAGTATATGCTCCAAAATCCTACTGCAAATTGAGGTCAGTGATATGGGTCTGTAATTCAATGGATTATTCCTATCTCATTTCTAGAGTATTGGTGTGACCTGTGCTACTTTCCAGTCTTTAAGAACAGACCTTTCGTTAAGAGAGCGGTTGTATATGATTGCTAAGAGAGGCGCTATTGTGTCTGCATACTCTGAAAGGAACCTGATTGGTGTACCGTCTGGACCTCAAGACTTGTCTTTCTTGAGTGATTTGAGTTGTTTCGCAACACCTAAGATTTCTACTTTTATTTCACTCATGCTAACAGCTGTTCTGATTTTGAATCCTGCAATATTTACTTCGTCTTCTTTCATGAAGGAATTACAGAAAACTGTGTTTAGTAACTCCGCTTTAGCGGCACCATCATCGGTAATATTTCCATCGCTATCGCACAGTGATGGTATTGACTGTCTTTTGCCACTGGTGTACTTTATATACAACCAGAATCTCTTTGGGTTTTCTACTATATTTTGAGACAATGTTTCATTTCGAGCTCCTGTGAAACTTAGCCAGTCTTGGGGATTCTGCATTTTTCTGAATTTGACATGCTTTTTTCATTACTTCTGCAACAGTGTTCTCATGTGTTTTGTGTACCATAGTGGATCAGTCCCATCACTTATTAACTTTGTCATATAGAGAAATTTGTTCAACTGTGGTGGAGATAGGATAAATGGGGATTACCAGGTGTTTAAATTAAGATAGGGAACATCATCTTTCAGATGTGTCAAGTATCATGAGGGAAAGTGAATAGCAGAAATTTGGTTCTGGGGAGCAGCCATTTTTGGGAAAGAATCCAATGGATTGGTTATGAAGAACCATTGTATGTTCAGGTAAATGAGGTAGTTATGAGCTGTACCTTCAGGCATTTCCAGTAGAACACGACTACTAATTACAAAATAATTTTACTGGTACTTATGGAATGATATTGGAAAGAAATAGAGTATTTTGGAGTGAAGTTAGAGAAAGAACAGGGTTTTGCAGTGTTTGGTTGAATAAATATGGGGTGGAAATATAATTGTGCAAGAGTTTATTTTTCATTCTCTTTTACATTGAATTGAAGCTCTTAGTGTTCCATGTGTAGAGTATTAGGAAGTGCTCTAAGTCCTGGATTGATTGTGGATGGGATGCAGAGGAAAATTTAATTTCCATTATCCATTGGGTATTCGAAACCAAAGGAAAAGAAAAAATAAACTCCACTTATAATTTATTAAAATATTTAAGCTCAGTGGTGTATGTTCCACTTAAATCTAATGTTTGCACTAACGTAAGTAAGTTTTGTCTTTGGTAGTGTGTTGACAGCTGAGAAATTTTCTGTGTGTATATCAACCTTTTGTTTGAAGTACTAGATAAAAGAAGTACCTTCCTATGGTAGAAGGAGAATAATGATACTTTTCAAAGTGTCTTCTTTCTCTATAGTATACCTTTACACACACCACACACACACACAGAGAGAGAGAACACGTAAATGAAAAATTCAACAAATTCATGAATATATTAAAGTTATTTCCTAAAGTAGTACATTCTGTTTGGGGATCTAGTAGGAAGACTTGGGTAACAAAAGGTGTTAGAAAATCCTCTGAAACACTCAAATATCTGAGATGTATGAAAAATGATAAGAGAGACCCAGCCTTCTTACAGTTTTTTCTCAGGTACAAGAGGACATACAAAAAACTGTTGCAGGAAGCAAAGAGAATCCAAAATGAAAAGACCATATAGAAATCAAACAATAAAAGCAGAGCCATTTGGAATGTAGTAAAACAAGAAACTGGTAACTCAAAATCAAAGCAGATGAACAAAAAAATTAGAAATAAAGGTAGTTTAATAGATAATCCTAAGGGCCTGGCAAACTTTATAAACAACTACTTTAGTAATATAGCAACAAAACTGCAAGAAAAGCTTCCTAAAACACAACACACAATGGCAAAGAACTATGTATCTCACACAATGCTACTGTTACCCACCAATGGAGAGGAAATCAGTAGCACTGTACATAAATTCAAGAATAAATCATTCACAGGTTTAGATGAAGTACCAATGTGTATACTAAAAGACTGCATTAGCAGCATAAAAGAACCCTTAACAGACATTATAAAATGAGTCGGTCTCATCAGGTTACTTCCCTAATTATTTAAAGCACGCAAAAATTCTTCCCATACACAAAAAAGGTAATACGGAAGATATAGAGAATTACAGACCAGTTTCATTGCTGTCTTCTTTTTCAAAAATAATGGAAACTGTTATGAAAAAAAGACTTATGGACTACTTAAATAAATACCAACTCTTATGCAAATAACAGTTTGATTTCATGACTGGAAAGGGAACAGAAGCAGCTATAGAAAAATTTACAAGAGTAGTTCTAGAAGCCCTAGATGAAGGAGAACAAGTAACAGGCATTTTCCTAGATCTCAGTAAAGCATTTGATACAGTTGACCATGAAATACTACTAGGTAAACTCGAAGCCCTAGGAATCAGGGGGGTTGTGAATAAATGGTTTAGAACTTACCTTGCGGACAGAGTACAGAGTGTGGAGATATCTCAAACTTCAAGTAGCTCAAATTATTTTGTGAAACATCTTTCAGGTGAAGAATATTTGAACATTTGAGCACCTCAAGGGAGTGTGTCAGGCCCAGTACTATTTCTTATTTATATTAATGACTTCCCACAGTCGGTAACACAAGATGAAACAGTGTTATTTGCTGATGACAGCAATATAATAATCACAGACAGGACACCAGGAATGTTCAATGTAAAAGCTGAAAAGGGACTTATGGCAGTTCACAACTGGTCGAATAACAACAAACTAACCCTTAATGTAAAAAAGACTAATAACATAAACTTCTATATAAAGAAAAAACCGAATATGACAAAGCTTAATGTTCAAAATGAAACCATAGAGTGTGTAGCCAGCACAATATTTTTGGGTATGTATGTTGATCAACAATTAAAATGGGATGAACATATTAGGATGCTTGGGAAAAAATTAGCACAGCATGCTATGCCTTACAAATATTAGTCACTGTGTGCAATAGTTCATGCCAGAGAATGACATACTTTGCACACATACATTCTATAATGAGTTATGGCATAACATTCTTGGGTGCAAATGCCCAAAATGTGATATATGTGTTCAGATGGCAAAAATGAGCTATCAGAATAATGAGCAAGAATCATAAAAGAGCACACTGCAGTGAGCTATTTAAAAAATGCGGTATTCTGACAATCCTAAGTGAATATACCTTGCAAACTACAGTTTTTATTCACAAAAATATTGAGTGAGCAATAGTTAGCAAACAGCTGCATACAGGATCACCAAACCAGAAACAGTAATTGCTTGTACCTAGATAGAATGAATAAAACTAAAACCCAAACCACTATGTTTTACCAAGGTGTCAAGATATACAATAACGTGCCAAAAGAAATCAAAAACATAAAGGAACTCTGTAAATTTAAAGCATTCCTTAAAGAATATTGATTAAAAACTAGTTTTTACTCGATTAGAGAATTCATGCAACATAAAATTGGCATAAATAAATAATCAGGTTAATCAATTATACCGTGGTCATTCTAGATTGTAATTTGCCCATACAAGTATTAGAGAAGTCTTGTTATCTATTATTATGATTGAAGCAGGTTCTTCTGCATTATGTAATTCAATGATAAATTGTGTGTGTAATATACATATATATTATGAATTTATTATACATAGCTTGTATTTCATTATCTTATGTGACAAAATAATGTACATATGTATGTATAATGACAACATCCATACAGAGAAATTTGTTTACGGATGAATAAATAAATAAATAAAGAGAGAGAGAGAGAGAGAGAGATTGATTGATTTTACTCCACATTATGGCTTTATCTTATTAATTTCCCATTAAGTTCTTTTGCAAAGTTAAAAAAGCATGTGATATTTCCTGGTAACACGGGCATACTAATCAAATGACTGTCCTTAAACCTAAGAAAACAAGATCGAATAGTAGGCTATCAGGCCTGCAACTGGTTCACAGCTAACAGCCATAATCCCTCAAGTACTCCTATTATACAACTTCAGACAAGCAAAAAAAGACCTGCTACCACTTGGTGAAACATGGTGTGTTGTAAGACCACGAGCGGAGACAGCTGAACCGAATTCCACGAAACAGACCATTTACAGCAATACGCAGACCCAGCTTTGCTCCAGGTTACTACCAGGCTTTGCTGTCTGTGTGCCAGTCAGTGCTCAGTCGGTTACTAGAAGCAGGGACACTTTGGCATGCAACATAACTGACTACTGCAGCTGCAACACCATGTTGTTGTTGTGGTCTTCAGTCCTGAGACTGGTTTGATGCAGCTCTCCATGCTACTCTATCCTGTGCAAGCTTTTTCATCTCCCAGTACCTACTGCAACCTACATCCTTCTGAATCTGCTGAGTGTATTCATCTCTTGGTCTCCCTCTACGATTTTTACCCTCCACGCTGCTCTCCAATACTAAATTGGTGATCCCTTGATGCCTCAGAACATGTCCTACCAACCGATCCCTTCTTCTGGTCAAGTTGCGCCACAAACTTCTCTTCTCCCCAATCCTATTCAATACTTCCCCATTAGTTATGTGATCTACCCATCTAATCTTCAGCATTCTTCTGTAGCACCACATTTCGAAAGCTTCTATTCTCTTCTTGTCCAAACTATTTATCGTCCATATTTCACTTCCATACATGGCTACACTCCATACAAATACTTTCAGAAATGACTTCCTGACACTTAAATCAATACTGGATGTTAACAAATTTCTCTTCTTCAGAAACGCTTTCCTTGCCATTGCCAGCCTACATTTTATATCCTCTCTACTTCGACCATCATCAGTTATTTTGCTCCCCAAATAGCAAAACTCCTTTACTACTTTAAGTGCCTCATTTCCTAATCTAATTCCCTCAGCATCACCCGACTTAATTAGACTACATTCCATTATCCTTGTTTTGCTTTTGTTGATGTTCATCTTATATCCTCCTTTCAAGACACTGTCCATTCCATTCAACTGCTCTTCCAAGTCCTTTGCTGTCTCTGACAGAATTACAATGTCATCGGCGAACGTCAAAGTTTTTATTTCTTCTCCATGAATTTTAATACCTACTCCGAATTTTTCTTTTGTTTCCTTTACTGCTTGCTCAATATACAGATTGAACAACATCGGGGAGAGGCTACAACCCTGTCTTACTCCCTTCCCAACCACTGCTTCCCTTTCATGTCCCTCGACTCTTATAACTGCCATCTGGTTTCTGTACAAATTGTAAATAGCCTTTCGCTCCCTGTATTTTACCCCTGCCACCTTTAGAATTTGAAAGAGAGTATTCCAGTCAACATTGTCAAAAGCTTTCTCTAAGTCTACAAATGCTAGAAACGTAGGTTTGCCTTTCCTTAATCTTTCTTCTAAGATAAGTCGTAAGGTCAGTATTGCCTCACGTGTTCCAGTGTTTCTACGGAATCCAAACTGATCTTCCCCGAGGTTGGCTTCTACTAGTTTTTCCATTGGTCTGTAAAGAATTCGTGTTAGTATTTTGCAGCTGTGACTTATTAAGCTGATAGTTCGGTAATTTTCACATCTGTCAACACCTGCTTTCTTTGGGATTGGAATTATTATATTCTTCTTGAAGTCTGAGGGTATTTCGCCTGTCTCATACATCTTGCTCACCAGATGGTAGAGTTTTGTCAGGACTGGCTCTCCCACGGCCGTCAGTAGTTCCAATGGAATATTGTCTACTCCGGGGGCTTTGTTTCTACTCAGGTCTTTCAGTGCTCTGTCAAACTCTTCACGCAGTATCATATCTCCCATTTCATCTTCATCTACATCCTCTTCCATTTCCATAATATTGTCCTCAAGTACATCGCCCTTGTATAGACCCTCTATATACTCCTTCCACCTTTCTGCTTTCCCTTCTTTGCTTAGAACTGGGTTTCCATCTGAGCTCTTGATATTCATACAAGTCGTTCTCTTATCTCCAAAGGTCTCTTTAATTTTCCTGTAGGCGGTATCTATCTTACCCCTAGTGAGATAGGCCTCTACATCCTTACATTTGTCCTCTAGCCATCCCTGCTTAGCCATTTTGCACTTCCTGTCGATCTCATTTTTGAGACGTTTGTATTCCTTTTTGCCTGTTTCACTTACTGCATTTTTATATTTTCTCCTTTCATCAATTAAATTCAATATTTCTTCTGTTACCCAAGGATTTCTACTAGCCCTCGTCTTTTTACCTACTTGATCCTCTGCTGCCTTCACTACTTCATCCCTCAAAGCTACCCATTCTTCTCCTACTCTATTTATTTCCCCCATTCCTGTCAATTGCTCCCTTATGCTCTCCCTGAATCTCTGTACAACCTCTGGTTCTTTTAGTTTATCCAGGTCCCATCTCCTTAAATTCCCACCTTTTTGCAGTTTCTTCAGTTTTAATCTACAGGTCATAACCAATAGATTGTGGTCAGAATCCACATCTGCCCCTGGAAATGTCTTACAATTTAAAACCTGGTTCCTAAATCTCTGTCTTACCATTATATAATCTATCTGATACCTTTTAGTATCTCCAGAGTTCTTCCATGTATACAACCTTCTTTCATGATTCTTAAACCAAGTGTTAGTTATGATTACGTTGTGCTCTGTGCAAAATTCTACCAGGCGGCTTCCTCTTTCATTTCTGTCCCCCAATCCATATTCACCTACTATGTTTCCTTCTCTCCCTTTTCCTACACTCGAATTCCAGTCACCCATGACTATTAAATTTTCGTCTCCCTTCACAATCTGAATAATTTCTTATATTTCATCATACATTTCTTCAATTTCTTCGTTATCTGCAGAGCTAGTTGGCATATAAACTTGTACTACTGTAGTAGTGCTGCAACACCATAACAAACCCATTTTGGCACAAATAAACATAGGCTGTCTGGCCAGGCTGGAGATGTGTTGAAGTAGCATATCATCGAGTACTCAACTGCCACAGTTTTGGCGTCCACTGTGAGGTCCTGGGAGGACCTCCAAATGGGTCCAGCCACCACATAATGGTTAGAGAATCAAACTGAGGCCCTTTCAGCTGCCGAGCTACTGGGGCATCTGCTGGTCTGGCGTTTACTCCCTAGAGGTCTATGTATGTTACTTGTTACCGAGATCGAGCACTCGGGGAGCCCTGTGAGCCTGCTGCCTATGGCCTGACATTGCTCAGCTCCGAATGGGGTTAATTACGGTGCAATATTGCATCCTGCCTGGACCAGCCTAAGCATAGATGTGGCTGGAGTCGTACTACGGTACTTCATTGGCAGGGTCCGTGTGTCCAGACACGTCTTCCAGCATCACCTGTTGTGGACCTTAGTTGTACTATGAAGTACTGGGTGACATAAAGGATCATACGGCTCCCAATTAGTTTCTGACTCTCACCAATCCAGCATCCTCTACCAGAGCATACCCAGAGCTCCTTCAAGCACGATCTGCTGATAGAGACTGGAGTGGTGGTCTGATGTCTGCATCAGTGGAGGTCAACACAAGTAGCAGCACGTGCATTCTACATGGTTCCTGATGAAGAATGATCAATATTCGCGACAGAACAGGAATGCTCATTTGAAGCAAAAACTTCATATGGACGTACAACCTATACCAAATGGTTTCCCAGATAAAACACATTTAATCTACATGTTTCTGGGCTAGTGGTGCACATGTATACATCTTACCCAACACATCCCATTGCTTTCAAGCTACTGACTCAGGATGTCTTTCTGCCATTAAACTGGCATGTTTATTGAGCAGTTATCCATGGTGTGTTCTAAATGGAGTAGTGAAGAGACTGAGAGTGTATCAGAGAGAAGCACTGGTTAACTGTATTTATACATCTGCTAGCTAAAATGCCACACATATACACTAATAAAGAATATCCAGATATGGTGTATGTTTACAGCTTCTACAGTGGTAGTTGCCTTGCTGCTGCCAAAGAATACCATTAGTGTTTTCTGACAAACTGAATTCCTGATTGTAAAACACTTACCAGAGTTTGCAGCACACTGCACGAAACAGGTGTTCTTCCACGTTCCCATTTTTCTTCTGAACATGTATCAAAGCTGACGGGGATATTGGTACTTACATTGTGAATTGAACAACAGCTGTAATGTGATGTGTATGATGGTGCATAAAGGAGAATGTGCTAGAAATACATATTTTTCAATTAATACATTGTAAAATGAATGTTGTAATGTTTACTAGCTGTTGTACATTGAAAACCGACAGTGAACTGAATAACAGAAAATAAATAACAATGTATATTGAATATAATATATCTCTCAAACCTTTCAGAAAAGAGCACACATCCATGTATAGTTTTTTGCTTATTTTCTGTTACATACCAGAATATTGACACACTGTCCTTATATTTGTTGCTCCTAGATATGGACTCTTCCTGCTGTTTTATTTCCTATTATGTCACATATAGATTTGTTTGTGCCACTTGCAAAGTGCCACCCCCCCCCCCCCTCAAGGAATGAAACAATGATACCAGTTGTGTGTGCACAGTGTAGTCTACCAGGTCATACGGCCCTGTGTACTGAATCACACAATGCACTATGGTGAGTATGCCAGCAAAATTGTATTATGCCAGTAAGTGTAGGGAGATTTCTTAGTTGAGACCAGGAGGGCTATGGGTGCCAGGCAAGTCTATGTCATTGCAGGTAATAGGCCATTGAAGGCATCGTTGATGAAAATAGTGCTGATACATGAATTACAAGAATCTACACTAGTATACTTGCTGAACCACCTAAAACTTACACCACACACATCGTGGAAGTGGAGAGTGCTATTCACATGCAGTTTTCACTGAATGGATTTGTAGTCATTTTCATTGTTACCCAGTCACCAGATCGTAATAATACTTAGAAGGTGTACTTTTCCTACATACACACACTTCTTAAATGCAACAGTGCCTACTAACATCAACAAACTAAAAATAGGATACATTAGAATGTCAGTGGTGTTTGTTGCAAGATTCTAGTGCAAGACATTTATGAGATATTGTATTTTAAAATATTCCCATACTGACACTTGTACAATGCCTGTGGTAGCATACACTAAACAACAACACAACTGTATACACGGGATATGAATAGACCACAGATTTTTAGGTCATGAAAACGTGTGTTTTAGGCACGTAAAATAGGCTCCTTCAGTAGTTCATTTAGGTTACGTAAAACTTAAAATAGGCTCTAATAAAAATGATGCAGAGAAAATAAAAATAAATTAAAATACACAGCGTTGACAGTATGAACATCTTATTAGTCATTAAAACAAGGAGAATGAATATTTACACAGTTACAGAGCACAGCAACCTGCAACATTAATGTTGAACATAACTCCAAATATTTGTGAGTTCCTGCAAGATAAAGATCTCCGTAAAAAAGATGTGGCAATGGTTTAATTAATACATCCGTAGTTTCACATATTCTGACCATAGTTGACTTCACAATAAATAACCAGAATCTTTTCCAGGTTTTCTAGTGAAAAACTGTGGCGCTTGTCAGTCAGAATCAATTTATACGCTGAAAAAGAACGTTCTATATCGACAGATGTGACAGGGGCGTACTTCATTTTCGGCACATGTTGGACAGGAATGCTGCAGTCAGGAGTGCTGGATTTTCCACTAAGTATGTCGGCAGCTGCACACAACTCCATCAGGCCAGTGTTCTTCTGCAAAACCGTTTGCATTTTTGCCCGTACTTTTCCCCCTACTTCACCTGGTGCTTCATTAATTTTCATTTTGACTTCTTCAAGCAAAGAAATATTGTCGTAGATAGGTTTCCCTGAGCCTTCTAATTGTGAAATTATTCTTGCCATAAATGTGTAGTAGGCCCTAATGTAAGGTAAGTCCCGTTTTAAAGAAGAATCTTTGAGTAACTCCATTGCTGCAGTTACGGATGCAGCATCCTCCGGTATAGTTCCAACCACCTTCTGGACAGCTGAGAGATGCGTACTATAGTATTCTGCTGCTATCAGCCACGTGCCCCAGTGGGTGACAACAGGCTCTGGCGGCAATGGAACATCTGGAAGCTGTTCTTTGAAAGCCTGTATTCTTGATGGTCCCTTACCAAAAATTTTCTTCACCAGAGATATTACTTTATTTACTTTAGGAAATTGTAGCCTTACTTGCTCTGCTATGCGGTTGATCCCATGCACTACACAAGTTACGTGCAGCATCAATGGGTAGAATACTTTTATAGTTGAAACGCTGCTATCATATATGCAGCAGCATCAGTGACGGCCAGAAGCACCTTATTCTCATCCACTCCGTTTGGGTATAGCACCTTAAGCCCATTGTTCACAAACTGTGCTATTGTTTGTTGGTTAGTTTTTGCAAGCTGTTTTGAGTAAATCAAATGAGCCCTGGGTGGAGCATCTGGATCTAGCTTGCCAATAATCAGGTTTGCATTGTAACGGCCAAGACTGTCAGTAATTTCATCCACAGAAATCCATATACAAGATTCTCCAATATCTTCTCGGATTCTGTGCAATGCAGCATTGTAAGCTGAATCCACATAATTCTTACGTAAAGTTGACTCTGCAGGAATAGACTTATGGCAGTACTTCTCAAGAAAACCAGTGAAAATAGGGTTTTCTAGTTTCCAAAAGGGGATGTTTGCTGCCACAAGTGCATGACACAAATCACTGCAGAACTTGTTTTTTTCAGAGGATTCACCAGATTTATTGGTTAAAAGAGTCTGCTTCAATTTTTGCTTTCGTTCAACATTAGCTTTATGTGCAATTCCGTCTGCATGCTGAGTTAAGTGAGATTTCTTAACACTCGAAACCTAGTATGACAGAAAAGGAAAATGCAGTTTAGAATCGCATATTTATTTATTTATTTATTTATTTGATTAGCCATCCGTAGACATTTTGCAATGTATGGATGTTGTCAGTTTGGATACAGTGATTTTTGCAGATACATTGACACTTTTATATGCATTTACAGAGTATACAAATACAATGACGTTTATCACTTAAATTACATTCAAACAATTAAATATTCACTTATTGTTTAGAAACAGTGTTCCTGAAAATATAGTTTAAGGGTTTTCTGTAACAGTACATGTTGTTAATTTCTTTGATGTCCTGTGCAGCTTGTTATACATTTACAGAATATACAATACAATGTCATTATGTCACTTAAATTACATTCAAACATTTAAATATTCACTTACTGTGTAAAAACAGTGTTCCTGAAAATACAGTTTAAGAGTTTTTCTGAAACAGTACATGCTGTTAATTTCTTTGATTTCCTGTGGCAGCTTGTTATACAATTTTACACCCTGATACAATAAACTTTTTTGGGTCTTATGCTTGTTTCTCCTATCTAGATGAAGGCAGTGGCTTGTTCTTGTGCTATAGCTGTGTAAAATGCTGTTTGTACTATAATTCAATATATTTTTCTTTATATATACTATAGTGTGGAACATAAATAAACAGGGAACAGTTAGAATACCAAGTATTTTGAATAGTTCTCTGCAGTGAGCCCACTTACTGCTTTTAGTTATAATTCTCACTGCTCTCTTCTGCACTTTAAAAACTGTTTGTAAGTTGAGTACATTATTTCCCCAGAAAATTATCCCATAGCTTATGACTGAATGTACATAGCTAAAATATACAGTTCTTAGACATTCATCGCTGCATACTGAGGAGAGAACTCTAAGTGCGTAACACGTTGTAGATATCTTTTTTGTGAGTTTTTTAACATGTTCACTCCACCTAAGCTGGCTGTCAATATGCAACCCTAGGAATTTTGTGGTGGGCACTTCGTCTACAGAGGTGTTATGTAGCTTTAACTTTAGGGGACTGTTTTTTCTGTTTATTCTAAAGCGTATGCTATTTGTTTTCTTAATATTTAAGGTCACTTTATTCTCTGTAGACCATTTGTAGACATCTTTCAGTGATTCATTACAATTTTCCAACATTTGTGCTGATGTCTCACTGGTGATTATAATATTGCTGTCATCGGCAAACAATATCTTCTCTCCATGTCGGATATATTGTGGAAAGTCATTTATATAAATCAAGAACAACACCGGACCCAGCACACTTCCCTGAGGGACCCCAATATTAATATGCTGTGGATCTGACAGGTGTTTTTCTATGAACTTTGATCTACTGGAGACATGCGAGATCTCTACCCACTGTACTCTATTTTTAAGGTATGAATGGAACCATTTGTTGATTACCCCTCTTACTCCTAGTGCTTCTAACTTAAGTAATAGATTCTGGTGGTCAACTGTATCAAAGGCCTTTGACAGGTCAAGGAATATGCCAGATACATAGTTGCCTTCATCCAGTGCTTCTAGAACCACTTTAGTGAAATGTGCTATTGCCATTTCTGTATCTCTGCCTGGTCTGAAACCAAATTGGTCATTTGAAAGAAGGTTGTATTTGTTTAGGTAGCTCATAAGTCTGTTCTTCATTATGGACTCTATTATTTTGGAAAATGATGACAGTAGGGCAATTGGCCTGTAGTTCTCAATGTTTTCTACATCATCTTTTTTGTGTAGAGGTAAAATTTTTGCATGTTTCAGATAATCAGGGAAACAACCGGCTTTGAAAGATTCATTTATGATATTGGTTAGGGGGGCTTTGATACTATTTATGCATTTTTTCAGCACTGACATTGGAATTTCATCTAAAAATATAAAGAGTATTTCGTATTACTAAAGCATAGCGATAAAAAAGAATCCTAAGTGACAGGAAAATAAGAAGTCTAAGAAAAACATCAACTAACCTCCTTGTTGCATGCTTGGCAGAAAATAATTTTCCCATCTCTTGTATAATGCGGAAAATCTTGCAGCCACAGCCTTATATGAGTAGACTTTGAACTAGCTGTTTTCGGCATGGCGTACTATTCTCACACAGAAACTAGAATTTGTTTTGCACTTAGAACGTCAGTAACACTTAACACGTCGGTCGCTACACAATGTACTGATTTGTTTTCGCTGGGAAAAAGTGAACGATGACCTGTTCTTTTTTTTTTTCCTTTTACTGCAGTGCATGGGAGCGGAAGGGGAAGTACCGTACTCGTTGCTGGACATATGGCACCTGACAGATGGCTGCACCTTCTGAACAAACGAATGGAATCAACCGGTGCTTCAGATGAAAACATGTCACTACTGGCAAACTATTTTTCGAACCTGAAAATTCACATATAATACCTTTCACGAAACAGAGTAGTTTGATAGGACTGCCTCTAGACAGCAGTGAGAAAATGCGCGAAGGGCAGTAATTTAGCTATAGAGGGCGTCTACGATTAACATTGTGATTTTTAATCCGTGCTCAGCTTAAGGCCTATGAAACAATTTCTTTGCGAAAATACACAGCTGGCCAGAATCCTACGAACGAAATATTTTCAGATATAACATTTAGTACCTCCATGTTCGATTCTAATTTGTAACTCAAATCTTTGATGGTTCCCATTAGCTCCTCGAAGTTAAGCACTCTCGCGTTCGGTGCATACTTGGATGGATGACCATTCAACCGTGCCGAGTGCTGTTGGTAGTAAGACAAGCAAAGTAATTGTAAACAGTCTCTAACGACCTTCACCTTTGACCAGACGTAAAGCCCTAAGTTTAATTCCTTTTTCTAATCTTTGAAAACACAAGAACTCTATGTCAGATTAACGAAATAGGTACTTTTTAGGATTTTGATGCTGAAATAGGCAAAGTTAAGTGTCAATGTCGAAATACGCAATTTTAGGTCCTATAGAACTAACGGTATTCAGTATAGGTAGTCATGAACCACATAAGTACCAACTTATATGCAAATTGGAGCTTAGGAAAAAAATAGGTTTTAACCTAAAGATCTATTTTTTACTTATGAATAATAAAACACCTATAAACATTATTTGGTATTAACAGGGATAGCGATATAAAAAAATAAAAAAAGACCGAAGTGTTAGGGAAATACGAAGCATGAGCACATATCAACTAGCCACCTTGCTGCACGCTGGGCAGAAAATATGTTTTTCCATCTCTCGTACAGTGTGGAAAAACTTGGAGTCACTCTCTTATATGATGAAATAGGCACTTTTTAGGATATTAAAGCCGAAGTAGGCACTAACATTGAAATAGGCTTTTTTAGGTCCCATAGAATTAACGCTGTTAATGGTAAATAGTCATGAAACGCATAAGTACAAATTTTTATGCAAATAGGAACTCAGGAACAAAATAGGTTTTTACCTAAAATCCGCGGTCTAGTTATGAGGATTCTGACCAGTAATGATACAATTGACCATCATAGGTTGTGTTCTTGCATGGACTGACATACATACATGCATACATACATACATGCTAGCATTTCGACAGAGACGTCCGAGCAGGCTGCAGTAATATGCTGTCGCATATCATCAGTCGTAGTTGGTAGGGAAATAGTTGCCAATATCTTCAACAATCATTTTCGGACAGCAGCGGATCAAATTGGATGTAAAGGGTCTATGGATGAATTTCATTTCATTTTTCATTTCATTTCATTATCTTCCTGTATATCATTTACATGATGTAGGAATTGTCACAACAAAGTTATCGTACTAGTACAAGTACTGCAGACATAATAATGGAATATCACTTTCAAGGCATTTTTTAAAAGTACAAATTTAGACATATAAATTAAAATTTTTGGCAATAAATTTACACACAATCAAAGTACTCATCTACGTCATAGAAAGTTTTGCTTAAAAGGTAATTTTTAAGCTCAGTCTTAAATTTTACTTCATCTATTATTGCCTTCATGTACACTGGCAGATCATTGTAGAGTTTTATTCCAAAATAACTTACATGCTTTTGGGTTTGTGTTGTCCTTACCCTTTCTACATACAAATTCTTACGAGTTCTAGTATTATAATTATGGCAGTCCTCATTTGTACGTAGATTTTTCATATGTGCTCTTGTACACAGAATGCTTTTAAAAATATACAGTGATGGTATTGTGAGTATTGCAGTTCTTTGAAAAGGGGCCTACAATGAGTTCTTGGAGAGTTATGTGTTATGATTCGTATAGCTCTTTTCTGAAATTTGAAGATATCTGTTAAGCTTGATTTAGTTTTACCCCAGAACACTATGCCATAAGACACAATGGACTGAAAGTAAGCAAAATACACTAGTCAGTACAGTCTGTGCTGTATACTCTAGATAATATCCTCAATGCAAAACATGCCGAATTGAGCCTGTGGGATAAGTACTTGAGATGGTCTTTCCAGCTTAAGTTTTGATCAATGTGCATGCCCAAAAACTTTGTGGATTGTACACTCACTATCTTCTTGTCCATTAGTTTTAACTGGAGGTCCATATCCTGAGTTGCTTTGCCATACTGTATATAATTTGTTTTATTTAGATTAAGTATTAACTCATTAGCATTAAACCAATGTTGAATATATTTCAGGACAATATCAGTTGTGGTGGTTAATGGTTTATGCTAGTGTCATCTGCGAATAACATTATTTTGGTAGAAATATTAGGATTTTTTATGTCATTTATATAAAGCAAGAATAATAAGGGACCAAGAACACTGCCCCCAGGGACACCTATTTCCAATTTCTTTGCATCTGAGACCCACTTGATTTTCTGATTTTTATGCTCTGCGATGATTTCTACCACCTGAGTTCTATCTTGAAGGTAAGATTCAAACCACTGCTCCACAACTCCCCTTACACCTGTTACCTCCATCTTGTTTAACAGAATTTTGTGATTTACTGTATCAAAAGCTTTAGCTAAATCTAAGTTAATTCCCACTACACATTTTTTAGTGTCAAGACTCCTGACAATCTCTTTGGTATAGGCATGGATAGCTGATTCTGTGCTGTGGCCCGAGCGAAAGCCATGTTGATTGCAGTTTAGAAGTTTGTGAGCATCTAAGTAATTTATGAGTCTGGTTATCATTAATTTCTCTAGAATTTTTGAAAATGATTGGAGAACGGATATTGGTCTATAATTTTCTACCTTGTATGGATCTCCTTTTTTAAACAGAGGTCTAACCTTAGAGATTTTCAACCTCGCTGAAAGACAAATTAGCTTTATAATTTGTTGGGCAACTTTTTTTATTATTGACACAGGCACTTCATCCACACCTACAGACATTTTTGATTTTAGACTCTTTATCACCTTTAATATTTCATTATCATACTACTGTCTACTTTTGGGTCTGTTAATTTCTCATGTTTAGTAAAGTTTTTACTTAATGACACTGGTACACTTAAAAAGTAATTATTAATGTAATTTGCCAGAGTTTCATCTTTTAATTCAATATTTTCACTATTTTTGAGTACTATTTCCTGATCCTTGAGGCCCTTACCTGTTTCCCTTTTCACAATTTCCCAAAATAGTTTTCGATTTATTGCCTGATTTTCTTATTAATTTATCATTACTTAGTAATTTTGCTTTTGTAATTACTTTTCTATATATTTTTTTGTAATTTATTACATATTCTTTAAACTTGGGGTCAGTCCAACTTTTCAGTCTATAGTTAAGCATTTTCATGGTCCTGGAGGAATTTCTAATACCTGTTGTGATCCAGGAGTTAGCATGTGAATGCCCATATGTGTTTGTTTTGACAAGTTTCTTAGGAAAACACATTTCAAAATTCAACATAAACAGGGAAGAAAAAACATAATATGCAGTGTTTGTGCTAGTTTGTAACAGTACTTCTGCCCATGATTGGTTAGTCAGTGTATTTATGAAGTGACTGCAACTATTTGTGGAGAAGGTTCTTTTGTACATTTGGTATGAACTATTTTTGGTCACAGGGGCTATGGGAAATTTAAGGATAAGTGCATTGTGATCAGATATTTCTAGGTCAACATTTATTACATCTGGTCACAGGGGCTATGGGAAATTTAAGGATAAGTGCATTGTGATCAGATATTCCGAGGTCAACATTTATTACATCTATATCTATGGCATCTATATTTGTGAGGATATTATCTGTGAGACTTTTTGAAGAGTTTGTTATTCTTGTAGGGTTAGTTATATGTGGATACAAATTGAAGCTACGTAAAACATTCAGGAACTGATCTTTGGATGCACCTTCAGTCAATAAGTTGACATTAAAATCTTCACTTATAATTATTGTTGATTTTTCATGATGTAATATTTTGAGCAATGCCTCTAACTTATTTCTAAAAATTTCAGGATCACCACATGGTGATCTGTACACTGACATTATTATTAATTTACTCTTTTGCATATTCAACTGTATTGCTGCAGCCTCAAAATATTTTTCTTCATTCAAGGATTCAGTTACAGTCATATTTTTAACCTTTACTCCAGGTTTTACATAAATGCAAACACCACCATGTCTTGTTTCCTTCCTGCAAAAATGGTTTACTAATTTGTATTGGGAAATGCAAATGTTTTCTAGTTCATAACTCATGCACCAATGTTCTTGAATGCAAATACAATGTATACTAGCTTCGGCTCATTATTTTTAAATTATTGAAATTAGATTGAGAGGAGTTTGTACTCATGTTTCCCAATGTTACCAGCTGTTCCTTGCTGAGGCTGGGTACCAAAAATCCTTAAGAATTACACGTTTCCTGCTCCTTGTATTTCTTACACCTGGACATGCCACCATACTTCTTGTATCTGTAGTTGTAGCTGCTGTTTCAGTGGATGCTGGAGGTGTTTCTGAAGCTGATGATTCAGTGGATGATGGAGATGCTGCCAGTTTTGATGCTGAGTCTGGTTTTGTAAGTGATGTTCCAATTGATACTAGAACTTTTGCTGAAACTGTATTTTTGTTTAAATCTTGAACTACAGTTGGCACTGACGTTACTGCGGACGTTGCAGCTGATAAATGAAGCTCCGATGGTGTTGATTTTTCTTCTGTTGATGATATCCGAGTGGCATTTTGTACCACTGTTCTTGCCTCTGTTCTTCTGATTGATGGACTAGTCACAGATTCTGGGCTTGATTTTGAACCTGCTGGGGAGGGTGGTACATCTGCTGCTGATGATAATGGTTCAGCTGTTTTTGATGATTTCGACACTACTGACAATTTGGCTGATGTGGCTGCTGTACTGGATGACACTTCAGATTTTTTTACTTCTTCTAACGTCTGTTGGTACCAATGATTGTGGGACATCAGCTCTTCCTATTTCCGCTAATGTTGATACTTTAATAAGGCCGTTTTCAGACAGTGTAATAGTGTTTCGTTCTACTTTAGAGTCTTTAATAGCATTCGATATTTCAGCACTCATGGCTTCTTTCCCTTTCATGTTTCTGTGAAGTCCATGCTCTGTAAAACGCTCTCTGCAATCACTATTTATCCAAACATATGTAGGATTGGGATAACCTTGACATATCTTAGCGAAAAGTCTGTTGGCGGTAATAATCTCAGTATTCACGCAAGAGTTTTCCATGAGATCATACCTATGAGGGATACTGACAACAAAAAATTTCACTTCAGGCATTTTACAAATTACTTGCTTTAAAACCATTGTAGCGCGTCTAGTTTCGTTGTGGTATACATCGTTGGTGCCTCCAATTATCACACATGTGCTGCCATTCATCATAGATTGATTACAGCTATTTAAAACTTCACATAGTGGCGCTCCTGGTTTGGTTATGCCAGTTACCTTGAATCCTGTTTTCTTAGAACTCATAATTTTGGCTACACCTCTTCCATGGCTGTCTGCTAGAATAAGCATTTCATGTATATTTTACAACGTGTGTTTTTTGTTTTGTTTACAAATAGCAGGCCGATTTGTATTGCTTTGTGAGCGCGATTTAGCGTGATCACTGAACTGTCCATGTGGATGATGGTACAATTTGATTGTTCTTTCTCCTCTGTGCTATTTTCAAGCACACTAAACCTATTACTTAGTTTTAAAGTAAGTTCCGCTGTTTTTGTTTTTGGTCGTGTGCTGCTTATTTGACTGGTATTTGAGAAGCCATGAACGTTCTACAAAAAGCAGTGCAGAGAAAAATTAGCCTCATGTATGTACCTTACATCACAGCGGATGAGATTGAGAAGGTAATATGCCAAATGAAAAGCAAAAATTCCACTGGTGTGGACAATATACCGGTATCTATAAAAGTACTGAAACATTGCCACAAATATATTCTTAAAGTTCTGTGTCACACATTTAATGAATCTGTAAATCAAGGTACTGTCCCTAATAGACTAAAATTTGCAGTTGTTAAACCACTCTTAAAAAAGGGTGATAAAGCAGAGGTTTCTTACTACTGCACAATTTCATTGTTAACAAGTCTTTCAAAAATCCTTAAGTAACTTATGTACAATAGAATCATGGCTCTCCTTAATAAATAGAACATCATTAATAAAAATCAATTTGGATTCCAAAAGGGGGTTTCAACTGAACAAGCCATTTTCTCATCTGTCAACCAACTCCTTGAATCAATAAACAAGAAAATGTCATCAGTTGGAATCTTTTGTGATCCGTCAAAAGCATTTGACTGTGTAGATCACAAGATTCTACTAAGAAAGGTGGAGCATTATGGCTTAAAAGATTAAGTTGGGAAGTGGCTTGAGTCGTATCTAGATGACAGAAATCAGAAGGTAGTATTAAACAATTGTGCAAAGGCGCCTTCCAGCTCTGATTGGGGTACACACAGGGCTCGTTGCTTGGTCCCTTACTTTTGTTAATCTTTGTAAATGACCTCCCATGGTGTGTGACCCAAGAAGCACACTTCACCCTAATTGCAGATGATACAACCATTATGATTGACAAGGTACCTAACTGCAGTCTAGAGAACACTGCGACCACTATATTCCAAGAAGTTCTAGACTGGTTCACTGCAAGTGGTCTGTCCCTCAATGTTAATAAGACTCATTTCATTCTTTTTCAACAGTAAACAAAAAATTGGAAAATGTTGAAATAAAATGTGGAGACAAAGTGAAAGTTGTATCTTCCAAATTTCTGGGTTTACATATTGGTAACAAACTAAACTGGTCTGTCCACATCACTGACTTACATAAAAGACTGAATTCAGCAGCATTTGACATTCGCTCAATTGCATCTGTTTGTGACATGGAAACAATCAAAACTGCATATGTTGGTTATTTCCAATCACTTATGACATATGGCATCATATTCTGGGGAAATCAACCACAAGCAAATAAAGTCTTTGTTGTACAGAAGAGAGTTATCAGGATTATGAGTAGAGTGCATCCTAGATCTTCTTGCAGAAATTTATTCAAACAGCTGGGGATCCTCACCATGCCTTGTCAATGCATCTTGTCTCTAATGTGATCACAATACAAGAAGAAAACATTATCTTCACAAAGATTTTAAAAATCTCAGCTTGGTACAGAAAGCAGTTCATTATACAACTCTAAAAGTTTTCAATAAACTTCCTGTCCATATCAAATCAGTCATTGGGAATCTTATTAAATTCAAAACAGAGCCAAAACTTTATCTTTTGGATAATTCTTTCTATTCTTTACGGGAATCCTTTGATAATGCGTAATACTTCTTGAATTTGTGTTTAATTTCATGCATTTCTAATAGAACCAGTTATGTAGATTAGCATATCACTTTTTGGCAGAATATTTTTTAAATGAATTACTTTAAATTTGTTTACGTAATCATCTATGTCATTACTGGACTATTATTTATGCAATCATCTATGTCATTACTGTACTATTATCTGTGTTGTTATCTGAATTTTTGTGTGTAAGTACTTGACATGTGGATGTCCTTTTTCATGTATCTGCTTATATATGTTAAATTGGTTGCCTCATGATCATCTGCATGTGGCTATTACTGTAATAATCTGACACGTTCTACATCATAGCGGTACATTCGCATCAAGGATCCATGGAACTCAAAACTAAATAAATATGATAAATAAAAATAAAAAGATAGCATCTTTCAACTTCTTCCACAGAAAAAAGTGTTAAATCTATGGAACAGCCCAGCCAAGGTACAGATCGAATCCAACGATCAGGAAACAATTCATAAAGACATGCTATAGTACTTCATCGCTATGGGTGACGCTGCCATCATGTTCATGCCACAGGTTCCTGCTAGTCTGCAGAAGAATTCTTCTATACTTCATTCATGGTAAGAACAAACCTGACATAAAGCAAACACCAGCGCGATGATTGGTCAGCAGCTGTAACTCTTGTACACTGGTGGTATTCCACTCTTGGAAGTAGATACAACTTATTTATTAGATATCTTATTACTTTGTCATTGTAAATGAAACATTGATACATTCTGGTGTATTAACAGCAATCAACATTATTCTTAATCACACTTTAGCTATATACTTTTCATTTCAGAAAACGTGTACGGTCATTGTCTCCACAAATGCTATAGTGCTCCGATAATGTTACTGTTAACACATGCTGTGAAAGGGATCACACGGCTTCCTATTTTGTAGTGAATGTGTGCATGGAACAGCATTAATCGTATGAAACGAGTTGTTCTTAATGTTTTTCACAAGTGTACAGAGAAAAATCAGACGTTTTCCAAGAAACACTTTGTAATAAATAGTATGTATTTTACAAACTATATGCGTGGCGTAATTTGTAGTGTAGTAACATATTACTCATGTATGCTTTGGAGTGGCAGTTTGAAGATCGTTGTGGTCTATAACTATTTTTTGGTTTGAATACCTAGCTCATTTAAATATGAAAGTCATCAAGTATATGTTAATTAACTTGTACTTAACCGTAATATTTCGAGAAAATTCTTATCTTACAGTTCCTAATCACATATCACTTGCAAACTTCTGGTTTTTGTTCCAAATATAAATTCTTAAGTATTGATATGTTATAAAAGATTGCTGAAATTAAAAAAAAAAAATCACACATTCAATTTTGTTGAGAAAAAATGAAAAATCACTTTTTATTTGAGTATCCCCATTGTTTTGTAGGACAGATGTGGTCTTTCAAGAGCCAGAGGGATACCATCATAGAAACATATGTTCATAATGTACATAATGTTTTAATTTATTACTTCTTCACTACTGACTCATATACAGGGTGTTTCACAATTCATGTTACAAACTTCTGGAGATTGTAAAGGGTAGTTAGTAGATCAAGTTTACATAGAAACTCATGTCCAGAAACGTCATTTAACAACATTACAGAGCATCTAAGGTATAGGTACCAGTTCCTGTAAATGTATGAATACATAAGGTGATTTTGAGATGATGTTACAGACCTTCAGGGATGACAGAGAATGATAAATGTATGAGTTTGAGGTAACAGTCTCTATACCGGAAATGAATGAGTTGACAGTTATAAGCAAAAACTGATCTTCTATCTCTGATGGTGGAATGCATTTGTCAGGACAGTTGTTGCTAAGATTGTAGTTCAGGAAACTTTCAGAGGTGGCAGCATGGACCAAAACAAGAAACATGTCTAGTATGTCTAGTAAACATAGGCTCTAACATGCATACCTTAACATCTATGAGCACTTGTTCAATAGAAAAGATGAGCAAATGCTCCTTGTTCATCAGGTATGCATTTCTGAGCCCATTTTTAATAGACTTTCTTTTCTTGTCATACCACCTCTGAAAGTTGCTTACCCTCCATTCTTAGCAACAAGAGTATTGGTTCATATATTCCACTGTCACAGTTATTATAATGACTTTCGAATGTAACTTTCATGTAGTTTGATTTCAAATGTAACAGTCTAACTGAAACCCATTTAAACACATAAACTGTAACCATAAACAGTAATTTCTGACAGAGGTGTATGCAAATATGTACTTATGGAAGAGTTACGAAGAAAATAATTATGGAATCTTAATCACACCAATCTGCAGAAGTCTATTAATTGGTAGAACCATTTTATATGGTATGAATCTTCTGTATTTAGTTAATATAACAAGTGTATTGTTAACATTTGATACCTAAGCGTTTATACACGCTTCAATTAATATATACACTAGAACTCACTCATATGTGTAATATGTAAGAGTCAAGGTAATTATTGAAATGTATCATTGGTTTTAGGATGAGAGTTTCAGTTATAATTTTATTAAAAAACCCTTTATAGCAATGCAGAGGATTGTTTGGGATTGTTCAGATTATATATATAGGGGTAGCCATATTGGCATAAGGAAGACAGTCTGGTTGGTTTTTGAGCAGTGAACACGTAGCTGCTCTTTTTGGATTGTAAGTATTGTTTGCCTTTGTAATAGTACTTCAATTTTGTTTTGAAAGTATAATAAATATATTGAAACATAATACAGAATTTAACTTTTCCGAAGTTAAAATTTTACAGTTACTAAGAACTTAGGACTTCAGCTGCAACAGATCTTCAGAAAGGATGAGTACACAAAAACCCCAATATAAATGTTTAACCTAAGAATAGTTACATTTTATGTGGTGTAAGGAGCTGGGACTCAGTGTTATTCTGTAAACTAATCTTGTATTTTGTTTCAGAGTTAAGTCGCTTGTTGAAATATTATCCCATTTTTTCAACAACTGAACACTGAAGAAAAGGAACAACACTACAAAGAAGAACTTAATGAGGCTTATGTTAAATGCAACGTGGAAAAACTAACTATGAGTACAAAACTTATTTGAATTTCTACTTTTGGAAATTGTTCTTCATCTGCATTGTCATTATGGAGGATAATAGTGAGGTTAACAACAATAGGGAAGTTAACTATAATGGGGAGGTTAATGGAAACATGGAAAATAGCATGGGTGTTACTGATAACAGTACAAGTATTAATGCAGCGAACCAGGAAATAGATAACATGGGAGAGGATAGTGATCACAGTAGTGTATGTTCACCCTTTCTTGGATTTGACAGTAATATATCAGCCTTGAATAGGTTAGTTCAGTTAATGGAAGAACAAAAAAGATCAATGGAAGAACAGAAAAAGGCAATTGAAAAAGCGTTTGATGAACATAAAACTTTTTTTGGTCAAAAGCTTGAATCTATTGATTAAAAATTAGATAGATATGGAAATCAAATTTGCGAGACAAAAGAGAGTTTAGAGAGGTATTGTGAAAAAGTAGACAAGAATACCTGAAATGTGTCAACTATAGAAGGGGAAACTGTTACCTTGAAACAGTAACACCAAAATTTCGAAGAGAGGCTAGACTCAAAGGAAAATTTCGAAAACCTTGCTACTACAGAAGTGTTGCAATTGAAAAAGCTCAACAAAGATGTTGTAAACACATTCACAGAAACAGACCAAAGTATACAAAATTTCACTAAAATTGCAAATGAGAATTTTGCAGAATTAAAGGAAGATGTAGGCACTAGTTTAGACAAAATTTCAAACTTCGAATCTAAATTCCAAGAAATCAAAGATTCCGTTGGTTTGAAATCTTTCTGTAGTTACAGTCCACTGTGGAACAATGTCAAGATAAAAATATTTTCAGGGGAGGGCAATATACATCCAGTTGATTTCATGTGCCAGATAAAAGACAACTTCAATGATAAAATGAGCGATAACTTGAAACTTTTTTTTTTATTTATTTTAGATGGGAAGGCTTTGTCATGGGCAAACCAAGCAATCAAACCCAAAATGAAGTTTAATGAGGTAGAATGAGCTTTCATGAACAAATTCTGGTCAGAATCTAAACAGGCCAGAATTAAGTCAGAATTTTTGAATGGGTCAAATTTCAAACTGGGTAGTGGATGCATGCAAACCTTTTGTGAACAACTGTTAAGAACTTTAGTACATCTTGATAAACCACTTGATGAAATGATCCAAACAGATACTTTAAAGCATAGGTTGCCACACAGGGTACAGTGGAGTCTGGCCTATGGGCCTGACGACACCATAGAGGAAAATTAAGATTAGTACTCAAATTAGGCTTAGCCTTGGAAAGAAATGAAATATATAATGACAGGCAAGATGACAGCAGAAATAGAAACAGAGCTTACAATTTCAGAAAGGGAAGAGGTAAAACAAACAAGACATACCAAAAGTATGCATCCAAAAGGCAACCTGAAGTGAACAGAATAAATTTTGATAGCGAATTTCAAGAGAATTTTCTATCTGAAAACAAAGATGAACAAAGAAAAAAAAGAAAATCTGAATTTAGAATAGAGGAAAACTTTTTGACAAATTTGTTTGCCAATAGTAATACAGTAATAGCTACTGATAGTGATGAGAACCGATCTGATGAGTATGGTTTAGTGAGAATGTTGAGGGACTGTGAAATGAGCAAAAAAGCTGATACTGGTGCTGTGTGTGTGGAAGCTGATGTTCATGTGCTTGGCAATGGAAATGAGAATGACAGTGTAATTCCAGATGAAATTCCAGTAGACAATAGACAGGGAAATGAGGATGTGGTAGAACAGAGCGGTCACAGTATTGAGGTTGTTGGAGAAGTGTGTGAAGAGAGAAATGAGTTTGGTGTTGAAAAAAAAAAATAGTAAGTGTGATGATAATGTTTCAGATGATAATGTTTCTGATGATGATGACAATGATATTGATGATGATATGTTGCTTACAGAATTGGATGGTATGGCATATGTAGAAATTAATGTCGATGATTTGATGCTGAATGGTTCTGGAAATTCTGATGTGTGTTTGTATAATGAGTTAGAAACCAGTAGGGCAGTTCCAGGTAGATTAACATTGCCAGTTGATGCCAGTGATGTTGTGTCTGAATGTGTTGGTGAAAATGGAAAAGAAGATCTAATTAGTGACAAAGTACTAACTGCAGTTAGTGACTATAGTAGCAAATGTCAGTATTGTGATCAAAAGTTTTAAGTCATAAATGAAACTTGTCAAAATGTGCATTTTGAAAAGGAAAGTTGTTTTGGAAATTTGGAACACATACTTAATAGTAATTCAATCAGTGAATGTGTACAAGTGGTGGAGGAAGGGAGTGTGTGTGATGAAATCAGTAGCTTCCAAACAGATTTCAGGGAGCCTTGCAAAACAATTACCTAGTTAATGAAAGTACCACAAAACCAAATAAACAACCAGCAAATAGTAAACTTCTGTTGAGGAATGTATACTCTATGCCACACATGCAAATGCATATTGTACATCTTGTCATGCCACACTATGAATATTCTGACCCAGTATTAACAAAAACACTAATTGAAAGAAAATTACAAATCATAAAAAGGGCAGTTAATGTTCACTGCTTTCTGCAAATTCAAACACTGAGAAGTGAAAAATCAAATAACTTAACACATTTGAAGCTAATACTGTAAAATATTTTTGGACTTTATATTCATATTTCTTTTGTATGTGCACATTTGCATATTTTTACATATATTTTGTCTATTCATAGAGTGGGGGTTGAAAAGGGTATATTTGAACATTTGTGTATGCTTTTACCTGGCATAGATTGGGGGTTGTTTGATTTTTATGTAGGACCATTTGAATTTGTTGTTATTTGGACTTAGGAACGTGACACAGCTGAAATTGTGTAGACAACCTTAATCACCCATTTAGCATCATGATATTTGTTCTTTGATATTTGACACACCACTGCAAATTTATTTGCTTTGCATCTTACTTTACACAGTCAAAATCGTACTGTATACTTTAGCATACTCTGTGGTGAGTACTTTAACCCAGTGAAAGTCAAGTAACCAATGAGAGGAAATTTAGTTTTAATTTTTATTATCATTGAATATTTGAACAATTTTTTTAAAATTCTTATGTCCATCATAATTTATGAATTCAATATGGATTTTAGGAATTGAAATAGTTGAGAATACATTCTGTGCACTGTATAGTCAAGGCAAAATCTGGGGATGAACATCCTCTCAGAAACATTTTTCAATAGTTTTGTGGTGAAATTTAACAGGTAGGGGATCTGTAGTACTTTCACAGATACACCATGTGGCATATGGTGCCTTGACCCAGCCAGTGACTCCATATTTACTTTCTGGAATCACTCCTCTTCAACTATCCTATCTACTATCCTAGAGTATACAGTATGCAATTTGTAAGACACAAGACTATATCTTGACCAGGCACTTAACGTAGAGTGTGGAAGAAAAATGCAACACCAATTTCAATTTTTTTAGAAACCAGTATTAAAAAATACATCCATTTTCCTTATTAGGATTCATCATGTAGTGATTTGCTACTGTGTACCAGTAAAATATGAACATAGTAATTTAGTATATGGTCCTTCAGGGTGAAGGAATAGGAGTTATTACATGAAACTTAGTGTATGGTGCTTCAATGTGAAGGAACAGGATTTATTACATGAAACTTTCAATAAAAAAGCAGGTGATGTGACTGATTGTTTGTGTGATATGGATATTAAATATCTGACGGATGATGTTCAAAAATATTGTGTGATTCTATAAAAGCTATGAATTCTGATGAAACATGTAGTGACGAGCATAACAACTGTGTGAGAACAGTAAGAACAGATGCTATTTCAAACGATGACAACCTCAAATCATTCTAACAAAAGCTTCCTCAGGAGGTTGTAAACTCTTTTTCAAAGTGGGGGTGGTGATCCCAAGACTCTGAGCTGGTGTGACCCTTTCCTCTTCAAGTTACATCCTCTCTTACTTTTCTGTCCAAACTGACCCTCCTTCCACTATCCATGTCCTCCAACCGTTAGTAAGTCAATGCTTATGTTGTTTGAATGCATACAGGTAGTCAGGAAATGTGACAATGCAACATATGTAAGAATTTTGAGGAGAATTGGCCTGATATTTACTTATGATATTTGTGCAGTTATAATGTAGTTGCATTAATTTACATTTTGGATATGATATTCTCATTGTGCAGATAATGTTATATACTCATTGTGCTAATGATTTTGTGAAAAGTTGAGAAATGTTTAGAGTTGGTGTGAAGTTTACTTAAGATATCTGTGCAGTTATGTGAAATTCTATCACTTTACATCTGGGATGTGATTACAATTAGGTTAGACTGTTTGTAGTCTTATATATGTGTTCTCATTTGGCTTGACTTGTTACTATACCTATTATGTGAAAGTCACTGGATAGATGTTGATTTACTATCAAGTATGAAAATACTCTATGTCATGATCTTGTCCTTGACATGTATTAGATCTACTGTGTAATTGGCAAAGTAACATTTCTCAGAAAGAAATTTGTTATGCTTGCATTACTTGAATGGTTCCATCTGTGAAGCATGAAGAAAATGGAATTTTATGTTGGAGATAGTTATTGGGACAGAAGTGTTTCTGATTCCCAGGATTTGAGACTCACACAGTTTTAATTTTATGTTATTTCTACTGCTTCAATGACTATTATGATCAACCATTTGTAGTCTTATTTAATTATTCTTTTGCCATCTTAGTGCTATAAGATAGGGATGATGTTTGCTAAATGTCTGATATCTGTATAAGTCATGCTATCTCATTATTATAGACACGAGGTGTTCTTTTTCACAATGTCTACACAAATACGAAAAAACAGCTCAGCTATCAACTTTGTGTGATGCAAAATGTTTGAGTTAGGTACTGTTCAATACTGCTGTATATTACAGCAAGTCACTGCTTTTCAATATATATATATATATATATATATATATAAAAAAACAAGGATGAGGTGACTTACCGAACGAAAGTGCTGGCAGGTCGATAGACACACTTCCTTTCGTCTTTCCCTCTCCTTGCCTCTTTCCCGATGAGGCAACAGTTTGTTGCGAAAGCTTGAATTTTGTGTGTATGTTTGTGTTTGTTTGTGTGTCTATCGACCTGCCAGCGCTTAAAGAAACTCTTTGTCTTCAAATATGTCTGCTTGTGTCTGTATATGTGTGGATGGATATGTGTGTGTGTGTGCGCGAGTGTATACCCGTCCTTTCTTCCCCCTAAGGTAAGTCTTTCCGCTCCCGGGATTGGAATGACTCCTTACCCTCTCCCTTAAAACCCACATCCTTTCGTCTTTCCCTCTCCTTCCCTCTTTCCTGATGAGGCAACAGTTTGTTGCGAAAGCTTGAATTTTGTGTGTATGTTTGTGTGTCTGTCGACGTATATATATATATATATATATATATATATATATATATATATATATATATTGATCAGGTTTTTAATCATTGTAACTTGAGATTTCCATAGACAAATGTTAGCTTACAATCTGATTCTTAATGATTATATTATTAGGATCTGATGATCCTGCAATATGTCAAATGTGGTGATGACCAATGAGAAATCTGTCAAGTAGTTGTTGAGCAGTATGTGTTCTGGAAGTAACCTGCTGATACTCAATTTACCAATGTAAATTGAACTCTACAGTTACATGTGACTATGTTGACTCACAGTTACCACTGAAAAAGCGTGAAAATTTGGAATGACTACATCTAAGTTACGAGAACATGGTGCCTCTGACAGTTGTTGTGGGCAAATCCTATCCAACCCTGTGGTTTCCTGACCTGAAATGTTCATGTCAATTCAGTTACTCTGAGGTCCGAGTTTGAGTTATAAATCAGTAAGAACTTTTGATCCTGCACATGGTACAGTCATTATGTCTTGTATTTCAGCAGTTGAAAACTGACTTAATTTTTCCATGAAACTAGATGTCAGAAAGACTAACAATTACTCTTTCTTGTAAATTGCTTGACAACCACTTTCACTTGATACAATGCACACTATAGTCATTTTGATTAATCTGATCTATCTAGACTTAATATAATCATATACGGTGACATGCAATATAATTCTTTTCAATCACCCATTGTCAATGCATTCTCAAGCTGCTGCTCATAGTATCTTCCACCTATACTTAATACAATGATATACTCTTCCATGCAACATGGTTCTCAGTAACCACTCATTATCAAATTCTCTTTTTCCTTCTGAGAGAAAAATATTTACGTTAATTAGATCTTTTACTTATGAGAACAAAGTTAGAACTAGCAATGTACTGACATATATTATACTATGATGTGCTGTCAGATGCAACCTAATTCTCTGTAATTATTCATTATCCAAGAGGTAAACTGCTATCTTGTGGCATACAGCCTACCCCAACTATTATTAACAGCAATATCATAACTATAATTGATTCTATCACTCTGCTAATGACTGTTTATTTATACATACTGCCACATGAAAAACATCTATATATCTTTTATCTTTGCTTTATATAAAATTTTGTAACATTATAAACACATGAAATATGCCCTTGAATTTAAAGTAAGACTTGTCAATTGGAAAGGGAACTTATATATCACTTGGCTGAGATTCCAGTAACTTTAATTTTATATCTCAGACCTGCCTCCTGCTTAATTTTGAAAGTGTAACAAAAATTTCTTTTGTAATTATCACACTTGACTTTGTGGTGTTTAACAAATATATTGATACATATGAAAATACTTCACCTAATGTGAACATTGTAACACTTGGATGATCTGCCCAATGAGGCAGTCGACTTTGTTTATTTATTGATATGAGATATGCTGTAATTCGATGCATTTGGCTACCTCATTTCTATATTTTCATGTTTATGTACTAATTTATGTTTGTGCAGCAACAGATATCAGAGGAACACAGTAATTCTGTACCTCACTTTAGTATTTTCATGTTTATGTCTCAGATATGTCACAGGTTTCAATATTTCATGTTTATGTAATTGATTATGTTTGAGCAAACCCAGATACTAGAGGGACTGCTTGTAAGTTAGCTGGTAGTAATTAGCATTTGTTACATGAATTAACCACATGTCATTTACTCTGTCCTGCAGAACGCTAATTGTTCGCCCTTCGTTTATCAGTCAGTAGGAAGTGTTGGGGTTAATTTTTGGGGACTGGGAAGGCGAAGCTGTGGCAAGTCCATTCTGCAGGGAGTGCCGAACACTCTTCTCCCTCTGCCACCACAGTGAAGTACTAGATCAGCGGGGGTCATGTGTAGGGAGGTAGGGGGGTTTCCTGTCTTTGGGGACTGTCATCTTTTCTTCCTCAACTCCAACACTCTGAATCTTCTATTTCATTTCTTACTTCTCATAAGAGTACCAAGCTATCCTTCCCTTTGTCCGCATGCAAATGTCTCTATTGCTGAGACCCATCTAATTTACCATGTCAGCTTTATTAAGTGACTAAAGCCTACTGGGGAACAAGCTAGCATTTCTGTATTAATAAATGTAACTATACACTGCCACACTACATTATTTATCTATGTCTGACTTTCTGACTTGGTTGTGTATTGTCACCAAAATGTTGAACATCTACTTATGCATTTTCTTTTTTCCTTTTTGCTATATACCAGCACTCAAAGTTGTGAATACTTATGCAAATATGCTCTGTTATATAACAATAGTATCGTGAGTAATGGCTCACTTATACTCCTCTCTATATTTATCTATGTTTAATTTTGTTGCATGTAATTTTTTTTCCTTTGTGCTATATACCAGCACTCGAAGTTGTGAACACTTTCTTATATGCAAATATGCTCTGTAATGTTGTTAATTATCATGAGGAATGACTCGCTTACTATACTCTGTACTACCATGCATAATGTTTGTTAATCATCGTGAGGATGGCTCACTTACACTATTCTCTATCACATAACTATATTTCATGACTGTTGTGGGGTATGATACCACTATACGTTAACACTTACTGCGAAGGAAGAGGCAATTATTGTAATTGCATAAATATTCATAAAAATAGTCATTATATGTTTTGTAAAGATGGAAATGAAGCATCGGAAGTGTCTCGACAAATGAAAAATGGAAAGATTGGACAATGGTCAGACATTTCATTCTATGCATGTAGGGTGAATTATGCTAACTGTTGAGAAACTATGCTCCATGAATTTAACTGTACTATATGATAATAATGTATTTTGTTATTCAATACTATATGTAAATTTCAATATAAATTGCTGAGAATAGTGCCATAGCAATTGAAAATTTTGTACTAATATTAGTGATATGTTATCAAAGAACAAGTTAAAATTGCAATATGAGATTTAAGACAGGAAATCCATCCTTCCCACCATTCCACAGTGGTATTTTGTTCCCCACTGAATGTTAACAATATACTCATCCATCCCTACACAACCCCTGCTCCCAACCCTTTACCTAATGGCCCATATCCCTGTATTAGACCTAGATGCAAGACCTGTTCCATACATCCTCCCACCACCACCTACTCCAATACAGTCACAAACATCAGCTATCCCATCAAAGGCAAGGCTACCTGTAAAACCAGTCATGTAATCTACAAGGCAATCTGCAACCACTGTGCTGCATTCTACATGGGCATGACAACCGACAAGCTGTCTGTCCGCATGAATGGTCACTGACCAACTTTGCCCGAGAAATAACTGGACCACCACCCTGTTGCTGAGCACGTTGCTCAACACAACACCCTTAATTTCAGTGACTGTTTCACAGCCTGTACCATACAGATCCTTCCTAAAAATGCCAGCTTCTCTGAATTGCATAGGTGGGAACACTCACTGCAATATATCCTACATTCCCATAATCCTCCTATCCTTAGCCTTCATTGGTCATTTTTCTCACCCATCCAGCCCTTTCCTTGTTCCCATTCCAGCGTTACACATTCCATTGTTTAAATATGTGTGAAATACATCTGACGTGTGTACGCAAGCAAAGCCACATGTAAAAATTTCATCCTATACCCCCGGAACAATTTCAATAACATTTGGTGTGATTATTAGTTAGCATCTGGAATGAAACACAGTAGTGGTAAGAACCACCAGGCCCTCATTGGGGTGAGAGTGATAATGTGGAAAGAGAAAGAAAGATGAGGAGATGGACAAACAGCAATGGGAAAGGAAGAGATGGGCAGAGAGAGGAAGAGGAGATAGGCAGAGATAGGGGATGGGGAGTGGACAGACAGAGAAGCAGAAGGAGATGGACAGAGAGTTGGGGTGGAGGATATTTTCTACATTTTCAGTTATTAAGTTGTGTATTTGAATTCATCAAAATCATTGTCATTAATCTCCTCTCCCACTAACATTTCTTTGCTTTATATACAGTAAAGATTTGCTGAATACTATGGATCCAGTTCTATTTCCATCCCATGAGTAGCCTTTCTTTGATATTTTTTGAACATATTTACATTCACAGCTCTCCAAAATTCCCAATCAATATGTAATCGATTAGTCCCACACACATTTTTTATTCTAATTATATTCTGTTGCCAGTATGGGTTAAAATTTTCTCTTCTCCCAAAATTACTGTTAAAATAGTTTGTCTGACTTCTCCTGTTCCTTCTCACCCCAAATGGATAAGGTCCTATTAGCATATCCATTAGTTTACCAGATGATTACCTCTATTTTTAAATCTATTATAGTTAAATAGTCTGTTATTTCCTTTCCAAAGTCTGTCTTTACTGTCTTGTGGCCTGTTATCATTCCTTTTCCTGTTATTCCATTGTTGTTTTCTGTGGTTACCCTCGTTCATGAAAATTCACTCCCTATCTTCTTACAATGGTAACAGTGTCATAGTTTTGATTCCACCTGCCATTCTGATTGCTGCTAAATACATACTGATTTGATTTATATCTGCCATTTCTTTCCAGTGCTCTAATTTATCAGCATATTTAAAAACAGTTCTATTGAATGATCTAGTCCATAAACAAAACGCCACTGCATTTATCTGGTAAAACTCTCTTTGATTCATCTCTTTGCATAATATTATCAAACAGTTTGTCTAAATGCAATAATTCCCTTAGTTTGCTTTTCACAAAAATCTTTCTACCTCCACCTGCTTTTTTAACACATACACCATTTACAAAATTGTTTTTAATTCTAGATTATTCCGTTCCTGATCAAAATTTATTCAAAAAGCTTTTCTCAAAGGCAATGAAAGTCTCGTTTACATTAAAATACCAAAAAAAGTGCTGCCCCACCCAAAAACTTATTTTACAAACTTAATCTTAAGCAAAGCATTCACGCCATTAATGAAATTATCTAGACAGTGTTATAGAAAATCGTCAGAGTGAGTCAGAATCAGAATTTTTATTATCCCATAACATGCAATGTCAAATCACAGATCTGATGTACTGGGGACTCTTCAACAGTACATGAAGTTTATGGGTCAACAGGAAAACTTCTGATTGGTACTTTAGCCAATATTCCACTGCAGTTGCTGTTAAAATTTTTAGTAGCAAACTATTCTTCTAATTCAGCTGACTTTTGGAAAAATTTCTCACATTATTCTTTCATGCACTGACATTACCAGTTAAAACTTTTTCTACTTCATCCACTTTGTTATCAGTTGCTACTAACTGGCTTTCTGTTTTGTTTTCCAAACCATCAATTTTACATTCAAGATTTTCATCATTTTGACCAACTTCTGATTTAATATATCACTTTCTTGTTCTAGGATACTGTGTATTATTTCAAAACTTTTATTAATTTTCTGAACTGTTTCTGTAAAATTAGTATTTACGTCAGGTACAGTATTCTGCCTTCTATGGTACCTGTTTGTGCATTGATTCATTTGTGTTCTGATTTTATAACCGATTTACAATTATTGAAATCTGCTTCTGCTTTGTTAACTTTAATGTTAGTGTTTGAATTTCGAACCTTAATTCTTTTATTTCAGTATTTTTAGCCTCGATTTCAGTGCTCAGTTGTTTGTTGATTCTTCAATTCTATTGCCTGAGTTGTTGCTCTGTTCACTATTCGGTATTTCAATTCTTGTTTCTTAAACTGCTGCTGCATAAATGTCAGTATTGGTATGTGTTGCACAAGATTTTTATAAATATTAATATTTGGTCACAAACGTTCCCTGTGATCAAAACCCCTATGAACAGACTGCAAGCACTGTTAGCATCACTGTCTACTGTTTCTGTTGAATCCTGCCTAGTTGTCTATTGTGGAGCATCTAGGAAACCTGCTTTCTTGTACTGCTAGACAAACAATTCAAAGTAATTGTATTAATGAGTTTTATTACAAAAGGAAAAAAATACAATACTTAACTTTAAGTTAAAAAGATGTGTCGCAAGCAGAAGTTGACAGATAAAATAAGAAATCTCTTCAGCATACAATTTCAAGTTTGAGCTACATAAATGTACAAGCAACATTATGAACTGTGACACTTCTATTCAGGTTGCTTGTCTTTTGTGGCGGAGCAGATGGATTTTCTGCACATGCATGACACTGTGACATCACCTGTTCTGTTTGGGTGTCTAGACCCTGCCAAGTACAGCATTAACACACTAACTGTTTCATACAAACAAACCACCAGTGTCCTTCGTGAAGTAACTGCAATACTTCATTTTGCAAAGCTTTAGGGATCAACACACTTTCTTGTGTTCTTCTGCACAGTTCATGTTTGCTTCTTATTGTGAAGGATGTCCATTTGTTTTCATTTAGGAATCTGAAATTTAGCATTCTGTGATGTGTACATGCCTGAAATTCAGAAGTAATTAACAAGATTGTCCATGCTCAATCCAGCATATTGTAGCATAACTGCATTGCTGAACAATGAAAGTTAAGACTCACCTTAGATTCTTGGTACTGAAATCAGATGTATCTCTTCCCAGCAAATATCTTCACATTTAAGAAAGTCTAGATTCGCCATAATTTCAGGATCTCTGTGTTTTAATTAATAAATTCTATGAAATGATGTAGTAAAACAGTTAATTACTTTAGAGTTTTTGTTTATTCACATCAAAAAGTTACGTAGGTTTCATGTCCGAATGAGGATACAACACTGACTCTCTTCAGCTATTAGTGCCATTGCTTATATACTTCACAATCATGTAAATCTGAGTACAAGCATTGCTTAAAGTGCTATTT
This sequence comes from Schistocerca piceifrons, assembly GCF_021461385.2. Lineage (NCBI taxonomy): Eukaryota > Metazoa > Arthropoda > Insecta > Orthoptera > Acrididae > Schistocerca > Schistocerca piceifrons. The sequence goes on along the minus strand of NC_060148.1, from coordinate 167,899,968 downwards.
TCGTATTTTACAATTAAAAGTTGAATATTTTCCATGAAAATTTGCAGATTTTCAGTTGTAAATCGTGACAGTTACTTTACAATAATAAATTTGATAAAATAAAATCTTTATCATTGTCAAAATGTTTACAATACCTTTTTACAATATGCAATAGCCTACTTAATTTGCAAAATGTAATAAATATTTAACTACATATTGAATTTTCTTGCTAACATATTTGCTAGGTCATTTGATTAAGTTGAATAGTATATAGCTTCAAAAAGAATCTACATTTCACCACATTTTAGCTATAATTCATCATACTTGTGTTTTGTGCATGCAGAAAACGTTAAATGATCCATTCAGCCCAAGTACAGTATGTGCTCATAGAGTTTTCCTACTATGCGTGTAAAATGGAAAGAATAGTCAAATGGTTTCGTTGACTGGGGATCATGGTTTTCATTCAGAGTTTGCCCTTGTGCTACTTTACAAGGGATAAAATACAGGAAAGAAAGGTTTTTCTATAATGGAAACCAGACTGCATTTAAAGGCCAAACAACATGAAAGATAGAAAGTATTTGAGATTAAATGATAAAGATTTTATGTAAGTAAAGCAGTAAAATAAACCAAGGAAAAGTACGAAAAGTGAATTTAAGCTTAGAGAGAAGAAATAAAAACTTAGAGTTTTGCCAGTGATGTATTTATGTTGGAGATTGCAAAGTACTTCAAACACTAGTTATTTAAAAACAGTAGAAAGTTGAATGTGAACAAGACTAAAACGTGGGTAATACATTATACTCAAATAAAGTCCAGTGATGCCGGGAATGAGAGTAGACAAATAATTGTAAAGATAGAAGTCAGACTTTGCACTTTACATAATAAAATAACTGTTGATGGCTAAAGCAAAGATGATGTATAATGCAGACCAGCAACATCAAAAACAAGGAACTTGTTAACACTGAATGTAGATGTAAGAGTTGGGGAGACTTTTCAGGTAGTGTTTCTTTGGAATGTAATACTGGATGAAAGTGAAATATAAAGACATATACTTGGGATGAGAAGAGAATTGCTTTTGAAACATGATGGCTATTGCAGAACACTGACTATTCTGTGGGTAGTTCAGATATTTAATGAAGGGGTAGTGAATCAAGTTAGGAAGAATAGCATTTGTTGCACAACTTGGCTAAGTAAAGAGATAGATTAGTAGGACACACCCTGAGATATCTAAGAATAGTTTATTTGGTAATGGAGGGAAGTGTGTATGATAAGAATTGTAGGAGAAAACCTAGGCATGATTAAAGTGATCAGGTTCAAGTAGGTATGGGCTGCATTAATTACACGGAGATGACTAGACTTATAGAGAATAACTGTTGTTTAGAGCTGCATCAACCTAGTCTTTGGACTGGAAACAACAACAAAATTGCCATATGGTGTGGTAAGGGGGGAAGGGGTGTAGCATGCTGTTAAGACTTCTGTAGTCCCTTCAGGGATGTACAAAGAGAGTGGCATGTAAAAATAAGTTATTTATTTGAAATCAACACTCTTGATTTCATTAGACTGATTGGTTCTAATGCTGGTGACACATAAAACCTAATGTTGGAGATGCCATTTGCATAACTGTAAAGCACACGGAGCAGCCTCAGTCTACCTTAGTACACAAATGTGTTACTATTCTGGGCTGGGGAAACACTCTGGTACTAAGGCACCTGAAACATTCTGAATGGGGTTACTGGTAGGACAGAATGAAAGCATAACACTGTACAAATATCGGCCAAAATTAGTACATATATGACAGTCTGTTAAGTACTGTGGAACATATTTTAGATTGCCATATTTCTACTAAAGATAAATTTTAATTTGCTCAATAGTGGGTTCACACGGAAATACATTTATGTTTGCAACCTGGAAAGGGTACTATAAATATTGTTTATAGTCTAGTTTTTTGTTGAATTATTATGAATTTGTAGAAGACTTACTTTTATACTGGATTTACACTTTAAAAAACATGCAGGCTAATTATTCAGCTCTGTATTTTTTAGGGTGTGATGAGTGAGAAGGTAACATTCCTTAAATCTACAGTTATTTGGGATGAAACTTGATTGGCTAACACAATGAGTGCAATGGCAGTGTACTGAATGCTTGTTGCCAAAACACCTGAGAATACAGTCTGTGAAAGAATAGTCGTCATGTTTGCTGGGAATAATGTAGGGTGTCCGTAACAGACTTTCTGACTCCAGACAAGCCTGTGAACACCGACCATACTGAGTGTTACATAGAGAAGATTTGTGCAGTTACTCAAAACGAGGACAATCAAAGGGGACATTTTTGTTGTGTAATGCTAGTGCATAAGCCTCTGTGTGATAAATAATTTCATTATTGCAGAAGGTATAAAATGCCATTTGCACAAGTTTGAGGGAGTTTTTGTTAACCACGTATATAGCATACCTACAAAATATGATACCTTCCATGCAAAATATTTGGAAAAAAAGGTGTTCTGAAGTGAAGTGATGTGTTTGGAAAGGATACACAAGGTTAAAATGTTACCACATTTGCCGCATCCGCTCACATTTCATAAATGTGAACATCATTGTGGAAGTGAAGTAGCCCAGTACATTTTTTTCTTAAATAAGGCACACTGTAAGATAAATTTGAAAATAACACAGAGGAGGCTGGGGCAGGGAGGGGAAGGGATAGTAGGGCAGGGGTGGCAGACAGTGAAGTGCTTCAGGTTACACGAGAGAGAGAGAGAGAGAGAGAGTGTGTGTGTGTGTGTGTGTGTGTGTGTGTGTGTGTGTGTGTGTGTGTGTGTGTGTGTGTGTGTTTGACAAAGGCCTTACTGGCCAAAAGCATTATTTGTGACAGTCTTTTTGTTGTGCCTATCTACGACTCAGCATCTCAGCTATAGGGTGAGTAACAACTTTACTTTCCATAAAAATAAAGAAAAGTTCTATGTATGATCTCTAAATGTAAAAGTTGAACACTGTTGTCCTCTTTTTTTCCAGGCACAGAATATTCAGGCTTACAAATTATACTTATAGGTGTCAGTGCTCTATAATATTTCAGAATTTGCTGCTAGGGGAGAAAATCCCAAACACAACACCAGAGCTAAAGCTAATTTAGATATACCGAGGAGCATGTTAACAACAACTGGAAAGAAACTTCCTGGAAGATTAAAACTGTGTGCTGGACCAAGACTCGAACTCAGGACCTTTGCCTTTCGTGGACAAGTGCTCTACCGTCTGAGCTACCCAAGCATGACTCACACCCCGTCCTCACAGCTTTACATCTGCCAGTACCTCGTCTCCTACTTTCCAAACTTCACAGGAGAACTAGTTCTGCAAGGTTTGCAGGAGATCTTCTGTGAAGTTTGGAAAGTAGGAGACGAGGTACTGGTGGAAGTAAAGCTGCGAGGATGGGATGTGAGTCGTGCTCGGGTAGCTCAGATGGTAGAGCACTTTCCCCCCCAAAGGCATAGGTCCCGAGTTCGAGTCTCGGCCTGGCACACAGTTTTAATCTGCCAGGAGGTTTCATATCAGCACACACTCTACTGTGGAGTGAAAATCTCATTCTGGAAACATCCTCCAGCTTGTGGCTAAGCCATATCTCCACAATATCCTTTCTTCCAGGAGTTGTAGTTCTGCAAGGTTCAGAGGAGAACTTCTGTGAAGTTTGGAAAGTATAAAAAAACAACCCACTCATAAACAGTCAACCACTAGATTCTCCACATGTGATAGCACTTCGCCACTAATTACAATGTTGACTTGTGCTTCAGTCTTCACTGGACTCATTTGATTACCTACAGTGCCCAAGATCTTGATGTTGCTCATGAGCATCATTAGAATTTCTCTGTCCTCCTTCCACTGATTACTGTTTCCACAGGAAATCAAACTCATATCTGAACCACTGTTATTCGCCTTCAATTAAGGTATTGTATGAATTGCTTCCCCTATAGCTGCTATGGCCACAACAACTTCTCCACTGCTAACAAAGACAGTGACAACAGTTGGTATGCAATTTTTTTCTCTGCATATGTTATACAAACCAGTAACTCTGCTCCCTACCACTGATATCGTCAATCACAAAGCTATTTTAATCGAACTGCATGTAATGTGTATCAGGTCACTAAATCATGTACCAGCATCTGGACTAATATTGGGCATTTTGGTGCACCAAATGTAAAAAAAAAACCTTTTGCCAGTGCTTTCAAATAATAATAGTGCTATTCTTTGACATTGTCAGTGGGGAAACATGTGGTCTGTTGATTTAAAATGTGTGCGGAAAAAAAATCCTTCATCAAACTGCAAATATTTTTTTACTGATCACAAGGTTTGGCTCATTATCAAGCCATCTTCAGATCAATCTACAATGTTATTCATGCATGACCCTTATTACAGGATACTATATTTTTCAGAGCTAAGTCTCCCTAGTTAAATAAAGAATCATAAAGTGAAAATCTTTATTGGTTATTTAAAGTGACAACATTAATCACTAATCAAATTTTGTTATAGTGGTCATTTTTCTACAAATATGTACAAACTACTGATGGCAATGATAGTTGAATTGCCCATGAGTTTATGCAAACAAGATATCATTTCTAAGATCCATATCAGGAACAAGGACGCTGACAACTGTAAACCACACATCTTATAACTGTAGTGGTTGATGAGACACAAATTTATGTAGAACTGAATTTTCAGCCTTTTGTAAAGACTAGCTTCCTCGTACACTAATACAAAATTGGACACTTAAGCATAGAAATGATCTAGCTAAATTATGTGTAACCAAGTAGTTGCAAGAACAGTCTTTAACAACAGAATACACTTCATGTTACTGTAAATAGTTTCATGAATTCATGTTCATTTGAAGTAGTTTTTGGTTAACAATACACACACATTGTGCTGGCAGAATACATGGTGCAATGACAAGAGCTAGAGAACAATTAGCCTAAAAATTTTTAGCACTTACGTATGCACAGGCACGTATGTAGTGTTGTGTAATCTGATTGGGAATCATATACACTGTATGAAAGGAGTTTATAAAACAACTGACACCAATCATACCTGTGACTATTTGTGCAGTCCTTTCTATACACTTAATATCTCCTGTAAGTTCCATTTGGTATTGGCGTAACATGTGTGATAGTGGAAAAATACACAAAACAGGTATTTTGCAAGCCACTTCAGGATCCTGCCAGTGAGCAATCTGCTACCTACTTGACCCATGACTGAGCATATGTGATCTTTCGATTTCATATCCCCACAAATTGTTACTCCAAGGTATTTGTGCAGACTGATTTCAGTTGTGACTCATTGATATACAAATCGCACAACGTTATGTTTTGGCATTTTGTGAAATGCACAGTAACGTCTTTCCGAATATTTAATGCTTTAAATGTTGCCATTCTTTGCACCTCTTTTGAATATCATTGAGATATGTTCAGTATTTTATCTGATAGCACTGCATTACAACTGTGTCACATAGAGAAACTCTGAAATTATTATTAATATTGTCTGCTACATCATTAATGTACAGTATGAACAGCAGGCATACCTAAACTCTCCCATGGTATACCTCTTAAGTTCCTTCTACTTCTGTCAATGACTCTCCATCCAAATGACATCATGCCACCTCCTTACCAAGAAAACCTGAGCCCAGTCACAAATTTCCCATTGATATCCCATGGAATTGTACTGTCATTAATAAGTGTTGCTGTGGAAGAGTGTCAAATCCTCTTTGGAAACCAAGAAATACAGCATCCAATTGACTGCCTAGAGTCACGGCTTGCAAGCGTCATGTGAGAAAGGTGTGAGTTGGATTTCACATGATCAATGTTTTCGGACTCCATGCTGGCTGTCATAGAGTAAGTTATTCTGTTAAAAACACTTATTCAGTGCTTATATGAAGGCATATTCAATTTGTACCTGTTGTCCTGCTTTGTTGTTTGATTGTTTGTTGTGGTTTTAAGGAGCAAAACAGCTGGGGTCATAGTCACCAAATTCTGTCCAAATAACATACTAATTGCATGCAGGGCATACAAATTCTCAGACATCTGCACCAAAACAACTATGAACTCTCTATTAAATGAAAAATTCTCATCAAGTTTTGAAGCAGTTGCTGAACACTTAGCATTTCGAGGAGATTAATTGTACAGTTTTATTGACATACCAAAGTATGAAAAGCTCATTGCTTGCAGTTGTAGTTGCTTGCATCGATAGAGAACAGCTCATCATCTTCAAAAGTTTGGGAAAATTAGTCCACCTGACCACTCAATAAAAATCAGAAAAAAAGTGTAATTTCTATCAGTAAATTCAATTAATGGATGTAACAGTTAGTCCTTCGTTAGACTTGCACTGGCAATTAGAATTATTTACTTAATTTGGAATTTTATTTATTGTAATTTTATGATTCACGTTACTATTTCATCTGTACAGTTGTGCCCAATGTGTATCATATTTCGTGTGCAAAGTTGTGAAGTATGTGTTGTTCTCTTGTTCCACTCGCATTTGCTGATCTGCCTTGAGTACAAATTAAGTTCTTTCGATGGCTGTAGTTTGGCTACAGAAAGTATATGCCACAATATTATGAGAACAGAAACGTACTTTTTGTATGAGCTATCTTTCATTCTGTCTACCACTTCTGAACACTTATACTGCTTTATGATAAACAAAATGAATCCTCGGCACATATTCTATTGGAGACTCACTGATAATCTGAAAATTCTACAGATAGATTTTGAACAGGTTTATTTCAAAAAAGGAAGAGGAATTTAGCAATCAGTTGCAATGTACATCTTAAAGTCATGTAAACATATGTTGTCAAAAGCCTGATGGGTCCATATGATTCAATTTAAATGCAATGTTGGTAGCTATTTAACAGCTGAAATCTAAATTTGCAATAAAAATACAGATTCGATTTGCAGATGATTTCTTACTTCTTTTTCCTTTTTTGAAATACATTCTGCAGTCAATCTCCACATGGGTTCCAGTGGAATCAAACTTCGAATAGGGCTATGTTACAATGATATTACATCACATCAGAGGCTGTGGTTACTACCTGGTACTCTGCAGTAAATCCCTGTTTGACAATACTGATGGTGAAACTTCCTGGCAGATTAAAACCATGTGCCGGACCGAGACTCGAACTCGGGACCTTTGCCTTTCGCGGCCAAGTGCTCTACCAACTGAGCTACCCTAGCACGACTCTAGCATGAGTCGTGCTAGGGTAGCTCAGTTGGTAGAGCACTTGCCTGCGAAAGGCAAAGGTCCCGAGTTCGAGTCTCGTTCTGGCACACAGTTTTAATCTGCCAGGAAGTTTCATATCAGCGCACACTCCGCTGCAGAGTGAAAATCTCATTCTGAATACTAACGGTATTGACCATTTCTTTCGTCTCTTTTTTGGTGAATTGCAAACTTGTTTCTATTTACATAGTACATAAGTAAAACACTATTAACACCAGTGGTATGTATTCTTTGGATGTAAAGAAGTAGGTTTCACTTCTTGTGTGATGTATTGAGTTTTGTTACCCAACTGCATGTACAAATCTGTAACATTTCTCCATCAGCTGCACAGTTTGTGCTAGCTGTATTTGGTCAGACTGCTGGCTGGGGCAGTGAGAGCACCGTTTATCCAGTCAGACTTGCTGCACGTCTCTTTGGTTGATTCGAAGGAGGGGACCAAACAGCAAGGTACCATAGGATTAGAGGAGGATAGGGAAGGAAGTTGACCATGTCCTTTCACAGGAACCATCCTGGTATTTACCTGAAGTGATGTAGGGAAATCTCAGAAAACCTAAATCAGGATGGCCAAATGCAGGTTTGAGCTGTCATCCTCCCGAATGCAAGTCACTAACCACTGTGCCATCTCACTCAGTAGTTGCTGCATGATAAGTTGCATGGCAGACCCTGTGAGCACTCTGCCAACATGAACTGGACTGAGGGAAATGCACTGAAGAGTGTGGGAAGTGTCGAAAGTGGAAATATTTTCTGTAGCGTTTTGTAATATGATGCTAAATGCCCATATTAACTGACAAGTATCGGTATGTTTTGTAGCAGCAGCTATACAGCTCTGTGAGAAAGTAATGATTTGAGGTGGTTCTTTGATTCTCTTTAATTACACATAAACTGACAGCACAATTCTACACGAGAGGCCTTAAATGTGGTCTGAATATTACTACTATTGTCACACTGTAATTGAACACACTAACAGTTGTATCATCTGTGCTGTAGACACATAAGTAAATTCAGTCTGAGATCAGAACTGAAGATGTATTGTGACCATACAGTTTATATGGCAGTAATTTGTGTGTGATGCAGTGTACATTAGTTTTATGTAGCACCAAATATGTTCGACCAGGCGTGTTTCAGGAATCAAATAATGTAGAGAACTGGTTCAAACAAGTTAAGGGGACACAGGCAGCTACGTCTTTGATGACCGCTGATGTTTTGTTATTCGTGCCCTGAAAAGTATTGGGTGTTCACCTGTTGAAACATACGCAATTGAGGAGTTTGATGGACTATAGGTGTAAGTCCGCAATATGCATTTCTGGTAATAGTGATTTGAATATTTGCGTATTTATATCTTATTGAAAACCAATGATATTTCAATGGAACAATTCTGTCTTAGACCATACTTTTAACATACAGAATCATTCCTTACAACTGAAGATATTTCTGCTATTTGTGATACGTTATCCAAAATACAATGAGGGGTTTACACACTTTTTCCATCAAAGCATGATACCTCCACAAAATATCATAAAAATTGATTCGGAATATTGCTTTTATTATTTTATTATCCAGTTAAACTGTACATTAACAAAAAATATATGTTCTTGACCATTATGGTTTATGTTCCTGTTCAGGATCAGTAGCTTCTTCACTGTTTACTCTATCTAGAAGGTTTTCATACCAGCCTTTTAGTGTATCAGGAAGGAAGAGCAATAGGTCTTGAATGTCCCTCATCTTTGCTGCTGCTGCTGCAATTAGTTTCTCTATAACAGTGTTTGTTTTGCCCACCTGCAGGATCAGAAAAAAATGAATATTTTCCTAATAGTCTTGGGGTCTTCAAGCTTCTTGAATATAAAGTCATGGAGAGATGAGCAAACAGAGTTTGGAACCTTCTTACCTCCAGACTCCATAAACCAGTAAAAAGCACTTGAACCATCATTATGGCAATGTACATTAAAACCTTGCATCCAGAGGAGCCGTTTATAAAACTGTGCATTCACCACCAGTTTTGGTAATGGAAGGTTCTGTGCACAATCAAATTCTAAGCACAGCATACAGTCATCTGACTTACAATGTGCAGTACGCTGCTTCTATCCTGCATAATACACCTCAAAACAGACTTTTTGCACAACTCTAATCTACGTTTCAGTTCCTTGTTTTCTTCACAATTAAGTCTTGTAGTACTTTCAGAACAAATGTCACCATTGCCTGACATAGGTTGTCTGAATGCAAAGTCCAATGTTTTGAAAAACTTACACGTAGAATAAGGTGTGATTAGATGAATGATGAACATTAACTTCACTTAATGAAGGTTTATTTCGCACTTGCACATACAAGAGCGCAGAGCGAACTGCCTCCGGCCAGAACACATATGGTATATACAGAGGGGTCCAAAAAAATGTATCCACTGTTTAAAAGTCCATAACTGACAAATTAACTGATGGAGTTGTCTCATCTTTGGTAGTGTAATAGTTTGTAGTTCCGGAAATCGCAAAACAAGCATTGTATTGCATTGTTTTGTTTTGTCAGATGACAGTTGCCAGATGGTCAGTGTTTTGTTCTTAGTTGCACCTAGTTACTCGAGTAAACATGGCTGGCGCAAGGCTTACTTTTGATGAAAGGAAGTCAGTTTTGACGTGGTATTTTAAGTATGAAAACATTAATGAGGTTCAACAGCAATGGCGAAATGAGTATCAAACAGAGCCACCGACACGTTTAACGATTCGATGCATTCGAGACAAATGTGAAGCCGAAGGCTGCGTTACAGATGTACACAAACAACGATCTGGACGACCTGTAACAGTAACGAGTCCAGCTAACTCCCGCCGTGTGTTACAACAGTTCACTCGCCACCACAGAAGTCTGTGAGGCAGCGTGCCCGTAAAACTAGAGTGAGTTGCTCAAGTGTTCAACGTATTTTTAAGACAGCAATGTGGAAGTGCTACATCCCACGATTGCTACACACAATGAATGAGGATGACCCAGATTGTAGAATGGAGTACTGTAAGTGGTATACTAACATGGTGTGCAACGATGAAGAGTTTGCAGAGATGATTGTGTGGTCTGATGAGGCACAGTTCAAACTCAGTGGTGCAGTAAATCGCCACAATTGCATCTGCTGGGCCGCCGAAAATCCGAACGTCCACGTAGACAAAGCTGTGAATTTGCCAGGAGTAAATGTGTGGTGTGGGTTGTCTTACCGGGGCTTGATTGGGCCATTCTTTTTTGACAGCACAGTTATTGGTGAGGTGTACCTTCATAAATCCATTTTACCTGCCATCCGAGACTTTTATGGAGACGGAAGAGTTTACTTTCAACAAGATGGTGCCCCAGCCCATTACCAAAATCGTGTTAGGGCGTATCTCGACGAAAATCTACCAGGAAGATGGATAGGCCATAGAGGTGCTGTGGAGTACCCACCACGTTCCCCAGACCTAACTCCTCTGGAATTTTGCCTGTGGGGAACACTAAAGGACGTCGTTTATCGACAAAAGCCATGCACATTGGATGCACTTCGAGAATCCATCGTATATTCATGTGCAAATATCCAACTGAACATGTTGCAGTCAGTAGTTCGTGTTGCAGTTCAGTGGCATCGTTTGTGTGTGGATGTTAATGGTGACCATTTCGAACACCTACAGAGGTATCTTTAAGATGGACTTTAAGCTACAATTTCACCAAAAACGAGACAACTCCGTCAATTAGTTTGCAAGTTATGGACTTTTACACAGGGGATACATATTATTGGACCCCTCTGTATACAGTTACAGAACATTCCAGAACAATGATTCTTGACATTTGTGGATACTTCTAGAATGTACTTGAACCGAATATAGAAATTCAAATTTTACAGTTCAGGTGAGTTTCGCACTCACAACCCTCCACCCAACACTAGTATCATAACCACTATGCCAAAGTGACTGTGCTACTCAGCTTGTTCTATGACATTGCTCCCTCCTTAAGGGAACAGTGTCTCACTGTTACGTCCTCCTAGTCCAGGAACCAGTCATCGGTCCTCCATACTCCGACTCCCGATGACTGATGTTCGCCATGGTGGTGATCTTCTTAGAACTTGCTTTGCCACTACGCTCTTCATCACCTTTCCACTTGTTGCCTGTAGCTGGAGCTTTGAATTTACCCTTGGTTGCAGCATCCTTATAGGGCTTCAATTCAAGGATGTGGACTGTATCTCTGATCTTTCATCATCTTGTGTCAGGGTCGAAATCTTCAACTTCGTAAGTAACATCAGACAACTGTCTTACAACCTTATAAGGTCGAAAGTAGCGCCTGAAGAGCTTCTCAGAGAGACAAACCTTTTGAACAGGAGTGAAGATCCAGATGAGGTCACCAGGCTGGTAGACAACAGGGTGGTGTCTTGCGTGATACCTTCAGCGATCGTTTCCTTGAGCCTACAGCATGCGGAGTTTATCTAACTGCCGAGCTCCCTCAGCTCTGGTTAACACCTGGCCAATGTATTCGTCATCTTCGTCATCTGGATGTAACAGAAACATAGTGTCCATCGTCGTAGTCGCCGCAAACCCATGTACCAGGCGTAAATCCTGTGGTGCGTTGTTTGGCGGTGTTGTAAGCAAACATCATGAAAGGTAGCACCTCAACCCAGTTGCCCTGTTCAACATTGATGAACACTGACAGCATGTCGGCCAAGGTCTTATTAAGGCGTTCAGTAAACCTGTTACTGTAGTTTGCGGATGGTAGGCAGTCGTCATGTGTTGAGTAATGTTGCACTGACAGTTTATCTCTGTCACAAGATTCGATTGAAAAACTTTCCCTCAATCCGTAATTAACGACCTTCGGACACTGTGTTTAAATAGTGTCTTCCACAATGAATTTGGCTACTTTGAATGCTTTGGCTGTTTTCACAGCATTAGTAATGGCATAGTGTGTCAGATAATCAGTGAAAACAGTAATCCATCTATTGCCACTAGCAGACGTTGGAAATCGTCGGAGGAGGTCAATCCCAACACGCTGGAAAGGTGTTTCGGCTGGTGGAATTGGTGTGAGTCAGCCAGGTGGTTTCTGAGGAACTGCCTTTCTCCCCTGACACTCTTGACAGTGCAACACATAGTGACAGACACTCCTAAATATACCTGGCCAGAAAAATCTCTTGCGGATATGCCTTAATAAATCCTAAATTTCTGGCCTCAGGTGTGTCATGGAATTTCTGTAGAACATCTAAACGCATGTGTTTAGGAATCACTGGTAGCCACCTCTTTCCAAATGGATCAAAGTTTTTCTTGTAAAGTAATCCATTAACTACCTTCAATTGCCCTTTCGCATCCTCTGACCAATTTAAGGCAAGCATAATTTGGGATATCTTGGTGTCCTCCTCCTGCTCAGGATAGAGAGATCCTGGCGTGCAGTGAGACAGTCACTATCTTCATCAAAGTCTTGATGGTCTTGCACAGGGTTTCTTGAGAGACAGTCAGCACCTTGGTGTTTTCTTCCAATTTTGTACACTATGGTAATGTCATACTCTTGAAGACGTAGTGCCCACCTGGCGAGTCGTCCTGTTGGATCCTTGAGACCTGTCAACCAACAAAGTGAATGATGGTCTGTAACAACTGTGAATGGCCTTCCATAGAGATACTGTCGAAATGTGCACATGGCCCAGATCACAGCAAGACATTCTCTTTCTGTAGTTGAGTAGTTTCTCTCGGCTTTTGTAAATGTCGTAGAAGCATGGGCTAAAACCTTCTCTTTCCATCCAAAATTTGCACCAGAACAGCACCGATCCCATACCCACTGGCATCTGTGTGTAGGTCTGCAGGTGCTCTCTGATCATACAGACCAAGTACAGGGTCAGGCGTCAAAGCTTTTCACAGCACATCGAAACAATCATGTTGAGCACCATACCAGATAAATTTAGCATGGGCTTTTAATAACTCTTGGAGTGGCCTGGCTTTGATACAAAAATCTTTGATAAAACGACAGTAATAAGAACATAATCCGAGGAAGCTTCCCACATCTCCAATACTTTTAGGAATAGGAAATACCGTTATAGATCTCACCTTTCCTGGGTCTAGCCACACACCTTCGGTTGACACAAGGTGTCCAAGTATTTTGATTTGTTTTGCTCCAAAGAGACACTCTCTTGGATTAAGGTTCAGTCCACCTTGTTGGAGACACTTAAGAATGGCCCTCAGTCTTTTGACGTGTTCATCAAATGTCTCTGAGAACACTATAATGTGAACTAAATAACAGAGACACATCATCCACTTCAGGTGACTTAGAAGATTATCCATCATCCGTTCAAAAGTTGCTGGTGCATTACACAAACCAAACGGCATCACCTTAAACTCATACAGGCCATCAGGGGTGAAGAATGCAGTTTTCTTGCGATCAACCGCATCTACTTCGATTTGCCAGTATCCCAAGTACATGTCTGCGGGTGAGAAAATCTTAGCCCACTTCAGACAATCTAGTGTATCATCAGTTCGTGAAAGGGGGTTAACGTCCTTTTTCGTTATCTTATTAAGCTTCCTGTAATCAACACACAAGCGCCAACTGCCATCCTTCTTCCTGACGAGAACCACAGGTGACGACCATGGGCTCTGCGAAGGCTGAATGATGCCATTCTTCATCATTTTCTCTATCTGGTCATGAATTATTTGACGTTCCATTGCTGACACATAGTATGATCTCTGGCTTATTGGTTGATGGTCTCCAGTGCTAATCCGGTGCTTCACTGTTGATTTGTTTAATTTGCTCTTCACCTGTGGATTGAAGCATTCAGAGAACTCTTGAAGAACGGCAAGTAGCATCTTCTGTTGTTCCTTAGTAAGATCAGGTGATAGTCAAGCTAGAAGATCTTGTCTTGTAGTGGTAGCGCTAATTTCACTCAGAGACTCGGCATGGGAGGTTTCTATGACACTCAGCTGTTCTGCAATTAACGGCTCGTTGTTTGCTATGCACATGCATCTTGGAAGGATCTGTAGTTCTCGATGACGATTAACTATCCACAAGTCATTGAATCCATTCTTAATCAAGACAATGGAGGCTGGGATGACCATGTTATTCTTCAGTGGTACGCTTCTCTTACATTCCACTACAAAATCCGTGGGTTGATGCGTGGCATGACATGTGACAATTACCTTTCTAGCGCTGACTGCAGGAATGATCACCTCATCCAGCACACATAATCTCCTCACACTCGGATGCATATCTTCCTGTCCACATCTCGTCTAGCACAATCTTTGAGTGACCACAATCTATAATTGCTTGAGAAGCTTTCAAAAAGTCCCCTCCGAGAATGACGTCATGACTATACTCTTGTAAGATGATTAATTCTAAGGGCCCTGTATGGACACTTATACCCACACAAATGACGCATCTTCCCGTAGGTTTTAAATATTTTACATTAGCCACATTCAGCAGAGATGTTTTGTTGTTGACAAATACGGTTTTCTGCAACTGGCGATGGTACTTCTCCGAAATGACTGAATATGATGCTCCAGAGTTCACAAGAGCTTGGGCTGGTCGAGGATATTGACGTAGTTTCCTATCATTTTTGTGATGATTGACAGCGGAGGATTTTTCTCTTCAGTGGCCTCACCTCCAAGGAAGGTCGCACCCTTTAGTTTTCCAGGTTGCACTGGCTAGATGATTGGCTGGAGCTTCTAAACAGCGATGGAGACCTTGATCAGTGTGTTGGGGAGCATCCTATCCAGCAGATAGCTTGCAGCAATGGTTACCTACATCATCCTGCACCCACATCTTCCTGTTCATCTTTGTCGTCCTGGATTTGGCATCGGCTAAGATTGGTCTGCAGTCTTCTGGCGCAGGAGTCGTCAGATATCAACCACCTTTCTCGACAATAGTGCACCACATGTCTTGGTCATCCACCGTGGAAACATACTGGCTGGTTATCCTGGGTCCTCCATACATCGGTCTTCCTTGGTGCCCAACCGGGTTCCTCACATGGCATTGTAGGAATGTAACTTTGTCTGGGTCTCGAATTTTTCACTGTTTTAAAGGGAAATGAAGGGAGAGAGATTGGGTTCAATGTCTGTTCCTCCCTTATGACCCCTTGAAGCGTCTCGGTTTTTTGCTCGCGGTGCAATCCAAGTGCCTTCTGAACTTCCTCTCTCACTGTCTGACGAATAACACTTGTGAAATCAGTTTCTTCCTCCATCACAGACGTCAATATGGCGTTTGGAAACTGTTCAAACTTCTCGTGTGTAATTCTTTTTTGATGCATTGTCTCGATATACTGCTGGCACCTTTTTATGAAGTTGTCTGCTGTCGAAGCCTGCTTCAGGAGTAGGGCTTGATACATGTCCTCAGCAACACCCCTCACGAGATGTGCAACCTTATCTTCCTCCTTCATTCTAGGATACACAGCTTCAAGACGTCTTTAATGTGAGACGCTGTAGTTTCTCCTGGTCGGTGTGCCCTGCACTTTAATTTATCTTCAGCCTTGCACTTCTGTCATTGTACGTCACGAAAATACTTGCGCAGTTCCTTACCAGCTTGTGAATGTCTAATTGTTGTTCTCATGGCATTGTTTGGCAGTGACCTCCAAGTAGAAAAAACGTTAGCCAAACACACCCCATTTGTTAAATTTGGCTATACGCTCATGTACCTTCAGCCACTTGCTTGGATCTTGGCCATCATCACCAGAGAACCCAGAAGGATGTCTCATGTGGTGGCACACAGTTGCTGTCATCACAACAATCCTCTTCTTCTGCTGTCTCCGATAGACTGCGATCTGTCGAGTAGGGCTCAAACTCGGGTATCTCGCCACGTAAACAGCGGCTCTGTCGGGGCCTGATGGGAGCCTCTGTATCGTCGATAATGAGTGCTACCACAAGTTCCAATACCCGGCGCCTCCACCAGAATAATGTCACATAGAAGAAGGTGTGATTAGATGAATGATGAACACTAACTTCACTTAACGAAGGTTTATTCAGCACTTGCACATACAAGAGCATGGACCGAACTGCCTCTGGCCAGAACACATACGGTATATATATAGTTACAGAACATTCCAGTACAAAGATTCTTGACATTTGTGAATACTTCTAGAATGTACGTCAACCGAATATAGAAATTAAAATTTTACAGTTCAGGTGAGTTTTCCACTCACGACCCTCCATCAGCATTCTAGTATCATAACCACTATACCACAGAGACTGTGCTACTGAGCTTCTTCTGCGACAATATGCATGATATTTCATGTCAGCTTGACTACCATATTTTGCCAAGTAGTACTCTTTAAAGAAGATGAATAATATCCTGATATTTAAATGTGGGTCCTCAAAATACAACTTGCTTGATTTTGATGCTGTATAATGTGAATTTGTGTAAGGAATTGTTACTAAATGCTCCTTAATGAACTCCCAAATCGACTTGCCTTTTTATGAGGTCTATTTTCACGCTTACCTTTTCTTTTTTCATTATCACCTTGCAGACTCTTTGTCTGTACTGTTCTTAAATACTTTTTAGAAATGTTCAGCACATGAAGGACCAAATTTCTGCAGACAGGCACTTCACAACCTTGGAGTGAAAATGAATACACCCATACTTTTTTTTTCTGTTGTTAATTTTGGGCATCTTCCTTAATACTTTAAATCCTTTCTCTCCACAGAGAAAAATTTATCACCACAACAATAAAAGAGATTGAATATTGTTTCTTGGATCTTGCCTCTCACTATTGTACTGCACTCTTTTGGACAACATGGATCTACAGGTCCAATTTTTTTTTTTTGTGCCCATGACGATTCTTTTCCTGTTTCTATAATTTTCCCCACTGTTTCTTCTCTTCTTTTTGTATGTAAAGTCATTTTTAGATTCATTGCCACTCACTTCTCTCATTTTATCACATAATTTAACACACAACACAACTCACAGTCGACATACAACCCATAAGTGGTAAACAAGATGGTACCAGTGTGTCATCCACTGCCTTCTTAAAATGACTGCTTAGCCTACACGAAAGACATTGAGCCAAAATTTCCTGGGCGGTTAATTTAAATGTGGATGTATCGATTCAGCACTTTGCCTGAGAAAGGGCGTAAAGCCAATTACACCCATAGTTCATCACACTCCTCAATTGTCTGAGACATCACACTGCTTCATACCTGTGTGTGAATATTCTATGCACTAGTAGAAACTGACATTTTAGGCACAAAACTGGTGTTTATTGGTAATGAAGGAAGTATTTTAGAATTATTGTTGACTTTTACAATATTTGCTCAAGAAAATTATTTTAATTGTTTCCTCAAAAGGAAGTTTGCTTACATTAGTTTACGGGTATCTCTTGTTGTCATGCTTGTTGAGAAGTTACTAGAGCAGTAATATGTACTTGGTAATGGCGTGCAGCAAATGAGTGACAAAGGTACTAATTGTTTATACTCTTTACTTTAAAAATTATAAAAAGTCCTGTACCAAATTGTATTTGTTTTACTAACATTATGTTAACATTACTTCAGCATCTCGACAACCTGCTGCTTGTTGAACAGCCTGGCAAGGTCCACGGGGGTGTTCCCCTCCTCATCCCTAGCCTCCTTGTTGGCTCCCGCCTCGAGCAGCTCAGCTACTGCCTCTGCATGGCCATTCATCGCTGCCCAGTGCAGTGGAGTTTGCCGCCACTGATCCCTCGCGTTAGGGTCAGCCGAGGCTGTCAGAAGAAGCCACACCACAGTCGCGTGGCCCCAGCAGGCGGCACAGTGCAGAGGTGTGCTCTGCCACTTGTCTCTGGCAACCACGTCTGCACCACCTTCCAACAGGCTCCTCACAGCCTCCACGTGTCCCTCCAGTGCCGCACAGTACAGGGCGGTCCACCCACGTCTGTCCCCCGCATCCACATCTGCACCCACAGACAGCAACGCTCGCAGCTCCTGCACTGATCCTGACTTAGCTGCCTGCTTCAGCCTCCTGGCTTTCTCCTCTCCAGAAAGACTCCTGCACAGAACATGAACATTCTTACACTTTACTACAAACACATACTCCAAATGAAGAAAACTATCATAGAAGTGAATGTGGAAGCAGTTGTGAAAACACATCAGCCCAGTGACAAATCAGAAATCTAGAAAGATCCCTTATAAGATACAGAATAGTTTGGAAATCAGTATATGAAGTAGAAATGCATAGCAGTAACCAATCATCAAAGTTTTCACCCAGTTTCCATTAAACATTCGCTTTACTACTAAACTTGACACATTATGCATTCGCATTGTGTCGAGCATCTCTTTCAGTGAAGCACAAAACTGCTTAACACAGATAATAGTCGTGTGTATGTGTGTGTGTATGTGTGTGTGTGTGTGTGTGTGTGTGTGTGTGTGTGTGGTGGTCACCTCACCTATAACACCTGCAAATGGAACACACAAATCACATCACATCTCTATATTTTTTAAGAAAACTTCCTGATATGTTAGCAAAAGATTTCGGTCTGTTTATTCACAAGCTTCATGACAAGCACATCAAGCAGAAAAAAATACTGATACCAGAGAAACATTTCATCAAAATGTTTTACATGTAACAATTATACTAATTTGCCTCACCTTACCCCCCTTCCTACACTCAAACCCACTTGTTGGAGTGTGCACACATGCACAGATAAACATGCTTGCATGATAACACTCACATGCAATTAGTCGCTCGTGCACGCGCGCACCCACACACACTCCCACACAGTTTTCAACTAAATCCTAGTGGCTGCCATGCATCTAACGGCAAGTAAATCTCGGCTTCATGACAACACTGTGTATCTCATACTGTTTATATATGTAGAGAGAAATGGCACCTTGTCATTGGCACATCACTGCCTTATTACAATGAACATAGTAGACACCATATACATTATAATTATCCGGGCTGTTATGCCGTGGTCGGTTGATGAATTCTGTGGTGAATCACCACAGAAAAAAATACTGATACCACAGAATTCATCAACCAACCACGGCATAACAGCCCGGATAATTATAATGGACATGATATTTCTGGCCGTGAAAGTTTACATTTTAGTATCATAATAGACACCACAAACAATCTGTCTGATATGGCGAGGAGTAAGATAAGGCGAGTTCTTTATAAAGGAAAGGCAACTAACGATAAAGTGCTTTTATTATTCCAACAAGGGAGACATGATATCTGATATATCCACTAACCACAAACCAAACTCTTACACTTTTTCTATGAATATTATATACACATGAAGATACTGATGTTGCTGTCCAACTGGAAGTGAATTTGCACAAACAAATTAAAGACTATGAGCTCAGGCATTTCATATGCTCAAAATGGACATCGGTGTTTTGAAAATTAGTATGAATATACACAAATCATAAAAACAAAACTTGACAGGAACATTAAAGAATGAACCAATCATCAACAAAAAAACGTTTTTTGATCTTTCCTATTAGATGCTGAGATAGATAATGTGAATTTTGAATGACTGTACAGTGGTTGGTAGTGATTTTGACCCCATCCTCCCTCCTTCCCATTGCATTCCTAGCAATGGCACTGTTGGATGTTGTGAGCCTGTTTTGCCTGCTTATTGAGTGTGCACCACTTCACATGGACACAAAGTCTGGTACGGAACCCTATCAGTGCTAATACTTCCTTTCAAAACACAGAAGGGGTGTAAGTGGTGTCTACTAATGTAAAACATTCTACGAATAAGTGTCGCGCCCCCGAACTGTGGAATCAGCCACTTTGGTATGGAGCAACCAAGGTGGTTCATGTACAGACAGTTGCCACTGAGTCTACCAACAATGCTGTTGCTTTGGCTGTCAGCTGCAAACTGGTTTAGATCAGTGTGACATTTCAAGACATTTACCCTATCTCCTACTCTCATTATTATTGTGAATTCTGTTGGACTAACAAGTTAATTATCAGCTGGCTGTCTCATAGCTCCCTATGCAAGAAACCTCCTGCTCCAGTCCAACAGATTGTAACACGCCCGGGACCGTGCGCCCTGTCCACACCACGCACCTTATAATCCCGTGGTGGTCGTATTGTTCTGCTCCACACTGCTGCTGGCTTGCCTGAAATTATCTATCGAATTATGCAAGCGGGTTTAGGGGAGCCACTCAACGTTAAAACACAACACTGTTCGACGTCTGGTATGAACAACTATATTCTGAGACGATTAAAGGAAAATCGCAGGTTGCACTGTTTACATTCTAATTCAGAAGTGTTATCCCAATTAATGGATGATTAACAGTCCACAATATCATTCGGACGAGCATACGCGTAACCGACACGATGCGGGTGATTGTTGATAATGCGGAAGCCGAATGATTGCACGAAAGTTCTTACGCTCGTCATGCATACACAGATATGTGGTACCAGTCCTCTTTGACACTAGTAATGATATTTTCACACTGTTCATAAAGTTATTTTTTCAGTTCTCTGTTCTCACTTATACAAGCGTGCACGTAACAGTCGCGGCACGGCTGATTGTTGATAATGTTGAAACGCGATGACCGAACGCACGTTCTCACAATCGCTACAAATCACTGGCACTTGATTGCACTCTTTTATGGTAACTAATTTCTATTGATTCACATCAGTTCATTCTGGGACACCAAACACGGAGCGGGTGACTGGTACTGTACGGTACGACATGCAACGATAGTATACACAAATACATTATCAGCAGCGCTGCTCATTTTTACAGCCTGACGCACTTTCATCTGAACTATTTACTTATTTTATCATTTTATTGTAATAGCACTTGTAGCAATACTTCAACTTCCACGCTAACAGTGCCTCTCACATTGTTGTAACCGCAGGAACAAGCCAAGTCTAATTGCAGTACCTTAAGAATAGTGCGTAGGACGAAGTTAAAATTGTAGCGTGGGATGCCAGGCGTGGCAGAAGGGCCAGCCGAGGCGGCACTCGAGCTGCAGGGCAGCTGGGTGCTTTGATAAGAAAGTAAACAGCTGGTAGATACAAACGAGGGTCTGTGCAGGGACTCATGATAAGCATTCAATTAAGAATATCAACAGTAAGCATTCCTGGCTAGAGAGAGAGGTCTGGGAGTGGAGAGAGAAAGAAAGAGGGCCCTTGGTGAGGACCACACTACGTCACGAGGAGCCAATGAAGGGCTCAGGACGCAGTGCATGACCATATAGGGAGAGGCGCCTCTGCCCCTCCACTCAGCCTCTGAAGAACAATAGCAACAACAATGTTTTAACGATACCAAATAAGGACACGTTGCCTTCGACGCTACGTCAGGCCAAGCGCTGGCGGGGTCGAAGGGGAAACGCTAACAAAACCCGAGAGCACGCCGCTCTGGGGCTTGTCTGGTCGTATCGGGTCTTGTCTGGTGAGGGCGAAGAGTTAGATAGCAGCAGCCGACTTGGGCTGGGGAACGGGCTGTAGGCAGGCAGCCGGAGATAGTCGCTGGAGAGCGTCAGGGCGTAGCCGCGGGACTTCTAACGTAGGGTGTTAAGAAACGTTGCAGAACTTCTAGTAGGCAGTCGGAACGGTGGAGTCAGTCACCGTCTCTGTATTAGACTTGGCCTTCCTGTGAGTGCAACCACCGTCAGATAGGGCGATTTGTATTCACTTAGAATAAACTGCAATTTATTAAAGTTATCACGACTTTAATTTCTATCACCTTCCTAGCCTTGTGAAAACCAGGGATTATTACATCTTAGCCAGATCAAAAGTCTCGCTCTCATTACGGTCAACCGGCTAGAATCCCATCCACGAACTGTGTCGCCCAATCCCTCGCAATACCCACGCTTGGGACGCGACAACATGCAGAGCTACACACTACACAACATAACAGTTCCGTGTCCCGCGCTCAACTCTCTACAGACGCGGCTGCCTGCAAAGATACTCCACAACTAAACCAGCGATATGACAATACGCTTACAAAATCTTCTCAGTGGCTGAGCTACTTTTCTGTATGGTGGGACATTCATAAGGGTACTTCTGTGCCTCTGAATAATTGGCTGTTAAGAGGTTGGGAACCATTTACTCTAAAACTGTTGTTGAAGCAGCCATGTGTGTCATCTGCAGAGGGAGAAGTTTCCACTTTTTGACTGTGTGTTGTTACTGGCAGCAATGTCAACCCGTAGGGCTGTGCATGGGGTGTGAACTGAGTACAGCTATGCCCTACACCCTGAATAGTTGTGGAATGAGATGGGTCATCAAGTGGTTTGGTGGGTGTTGTTCCTGTCCTTTGTGTCACTGCATATGATGAATGACTCGCAGTCAGAGAGACAATTAATCACACACACGATTATACAAAATGTCTTCACACCTACTTCGTCATTCTCTCAAGAATACTACATGCTTATGAACATCATTAACAGCAATAGTTCAGTCCAAAATGCTGCAGTGTTACCAACAATCTGCTTTTACATATTACTCACTGCTCAGCCATATTCGAATTATTTTACATTTATGAAGTTTGAAAAAATACTAAAAGCTGAAAGGAGAAACCTGTAGTTAGAAAAATACCAGGGACACTAGCTAAAGAAACAAAATTATTACGCTTCAAATACTCTGAACTTTATCATTTTGGAAACAAGATGTTTCACTGATAATTTCTAACTTTAGTTTTCTTCTCTTTTTCTCTACTGAAGTAAAATATTACAAAACTATTTCATCTAAAGATATCTGAATGTAACAAAAGGCTAATGTCAAAAAAATCAGTTATGATGAGCAGATTTTAAGAAAACATACCTTACATGGACAAAAAATTTAGTCAAGTCATTTAAATACATTTGAATCAAGTTAATGAATCAACAGTGATAAAATTAGAAAAGATGTAAAGACATGGAATGATACCCAATCAAAACATTCTGTGTGATTAGCCTGTAGTGATACCAGAAAATTTTTGTCACATCAAGTGAGAATATAGATTTTTTTTTCTTAGTGCAAGCAATCTGTAAACTATCTTCTTAATCCTTAAGTGTGAATAATAATTTAAAGGAAATCTTTATTCCTGAAACATGAATAATTTCAGCCTTCCTGTTTCTTCAAATCATGATTTTATTTTCCTTCTTCTAAAATGAAAAAAAAATAGACTAAAATCTTGCTTTCTCACTATTACAAGTTTATTCTTAAAAATAACTCTGTAGAATTGCTCGTTTAAAATGCAAAAATCTGGCTTCATCAGAAATATGTTAGTCATTCTTATCCAAAAAAAACAAAAAATCTTGCTTCCTGGCAAAAAAAAGTCAAAGCAAATTCTCTTTAATATGGACTTCTGTGACAAAATACCTGATGTAATTCACCTTGGAATCCATATGTGCATAGCATACATAAAAGAAAGAGGTATCATCATATTTAGTATCTTTTGTTGTTTAGGAGTATTTAATTTTTTTTCACTCGTAGATGATACTCGGAATTTCTTTCGATTCCGCAGATATGAATGCTTTCTGTTGACTGTAGCAGCTTCCATAAATTGTCCTCGCAGCCACGTCACAGTGCTGTGCTCAGTGGAGGGGGGTTCATTCAATCCAATGGAAGTTATGGTTCAGTTCAGTGTGCCTCTCATTTTCACGTGTGATCAAGTCTCTTTTTGCCCCTCATCCAGTTCCACATGGGATTGTGATGACTAAATGACGTTCTGGGCACTGTGGACCTGGGCTTAACAGAATCCTGCTGCATAACTAATCTACAGTAAGAAACACACCTATCCTTGCCTCATACCAGCTGGCTTGGAATCATGCTGCCTGTAATGGAATATGAACATTTTCCTTGTAAGCAACTGGTTTCCATATAAAACTGTCAAATATAACCTAGTTGAGGATTTATCATCAACCGTTACACGATATTTGAATGTAGGATTGTGGTTGTTTTGAAGTGTTTTCCTGCTCTTCCTGATGTTCAGCGTTACTGCTTGATCTACGCCTAATGGTACTTGCTTGCACTATGGCATTCAGGTTCTAAAGACTGTATTTACGTTACCTTACCATACAGTCTACCACCAATTTTTCCTCTTAGCAAATGTAATGATTATTGGAAAGACTGTTTCTAAATAATTAATTTCAATGATGTTTCTGTTCATCAAGGTTATTCATTGGAGCTTATTCTAAATTATTGTGTCGTTATCTTTTATTGGTGCATATACTGCATTTTGTTTCTACTCTTAATTATCTTAAATCATGTATCTCAGGTTGGGTAAGGTGTTAGATCTAAGGAACATTTCTACTCAGTTATGTTAATCTTAATTATGATTATGATGTTAAGGTGCGTTTACACTGCCATTTGTATCGGCACATGTATGAGATACATGTATATGCGACTTTGCGACATGTATCGCGACTTGTATGAGTTGACAAGTATCAACCTTATACGTGTATGAGCGTGCGTTTACACTGGTTGATATGTATCACTGTGCGATAGCTTTCGACGACGATTTGGAAGATTTCACATTTTTATGTGCTGGTACACTTGCTCTTTTAGAAGATGATAGGAAGAAAAGGCGGAGGAAGCGTAGTTGGTGGCAGAGAGAGTTTCTCGCGAATTAACGCTAAAGGATGGCGCATATTTTAGAAATTATGTTAGGATGAGTATGGAGGATTTCCGCGGTTTGTTATCACTTGTGGCTCCTCTTGTGTCCAAGACCAACACAAACTTTCGGGAAGCGATTCCACCAGAGGATCAGTTGGCAGTAACACTCCGTTTTTTGGCCACTGGGGATTCCTCTTGAAACGAAGATTTCATTACAAAACATTTGCATTGTCGCGCGATTGCTAATGCCAACGTCTCACACACGATTGTCGGCATCCGTTGTCAACATTATCACGCGAGGCCGCCGGAATAATAGCAAAAAATTGATATACGTGCCAGATGCATGAAAAAATTATACAATGTATTACATACTCTGATATATATAAAACTTTTATCTTCACTTTCCAAACTTGCACAATGGCCTCGCAAACACGAAGAATAATGTTGCATATGGCACTTTTTGATGTTCTATGCAGGTACATTAACGTCGAAACGATAGTCGGCACCTCCAAAACTCAAACAGCCGCCAAAGAGCCTGGTACTACGCATGCGCTAATCATCAAAATAAGCGGCAGGCGACAAGACGACAGGAAATGATAGTACTGCGCATGCGCGAGTTCTTCAAATGTCGCTCATACATGTCGCGTATATGGCCAAAAAGCGATATACAAAATGTATACGCGACATGTATGAGCTCAAGGGTCCGCATACAAGTTCCGTGAATTTTTGTATGAGGTGATGTATCGCGACATGTCAAATTGACATGTCGCTCATACATGTCGCGATACATGTATCCCAGTGTAAACGTACCTTTAGATGTCACACACAGCTTCTCACCCTGTGATTTCCTACGATTCACATTCACTCCTTTTGCCTAGATATCATTTGTTTTGTTTCTCTAAATCATTCTTCTTCTTGATCAGCAAATAGACTTGACATTCCTAACATCACCTTCCTGTTGATAACCTTGGGCCTTTGTAGCATTTTAAGAGGTGGTTCACAGTAGTCGCATACAATATTACTGAAAGAAGTAATCCCTGCCAAATCACGCTTTTTATTGATAATGGTGTCATAAAGAGGTGCGCTAAAATTTTTTAATCCACATATTAACAATCTGCTATCATGCAGTAATGATCTATTTTAGTACTCTGGGATAGACTTCACAAGTCCCTCAGCAAGATCTCCAAGAAATATTGTTCTGACAAAGTTCATTACGCATATGTGTGGAGTTGGTGCCAGTTATGAACTTAGCTCCTCGCATAGTTCCGAAGATAACCCACCAATCCTTGCTACCTTATTTTTTGAAGGTGATTTGGTCTTCTAGCACGTTTCTCATTTTCTTGTTTGGTGAAACGGGGTAGTAGTATGCTGTCATTACCTTTCACAGAAATTCTGCCTGTAATTGTAGTCTGCTGCCACTCTACTTCTCTCTGGATTTCCACACAGATTGGTAAAATGCATAAACAAATTTGTTTTGTAATCCACTTCCTGTGTCTGGCGTCGTGCTGCATCCTCATCTGTTAACTGTCTCGCTGGCGTTGACTTTGCCCTTTCATTTTCTTGTACGATGTGGAAAGCTGATGTTTGTTCTTCACTGCAATTATTTGCCACGATTGTCTTAACTGTAAAAAATTGTCATCTGTTTATCACAGTCACCCTACCCTCTCTCCAGCAGCTCTTGACTGTCCCCCAACCCTATCCTGCTACCCTTCCCCTCCCTGCCCCAGCCTCCTCCTTACCCCCACTCAGTTGCCACTCCCATCCTGCACTGATGCTGTTGCTCACAGTGTGCCTTCATCTGACAGAGGCTGCAGTCATGTGTGTGAGTTGCATTTCCGTCTGTGTGTATGTGTGTGTATTTTCGACAAAGGTCTTGTTGGCCGAAAGCTTATATTGTGACAGTCTTTTCGTTGTGCCTAAGTGCAACTCAGTATCTCCACTATATGGTGAGTAGCAAGTTTTCTTTTAATAATATTGTTATATCCCATCCTGTATTTTCCATTGTTTGATTTACAGTCACTTTTGTCATTTAAATCCTGAAAACACAGCACATCTGTCACTCAATTTGGGGAAAGTGATTGTACCAATTGGTACAAAGTATCTCATATTGCACTCAAAGGAGAAATACGTTCAGCTGCCACACGTCACTTCTGCCACGGTATATTATTTTTTGTGGTCAGTAGTCCATCCAAATCTGTTAAGTGGTGTGGCCTAAGAAGCTGACTGGCCACATTTCTCCATCCTCTGTGGAATGGATAGAAGACTTAAACAGAAGTAGAAACGTTTGTGTGTACATATGGCCAATTATCTATATTTTCTCAGTTTCAGATACTTTTTTGATGTCACACATTTTCTTCATTTCTGTCTTTTCTTTTTCAAATTTCCAGCTTGGATCTGCAGGTGTTTTTTCTTTTCAAATGTTGTCTTCTGGTGGCTAAATGAAATGCTCAAAATGTCTACCATTAGTTTTTAAATGTCATATCATGGATTGACTTACTCATTTCTATTTCCAGCTGTCTACAGTATCTGCTGAAAGCCTTGTACACATTGACAAACAATGTCAACATTCACAATAGCTCTTGAATACACTATGTTCTTCAAATGCCCCCAAATAAATATCTGTTGGATCAAGATCAGGAGATTGAGGAGGCCAACATGGTGTTATCTCACAATTTCCCAGTTTAAAATTGTTCTTTGCCGAGAAAATGAAGTTGTTCCCACCATGCATGAACCACATACTCTGACATAAGTGTAGTGGAATATGTTCCATTAAACTATTTAAATATTCCATTAAAAAGTTCATTTACCATTACCATGCAACTTCCAAAAACAAAAAACATTTGAAAAGAAAAAAAATACCTGTAGAATCAAGCTAGAAATTGGAAAACAAAGACAAATGAAGCAAACATGTACCAGCAAAAATTAGACTATTTATTTATTCATTTACTTCTTGTTCCAGTGATCCATGTTGTGGCAATATCACTGGATGTGGAAAATGTCATAAATCTATGGTAGCACATAAAAACAAAAGATGATGATTTCATATTACAGTAAACAGTAACTTAGGTTCTACTACAGAAATCAATTTTGAGAAATAAATAAATATTACAAAATAAGAAGTGTTACAGAAAATAAATATTTCAAAATGTGTGTTTACAACAAAGAGTAGTCAGGATTAAAAATGTAGATTTGGGCATATATTTGCATTTAACAATACAAGAAATGCTAAGCACTATATTGTATAAAATGATCCTTGTAATAGGAACTGTCTTAAGGTTAGTTTTTTTTTTTAACAAGAGCTCATCTTCAACCCAACACACATTTCTTGAAGGGCATTTAAAGTATTACAGCCAGTGAAATGTACTCCTTTCTGTACCATACTTAGATTTGCCAGTTCACAGTGGATATCATGTTTTCTTCTCATCTCATGACTGAGACTCACTACTAAGTTTAAAAGTGGATTTTTCTTTCCTTATGAAGCACATCAAAGACAATATATATCATGCAGTTTCTGAAAAAGATTCCTGCATGATCCTTATGGATCTTTTTTGTGCACACAGTATGTTTTTAGCCAGTGACTGATTACCCCAAAATATAATTTCATATGTAATAATGGCATGAAAATAACCATAATAGGTTGCCTTCATGGTGTCCACTTTTCTATAAGAAGAAACAATGTGTAATGCGTAAGTTGCTGAACTCAATCTTTTGCATAGATCCAGTTTGTTGTCAATATGCAAGCCTAGGTATTTTGAGGTATCCACCCTCATTGTCACCTGCTCACCCATTTTTACTACTATTTCTTCATCTCTGAATGTTGTGTGGAACTGAATGTAGTTTGTTTTAGTGTAATTTAAAGAAAGGCCATTAATGTATAACCAGTTCACTGTTTCACTTAAAACCTTATTTGCTGTTTCCTCAAGTTTATCTACTGAATTATCAATAAGTAGTGTAGTGTTATCAGCAAAAATGGTGAATCTACAATATTCCATATAGAGAGCAGATCATTTATGAAGATAATAAAAAGTAGGGGGGGGCCCAGCACTGAGCCTTGGGGCACTCCACATGTGATGGTACCTCATTCTGAATGTAACGGGACTCCATTTTGACTATCCACTACAACTTGCTGTTTCCCATTTGACAGGTACGAGTCATGCCATTTACCTGATGAACCACCTATACTGAGATATGCAGCTTTTTGTAAAACAATCTGGTGACACATAGTCAAAGGCTTTTGTTCGATCACAAAAAATCCCAACCACTTCAGTTTTTAGTTGATAGATTCCAAGACTTTGCCAGCAAATGCAAATATTGTATCTTCTGTTGACAAACCTTCCTGAAATCCAAACTAACTTTTGCTGAGGAATTTTTGAACCCTGAGATGCTTAACTATCCTAGCATGCATTAATTTTTCTAAAACCTTTGAAAAAATTGTCAGTAGTGATATTGACTGATAGTTAGCAGCATCCATCTTATCACACTTCTTATACAATGGTTTTACAACTGCATACTTAAACCTCTCAGGAACTATTCTTTACTTAACTGATGCATCAAAAATGTTGCATAGGACTTTACTTACATGGCTGCAGCAGTATTTCAGTAATTTGTTAGAAATGTTGTCAATCCTAGAAGAGTTTTTACTTTTCCAGGATTTAATAACCCTTTCAATTTCTTGAATAGTGACTGTTGTTACCTTCATGTGTTGTACTGAGCTAGGTACTCTGGCTTTCAAAAGATTGGTGGCTTTGTTCATGGAGCCTTGTAAATCTATTTTATCTGTTACTGTTAAAAATGTGTGTGTGTGTGTGTGTGTGTGTGTGTGTGTGTGTGTGTGTGTGTGTGTGTGTGTGTGTGTGTGTGTGTGTGTGTGTGTGTGTGTGTGAGCGCGTGTGTGTGTGTGTGTGTGTGTGTGTGTGAGCGCGCGCGCACAACTATTTATAGATGGCTAACAATATGACCCTCACTTTTCATTTGGATATTTTCACTACAAACTGCATTTTTCCTTGTTTCCTTCTTTACAAAATTCCAAATAGTTGTTACTTTATTGCTTTAGGAATCAATTTCTGTGTTCAAGCACATGTTCTTTGCTGCTCGTACGGTCTTATTCAGAACGTTATTGTAGAGTTTATAGTGTATACTCCTACTGGGATAATTTGCTCTCTTGTTTTACAAGAAATTTTGATGCCTTAAGTAATCCAAGGATTGTTTCCACATTTTAACTGGTTTTCTCTCGGTGACTTTTTTGGAAAGTTTTTTTTAAGGCTTGTAACTTCATTGATAAATATATTAAACTTTGAGTTAACATCAATTGCAGCATACACAGGACACCAGCCCACTACTTGTAATTGCTGATTAAAGCTTTCAGTGGTGTGCTTGTTTATAATCCACCTGAAATTTTCTTTCCTTTGAACATTTATTTGGTTTAGAGTGAGGAATTGCCCTACATGGTCAGAGAGGCCATTTATAATATTTTCCGCAGTTCAATTCTTGTAAATATCCTTATCTACAAATACATTATCTGTTAAAGTGCTAGAAATGGCTGTTACTCTAGTTCGAGTGTCTAACACTGGTACTAAGCTGTAACAATACACCAGGTGCTCAAAGTCCGTTTTGTTTCTATTTTCTGTTAAGAATTCCACATTGAAGTCACTCATAACAATGGTTGATTTAGTTTCCTACATAGGTGGGGCAGAAGTGATTCTATTTGTCTCAGAAATACATTCAGATTTCCAGCAGGTGCCCTGTAAACAGCCAGTACAGTAACTGCCATCGAGTTAACAGCAGATAGTGCAAAACACACCCCAAAATGCTGTTAATCACAGTACTTGCTTAATCTAGAGATTTATACACTACATTGCATTGTTTTTTTATAACTGTTGCAACTCCAATATTTCTCGTAATGGATCTACAGTAATGTGCAGCTAAACTAAAGTTCTCAATTTGTAGCATATGGATTCCACTCAATGATCTGAGAAAAACAGTATATCAGGCTCACTTTCACACTCATCTTTTAAATTTATTAGTAACTGGTCTATTTTACTCTTGAGACTACATATATTTTGGTGGAATAAAGACGAAGTTTGATTTTTGCTCAACCCTGCATTTGCATGGTGCTCGCTAGGAGTGGCTTTTTCCAGTGCACTAGTTGATAGTATTGTTTGAGGAGTGGGAGACTCATGCTTAATGCACGAGAGGGATGTTTCATGCAATTTGGAATCCTTTTACTTCGTGTTACTCACCATAAAAAAGGCTTGGTTATTTTCTGTTGCGTGTAGGACTGGCAACAGTTTCTGCTGCATGTATTGATGTTTCAGCTGTTGATCCTGCCACTGATGATTCTGCTGCTGAGACTGGTCCCATACCGGTAAATGGAATTTTGCTGTTCGCTCTATCTCTGTTCGCAATGATTTCATTTATCATTTTACACACGAAGTTTTTTCCTTCGTAATTTGGATGCATTCCGTGTTTAGTATGCTGACATCTGTCCAATTTGCCTACATCAACGACACTACATTTTCCAAACAAAGAACACATTTGTTTTATTTTAATGTCAGTTTTTTGAAGTTCTTTGTTGACACATGAGTGATACATCAGATCATATCTGTCATGTTGCAACTATTGTATTTCGTTGTTTATTGTGTTCCAGGAAGTTTTTTTAACTCCATTAGGCAGTTATTTGCTTCGTTTCTTGCAGTATTTATTTTTTATTTATTTATTTTATTTATCCATCCGTTGACAAATATTGTATGGATGTTGTCAAGGGTACATGTAAGCCATTTCAAAGAAATGGGACACAAACAATATATACGTAAAAAAGTACAAAACAAAACAATACAATGAAGTTATCCAAAACCCAATGCAGAAATATATAAAAGTATCTCCAAAATAACAGACACAATGCACATGAGAAGAATCCAATTCATGGGGCACTTAGAAAGAATGGACTCAAACAGGTTAACGTACAAAATCCATACATTTTTAAAGAACAAAACTACAAGACCGAACTGGTACAAACAGACGGAAAAAGACCTGAGAGAATTAGGGTCTCCAAATCTACATGATAGAAATGAAATCAGAAAAATCACAAACACACGGTGTCTTGAGGAAGAAGAGAGAAAAACTAACCGACATACATGGTCTTCGCAACGAAAGCTAGCCCATTCGTTATTCATGAAGGAATACTGGGCGAAAAGGAAGGCCAACAAATGTTGATTACGCATGGTCCTAAGTGATCCATCCATGAAGAAGAAGAATGAAGTTAATAATAATACAATGAAATTAATGTAGCCTATATACATCCCTGCTGGTTAATTTAAGTGCATAATCTGTTTTTCATAAGGTTTTAGTTTTGTCCTTTCTAAATGGCAAGTCCTTATATACACAACACTGCTTAAGTATATATTTACATCACGCAACATCTGTCCTTTAAGTATGTAAATGTAATGAATGATTAGGTACAGATAGAGTATTTTCCATTTTGCCTTCATAAATAGCATCAGAAAAAATTTATTGACCTACATAGTCATTTACACAATAAAAACATTGTTCTAACAGAAATTTTTTTTAAATTCTGTTTTAAATTTGTTATCTTGTAAGTGCCTGACGTTGACAGGCAGTGCGTTGTACAGTTTTGCACCGATATGGCTCACATGCCTTTGTGTATTCGTTCTTTTTGTTCGCCGAGTATGGAGTGCTGCACTATTACGGGTATTGTAGTTATGAAAGTTGGCATTTGTCTGAAAATCTGCAATGTGGGTTCTCTCATACAATATACATTTGTATATGTATAGCCATGGTACAGTAAGTATTCTAAGCTTTTTGAATATGGTTTTGCAGTGTGTCTGTGGATGACTGTGAGTTATTATTCGGATGGCCCTCTTCTGCAACAAAAAAATTTGTTTTAGGCGCCCTGTTGTGGAACCCCAAAACAATATTCCGTTAGTGGCAAGAGATTGAAAATAGCTGAAATATGCCATTCTGGCACTCTCTGAGGTACAAACATTTGCTATAATTCTGAGGGGAAAACAGGCTGAATTAAGTTTCTGTGCAAGTTTTATTACGTGGTCATTAAAATTTAAGTTTTCATCCACATGAATCCTCAGCAATTTTGTGGATGTCACTCCGTCTAAGGCTTTGTCATCCCACACCAGATCGAGATTTACATTTTGACATCTTTTCCCAAACTGCATATAATTTGTTTTATTTACATTCAATGTCACCCTGTTCGCATTGAGCCAAGAGTGGATGTAATTTAGTACTTTATCAGCAGTTGTTGGTAGCAACTGCTTTGGTGCACTTATCACACTAGTATCATCTGCAAATATTATTGCTTTGGCTGCATCATCTGAGGTGTGAAAATCATTTATATAGACAAGAAACAATATGGGGCCCTATGATGCTGCCTTGTGGTACTCCTATTTCCATTTACTGAATTTATTTTGTGGTTGGAGTAAGTTGATGTCAGTCCTACAACCTGTGTTCTGTTTTTTAGGTATGATTCACACCATTTTTTCCCTATCCCATGTATACCCAACGCTTCCAGTTTTTTCTAAAAGAATGTCCTGGTTCACAGTGTCAAAAGCTTTGGAGAGGTCTAAATTTACTCCTACTACACTACAATCTTTTTCTAGATTTTTTATTATTTGTTCAGTGTAGCACATTTCTGCTGTTTCAGTATTTTTACATGCTTGGAAGCCATGCTGATTTCTGTTTAGTAAATTATGGTCATTTATATATTTGTTGATTCGGTGCTTCATCAGTTTTTCTAATATTTTTGAAAATGCTGGGAGGAGAGATATTGGGCGATAGTTTTCTTCCTTATACTTGTCGCCATTTTTAAATACTGGCTTCACTTTTGAAATTTTCAGCCTTTCTGGAAAAGCTCCTTCACTGCTTGATAAATTGGATATGTGTGCAAAGGGCTTTGCGATTTGTGGTGCTGTCCTTGTTATGATTGACACAGGCACCTAATCTATGCCAGCCTACATTTTGGGTTTCAAGCTTTGTATCACTTTCAACACTTCACCCTCATTTGTTGGCTCTACCCTCATCCTACAAGCTGTTTTTGGATATTCGGGTTTTTCTTCATTTGTAAATTTTAAGCTTTCTGGAGTTGTTGCATTTATGAAATAATTGTTAATATAATTTAGCAAATCTTGTTTATTAATATTGACATTTTTTTAAATTTTTGAGGCTAATGTCCTGGTTTTTACAACTCTTCTCCGTTTCAGTCTTCACAATACCTCATATGGCTTTTGATTTGATTTCAGACTGTCTTATAAGACTATCATTTCTCATGAATTTTGCTTTAGCAATTACTTTTCTATAAACCCTCTTGTAATTCCTGACATGTTCTATGAATTGTGGGTCTGTGGATGTTTTCATTTTAGAAATTAGTCTCTTTAGCATTCCACAGGAAGTTTTGATGCAAGCTGTGATACAAGAACTTGGCTTTGTATTGCCATGTGACCTGATTTATGACAGCTTTTTTGGAAAACACATTTCAAAATATCCCATGAAAATGGAAGAAAATGTGTTATATGCATCATTTGTATTTGTTAGAGATAGTACTTCTGCCCAAGCTTCATTAGTTAGCATATTTATGAATTCTACAGTTTTCTGTAGAAAAATTTCTTTTATACATGAAGTGTTTTTTTTCTCTTTCAGTGGCCTTGAAGGAATTTTGAGGACAAGAGCATTGTGGTCTGATAATCCCAAATCATTATTTGTTACTTCAACTTCTGTGCATCCTACATTTGAAAATATATTATCAATAAGACTGACTGTATTATTTGTTATTCTTGTGGGTGTGTGTATGTGTGGAAGCAGGTTGAAACTACATAACAGATTTAGGAACTGGTCTTTTAGCCTACTTTCACTCATAAGATTAATATTAAAGTCCCCACACACAACTACAGTGGCTCTATCGGTGAACAGAGTGTTAAGCAATATTTCTAATTGGTTAAAGAATATGTCTGCATCACCAGTAGGTGGTCTGTATATGACTTTTCCCTGTATTTCATTCAACTGCACAGCTGCTGCTTCAAAATGATTTGCCACACTCAATGATTCAGCTTCACACCTTCTTTTATAGCTGATACTTGGTTTGGTAAATATACATACACCTCCATTTTTGGTATTTTTTCTACACTATTGGCTTGCCAACTTCAACTTAACTTAGTTCAATACTTCTGCACCAATGCTCCACAATGCACATGCAGTCAATATTTGCACTGTTCATAGCTACCTCAAGTTCTAATGATTTATTTCTAAGACACTGAATGTTTAAGCTTAGAATCTGCAGGTGATGAGGATGAGAACTGGTTACATTTGTATTTACATTTTGTGGTGTCATACTCCATTCCTTGCCCTGGCGAGGTACCAAAAATCCTCCAGAATGGCAGGTTTTCTGCACCTTGTAGGTCGTTCACTGGGATACGGTGAGTTGCTTGCTGCTGCTGGTGGTGGTGGTGGTGTAGCTCCCGGTGTAATTGATGCTGTCATTTCTGTTGTTGTTATTGATGATGATGATGATGATGATGATGATGATGATGATGGTATAGCTGTTTCTGATACTTCAGGTGTTGGTTCTGTTATTGATATGCTTCCTTGTGAACTGCTAGCACTTGTCTTGTAGTGGTGATGCTTCATTTTCAGATTCACCAAGTAGTTTGTGCGTCTTGTCCTTGAGGGGAATTACGTTTGAGCTGTCACAACTTAGTTTCGTTTTGGCACTTACTATCTCAATTATTTTTGCAATTACGAAATTTTTTCATAATCTATTTAAATGGAAACCATGTCTAGTATGGAATCTCCTTCCTAGGTTGCTTGTATCAATGAAAGTGACATTTTCAAATCGTCTGCATATCTGTTTCATCCCACTATTTGCACTTTCCACTTCTTTGTTAACACAGGACCATTCCGCTAGGTCATGACGACGTGGTACTGAAAATACAATGACGTTGGTACATCTTAGTTCATACAGTCGCCTTTTTAGTGAAAGCAACAGATCTTGCTTTTCGTTTCTTGCGACGTCGTTTGTTCCCGCCAGGAAAACAGCAAAGTCTTTGTTGCTTAATGTTGGAATTTTTTCGTGGCTTATTGCAGTTGCTGTGCAGAATTTCGCACCTGGTTTCACCATGGAAGTTAGTTCACATTGCTTTTATTACGAAAGTCAGTAGCTATGTTTCGCCCTTGGCTGTCTGAATATATTTCGATTTTTGTAATTGTTTTGGAGCTACAAGATGTAGGCCTAACTGCGATGTTTATTTCCTTTTTTTCACACAAGCCGATAATCCATCGGAGCTACATAAGGTCGGCAGATGTTTGTTTACTAAATTTAAGTCGGATTTCTTATTTTTCTGTGTCAACGAATTCTTTTGTTCTGGCTTATTTACAAGATCCTTTTGCTTTTCACATGGTTCATCAGCACTATCACTAAACATTGCACTTCCACAATCTGTTGTGGAAATTACTTGAAATAAGTTGTCGTGCACGAAGCTTACATTTATTTCAGAATTCTCTTGATCTTGTACTTTTTGTTTGCGGCACTGCATTTCACCTTTGTCCACTTTTCGGAAACTGTCGAACTATCTTGCAGAAAACGTGGCGTGTTCACTTCGGTTTTTCTTTCTTGAATTTTAGTAATATCCATTTTCAGGGCATTGATTACGAACTGTAGGCTACTTATTTGTTCATTTAGCTTCGTAATTTCGCCCTTGCAGTTTTCACACGATTTCTTTTTTGTCGCAAAATTTACGTTTTTGTGGAGGGACACATTTCGAACTTCTACCTTCGACGCCATCTTGCACCCGCTACACATACGACACAGTCATTTTTTCCCGACGTTTTATCGTGTAAATCGACCCCAATAATGATTTTTGTTGTTGCTCCTGGCTTCACAATACCAGTTGCGTCGTATTTTTTGTTTTCTTTGAAACGTCTCGTCATGTTTTTGCCATGACTGTCCGTTAAAAATAATACACTACTTTCGTGTTTGCACTGTTATACGTTTTTGTTGATTTTGTCTTTCTAATTCGTCTCATTACTACGTGCAATAGATGGCATGCTCAATTTTTTACCGTCAGCGTTAGCCTTAATGCTAAACTTAGAGCCTGTATCAGCATTCTGTTGATAAGGTTTGTTCAAAAGTTCATGTTCCCTTACTGATGTTAACTTAAATCCTCCTCTGCACTCAGGAAAGAACGTGAAATTTGTTTTTAACCACCAACTGTTTGGTGTTTTCACTCCCTGGCGACGTTTTCATATTTGTTTTTGTATGGTATTTTCGTCCACTCGTTAGAGTTTTTTTGCGGAAGAGATATGGAAATTTATTTGACTAATAGCTGACTTACTTTCTTTTCGAAGATTAGACATCTCACTACTCAATACACTCATGCTTTGCTGGAGGCTAGAAATATGCTCATTTAGTTTCATAATTTCGCCCCTACAATTTACGCACACTGTATTTTTACCGACATTACTTTTGTTTTTTGCAAGATCTCCATTCACTTACTACACAACGTCTCCGTCGTCGTGAAGGCTATAATTAAGAAAATAAAAAAAGGCTATTTGTATATATGAACTTCTTTGCTTCTTTTTCAATTCTGTGTCTATTCACCAAAAGTTTCCCACATATTAATTAACACCATCCTTTCATTGATTGTTACCCAAGTGTAATGAGATCCAAGTATTTTGCATGTCTAATTAATTATTTAGTTTTTTTACTAAATTTAAAGTGTGGCTGCTGTTTCTCTTTGTGAATCACAAAATTAAAATGTCCCCGAACAGAAGTGCCGGGGCAGACAAGTTAACTATATAATATCTAAAAAACTCACTCTCTTCCTGTGCTTTTCATTCTGGAGGGTGCAAAAATATTCACTTACAAAGGAACTTGCAGCCATGCCACTATGTCTCTTCTGCATGTTAAAACTTCGGATATTTTGTAGTTTACTCCTCTAAATAAAACTGTCGTTCCATCCATGTCATGCGCAGGACTTGGACAAAAACATGGATACACCAGAAGAAAAGAATGTCTGAACATAAATGCAGATGCTAGCTGGCATTATTGTATTTGACCACCAATGGCACCTGTGCAGTGCCCTCAATAATTTGAAGTATCAGTCATGGTCAGAAAAATAATCTGTGTAGTTTTAGGATGGAATTATGTAGGAACTAAGTGAATTTCAACATGGATAAATTTTTGGTGCTCTTATGGTGGGTATTTCTGTAAACAAGGTAGCTGAAGTGTTTGGTGTTACAAAAGGCGCTGTATCAAAGATGTATACTGCACACAGCGAATGCAGAAAACCATCATCAGCTAAGTCACTCGTGGATGAAAGCAAGTGATTGTGACAGTCATTGCAGAGGACTGTGATGTAAAATAAGATGATGACAACTGCAAAACTCGCTATAGAACTGGATGTTGCACTTGCAAAACGTGTCAGTACCAAAACAAAGCAGAAAAGAAGTTCCATAAGCAGAGAATTGCAGGACGAGCTAAAATTACAAAACCACACACCAGCAGTGCAAATGCCTGTAACAGGAAAACACTGTGCTGGAACCATAAAATCTGGACCATGGGGCAATGGAAGAAATTTATTTGGTCATATTAGTCTTGTTTGAGACAATTTCCAAATTCTGGCTGAGATTATGTTGCACGAGTGAAACATGTTGGGGGTTTGGTGGCGATTTGGGCAGACATATGGTGGTATTCCCTGGGCCCCATAGTTACAGTGCAATGTAGCATTACTGACAAGGATTACATAACCATTTTTACTGATCAGCTCCATCACATGGAACAATATTTATTCCCCAAAGATGATGATATGTTCCAAGACAACAGGACGCATTTCCCCACAGTTCGCATTGCATAACTTGAAGCTGCCACCAAGATACCTTTTAAAATCATAAAGGACCTGTATTTATCCATTGTGTTTACCTACACCACATTAAGGGTGGTAATGTGTTGTGTTTTTGGCACATCCACATTTTTGTCCACCACCTGTACATTACATACTGTGTCATAGCCAAATGGCTTGTTTTATTTTATTCTTTTACACTTCTTGGAAGAAAATTAGATCCACTGTAATTCTGCTGTGTAAAGATAGTCTTTCTGAGTTCGTTTTCTTATTGGTGACTGTACAGCCTCTATTTATAGTAGTTCCTTTACAGTCTTCCATGGCTTGTGACTTTTTGGATAAGGTGCTTTACTGCATTAACAACCACTGCCTGCCCCAGAGGGAGTCTTCAATTTTCCCCCCTACACACCGTTATCATTGTCTCTTGTTAGTATCACGTGTGCACACTTTTTCTCAAGACACATTCTGCTCTCTAACTTAGTTTTCGTATTCTCTTCACCAATAAAATCTTTGCTATCCTTTTTTAACTATTGTCCCTGTTCATTTCCTATCCTCCTTCAATAGTCCCATGCAGCTTTTTTAGGTTTGTGAGAAGCTATCGTGGTTGCTTTCTCTACAAATTTTCTTCACTCTTAATATCAATATTTTTGCAATGGAAATTAGCTCTGTTAACATGTCTTGTTCCGAATTCCAGTTCTAGTTTATTTTTTTCTGTCTTCTACCCTGTTCTCTACTGAGTATCTACTAATTTTGATTTTAGTACTTCCTACAGAAGCAATAGTGACACACAGTGTGTGTACAGTGATCAGCATAAGACTTTTCATCATGCTGGTCACTGTGCTATGTAGCACTGTTGTTTGTGTCTTGGGATATGCATAATGCTGTGTCATTTCACAGTGAGAAGTTTCTCTTTCTTACAAACTGACCCTTTCTGTGTTCTGTCTTTTTAATAATATCCCTGATGCTTTCTTCTCGTTGATCATCAACATGCACCTCTTGTGTAAAATGACTCATGTTGTTTATATCTCCATTTCCTGATGTACTATCATGCTCAAAAGTATCCAAATGATATGAACTGCAACACAAGGTAAATGTCTTGCAGGTTATCTTATCTCTTTTCGGCAAAGTCATCTGCCTACACAAGAGAGCACTACATAACACTGCTCTGCTATGTAATAATTCTACATCTACATTTACATATACATCTACATCTGCATTCTGCAAACCACCATGAGGCGCACTGCAGAGGGTACATCCCATTGTACCAGTTATTAGGGCTTCTTCCTGTTACGTTCACATATGGAGTGTGGGAACGTTGATTGTTTAAATGCCTCTGTGCATACAGTAATTATTCTAATCTTATCCTCACTATCCCTGTGAGAGTGATCCATAGGGATTGCAGTAAATTCCTAGAGTAATCATTTAAAATTGGTTCTTGAAACTTCATTAATAGATTTTCTGGTGATAGTTTACATCTATCTTCAACAGACTTCCAGTTCAGTTCCTTCAGTATCTCTGTGACAATTTCCCAAAAGATAAAGAACCCTCTGACCATTTGTGCCACCTTCTCTGCACACATTCAGTCCTAACTAGTATGAGTCCCACACACTAGAGCAATATTGTGGAACCAGTCGCATGAGTGATTTTTAAGCAACCTTCTCTGGAGACTGATTGCACATTCCCAGCAGTCTACACATAAAATGATGTCTACCACCTGCTTTACCCATGGCTGAACCTATGTGATCATTCCATCTCATGTCTGTACGAAGTGTTAACCACAGGAATTGCACTCGTCAGCCAAACACGTTTCATTCAGCTACTCTCTATCTACAGCCCTTTGTTTTACACCAGCTGTAAATTAGTACCACAATATTACAGACACCTTATTAGGGGTGAAACAGTGCACAAATTTAGGTTTATTACAATAAGTGACCTTTCCAAGATGTTGGCCCTATTATTAGTATCAGAGATGACTCAACTACATAAATAATTCCCTAATCCTTCGACAAAACTAATTTATTTGCAAACGAGTTGTTTCTCAAGAATATTTGGACTTTAAGGGGCTCCGGAAAGGCTCAAAATCATGAAAAGTTCAATTTTTACTTTTTTGCGTTTCCTGAATCTGCAGACAATTACCTTTTAATAGATATAGAATTTATTCAATTCCGAAGACTACAGCTATTTTTAAATTTTTTTTGAAATGTGTTCTACATGGGCATGACCCACTGTGGCGCTGTTAAACTGCTGTCAAATGGTATTATTAACGTCCGTGTTCATCAGGTACATTTTAGTGAT
This sequence comes from Schistocerca piceifrons, assembly GCF_021461385.2. Taxonomy (NCBI): domain Eukaryota; kingdom Metazoa; phylum Arthropoda; class Insecta; order Orthoptera; family Acrididae; genus Schistocerca; species Schistocerca piceifrons. The sequence goes on along the minus strand of NC_060148.1, from coordinate 167,859,170 downwards.
GTGAGATAAAGTATCTGTTGTGGCTAACCTGTGATGGTTCAATATATATCGCTGGTGTGGTTGTCGATTGTTTCATGTTTATTTACTCTGTCGTTATCTCGAAAATATTCGTAATTAATTCTGTTTCTTGAGTCTCTGTTTTGTTGAAGTATAATAATGAGTAAAAGTAAAGTTATTAGAAATCCTTTGAAGGCTTTTAAGAAAAGGAGAAATGTTGGAAAGCCAAAGGTATGTGTTATTACTGTAAACAATAAAGACGATAACCAAGTGAGTGAACCTAACCTCTCAAGTACACCTGCCCATAGCAGTCAAAGTGGGAAAGAAAATACTTCACAGAAGAAGCTTGGTTCAATGAGTGAAAACTATGAATGTTTTATGGGCGAATCGGATGTGAATGAATTATTTGATATGTCGGTTCTCAAAGGAATTTTTTCAAACTGTGTAAGATGTATTCATTGTAGTGAAGTTGGTCTGGAACTCTCCATAATAAAGCACGTAGGACTTGCTAGTGAAATACAACTGAAATGTGATAAGTGTTCATACATGACCACCTTTTGGAACAGTGTTGCAGTAACTGCAACTGAAGAAAATGGTAGCAAAATCTACGAACACAACAACGAGCGATGCTTGCTTTAGACAAGGAACGCCTTCGGGTTGCAGACAGGGCTGTAAAGAGTCTCGAAATACAAGCAAGCGTAAACAGGAGGAGGAACAAGAGGAAGCTGGAGGAAGAATTTGCAGAGGATGAAGATAATCCATCCTATGGACCTGGAATGCACTAAAAAGTTAATCCAATCTTTGTCGCTGGATTCCCAAAACTTTTATTTTCTCATACTAATTACATGTTTTCTAAGGATCTTCCAAACATATTTGTTTCAAACTTTCAGTAAATGTTACACAGTACCTTCTGCATAATTTAACACAACCTTTTTCCAAAAAACTGTGTATTTTTGAATATATAAATAAAAAATTGCAAAAAAATGTTGTGAATTTTCATTACAATTGAAAAAAAAAAATCATCTTTAATAACTGAACTAAAATTTTGTAAAATCCCTGTGTTAAGTTGTAGCCCATATTCCAATAAATAATCTGTAAAAAGTTCAACTTCCTACCTCAAATACTTTGTGAGGAAAGATGTAATTTATAAGCGTTATTTTAACATTGCAAGTATAGGGCGTTCCGGATCCCCTTAAGTTCGATGATAATTTGAAGTACTCTCGCTCTTTACAAAATTTTCTAGCCACCTATTAACAGTCATCTGCCAGATTGATGAACTTATCAGTTAGATAATCACATTTAACAGTGTGAAGTGCTCCATGGAAATGTCAACACGGACAGCTTATTGATACTGTTAGCAGATGGATGAGGTATGGATTCCGGCATTATGGAAAAATATAGTGCAATGTGACAACTTATGCAAAAACTTCTGTCTCCTACAGTGTCAGTTGTCTGTGTAGGTGGCCATTATGTGATTTTATTTCAGTGATAAAAAATCAAGTCAAATGGGCATATTGGGTAACTGAGGCAGCTGGTTAATGGTGATTTGATTCAAACAAGGGAATAAATGTACTGAACAGGCTTTAATCCACTCGAGAGAGTCAGAATTCTCATTCAGTGTGGAGCACCTGTGTTATGACAAAAACAGTACCAAGCCACATGTGTACTTTGCTAGTATGGAGGATTTGTGTTAGGTTTGCACACTTTATTTATTTAGTCCTTCAAATCCTACATGTATAGAATATATACAAGGATATTGGACATGGTTAGGTATTTACAAGATAAAATACAGTTTCTATTGCAATCCTAAGGACAAGATATTGAGGTAATTTAGCACAGATTCATAAATACAACAAACATTACAGGCAATATACAAAGTAGAATATTAATAATGCATTTTTATTTTTGTTGTTTGGCTTTTATATATTCTGTCAGACTGTAAAAGCAATGATCAATTAAATATGCCTTTACTTCAGCCTTAAAACTACAGAGTTTACCTATTGATTTAATATGTTTAAGTAGATTATTGAAAATCTTTATCCCAGTATGTAGTGTGCGTTTTTGGCACAATGATGTTCTCACCTGTTTCACATGAAGGTCAGATTTTTGCCTTGTATTATGTGCATGTATATCTTCATTTTTTAATAAGATATCTGGGTGTCTATCAATATATTGTTTGATGAAAACCAATGTTTCGTAGATAAAAATGCAAGGAAGAGGAAGAACTGACAGATTTTTTTTTTTAATATGGGTCTGCATGATTTCGTATTGATTACCCCTTCAATAATTATTAGTATTCTCTTTTGCATCCTGAAAAGTTTAATATTTGTTGTTGTATTGCCCCAGAAGATTATGCTATATTTAATTACAGAATTCTTTGTTTATAATTAGCTTGTTGTAGCTGAACCACTGTTCTACACTGTTCATTATTTGGATAGTGGAGTCTTTTAGTTTTTCTTCTGTTTTACCACTAATAAGGAAGCTTGTATCGTCTGCAAATTGGAGGGTAGTTTGGCAATACTTGTTGTACATAAGATCATTGACATAGAGGAGAAACAGAATGGGACCAAATACTGATCCTTGAGGGACACCATATTTCACATTTTCATATCCTGAATAGTGGTAGCTGATTTTGTTATGGTCAGTACATTGCACTTCAACCACCTGTTTGCGACCACATAGGTACGTCTTGAGCCACTCATTGGATATACCTCTAATTCCTAACTGGTCAAGCTTCTGCAGTAGGGCATTATGGTCAATGACGTCAAAAGCTTTAGATAAATGAAGACATATGCGTGTCACAAACTCACTTGCATCCAGTTTAGTGTAGATTTCATTAGGAAATTCAAATATTGCACTTTCAGTTGAATAGCCTTCCCTGAAGCCATGCTGTGAAGGAGAGAGAATTTTATTTTTATTTAGGAAATTAGACAATCTCTTATAAAAAAACTTTTTCTAAAATTTTAGAAAATACAGGCAGTAGGGCTATTGGTCTATAATTTGAAACACATTCTGGATTTCCATTGTTGAACAGTGCTATCAGCTTTGCTGTTTTTAAGCATGAAGGGAAGGTTCCTGATGCCAGTGAGCTGTTGCACAAATGTGTCAAGGGTTCAGCTTGCATCTGGTATTCCATCAATTCCACATGAGTACCCTGTTTTCAAGGTTTTTATAACTGATAAAATTTCTTCAGAATTTGTGGGTGGAAGGAACAAAGATATAGACACATTTCTCACACTACTGCATGATGAAGGTGATATTTTGTTGTGTTCTTCCAGTCCACTCACCAACTGTTCACTTACATTTGCAAAATATTTGTTGAAGGTCCTTGCAATTTCTGTTGGGCAAGAAATCATTTGTCCTTCATAACATAAGTTCATATTTTTATATTGTTTAGTTTCACTTGTTTGACGTTTTATAACTTCCCATATAGCTTTAGATTTGTTTTTTGAATTTTCAATGTATTTGTCATTTGCCATTGTTTTAGCTTTCCGTACAACATTTTTGAGGATCCTTTTGTAATTCTTCAGGTACAAATGAAAGTCATGAGGCATGTTCTGTGTCTTTGCTATAGCGTGTAATCTTCTTTTCTCTGCACAAGATATTCTAATACCTGTTGTAATCCATTTGTTCTTTTTGAAGTTAGGTTGACATTTTTACTTTTTTAATGGAAATGCAGCTTCAAAGTAGGACATGAAGATTTCCATGATTTTTTCAAACTTTTTGTTAGTATTTTCACAAGTATACACTTCATAACAAGTTTCTTCACTTAGTCTCTGTACAAAAAGGTTTATTTGTTTGTTAGTGAATTTCCTTGCTTCTTTTACAAGTTCCTCTTTCTCAGTTGTTTCACTTGGGGTGTGCAAAGCAATAAACTGTGCATAGTGATCACTGAAGCCAGTATTAAGATTTCCGGCACAGAAATTGTGATTTACATTTGTGTTTATTAATATCTGATCAATTGTTGAGCTAGTTGTTGGTGTAACTCTTGTAGGAGAGTCTATGGTGGCTTTTATGTTATATGTTTCCAGTAGGGTCATCAAGCTTTGCTGGTCTTTTGAGATTTCTTGAAAATCTATATTAAAATCTCCACATAGGATCACTGTTTTGTTGAAGTTTTTTACAGTATTTAAAGCTGCTTCTAGTTGGTGACAAATTATTTAAGTTCCCGTCAGGGCTCCTATATACACAGATGATTATTAATTTTAATGCAGAGAGTTCAACTGCAGATATTTCAAAAATCTTCTCTTCAGCTAACAGTTCAATGGGTTGTATGTTACAATAATCAATGCCACTTTTAACAAATATACATGACCCTCCATGACTGGATGTAATTCTAGAAAATGATGAAGAACGATTGAAGTCTGCAAGTTTTGTGACTGACATTGCATCTTTAGGCAGCAAGTGTTCAGTTATACACACTACAGAAACGTTTTTTTAGCTCATCAGTACATAAAATTTCAATTTCACTTAATTTGTTTAGCAATGATTGGACATTTTGATGAATCAGCATGAAATTGAAGGGTTTGTTAGGCTTTGGCATATTGTTAGACTTTGGCATATTTAATTGATCACTTACCTTTACCTTGTCAATAAAAAATCATTCAGGTGTGCTGGAAGTACTGCTTTTCTTTTCCCGACTGCATCTATTATTCTATTATCATCTGCAGCAGAATTTTCTTCTGTGTCTGGCTCCCTTGGTAGTTGTTCAGCTGCTGCTCCTACTGTTGATAATATTGCTGCTGGTGTTAGAGCTGGGTCTGCAATTGGTATAGCTGTTACTGCCTGAATATTGGAGGCACCTAGTTCCTTCTTTTGTTGTTTATGTTGGTGAGTGAGGTCTTGCTGGCGTTGTTTCCTTCGAATATTTGGGGGGCCAATCCAGGATGATTTTGCTTTTGAGTGTTTGATGCCTCTTGGTGATAATTTCTTCAATTTTTTCCGACGAGCAGTTTTTTCCCGATGTTGTTAACGTGCAGTCCATGTAATGTGTGGAATATGCGCACAATATTATTAACATTTACGAGTTCTATATTTCTGAAACGTTTGCAAAGTAATGAAATTTGTTGGTTGGCATTGATTATTTCTTTATTTACACATGACCAAGACGGTAAGTCATGCCGATGTGGAATGCTCAGCATTAAAACATTTGTGTGTGTCAACTGTCGTAAGCACATTTTTAGTTTTTGTTTTGCTTTGTGGGTTTCGTTTTTATATACGTCATTTGACCCACCAATTAGCACAACAAAGTCTTCAGAGGATAAGTCAGCAACGTCTGTGGATCGTACATGATTGCAAACTTCCGACATAGAAGCACCAGGCTTTGTGTAAACGATTGTTTGTAAACTGGACTGACCGCTCAGAAGGCGAGCAAATCCACGACCATGACTGTCTGCCATCAAAACTACTTTTCTTCGTTTAGGTTTCCCTGCCTGTTTAGAAGGTCCACCGTCGTTATGGCCAAACAATTTAGTATTAGCGCTGGACAAATACTTGATATTTGGGTCACGCAAGTGTTCAGGTCTTTCAGTTTCATTTCCTTTCATAACAGTAGTTGAGTTGTTAGGCATTCTTTTGGATTTATCTCTTCGCGTATTTGTAGTTTCATATTCAGCTCGGAAGTTAGTTTTATCACATGCACAATGTTTCTTACCTTGCACAGTTGATTGCACACTGAACCTGCTTGTAAACGCAGCATTAGGCTCATACAATAACCTTTGTTGAGAATGAGGCGCTTTGTTTTTCACTTTGCCTGGAATTTCGTGGTTACTGTGAGGCAAGTTTGATATAGGTTCACACTTTCCGGACGTAAGTTTTTTTAGTTTGCTCATCAGAGTATTAATGGTTAGTTGCAGACTACTTAAACGATCATTTAACTTTCTGATTTCATCACTACAATTCGTGCACACGCTGTTTTTATCGGTGTAATTTTCACTTTTTTCCACATGAACACTATGCATATCAACACTAGCCGCCATCTTAGGGTGTGGCTTCCTTTCCTATTCAGGCAATGGTTCTTAACAGGCACAAACAGATACAACTCTCCCCTGGTAACATGAACAATATAAGATTACACTGTGGTTCCAAAATCACATTAAACATGGTCTCTCTTCCCTACCAAATAGAGGTTACTTTGAGTGGAAGTGTCAGTGTGTAGAAACTCTGTCACTAATAAGATTTGTTACACTTGTAACTTTATTCTAGTTAATGAGCCAAATGCCATTTAATATCACAAGACACTATTCCATCTTTTATTTGAGCTCTAGATGTTAAGTGTATTGGTTCTGAACTGACTGCAATTCCAACTCAGGTTTTCCCATTAACAGGATTTGATCCCTTCATGACAATACAGTCCCATCAATTCTGTCTGTTCAAGATTTTAAAATCATAGTACAGCACAAAGATTTTCATCATGTCTTTTGAACTTATAACATGAGGACACCTAACTGCTGGTGGCAAACAATTTTGATTTCTTAACATTTATTCATTCACTGTCAACAATAATGGCACAGAATGATAAGAATTCGATGGTTAACATCCCTTCATGTATAGTCCATGACAATACCTGCAGTTTTTGATTCCCATTCACCAACAAACACACTGTCACATTATAACTAGTGAGAACATGGGGCATTTCTCGCTACTGGTGAAAGGAACCTACATTTAACACCCATTTTTCTAGAAAACAATGGAGGTAGGTGTCAGGTTCTAATTCTAGTGAGGCAAAAATTATCTATCCATCTCGTCATTGCTGCTTCAAGCATTAGCTACTGCTGAAAAAGTTCCTTATCTTACATTTGGTTGTATTTAATTAACAATCAGATTAAGTGCTTGGTTCAAATCCCCACGCAGCACAAAACTTTACATTATGTCAATCCAAGTTCGCTATTTGTGAATGAAATCATATTTAGCTTCCTTTGCGGTTAGTTAACAGAGACAACAGTTGTTGGATAGCATTCCCACTGGATGGTTCATTGACCAATTCAGGTAAATGTAGTTTAGTAGGCGACTGGAAAATCTTCTAGAGAGAAAGATTGCTTAGAATTTTTATCTAACTTTGAGACACCAAATCCTCTTGTGGTATCTCTTCACCACAAATTTAGTTTTGTGTAAGGATTAGGGAATGATTTATGTGGATGAATTATGGGCATTAGTTGTTTCCGATATTATGAGAGGTGATAACATGTACCAGTGGTCTAGGGGTAGCGTCTTTGATTCATGATCAAAACGTCTTTGGTCCCGGGTTCGATCCCCGCCACTGCCTCAATTTTGATAAATAATCAGCATTGGCGGCCGAAGACTTCCGGCATAAGAAGTCAGCCTCATTCTGCCAACGGCCTTGTTGAAGAGGGCGGAGGAGCGGTTAGAGGTTCAGGGCACTCTTGTCCTAGGGGTGGGAAATTGCCCTTAAAGGCGGAAGAATCAGCAATGATCAATGACATGAGGATGCAGAAGGCAATGGAAACCACTACATTAAAGGCACGTTACGTGTATCCACAGGACATGTGGCCTGTAATTGAAGAAGTGTCATGATGATTTCTCCATTGGCAAAAGATTCCAGAATAGTCCCCCATTCGGATCTCCGGCAGGGGACTGCCAAGGGGGAGGTTACCATCAGAAAAAGATTGAATAATCAACGAAAGGATAATGTTCTACGAGTCTGGGCGTGGAATGTCAGAAGCTTGAACGTGGTAGGGAAACTAGGAAATCTGAAAAGGGAAATGCAAAGGCTCAATCTAGATATAGTAGGGGTCAGTGAAGTGAAGTGGAAGGAAGACAAAGATTTCTGGTCAGACGAGGATCAGGTAATATCAACAGCAGCAGAAAATGGTATAACAGGTGTTGGATTCGTTATGAATAGGAAGGGAGGGCATAGGGTGTGTTACTGTGAACAGTTCAGTGACCGGGTTGTTCTAAACAGAATCGACAGCAGACCAACACCGACAACGATAGTTCAGGTATACATGCCGATGTCGCAAGCTGAAGATGAACAGATAAAGAAAGTGTATGAGGATATTGAAAGGGTAATGTAGTATGTAAAGGGGGACGAAAATCTAATAGTCATGGGCGACTGGAATGCAGTTGTAGGGGAAGGAGTATAGGAAAAGGTTACAGGAGAATATGGACTTGGGACAAGGAATGAAAGAGGAGAAAGACTAATTGAGTTCTGCAACAAGTTTCAGCTAGTAGTAGCGAATACCCTGTTCAAGAATCACAAGAGGAGGTGGTATACTTGGAAAAGGCCGGGAGATACGGGAAGATTTCAATTAGATTACATCATGGTCAGACAGAGATTCCGAAATCAGAAACTGGACTGTAAGGCGTACCCAGGAGCAGATATAGACTCAGATCACAATATAGTAGTGATGAAGAGTAGACTGAAGTTCAAGACATTAGTCAGGAAGAATCAATACGCAAAGAAGTGGGATACGGAAGTACTAAGGAATGACGAGATACGTTTGAAGTTCTCTAACGCTATAGATACAGCAATAAGGAATAGCGCAGTAGGCAGTACAGTTGAAGAGGAATGGACATCTCTAAAAAGGGCCATCACAGAAGTTGGGAAGGAAAACATAGGTACAAAGAAGGTAGCTGCGAAGAAACCATGGGTAACAGAAGAAATACTTCAGTTGATTGATGAAAGGAGGAAGTACAAACATGTCCCGGGAAAATCAGGAATACAGAAATACAAGTCGCTGAGGAATGAAATAAATAGGAAGTGCAAAGAAGCTAAGAAGAAATGGCTGCAGGAAAAAGATATGAGTGTCGGAAGGACAGACTCAGCACACAGGAAAGTCAAAACCACCTTTGGTGACATTAAAAGCAATGGTGGTAACATTAAGAGTGTAACAGGAATTCCACTGTTAAATGCAGAGGAGAGAGCAGATAGGTGGAAAGAATACATTGAAAGCCTCTATGAGGGTTAAGATTTGTCTGATGTGATAGAAGAAGAAACAGGAGTCGATTTAGAAGAGATAGGGGGCCCAGTATTAGAATCGGAATTAAAAAGAGCTTTGGAGGACTTACGGTCAAATAAGGCAGAAGGGATAGATAACATTCCATCAGAATTTCTAAAATCATTGGGGGAAGTGGCAACAAAACGACTATTCACGTTGGTGTGTAGAATATATGAGTCTGGCGACATACCATCTGACTTTCGGAAAAGCATCATCCACAAAATTCTGAAGACACCAAGAGCTGACAAGTGCGAGAATTATCGCACAATCAGCTTAACAGCTCATGCATCAAAGCTGCTTACAAGAATAATATACAGAAGAATGGAAAAGAAAATTGAGAATGCGCTAGGTGACGATCAGTTTGGCTTTAGGAAAAGTAAAGGGACGAGAGAGGCAATTCTGACGTTACGGCTAATAATGGAAGCAAGGCTAAAGAAAAATCAAGACACTTTTATAGGATTTGTGGACCTGGAAAAAGCGTTCGACAATATAAAATGGTGCAAGCTGTTCGAGATTCTGAAAAAAGTAGGGGTAAGCTATAGGGAGATACGGGTCATATACAATATGTACAACAACCAAGAGGGAGTAATAAGAGTGGACGATCAGGAATGAAGTGCTCGTATTAAGAAGGGTGTAAGACAAGGCTGTAGCCTTTCGCCCCTACTTTTCAATCTGTACATCGAGGAAGCAATGATGGAAATAAAAGAGGTTCAGGAGTGGAATTAAAATACAAGGTGAAAGGATATCAATGATACGATTCGCTGATGACATTGCTATCCTGAGTGAAAGTGAAGAAGAATTAAATGATCTGCTGAACGGAATGAACAGTCTAATGAGTACACAGTATGGTATGAGAGTAAATTGGAGAAAGACGAAGGTAATGAGAAGTAGTAGAAATGAGAACAGTGAGAAACTTAACATCAGAATTGATGGTCACGAAGTCAATGAAGTTAAGGAATTCTGCTACCTAGGCAGTAAAATAACTAATGACAGACGGAGCAAGGAGGACATCAAAAGCAGACTCACTGTGGCAAAAAAGGCATTTCTGGCCAAGAGAAGTCTACTAATATCAAATACCGGCCTTAATTTGAGGAAGAAATTTCTGAGGATGTACATCTGGAGTACAGCGTTGTATGGTAGTGAAACATGGACTGTGGGAAAACCGGAACAGAAGAGAATCGAAGCATTTGAGATGTGGTGCTATAGACGAATGTTGAAAATTAGGTGGACTGATAAGGTAAGGAATGAGGAGGTTCTACGCAGAATCGGAGAGGAAAGAAATTTGTGGAAAACACTGATGAGGAGAAGGGACAGGATGATAGGACATCTGCTAAGACATGAGGGAATGACTTCCATGGTACTAGAGGGAGCTGTAGAGGGAAAAAACTGTAGAGGAAGACAGAGATTGGAATACGTCAAGCAAATAATTGAGGATGTAGGTTGCAAGTGCTACTCTGAGATGAAGAGGTTAGCACAGGAAAGGAATTCGTGGCGGGCCGCATCAAATCAGTCAGTAGACTGATCACAAAAAAAAAAAAAAAAAAAAAAGAAACCTTTAGGAATGTTAACTTACTGTAATTAATTTTAGTTTACAAGTGATATGGGCCAGCTCATGTCTAATAAACTGTTTCCTGATATTTATTGTATCGTGATATTTATCTGCACCTGGAATTTGATCACTACTGGTAACAATTTTGTGCAGTCAAACAATTGTACTGGTAAGTGATTAATGGACCATAAGAAAGTTACATTATGTAGGCTGCATGCAAATCATGTCATTGGGATACTTTTGATCAATATTTTTGAAAGAAAGATTATTGGAGTTATCAACATATAATCCTTGAAAGATTGCAAGGCACATTTATTGGAAGGTCACTGGTTTCAGTCACATGATCATTTCAGCCCTAAAGCCATACTGATGGTTAATGGTTGTGCATGGATCAGGAACCACTGAATAATGATAGTCAACTGCCAGATCATTCAGCAGTTTCTACTCCATACACAGCCATTAACCATCAATACAGTTGTAAGTCTAAAGATGATCATGCAGTGATTGAAACCGGTGATCTTTCAGTAAATGTGCCTTGTGATCTAGCCTGTTATGATTACTTTTAAAAATTTTAACATGATGGTACATGTTCTATGTCACTCATGATTAACTGTGAAGGTTGATGTACTTCTGTTCTTGAACTATACTGGATGAGGCTTTTAAATGTATACTGAAGTAGTGGATCATGGACAACTGTGGCTGATTGACCTAAGTAATCAAAGCCCATCTACTAAGCCCCTGTGATACTTTCTTACCCCTTATCAACATCAAAATAGTAGTTTTGCTATCATGTTCCCCCTGAATAGTTAATAGACTACTGTATTATGCAACAGCTTGTTACACTTTACTCTTACTTTCATAAAGTAGCTGGAAAATCTCGCAGATGTTACTGTCAGACCTATGTAAGTATTATTCAGGTGCACAGTGGTTCGTCGTTGACTTTAAAACGAACTGCAATGGCACTGTGAAACAGTGATATTCTTTTTCAAAAAGCCAACTATGTCCGTCATCAGTGGGTACTGAATTTGAAAAAGAAAAGTGTACTTCAGGATATAATTTCATAAAAATTGCCCCAAGATGAATCAAAAACACTACTCATGGCACTCCAACACAAAGTTATTTCAAAACAGCCTTATCCATCCTAGTATCAAACAATACAGTGCCTTACCAGATACCATTAAACACATACAAAACATTGGTCACTTCAAATCTGAACTGTAGTCGTACTTGGTTGATCACTGCTGTACACAGTAAATGAATACCTACAAAACTAAATTTTGGTGTGTTTACCCAATGTAGTCTCATTCAGAAGAACATTTGTATTTATCTGTATATAGCGTAACAACATTTATTTAAGTATTCATCATTAATTGATGCATTATTGTGTGTTATTATGTACAAAAGCATATGTAAAAATGTTAATATTAACAAAAAAAATCCAAATATCTCTTGCACATTGTGCAGCTGTAGATGAAAATGGATCAATAAAATTACTAAACTCTGTCAGCTATAGGAGGTTGTTTACAACTGGAGAGGTATATATGGTGGAGCACACATCTCCACACAACAGTACAGACTGGAATTCCTGCATATCTCAAGCAGGCACCTTAACTATTAGGCCAGTAGAACTGGCCTGCAGATCTAACTCCAACTTTCATCTATGGGTGCTAGTGTTTGGAAGTCAGAGGTGGAAACATAAGTGACAATGGAAGTTCAAGTAAGAACTGGAGGCATGCTCCGACAGCCTAATGGTTAAGGCAACTACTTGTGATAAGCAGGAAATCCAGGTCAAGTTCCACTAATAGTAGAAATTTTCAGTGGTTGTTACACACATGCCCAATGAAGTCATTTAATGAAAATTCAAATTATATTTGAACACACCTTCCTAACATGCCACATCTTAACTCCTGTACTGAATATTCATTCTTAATCCCTCCTATTTCCATATCTGCTTTCTCTTCCTTCATTATTTCTTTCTGAGAACCTCTGTAAATTTATATTCACAATTATTCATTTATATAACATTTACGTTTTGCTGAATGACAATGCACCAAAAGCCTGCTTATGCACCAATTTCCTTCAGCACTAATTTGTAAGATACATAAACAGAAACTGCATTCAACCTACAAATATATCAAGAATGTTTGGGAAAGGATATGGCTCATAGGGTACATCTGCCACGTGAATGCATTTGAGTCATTCTGAACTGAACATATTCCAGTAGCAAATTCATGAGGCTTCACCCGCATCTGGGCTCCTCATCCGAGCGTGCACAAACCCATGCGTCACTTGCAATCAAAACCCATCACACACACTCAAATACAGTCCATCATGTCAGAGTACTCACTGTGAATCCAGAGAAGGGTGTGCAACTCTATTATGCACACATACTCAAATTTCAGATTTCACCATGTCATAATACAAAAGCTATTAAAAAAAAAAAAAAAAAAAAAAAAAAAAAAAAAAAAAAAAAAACAATTTCTACTGACAACTGTAACTTTTCTTTATCAAATAATGGAAATTTTATTTTTTTACTTGGTGAATGCCCCATTAAATGATACTACAAGTCTAGAAATTGGGCAGGCATAGTGATGCAACTCACCACATGCGAGAGATGGTGGTGTCATCAGACGGAGGAGTGTTACGGGAAGTCACGGGCAGCGCAGCTGTGGCAGGAGTTCCGCCGTGGTCGCTGTTTGGCTGCGGGCCCGCGTTGTGCCTCCTCCTATTAGTGGCTGGCGCACTGCACAGAAAGGCACTGTGTGAGCGGGTGTTTTCGTGTGGGAGCCAGGAGGTAGCAGTGCTGCTGAGAGATTGTCTGCACAGATAATGAAACACACACTGCCAAAAAGAATATCTGTTCACTGTTAAGTTGTTACTGTCAGTAAAGATGAATGATTTACGATTCAACGTGCCAGTTTCCACACTACTTTTCCTACGTTCCCCAGAGGCATAGCTTAGCAGGCCAAACAACAAATTGTTCACAATGAAGCACAAACTAAAGAGAGGCTAACAAGACTGCTGCAATGAATGGACAATTTTTGAACAACATGTTTCAAATACACCATTTAGTAATAATAATACAGCTACTGGAAGTGCACTAATCCGACAGTCTCACACATTTATATGTACTTACTGTGGCATTATGATCATCAGACAGCATTCAAAGCATTTGTAGACATATGAATGGGTTATGTGAGAGACATACAATAAACAGGTTGAAAGCAGGTTTTTAACTTAGCAGTTAAAGTAATTTAGAGAAAGTAGCAGTGCAGGAAGGTAGTTGTTCAGGAAAAAAATGGAACTAAGGTATTAGGAAATTCAACTATAAAAGTTTTTATCACACAAATTTGAAGGGTGGTCAGTAAATAGAGTTCATATACATGGGTATAGAACCACTTTCCCTCAATAGGCGAATATTAAGCATCACCTGACTGCAATACTGAGAAAGTGTGTGAGGAAGATCAGTGAGCAGAAACAATGGAAATGCGATCAGAGACTGACATCACAGCAAAATTAAAAATTTGATATTATTACAGTATTCAAATCATATTTATCAGATTTGGAATGATTCAGCTCCTCAGGAATGGAGCTGTCACTGTTAATGAAAATAAGGATAGAGAGAGTTCATAAGTCAAAGGACAAAGTGCATTTTTGACAACTCCTGAAATGATGTTTCCATAAGGAAAGTAACTAAAATCTGCTGGTTGTGATTTTTACCTATGAGGAGACATGGAACCTAATGTATGGAGGCTCAATGATAATCAGTGAAAGAGAGAGAGAGAGAGAGAGAGAGAGAGAGAGAGAGAGAGAGAGAGAGAGAGAGAGAGGGCATTATAATCTGTTAATGCTGGGGCATAATGTTACTCCAGAAACAAAATTAAGCTTATTGTGGACATGCAGGAGATGTCAATGAGAAGGTGCATGAAAACTTTTGTATTACAATAAGCGGAGGGGCAACTACCATGAAACTGTGTGTGGAACCTGAAGGAATACAGATGATTATCAGGAACTAAAACAAGTATACTGCAAGAATTATCAAGAGCACTTCTGTAAGATACTTTAGAATAAGGCAGACAGAACAATATTTATATGTAATGTCTCAGTAATGATAAATTGCAGAAATGACAGCAGCGGCAATAAATTTATTTTTCAAACATTTATTTTCATGTTAAGTTAAAATGAACAAAGAGAGACTGAGATGGTGGGGTTTACAATAAAGACTACAACTAAAAGAAAAACTGGTTTAGGCAGTTTAGACAATATTAAGTTGCATGCTATGTTCAACTGTTCAAATGTGTGTGAATTCGTAAGGGACCAAACTGCTGAGGTCATTGGTCCGTAGACTTACACACTACTTAAACTAACTTATGCTAAGAACAACACACACACCCATGCCTGGGGGAGGACTCTAACCTCCGGCAGGAGGGGTCACGCAATCTGTGACAAGGTGCCTCAAACTGTGCAGCCACTCTGCGCAGATAATGCTATATATACATATTGTTAAGTAGCCCATTATGTAAACATACAGACTTAAAACATATTTGAAAAGTAAAGGAACAACACTTGTTTGGAACACATGTGTAACAAAAGATGATGTTGTTGTGATCTTCAGTCCAGAGACTGATTAAATGTAGCCCTCCATGCTACTCTATCCTGCACAAGCTGCTTCATCTCTGAGCAACTATTGCACCCTACATCCCTCTGAATCTGTTCAGTGTATTCATCTCTTGGTCTTCCTCTATGATTTTTACCCTCCACACTGCCCTCCAGTACTAAATTGGTGATCGTTTGATGCCTCAGATTATGTCCTACCAACCGATCCCTTCTTCTAGTCAAGTTGTGCCTCAAATTTTTCTTCTCCCCCATTCTATTTAGTACCAGCTCATTAGTTACACGATCTACATATCTAATCTTGAGCATTCTTCTGTAGCACCACATTTCGAAATCTTCTATTCCATTCTTGTACAAACTTTTTATCGTCCATGTTTCACATCCATACATGACTACACTCCATACAAACACTTTTAGAAGAGACTTCCTGACAACTCTGTACTCAATGTTAACAAATTTCTCTTCTTCAGAAACGCTTTCCATGCCATTGCCTCTCTACATTTTATATCCTCTCTACTTCGACCATCATCAGTTATTTTGCTCACCAAGTAGCAAAAATCATCTACTATTTCAAAGTGTCTCATTTTTCTAATCTTTCGCTCAGAATCACCCGGCTTAAATCGACTACATTCCATTATCCTCGTTTTGCTTTTGTTGATATTCATCTTATATCCTCCTTTCAAGACACTGTCCATTGCGTTCAACTGCTCTTCCAAGTCCTTTGCTGTCTCTGACAGAATTACAATGTCATCGGCGAACCTCAAAGTTTTTATTTCTTCTCCATGGATTTTAATACCTACTACAAACTTTTCATTTGTTTTCTTTATTGCTTGCTCAATATACAGATTGAATAACATCGGGGATAGGCTACAACCCTGTCTCACTCCCTTCCCAACCACTGCTTCCCTTTCCTGCCCCTCTGTTCTTTATAACTGCCATCTGGTTTCTGTACAAATTGTAAATCGTCTTTTGCTTCCTATATTTGACCCCTGCCACTTTCAGAATTTGAAAGAGTATTCCAGTCAATATTGTCAAAAGATTTCTCTAAATCTACAAATGCTAGAAACGTGGGTTTGCCTTTCCTTAATCTATTTTCTAAGATAAGTGTAGCATTAGTATTGCCTCACGTGTTCCAACATTTCTATGGAATCTGAACTGATCTTCCCCAAGGTCGGCTTCTACCAGTTTTTCCATTCGTCAGTAAAGAATTAGTGTCAGTATTTTGCAGCCGTGACTTATTAAGCTGATAGTCCAGTAATTCTCACACCTGTCAACAGCTGCTTTCTTTGGGATTGGAATTATTATATTCTTCTTGAAGTCTGAGGGTATTTCGCCTGTCTCAACCATCTTCCTCACCAGATGGTAGAGTTTTCTCAGGAATGGCTCTCCCAAGGCTATCAGTAGTTTCAATGGAATGTTGTCTACTCCCAGGGCCTTGTTTCGACTTAGGTCTTTCAGTGCTCTATCAAATTCTTCATGCAGTATCGTATCTACCATTTCATCTTCACCTCCGTCCTCTTCCATTTCCCTAATATTGTCCTCAAGTACATTGCCCTTGTATCGACCCTCTATATACTCCTGCCACCTTTCTGCTTTCCTTTCTTTCCTCAGAACTGATTTCCCATCTGAGCTCTTGATATTCATATAAGTGGTTCTCTTTTCTCCAAAGGTCTCTTTAATTTTCCTGTAAGCCGCATCTATCTTACCCCTTAGATCTAACTGACTCATCAGTATTGAGGTTGTTAGGCACGTATCAGTGACTCCAGTTTATAGAAACAGAAGACCATGTGCTGTGCCTAAGTAGAAGAAAACTTTGTGGTATTCACTGGATGGCCTTTAGAACCACAATAGAGAACATCAGGCAACACAGGAGAGTTGATATTTGATGTCTGCACATCCAGACTGCAGTACAGTGTGTTAACCAGTACACATTAACCCTGTGTGTTGTAGAATAGAGTGTAGCAATGCAGAACACGTTTTTGCACACTGGTGAACAGAGGGGAGAAGGAAACATGGAAGCCCATCATTGTGTCGGACTGCCTTAACCTACCACGTTTCTGTCATGTAGACTGGTTTGCTCCCTTTTATGGTGGGCACAGGCTGCATGAAAAGTAATCAGCTACACCCTACTGCTCCTGTGTAAGCACCTTGCTTAGGCTAGTATATTTCATTTGCAATGCCTAAAAAATTGTGTCAAAGTCCCACTCTACTGCTTGGGGTAATAAGGTAATTTTGCTACTGAAATTGTTAGCATATTGCATACCTCTATTAAGGAGACGAGAGTCAATTATGGAACACAAAAATCTGTAGTATTATCAGGCACTGTGGCATGTGCACACAGTGGCAGGGTGAAACGAATGCCAGCCCTCAACTACAGTGACTGATACATCACACTTTTAGTGTTTTATATTTGTGAGACATTGAGTTTTATCATCATCCAGTGTTATTATCAATACTAACATAAAGCTGTCCACTTATAATACAGCCTCATGGGATGTTGGCATAAGCTGGAACTGCCAGAAGCCATAGTGGGACAAGTGCAGTGTTGCCCATGTCAGGTGAAAAGTTTTGTCTTGGTTGCTGAGTGTGTACTGTGAGACATTAATGCAGAGCAGATGAGGGAATGGTGGTACTGCTTCTACATTTTTTTGTCAGTTCATCATGTATGTCAAGCAAACATAAGAAATGGACAATGTGAATACATGGCTGCCCTCTTTGACTTGTGTTGGAGAATACTGCAGTGTGGAACAGAGTGACACACTTATTCCTCTCCTTCAACTTCTCTTCATACAGCATGTTGCAGTTTATAGTTCTCTTACTGTCAGCAGCAGTGACCCCAGACAACAAAAGGCTACTTATTGTAAAGAGGTGAGAAGTGACTTGTTCAACATGGTCCGAGCACTCGCGTGACTGAATTCAAATGACATTTGGCACAGTATCCATTCCTGTTCAGAGCAACACACATTTATACCTACAGAAAGATAGCTTGTGTTGAGTACACTATCAATGTACGCTTTGTTCAAAGGCCCAATACCAAAACATAAATAATAATTTGTGCAGACACAGTTTTACAGATCAATGACTGCAGATAGGGATGGACTGCTTAAAGGACAAAACAATTTACAAAGATATGTTTGTTGTTCTGTGATTGTCATTAGCTAACATATCTGCTAATGAACACAGTTCAGTTGAGAGATCCGTTGAACCTCTCCTGATGAGGCATTGAAATACTGCTGGGAAAACCTGGTTCCCCAAATTAAGCCGTCCAGATGTCGTAGCACTCTGTAATGTGCATACAGCTCAGTCATGGCTGTTATCCTTCACATCTTCATATGCTGCATGCTGCAAAGTCCACCCAGCTCGGGTTGCAGACCTCAACCATGTGATAAAAGAGTGTTCACGATATGACAGACAATGTCGCAAGTTTCTTAAGGCCTTGATCAGAGCAAGAATTCCCCAACCTACATCTGTGATAGGCCTCTTTCGACAGCTGGCCACAACAGACTATGCCAGTATTGCCTGGTTTCTGCAAGAAGCAGTTATCCAGTAATACATCACGCACAAAGGTTCCAATGTAAGAAGTTTTGAAATATGGACTGTTCTGAGTGTGTGAATGTACAAAGTCAACCTGGATGTTATCTGGAATTAATATAATTGCTAATTCCTATGCTGCATATGTATCATATTATACTGGATGTGTCACTAACTATTGCCACCAAGAATAACTCCGAAAGTACGATAGGAGCTGAAAAGTTGAGAGACAAAACTTGCATGGGACAACAGGGGCCATAATATGATGTTGGTTTTTTGTTGCTACGTGGGCTTGCTTCAGAGATATTAAGGTCAACTTTGCTTTTTAAATGGTATGCTACAGTTTGGTACTTCTCTTCTGATAGTGGCTATCGAGATGAATCCAATGATGTGTAAGAGTAAGGTCAACGAAGGTCACAAAGGTGGCATGAACGTCCATTTACAGAAGGTGTTCGAAGTGATGACCATTGGTATCAATGCAGTGTTGCAATCTTCTTATCGTGGATTGAGTGGTATTCCTTATCACATTGGCAGTTATCGAAGACATGCTCTGACAATCCTCTCTCGCATATCTTCAGCTGTGGATGGAATGACCTTATAAACAATGTCTTTCACGAATCCTCGCAAGAAAAAATCCAGAGGCGTCAAGTCTGGCAAAGGAGACGGCCACAACACGTCTTCTGCGTCCAGTCCAACGATTTGGGAATCATTTCTGCAACTCATTTCTAGCCATCAGTGAAAAATGTGCCGGATACCCATTGTGTTGATATCACATTCTGTTCCTTGTTGCTAAAGGTATTTCTTCCAATAACAGACCTAATGTTTCTTGCAGGAATGAGGCGTACTCCTACCATTAAGATTTACTTCAATGAAATAGGGGAATTAATATGATCTTCCAGAATTCCACAGCATACATTCACCAACCGCGGTTTTTGTTGTGCACCTTGCCACTGCCAACACAGACTTTTAGTTGCACAATAATGTATGTTACGCATGTTAACATTTCCGTGGTTCGTGAATGCAGCCTCGTCAGTAAATAAAATCAAATTAATAAATGTGTCATCCCTCTGAAACCGAAGATGAGCCCACTGGCAGAATTCAATGCGATGCATACAATCCGTACCAGTTAATTCTTAGTGGAGACTGATGTGGTAAGGATGACATTTATGGCGATGCAGAACACGAACAACACTACTCTGGCTCATGCCAGATTCCCTTACAATTTGACGCGAACTAACACAAGGATCTCTAACCACGGTGGCAAGAGTACCAATTTCCGTTTCCTCCTTAGTAACTTTCCTTTTCCGGATGTGTTTTACTAACGCGTTAAAGATCCAGTTGTTCTCAATTTATCATACACGTATTTAAATGTATAACGTGTAGCGTGACTACATTGAGGATATCAGCGTATCAGTCTCTAGCTGTGACTGATTTTCATTGGCATTCTCTGTAAATGAGAAGCATACCGACTTGTTCTTTGAAGGAATACAACATTCACATTCGCTTGATTCGACGATAATAGTCTTGCCGTTCCTACTGTTGTTGTATTGCAAAACCGTCGAATGGTGTTTACATGTCAATGGCACGTTAGATTGATACAACGTATTCGGTGTAAATTTACTATTTGCACGATATAATTATGAGAGAGAGAACTGTCAGAGCATGTGCTTCGATGAGTACCTACATCCACATACATACATACTCCGCAATCCACCATACGGTGCGTGGCGGAGGGTACCTCATACCACAACTAGCATCTTCTCTCCCTGTTCCACTCTCAAACAGAACGAGGGAAAAATGACTGCCTATATGCCTCTGTACGAGGCCTAATCTCTCTTATCTTTGTGGTCTTCCTGCGAAATGTAAGTTGGCGGCAGTAAAATTTTACTGCTGTCAGCCTCAAATGCTGGTTCTCTAAATTTCCTCAGTAGCGATTCTCGAAAAGAACTCCTCCTTTCCTCTAGAGACTCCCACCAGAGTTCCTGAAGCATTCCCGTAACACTCGCGTGATGATCAAATCACCAGTAACAAATCTAGCAGCCCGCCTCTGAATTGCTTTTATGTCCTCCCTCAATCCGACCTGATAGGGATCCCAAACGCTCGAACAGTACTCAAGAATAGGTCGTATTAGTGTTTTATAAGCGGTCTCCTTTACAGATGAACCACATCTTCCCAAAATTCTACCAATGAACGGAAGACGACTATCCGCCTTCCCCACAACTGTCATTACATGCTTGTCCCACTTCATATCGCTCTGCAATGTTACGCCCAAATATTTAATCAACGTGACTGTGTGAAGCGCTACACTACTAATGGAGTATTCTAACATTATGGAATTCTTTTTCCTATTCATCCGCATTAATTTACATTTATCTATATTTAGAGTTAGCTGCCATTCTTTACACCAATCACAAATCCTGTCCAAAACATCTTGTATTCTCCTACAGTCACTCAACGACGACACTTTCCCGTACACCACAGCATCTTCAGCAAACAGCCACACATTGCTATCCACCCTATCCAGATTATTTATGTAGATAGAAAACAACAGCGGACCTAACACACTTCCCTGGGGCACTCCAGATGATACCCTCACCTCCAATGAACACTCACCATCAAGTGATAAGGAATACCACTCAATCCACGATAAGAAGATTGCAACACTGCATTGATACCAATGGTCATCGCTTTGAACACCTGTAAATGGACGTTCATGCCACCTTTTTGACCTTCGTTGAAATTCAAAGACCTTAGTCTTACATATCATTGGGTTCGTCTCGACAACTGCTATCAGAAAATAAGTACCAGAGTATAGCATCCCATTAAAAAGAACATAGTTGACCTTCACATCTCTGAAGCGACCCCACGTACAAACAAAAAACCAACGGCATATTATGGCCCCTGTTGTTCCATGCAACATCTGTTGCACAAGCTTTTCAGCTCCTAACATACTTTCAGAGTTATTCTAGGCGGCAATAGTTAGTGAGTCACCCCGTATACCAACTGCCTGGTTAGCCGTGCGGTCAAACACATGATTTTCCGGGCGGTAAGGAGTGCCTGGTCCCCAGCACGAATCCGCTTGGCAGATTTGTGTCGAGGTCCGGCGAATCATCTGTGGAAGGTTTTTAGGCGGTTTTCCATCTGCCTCGGCGAATGCGGGCCGGTTCCCCTTATTCCGCCTGTTACACTACGTCGGCGATTGCTGTGCAAACAAGTTCTCCACGTATGTGTCCACCACCATTACTCTACCACGCACTCACAGGGGTTACACTCGTCTGGTGTGAGACGTTCCCTGGGAGGTCCACCGTGGGCCGAACCACACAGTAACCCTGGGTTCAGTGTTGGGCGGCAGAGGGGTGAAGTGGACTGGGGTAGTCGTCGTGGGGTTGCGGACCGCAGTGGCTGCGGCGGGGACGGAGCCTCTCCATCGTTTCTAGGTCCCCGGTTAACATACAATACAATACACCCTGTATACCAAATCTGTAGTTACTCACTTCTGTGACTAAATGGTTAATGCCAAAGGCTAACAAAACAAAAAGAAAAGGTGAGTGAAAGCTATGTGAGCTACCAGCAAATGGATTCTTTAGACAGCAACGAAGGTGTGTTTCACAGTAGAGACACATCTAATGAAACTTGCTGATAAACATTCCAGGCTTGAACACACACTCTCTCTCTCTCTCTCTCTCTCTCTCTCTCTCTCTCTCTCTCTCTCTCTCTCTCTCTCTGTGTCACACACACACACACACACACACACACACACACACACACACACACACACACACACACACACACACACACTGTCACCCACTCTCTCTCTCTGTCACTCTCTCTCTGTCTCTGTCTCTCTGTCTCTCTGTCTCTCTGCCTCTCTGCCTCTCTCTGTGTCTCTCTCTGTGTCTCTCTCTGTCTCTGTGTCTCTCTGTCTCTACACTCTCTCTCTCTCTCCGTCACACTCTCTCTCTCTCTCTCTCTCTCTCTCTCTCTCTCTCTCTCTCTCTCTCTCTCTCTCTCTCACCTGAGCAGGAGCGGATATACTCTAGGGCTCGAAAGATGGCGACCAGCTCATCAGTGTAAACGCTGCAGCCAGCCGGCAAGGAACGTTGTTCGGAATGGTCCCCTAGAGTTAGTGCATAACCGACACGACCAGCAACCATCGAACCGTCAGTGTAATCAATGTCAGAGCCCTGATACGTGGCCAGGATGGAATAAAAGCGGCGGTGGAGGGCCTCCGGAGGGACTGAGTCTGTTCCCTGTGCCAAGTCGAGCCAAAGGAAAGGGCGAGGAGCACACCATGGGGGTGTACTCAAAGTGGCCTGGAAAGGAGGTGGAACAGTGAAAACCCGAAGCCCGGAGAGAAGTTCTTTGACGCGGACCGCGATCGTACAGCCTGACCGGGACCGACGTTCTGGCAGATGGACGACCGATTGCGGGAACAGGAGATGATAGTTTGGATGCCCGGGCAAGCTAAAAACGTGGGCAGCATAAGCGGCCAGTAAATGTTGGCGCCTCAATCGCAGTGGACGGACACCAGCCTCCACAAGTACGCTGTCCAAAGGGCTGGTCCGAAAGGCACCAGTGGCCAGTCATATCCCGCTGTGTAGTATTGGGTCCAGCACCTGCAACGCAGATGGGGATGCTGAGCCGTAAGCCAGGCTTCCGTAATCCAGACGGGACTGGATTAACGCCTGGTAGAGCCGTAACAGGGTAGATTGGTCGGCGCCCCAGCTGGTGTGGCTCAAGCATCTCACAGCATTTAGATGCCTCTAACACGCCTGTTTAAGCTGCCGAATATGAGGCAGCCAACCGAGCATCAAAAACTACCCCCAAAAACCTGTGGGTCTCCACCACAGCAAGAAGTTCGTCGTCAAGATAAAGGCGCGGCTCAGGATGGACTGTTCGGCGCCGGCAGAAATGCATAACGCGGGTCTTGGCAGCCGAAAACTGAAAACCATGCACTACAGCCAAAGACTGCGCCTTGCGGATAGCGCCCTGTAGCTGACGTTCAACAGCTGCAATGTCAGTAGAACTGTAGTAAAGGCAGAAGTCGTCAGCATACAGGGAAGCGGAGACAGAATTTCCCACCGCTGCAGCGAGCCCGTTTATTGCGATTAAAAACAGGCAGACACTGAGGACAGATCCCTGTGGTACCCCGTTCTCCTGGACTCGGGAGGAACTATGAGAGGCCGCGACTTGCACGCGGAAGGTACAATACGACAGAAAATTTCGGATAAAGATCGGCAGAGGGCCCCGAAGACCCCATCCATGAAGCGTAGAAAGTATGTGATGACGCCATGTCGTATCGTACGCCTTCCGCATGTCGAAAAAGACAGCGACCAGGTGCTGACAGCGGGCAAAGGCAGTACAGATGGCTGACTCCAGACTCACCAGATTGTCAGTGGCGGAGCGACCTTTACGGAACCCACCCTGAGACGGAGCCAGAAGGCCCCGAGACTCCAGTACCCAATTCAAGCGTTGGCTCACCATCTGTTCGAGAAGCTTGCAAAGAACGTTGGTGAGGCTAATGGGGCGGTAGCTGTCCACCTCCAAAGGGCTCTTGCCCGGTTTCAAAACGGGGATGACAATGCTTTCCCGCCATTGGGTCGGAAACTCACCCTCGACCCAGAGACGGTTGTAAAGGTCGAGGAGGCGTCGCTTGCAGTCCACTGAAAGGTGTTTCAGCATCTGACAGTGGATGCGATCTGGCCCAGGAGCGGTATCAGGGCAAGCGGCAAGGGCGCTGTGAAATTCCCACTCACTGAATGGAGCATTGTGGGATTCAGAATGATGGGTGCGAAAAGAAAGGCTTCGACGTTCCATTCGCTCTTTAATGGAGCGGAAGGCCAGTGGGTAATTGGAAGAAGCGGAACTAAGATAAAAGTGCTCTGCCAAGCTGTTGGCAATTTCGTCGGAGTCTGTACGAACTGCTCCATTCAGTGAGAGCACAGGGACGCTGACAGGGATTCGATAGCCATAGAGGCGTCGGATCTTGGCCCAGACCTGCGATGAAAGAGACATGGAGGCCGATGGTGGACACATACCGCTCCCAGCACTCCTGCTTGCTTTGGCGGATAAGGCGGCGGGCCCGCGCATGCAGCCGTTTGAAGGTGATGAGGTGTTCAATGCAGGGATGTCGTCTGTGACGCTGTAGCGCCCGCCGGCGATCTTGAATCGCCTCAGCGATCTCAGGCGACCAGCAAGGCACAGTCCTCCTCCGAGGGGACCCACAAGAATGGTGAATTGAAGATTCTGCGGCAGTAACGATGCCAGTGGTGACCGATTGAACCACCGCATCAATGTCATCACTAGAGAGAGGCTCAATAGCGGCAATGAATAAGGCTGACTGGGACTTGTTTTCCTCAACAAGTCCCAGTCAGCCTTATTCATTGCCCACCTGCAAGGGCGCCCAGAAGACTGACGCTGTGGCAGTGACAGAAAGATTGGAAAATGGTCACTACCACACAGGTCGTCATGCACTCTCCATTGGACAGATGGTAAGAGGCTAGGGCTGCAGATCGAAAGGTCAATGGCGGAGTACGTGCCATGCGCCACACTGAAGTGTGTGAAGGAACCATCATTTAACAGCGAAAGATCGAGCTGTGTCAATAAATGCTCAATGGTGGCGCCTCGACCTGTCGCCACTGACCCACCCCACAGAGGGTTATGGGCGTTGAAGTCGCCCAGTAACAAGAAAGGTGGCGGCAATTGGGCTATCAGGGCAGCCAGGACATGCTGCGCGACATCACCATCCGGTGGAAGGTAAAGACTGCAGACGGTAACAGCCTGTGGCGTCAACACCCGAACAGCGACAGCCTCTAAAGCTGTATGTAGAGGGACAGACTCGCTGTGAAGAGAGTTAAAGACATATATGCAGACGCCACCAGACACCCTTTCGTAAGCTGCCCGGTTCGTATAATAACCCCGATAGCCACGGAGGGCGGGGGTTCGCATTGCTGGAAACCAAGTTTCCTGAAGAGCAATGCAGAAGAAAGGGTGAAGGCTGATAAGTTGTCGGAGCTCAGCTAGATGGTGGAAGAAACCGCTGCAGTTCCACTGGAGGATGGTATTGTCCATGGCTGAGAAAGGCGTGACGGGACTGGGAAGCCAGATTACGCCGATGGGTCACCTGCTGCCTCCGATGGAGCACCCGTGCAAGTGCTATCCATTGCGTCTGAGGGACCGGCGAGATCGAGGTCCTCAGCAGACGCAAGAATCTCCACCTCATCCTCAGACGCAGAGCGTGTAGGTGCCACCGCAGGTCTTCAATATCGTTTTCTCTCGCTGTTCCTTTGGTTGTCGTCGTTGAGAGGGCTTTTTGGAGTCAGTCTCCAGGACCAAAGATGATCGCGAAGCTCGACGACCAGTGACCTGTGGCTTCTTCAGCCACTGGTTGGTGTCTGCTGTGCCGCTGGTAGGAACCTGGGAAGGGAGTGTCCCAAGGGATCTCTTCCGAGTGAGAGAAGCCAAAGAAGACTTACGCTTCTCCGGCTTAGAAGTGGGGACTGGTGTCCCCGTTGGTTTAGTGGGTGCTGCTCCCGAGGTAGATTGTTTGGGAGCAACAGCGAGAGAAGGGGCCCCCATCGTCAAGGGGGCAGGTGAGGTCCTCTGACTCTGAGTGCTGACTGTTTGTGGTGCAGCTAAAGGAGCTGGAGCAGGAGTGACAGTTGAGGCATAAGATGCCATCATGCGCACGAGATGTAGCAGTTCAAATTTCTGCTAAGCATCAGTGTAAGTCAGTCGGTCCAGGGTCTTATATTCCATGATTTTGCGTTCTTTCTGTAAGATCCTGCAGTCTGGCGAGCGAGGTGAATGAGGCTCTCCACAGTTGACACAGATGGGAGGCGGAGCACATGGAGTATCAGGATGAGATGGGCGTCCGCAATCTCGACATGTGAGGCTGGAAGTGCAGCGGGAAGACATATGGCCGAACTTCCAGCACTTGAAGCACCGCATCGGGGGAGGGATATAGGGTTTGACGTCACATCGGTAGACCATCACCTTGACCTTTCCCGGTAATGTATCACCCTCGAAGGCCAAGATGAAGGCACCGGTAGCAACCTGATTGTCCCTCGGACCCCGATGAACGCGCCGGACGAAATGTACACCCCGGCGCTCTAAGTTGGCGCACAGCTCGTCGTCAGACTGCAAAAGAAGGTCTCTATGGAAAATAACACCCTGGACCATATTTAAACTCTTATGTGGTGTGATGGTAACGTTAACATCCCCCAACTTGTCACAAGCAAGTAACCTGCGTGACTGGGCGGAGCATGCCTTTTTTATCAAAACTGACCCAGAGCGCATTTTGGACAAGCCCTCCACCTCCCAAAACTTGTCCTCTAAATGCTCTACAAAGAACTGAGGCTTCACGGATACAAAGGATTCCCCTATCAGCTCTGGTACAGACGAGATATCTGGACGAATACCTCTCTCTCTGTCACACTCTCTCTCTCCATTTCTCTTACCTGGATCTCGCTGAAGTCACAGCTATCAGCCGACTCACTTCGACAACATCTTTAGGGTGGCTGCGCACCGCGTCAGCCCACCCCTGCGTGGCCAAGACCTGGGAGTTGGCCTCGACAAAGGCGACGGCCACTTGGGCGAGTCTGGGGCAGCAGTGCCTGACGGCGAGCACCGCCGTGGCCGCCGCGCTCTCCACGGCCAGCTCGGCGGCCAGCTGCCGCTCGCAGTGGGCCTTCAGCTCCAGCAGGCCGTACTTGTCGGCGGCCGCTAGCAGCTGCGCAGCCGTGCCGGGCACGCTGGGGGCCCGCAGCGTGTACACGTAGGCCACCAGCTGCCTGAGCGCCGGGCCCTCCACGTCTGCGATGCTCACCACGCCGCTGCTGGCCTCCAGCGTGTCGTGGCGGAACATGGCTTCGAAGACGGGGCTCCTGGCTGCGAGGACGGCCCGGTGCACCACCAGCCGCGTCCGCCCCGCCACCAGCGTCACCAGCGCGCCGTCCTCCGCGTCCAGCAGCGCCCCCAGGTCCTCGGCTGCCGTCTCCTGGGCTTTCTTGTTGCCTGCCATGGTCGCCAGTTCTGCAACACGGCGCCACTGAGCAGCCTTTTGCCCTTACATCTACACCTATGGTCTACAAACCAATATGAAGTGCACGGCAGAAGGAACATCCCATTGTTCCAGTTATTAGGGATTGACAAACTGCTTATTGGCTCCTGTCTCGGGTTCTTCGGCCGACGTTCGTCTGATGATTTTTCTGACGTTTCGCCAGCACGAGTGGCTGGCATTGTCAAAGCTTCACCCTCCATTGCCGTTGGTAAACTGGAGCCGAGTTCGCGGCCGCAGACTATATATATACAGGGTGTTACAAAAAGGTACGGCCAAACTTTCAGGAAACAATCCTCACACACAAAGAAAGAAAATATATTATGTGGACATGTGTCCGGAAACGCTTACTTTCCATGTTAGAGCTCATTTTAGTTTCGCCAGTATGTATTGTACTTCCTCGATTCACCGCCATGATTTCATACGGGATACTCTAGCTATGCTGCTAGAACATGTCCCTTTACAAGTACGACACAACATGTGGTTCATGCACGATGGAGCTCCTGCACATTTCAGTCAAAGTGTTCGTACGCTTGTCCGCAGCTCGTGGTCGTGCGGTAGCGTTCTCGCTTCCCATTCCCGTGTTCCTGGGTTCGATTCCCGGTGGGGCCAGTTGTTTTCTCTGCCTCGTGATGGCTGGGTGTTGTGTGATGTCCTTAGGTTAGTTAGGTTTAAGTAGTTCTAAGTTCCAGGGGACTGATGACCATAGATGTTAAGTCCCATAGTGCTCAGAGCCATTTTTTTTGTTTGTACGCTTCTCAACAACAGATTCGGCGACCGACGGATTGGTAGAGGCGGACCAATCCTGTGGCCTCCACGCTCTCCTGACCTCAACCCTCTCGACTTTCATTTACGGGGGCATTTGAAAGCTCTCGTCTACGCAACCCTGATACCAAATGTAGAGACTCTTCGTGCTCGTATTGTGGACGGCTGTGATACAATACGCCATTCTCCAGGGCTGCATCAGCGCATCAGGGATTCCATGCGACGGAGGGTGGATGCACGTATCCTCGCTAACGGAGGACATTTTGAACATTTCCTGTAACAAAGTGTTTGAAGTCACTCTGGTACGTTCTGTTGCTGTGTGTTTCCATTCCACGATTAATGTGATTTGAAGAGAAGTAATAAAATGACCTCTAACATGGAAAGTAAGCGTTTCCGGACACATGTCCACATAACATATTATCTTTGCGTGTGAGGAATGTTTCCTGAAAGTTTGGCCGTACCTTTCTGTAACACCCTGTATATATGTACCTGGCGCGCCAACGTCCGAGGGCTTCTCCGCGGTCATTTCCGGTGCGGTTCTCCTCTTGCTACCTGCGAGGGTCGTTCGCTGCAGTACGGGAAGCCAGGATCCGTTTATCGTGGAAGTAGAAAAGGACAAGAAACTGCCATTTCTAGGTGTGCTGGTCACAAGGGACGCCGAAAACCTGGGACACAGCGTGTATCGAAAACCGACACACGCGGACCGATACCTGCACAGACTGTCAAACCACCACCCGAGCCAGAAAAGAGGCACGATTAGTACGCTCGTAACGAAAGCAGGACGAATATGTGAGCCTCAACAACTCAGACGAGAAATGCGACACCTGGAAACTGTCCTGAGGAGCAATGGGTACTCCTCAAATTATATTACAAGTGTAACAGAGCCAAACACTCGGCGAAGTAAGGAATCAGAAAAAGAAATGTCGGGTACGGCCTGTCTGCCATACATTCCCACAGTGACGGACAGAATCGGCCGCATATTGCGCAAACATGGCGTAAAGACGATTTTCAAACCGACAAGGAAGATCAAAGAGTGTCTTAGGTCGGCGAAGGAGAAAAGAGACCCACTTGCAATGTCGGGAATATACCGCATACCGTGCACATGCGGAAAAGTTTATGTCGGAATGACTGGACGATCCATCAACACCAGGATCAAAGAGCATAAGTGACATTGCAGGTTGGGGCAGGTGGAGAAATCGGCCGTGGCAGAGCACGCACTGAATGAGACCGACCACGTAATAAAATTCGCCGACACGGAAGTTCTGGCTGTAGAGAAGCGCTATCACACGCGCTTGTTCAGCGAAGCTGTAGAAATACAAAAACACGCGAACAGTTTCAACAAGAAAGAGGAAAGCCTTAAGGTAAACGGATCCTGGCTTCCCGTGCTGCAGCGAATGACTGCCGCACGTAGCAAGAGGAGAACCGCACCGGAAATGACCGCGGAGAAGCCCTGGGACGTTGGCGCGCCAGGTACATTTAGTCTGCGCCCGCGAGCTGGACTCCAGTTCACTACCGGCGATGGAGGGTGAAGTTTGGACAGTGCCAGCCAGTCGTGCTGGCGAAACGTCAGAAAAATCATTAGATGAACGTCGGCCAAAGAACCCGAGACAGAAGCCAATAGGCAGTTTGTCAACAAGTGGCCACGAACGCCTTAACAGTTTTGTATTAGGGATTCTTCCCATTCCATTCACGTATCCAGCACTGCAAGAATGACTGACTGCCTCTGTGCATGCAGTAATTATTCTTGTTATCCTCACGGCACCTATGTGAGGGATACGTAGGGGGTTGTAGTAAAGGGTCATTATAATCATAAACTTTCAAGTCCGGACGGGGTGGCCGAACTCTTCTAGGCGCTTCAGTCTGGAACCACGTGACTGCTATGGTCGCAGGTTCGAATCCTGCTTCGGACATGGATGTGTGTGACGTCCTTAGGTTAGTTAGGTTTAAGTATTTCTAAGTTCTAGGGGACTGATGACCTCAGATGTTAAGTCCCATAGTGCTCAGAGCCAATTGAACCATACACTTTCAAAACGCTGTAGAAATAACACCACTGGTCAGAATGACGTCAAACTGCAACAGAATATTATAGGAGAAGGGGCAAATGTGCGGCAGAAGAAAAAAGTGTGAAAATTGATGAATAGATGGCGCTGTATGTGTCAGAATACACACACTACTCGCGATTAACATTGCTACACCACGGAGATGACGTGCTACAGACGCGAAATTTAACCGACAGGAAGAAGATGCAGTGAAATGGAAGTGATTAGCTTTTCAGAGAATTCACACAAGGTTGGCGCCGGTGGCGACACCAACGTGCTGACATGAGGAAACTTTCCAACTGATTTCTCATACACAAACAGCACTTGACTGGCGTTGCCTGGTGAAACTTTGTTGTGATGCCTCGTGTAAGGAGGAGAAATGCGCACCATCACGTTTCCGACTTTGATAAAGGTCGGATTTTAGCCCATCGCGATTGCGGTTCATCGTATCGTGACATTCTTGCTCGCGTTGGTCGATATCCAATGACTGTTAGCAGAACATGGAATCGGTGGGTTCAGGAGGGTAATACGGAACGCCGTGCTGGATCCCAATGGCCTCATATCACTAGCAGTCGAGATGACAGGCATCTTATCCTCGTGGCTGTAACGGATCGTGCAGCCACGTCTCGATCCCTCGGTCAACAGATGCGGACGTTTGCAAGACGACAACCATCTGCACGAACAGTTCGACGACGTTTGCAGCAGAATGGACTATCAGCTCGGAGACCGTGGCTGCGGTTACCCTTGACGCTGCATCACAGACAGGAGAGTCTGCGATGGTGTACTCGACGACGAACCTGGGTGCACGAATGCCAAAACGTCATTTTTTCGGATGAATCCAGGTTCTGTTTACAGCATCGTGATGGTCGCATTCATGTTTGGCGACTTCACGGTGAACGCACATTGGAAGCATGTATTCGTCACCGCCATACTGGCGTATCACCCGGCGTGATTGTATGGGGTGCCATTGATTACACGTCTCGGTCACCTCTTGTTATCATTGACGGCACTTTGAACACTGGACTTTATGGCGCACCTCCGCACATTGCAGATCCAGTTAAGTAGATGCTGAAGCGTCATTTCGGAAATGCTGGAATTATCAGCCGCCATTTCCCTATAGCATGGCCGTCCCAATCACCTGGTTTTAATCCGTGTGACTTCTGGCTGTCGGGCTATCTGAAATATGTTGTGTTCAGTGTTCCGATTGGACACTTGGCTGCATTGAAGGCACGCATTACACAACACATTCTGAAGTTGACTCGGGAAACAGCAAGATTACTTGTGGAACATGTTGTTTCTGGGCTTCAACTTGTTGCAGAAAACGGTGGACAGCATATAGAACATAGTTTGCGCCAGTCACACGGAAATTAATAACCCGATTTAATTTTAATGATGCTTTTTATGCGGATTTTGGCTTCGGGACAATTAAAAACCGATTTATCCCATCAGATGTGATATGACCTTGGCGAGGTGGATGGGCTTACGTAACTAACAGTATCACACCTGTACACCCACGCACGCTGGGTAGTACAGTTCGGTTTATGTCAAACGTACACCTTAGGCATTGTTGTAAGATTCATTTGTCATTTGCTGTCGACTACAATTAAATTATATTGCTACATTTTGTAACTATCTGTTTTTCTTTTTCCATACGTTTCCCCGCCTTCTCCGATAATATTCAGTTGCAATTTGACGTCATTCTGACCATTGGTGTTATTTCTACAGCGGCTTGAAAGTTTAACTTTTATTACAATCACCCTGTATATTCCTAGAGCCACCGTTTCAAGCTGGTTCTTGAAACTTTAACACACTTTCTTGGGCTAGGTTAGGCCTACGTCTGTCTTCAAGAGCCTCCCAGTTCAGTTTCTTCAGTATCGCTGACTCTCCAAGGTATCAAGCAGACCTGTATCAGCCGTGCTGCCCTTCTCTGTATATGTTCAGTATCCCATGTTAGTCCTAACTGGTACAGATCTCCCCGCACTTGAGCAGTTTTCTAGAACAGCTCGCACGAGTGATGTATAAGCAATCTCCTCTCTAGATTGATTGCACTTCCCCAGTATTCTACCAATAAATCAAAGTCTGAAACTATGTGATCATTCCGTTTCACATCCACACAAAGTGTTACACGCAGGTATTTGTATGAGTTGGCCAATATATGTCACAGGATACTACGTTTTTTCGTTTTGTGAAGCGCACAGTGCAACGTGTATTTTATCTGCGTTGCATGCCGAATTTTGTGCAGATTTGTGCCTTCGCCGACGAGTGAAAAACTGAATCAGAACGTAACTGAAATAAGCCACCCGTAAGTTTTTCTGAGAGAATTTTTAGTAGAACTGTTTTGCTAAATTGATTTGGTTGTTGCTGATATAATTTTCGTGTAATTAACTAGCTGGTCTAGTACACTTAATATACACCGCTGGCCATAAAAATTGCTACAACACGAAAATGACGTGCTACAGACGCGAAATATAACCGACAGCAAGAAGATGCTGTGATATGCAAGTGATTAGCTTTTCACAGCATTCACACAAGGTTGGCGCCGGTGGCGACACCTACAAGGTGCTGACATGAGGAACGTTTCCAACCGATTTCTCATACAAAAACAGCAGTTGACCGGCGTTGCCTGGTGAAACGTTGTTGTGATGCCTCGTGTAAGGAGGAGAAATGCGTACCATCACGTTTCCGACTTTGTAGCCTATCGCGATTGTTATCGTGTCGCGACATTGCTGCTCGCGTTGGTCGAGATCCAATGAGTTTTAGCAGAATATGGAATCGGTGGGTTCAGGAGGGTAATACGGAACGCCGCGCTGGATCCCAACGGCCTCGTATCACTAGCAGTCGAGAAGACAGGCATCTTATCCGCATGGCTGTAACGGATCGTGCAGCCAGGTCTCCATCCCTGAGTCAACAGATGGGGACGTTTGCAGACAACAACCATCTGCACGAACAGTTCGACGACGTTTGCAGCAGCACGGACTATCAGCTCGGAGACCGTGGCTGCGGTTACCCTTGACGCTGCATCACAGACAGGAGCGCCTGCGATGGTGTACTCGACAACGAACCTGGGTGACAAAACGTCATTTTTTCGGATGAATCCAGGTTTTTTACAGCATCATGATGATCGCATCCGTGTTTGGCGATATTGTGGTGAACGCACATTGGAAGCGTGTATTCGTCATCGCCATACTGGCGTATCACCCGGCGTGACGGTATGGGGTGCCATTGGTTACACGTCTCGGTCACCTCTCGTTCGCATTGACGGCACTTTGAACAGTGGACTTTACATTTCAGATGTGTTACGACCCGTGGCTCTACCCTTCATTAGATCCCTGCGAAACCCTACATTTCAGCAGGATAATGCACGACCGCATGTTACAGGTCCCGTATGGGCCATTCTGCATACAGAAAATGTTTGACTGCTGCCCTGGCCAGCATATTCCTCAGATCTCTCACCAATTGAAAATGTCTGGTCAATGGTGGCCGAGCAACTGGCTCGTCACAATACGCCAGTCACTACTCGTGATGAACTGAGGTATCGTGTTGAAGCTAAATGGGCAGCTGTACCTGTATACGCCATCCGAGCTCTGTTTGACTCAATGCCCAGGCGTATCAAGGCCGTTATTACGGCCAGAACTGGTTGTTCTGGGTACTGATTTCTCAGGATCTATGCACCCAAACTCCGTGAAATTGTAATCACATGTCAGTTCTAGTATTATATATTTGTCCAATGAATACCCGTTCATCAACTGCATTTCTTCTCGGTGTAGCAATTTTAATGGCCAGTAGTGTATTTCACTGCGCGACCATTCTCAACGGGAGAGTCGCAGACGCTCGATAAATGAGAAACTGAGAGTCTGACAGTCGGCAATACTACACTGAAGCGCCAAAGAAACTGGTACAGGCATGCGTATACAAACACAGAGAGATGTAAACAGGCAGAATACGGCGCTGCGGTCGGCAACGGCTCTATAAGACAACAGGTGTCTGGCGCAGTTGTTAGATCGGTTACTGCTGGTGCAATGGCAGGTTATGAAGATTTAAGTGAGTATGAACGTTGTATTATAGTCGGCGCACGACCGGTTGGACACTCCACCTCCGAGGTAGCGAAGAAGTGGCTTTTTTCTCATACGACCATTTCACGAGTGTACCGCGAATATCAGGAATCCGGTAAAGCATAAAATTTCCGACATCGCTGTGGCCGGAAAAGAACGGGACAAACGCCGACTCAAGAGAATCAAAATGGCTCTGAGCACTATGGGACTTAACATCTGAGGTCATCAGTCCCCTATAACTTAGAACTACTTAAACCTAACTAACCTAAGGACATCACACTCATCCATGCCTGAGGCAGGATTCGAACCTGCGACCGTAGCGGTAGCGCGGTTCCAGACTGAAGCGCCTAGAACCGCTCGGCCACAGCGGCCGGCTCAAGAGAAGTGCAACCCTTCCGCAAATTGCTGCGTATTTCAATGCTGGGCCATCAAGAAGTGTCAACGTGCGAAGCATTCAACGAAACATCATCGACATGGGCGTTCGGAGACCGACTCTTATACCCTTGATGACTGCAAGACACGAAGCTTTTACGCCTCGCCTGGGCCCGTCAACACTGACACTGGGCTGTTGATGACTGGAAACATGTTGCCTGGTCGGACGAGTTTCACTTCAAATTGTATCGAGGAGATGGACGTGTGGATGTATGGAGACAAGCTAATGAATCCATGGACCCTCGTGTCACTAGGGGACGCATCAAGCTGGTGGAGGCTCCAATGGTGTGGGGCATGTGCAGTCACAGTGCTATGGGACCCCTGATATGTGTAGATACCACTCTGATTGGTGACACGTATGTAAGCATCCTGTCTGATCACCTCAATCCATTCATGTCCATTGTGCATTGTTGGCCGCTATGATCGAGCGGTTCTAGGCGCTTCAGTCCGGAACCACCTTGATGCTACGGTCGCAAGTTCGAATTCTGGCCTTGGGCATGGATGTGTGTGATGTCCTTAGGTTCGTTAGGTTTAAGTAGTTCTAAGTTCTAGGGGACTGATGACCTCAGATGTTTAATCCCATAGTGCTCAGAGCCATTTGAACCATTGTGCATTGCGACAGACTTGGGCAATTCCAACAGGACAATGCGACACCGCACATGTCCAGCATTGCTTACAGAGTGGCCCCAGGAACACACTGTGTTTAAACACTTCCACTGGCCAACAAACACTCCACACATGAACATTATTGAAGTGACACTAACTTTTATTTTCGTTTTATATATTTTCTACGATCATTTTGATTAGTTTGTTGAAAAATGAGTGTGTATTGCTGCTTCACCTCTTCATGCAATAATAGATAACTATTTGGTTACTCAGTGCCAACTGAAGTGTTGTCTGTATGTGAATTGCTCGTGTCACTGAAGGAACTTATTATTAGGAAAGGAATAGAATGAATTTGATATTAACTGTCTTGTATCAAACTGATGTATTTCTATTCCTTTAAAGCACGATATACTAAAACATGAGAATGGACCTTCAGAATTTGCCGTCTTCGAAAATCAGGTAAATTTTTGGATATTTGTGGTAAGGTCTTAAGGGACTAAACTGCTGAGGTCATCGGTCCCTAAGCTTACCCACTACTTAAGTAACTTACGCTAAGGACAACACACACACACACACACACACACACACACACACACACACACGCCCGAGGGAGGACTCGAACCTCCAACAGGGGGTGCCGCACGGACCGTGACAAGGTGCCCTGGACCGCGTTGCTACCCCGTGTTGCCAAAATCAGGTTTTCTGCCAGTAACTCGCGTCGTTCTTGCACTACGTTTCGGCCGTATAACCCGCAATCTCCATCAGCTGGTACGCCTGGGAAATACTACGGAAGTGTCGTAGGACCGTGGCTATTCACAATATACATAAATGACCTTGTGGATGACATCGGAAGTTCGCTGAGGCTTTTTGCGGATGATGCTGTGGTATATCGATAGGTTTTAACAATGGAAAATTGTACTGAAATGCAGGAGGATCTGCAGCGAATTGACGCATGGTGCAGGGAATGGCAAATGAATCTCAATGTAGACAAGTGTAATGCGCTGCGAATACATAGAAAGAAAGATCCCTTATTTAGCTGCAGTATAGCAGGTCAGCAACTGGAAGCAGTTAATTCCATAAATTATCTGGGAGTACGCATTAGGAGTGATTTAAAATGGAATGATCATATAAAGTTGATCGTCGTTAAAGCAGATGCCAGACAGATTCATTGGAAGAATCCTAAGGAAATGCAATCCGAAAACAAAGGAAGTAGGTAACAGTACGCTTGTTCGCCCACTGCTTGAATACTGCTCAGCAGTGTGGGATCCGTACCAGATAGGGTTGATAGAAGACAGAGAGAAGATCCAACGGAGAGCAGCGCGCTTCGTCACAGGATCATTTAGTAATCGCGAAGGCGTTACGGAGATGATAGATAAACTCCAGTGGAAGACTCTGCAGGAGAGACGCTCAGTAGCTCGGTACGGGCTTTTGTTAAAGTTTCGAGAACATACCATCACCGAGGAGTCCAGCAGTTTATTGCTACCTCCTACGTGTATCTCGCGAAGACACCGTGAGGATAAAATCAGAGATATTAGAGCCCACACAGAAGCATACCGACAATCCTCCTTTCCACGAACAATACGAGACTGGAATAGAAGGGAGAACCGATAGAGGTACTCAAGGTACCCTCCGCCACACACCGTCAGGTGGCTTGCGGAGTATGGATGTACATGTTGCTGCTACTGGCCAGCATGTAACTTCGGACGGAGCACTCGACGCAACGCGGGAGCAATGACGTACGGCCTAGTCCCAAATAGACGTAAATACTGGACCCAGCCCACACTGAATTCAGCCTCAGGGAGCACCTCATGAAGATTGCGAATTACGTCATAGAAACATCGTCCAATTACGACGCAGATTACAGGCAGAAAACCTGATTTTCCAAGATGACAACCCCAGAGTAATTTAAAGTGACAACAGGGAACGATCTATTGATACGTAATCAGCATGGTTTCAGAAAACATCGTTCTTGTGCAACGCAGCTAGCTCTTTATTCGCACGAAGTAATAGCCGCTATCGACAGGGGATCTCAGGTTGATTCCGTATTTCTGGATTTCCGGAAAGCTTTTGACACCGTTCCTCACAAGCGACTTCTAATCAAGCTGCGGGCCTATGGGGTATCGTCTCAGTTGTGCGACTGGATTCGTGACTTCCCGTCAGGAAGGTCGCAGTTCGTAGCAATAGACGGCAAATCATCGAGTAAAACTGAAGTGATATCAGGTGTTCACCAGGGAAGCGTCCTGGGACCTCTGCTGTTCCTGATCTATATAAATGACCTGGGTGACAATCTCAGCAGTTCTCTTAGATTGTTCGCAGATGAAGCTGTAATTTACCGTCTAGTAAGGTGATCCGAAGACCAGTATCAGTTGCAAAGCGATTCAGAAAAGATTGCTGTATGGTGTGGCAGGTGGCAGTTGACGCTAAATAATGAAAAGTGTGAGGTGATCCACACGAGTTCCAAAAGAAATCCGTCGGAATTCGATTACTTGATGAATAGTACAATTCTCAAGGCTGGCAATTCAACTAAGTACCTGGGTGTTAAAATTACGGACAACTTCAGTTGGAAAGACAACATAGTGGGGAAGGCGAGCCAAAGGTTGCGTTTCATTGGCAGGACACTTGGAAGATGCAACAAGTCCACTAAAGAGAAAGCTTACACTACACTCGTTCGTCCTCTGTTAGAATATTGCTGCGCGGTGTGGGATCCTTAGCAGGTGGGATTGACGGAGGACATCGAAAGGGTGCAAAAAAAGGGCAGCTCGTTTTGTATTATCACGTAATAGGGGAGAGAGTGTGGCAGATATGATACGCGAGTTGGGATGGAAGTCATTAAAGCAAAGACGTTTTTCGTCGCGGTGAGATCTATTTACGAAATTTCAGTCTCCATCTCTCTCTTCAGAATGCGAAAATATTTTGTTGAGCCCAACCTACATAGGTAGGAATGATCATCAAAATAAAATAAGAGAAATCAGAGCTCGAACAGAAAGGTTTAGGTGTTCGTTTTTCCCGCGCGCTGTTCGGGAGTGGAATGGTAGAGAGATAGTATGATTGTGGTTCGATGAACCCTCTGCCAAGCACTTAAATGTGAATTGCAGAGTAGTTATGTAGATGTAGATGTGCAAATTTCTCGTATATGCTCATTGCCTACAAAGAATATCGTAGTAAATCACATGATTAGTACCGTTGAGCTCTTTACGAGTTCATATACAGAACGCTTTCATTCGTTAAAAAATGGCTTGGTAGTAATAGAGATGTAGTCACCGACAACAGACCCACTTCAAGAAAGGCTCCAATAATTACTTTCTGACAAACTGTCATTCCCCAATCGCTCATTCAGCCGTGGGACAAAACACAAATTTCGGTGAATAGTTGTAACAGCAACCTCAACACGTGTGGCAAGCAAAAGCTGGTGAAAGTTGTCCATCACAGGTGAACTACAACACCAAGATATTCTTTCTACGTCCAATTCATGCCATAGGCTAGTTGGCACAAACCATCAACAACACAGTTTTCAAGATTTCGCATTTTATTGCAGTACCATCATTTTGCACAACATGTCTTCAGAAGGGGCAGAGACCTAATTTCTTTAATTTCTAGCTGCAAAGCAGTGTGGATCATGAAGGCTTTCAAAACAGACATCTAACGCAATATTAAGAGGCACTTGTAAAGCAACACCCTCCTGCAGCATTACTTTTCCTCAACAGTAGTTCTCGATACCATTATTCGTTCTCGAATTGTAGACAGGTGAATATTATCTCAGTTGCTTTTCTGAAAACTTTCATATAATTTTATACGCAGTATGTTATATTTCAAGCAAAACTTTATGAAAATGAATTACTTTATAAAACGTTTTAGTTTCGATGTTATAATCGATAAGTACTAGTTCTGAATGTACAGTTCAAATTATTTTTTTTACAAACAGTTGAAATTACGAACTCCTGGCACACTAAAATTTCTGTTATTAATTACGCAGTACTGTACTGGTTACTGCGTTTGTTTCTGGAATCAATCATGGAATAATAACTGAAAATAACAGAAACTAGTAGAAATTCTTTTGTTAAGAAAAATTACAACTCTTTGGAATGCGGTTATTTCCGCAGAGTGCGAGAGTCGTAAGCATGCCTCTGATGTGATCGGACGTATTTTTGCATTTTGTGCGGAAAGTGTAATTTCAGCATTGTTAATATAAAAAAATCAAAAGACTGCATGATATACTAAAATGTGAGAAAACATATTAACGTAAGAACAAAAATTCTGAACAAAAAACTTCAAATTTATTTAGATGGAGCCAACCGTGAGGATCCAAACGTGACATTTTGAACTTCAAGA
The DNA here is from genome assembly GCF_021461385.2 of Schistocerca piceifrons. NCBI lineage: Eukaryota > Metazoa > Arthropoda > Insecta > Orthoptera > Acrididae > Schistocerca > Schistocerca piceifrons. The sequence continues at coordinate 167,819,241 of NC_060148.1, read as the reverse complement.
ATCGGAGCCCTAGACAAGAAGAACTGGAGACATCTCAACATGACAAGCTAAGTAAACTTTAAAGTTTATTCTAATCTTCGCTCCTCTCAAATCTTCATAAAAAGACTAATGTGAACAATAGATGGAATTAGCAATCAGGGGGGAGATTACAGACTGAAGGAACTAAAGTCGAGCTGAAAGAGTTAGGCTTCAAATCACTGCATGTATGTATAAACACCACGATATTTTACGACTGTCTTCTGTATTACTCCGCTCTTAACGAATAGTCCTGTATGTTGTTATGCAGAAGTTTGCGTACACTGTCAATTAACCATCTGCTAATGAAGCCTTGGTAACTGCCCAATGAATGGTTCTCTGTAGCGAATCAGAAAGATCGTAATTTGTTATGGTTTGTAAATTGAATTTGCTATTATTTTATTTAGGATACAGTTCAACTACACAGTTGGAATTTTCGCCAGAATCGGAAATACGACATACGCGGGTCACTGCAAAAGAAATGCACACTATTTTTGTAAAATACAGTTTTCATTCTGCATGTGTGAAAGTTTTACAGTGTGTAGATACATCCTTCCCGCTTGTTTTCAAACTTAGTTCAACCTGTTCCCGTGAGTGGCGCCGTCACAGCATGTCTTCAAGATGGCTGCTACACTTGACGTTCGTCAGAAGCTTCGTGCTGTCATAGAATTCCTGTGCTGTGAAAACGAGGCAGTGGGAGACGTCCACAAGAGGTTGAAAAAGGTGTACGGAGATGCTGCTGTCGATCGCAGTACAGTTAGTCGGTGGGCGAGCAGGTTACGTGATGAAAGCGGCCACGGCAATATTGAGGATTGTCCTCGCAGCGGCAGGCCTCGTACTGCACACACTCCAGACAATGTGCAGAAAGTTAACGAATTGGCGACTGCTGACAGAAGCATCACAGTGAACGAATTGTCACGCTACGTTGGGATAGGGGAGGGAAGTGTTCGCAGAACACTGAAAGTGTTTGCGTTAAAAAAGGTATGTGCCAGGTGGGTTCCCAGTAAGAAAAACGGTATGCAGCGAACTTTTGGAACAGTACGAGAATGGTGGAGATTAATTTCTTGGAAGAATTGTGACAGGTGATGAAACATGGCTCCATCGTTTCTCACCAGAGACGAAGAGGCAATCAGTGTAGTGGCAACATGCAAATTCACCCAAGGAAAAAAAATTCAAAACCACACCTTCTGCTGGAAAAGTTATGGCTACGGTGTTTTTCGATTCCGAAGAACTTTTGGTTGTGGACATCGTGCCAAGTGGAACCACCATAAATTCTTATGCATATGTGACGATACATAAGAAACTTGGAGCTCGACTGAGTCGTGTTCGACCACATCGGCAAAAGCAGGATGTTTTGCTGTTGCACGACAACACACGGCCACATGTCAGTCAAAAAACCGTGGAAGCGATCACAAGACTCTGATGGACAGCACTGAAACGCCCGCGTTACAGTCCTGATCTGGCTCCATGTGACTATCATCTCTCTGGGAAACAGAAGGACACTCTTCGTGGAACAAGGTTTGAAGATGGTGACTCCCTTCTGCACGCTGCCAAAAAGTGGCTCCAACAGCCTGGTCCAGAATTTTACCGTGCGGGTATACAGGCGCTGGTTCCAAGATGACGTAAGGCAGTTGAAAGGGATGGAAATTATGCGGAGAAATGAAAATATTGTTCCTAAAGGATGTATCTACACACTGCAAAAATTTCCAACACGTAGAATAAAAGATGGATTTAAAAAAAAAAATAGTGTGCATTTCTTTTGGAGTGACCCTCGTACATTACTGCAATGAGGTACGCATATCTCGGGCTCCGCTACACTTCAGTCTGTTACGGCAATCTTAATTTTGTGTTGAGGTTGTTTGGCTCACATTCTAACCTGAACTATGGTCTCGTGCTTTGCTACATGTTATTCTGTCAGACCATCTAATTTCTTCCCGCTCTGCATATAGAAATCAACCGTAAACAGTTTGCATGTTCGGCCGAAAGAAATCTATGCATTCAGCGATTGTCATCTGCTACTCACAACCGACCTATGATTCATCGTTTCGACTTTTCCTCGTCCACCCCGTGCCGATAACAGACTATGGAGCGTTCAGCAGCTGTCTCAATGCGCGCTGTGTTGTGTGAACTGCGCTATCTTAATGTCTACTTTCCGTCCGTGTGTGTGTGTGTGTGTGTGTGTGTGTGTGTGTGTGTGTGTGTGACAAATTACTGCAGTGGCTTGTCCGTACAAAATGTCCGCAAATGAGAAGCAGGGACGTCTTAGAATGCACAGTCCGGAATTTATCTTCGAAGAAAGTCAGATAAGGAACACCATTGCGAAGACAATCACGTGAATAACGTAAGGCGATATTTTGGGATGGAAAGGGAGAATGCAGGTCCTCTTATTTCCATTAATAAGGTAGCCGAGAGGACTCCAGTGGCGTTAAGAGTAACCAGAACAACCGTTATAAATATAGGCAAGGAACAAAATGAAAAACTGAATACACATTCCGGACCACCAAATCTTAAATTCAGAACCGCCACGTATTGAAACTCTAGGGAGAGAACGATGCGTATAGAATTCACTTGAACAGCCAAATACTGGATGTAATGAAAACCTATAAATCTTGGAAAGGGAAGGTATTGAGGGAGGTCCGACTATAGAATAAAAATTTGCACAGGACTGGCAGCGAAACTTGCCAATTTTTCACGGGTTGTGATAGCAGCTCGCAACACAGTGCTGCTTTTAATACTTGAGGAGCGCCGGAACAAAACCCAATATACCCACTTTTGCTGTATTCGCGTGTTTGAGCTGTAGGGGGGAAATGATGTTGTTGTTGTTGTTGTCTTCAGTCCTGAGACTGGTTTGATGCAGCTCTCCAAGCTACTCTATCCTGTGCAAGCTTCTTCATCCCCCAGTACCTACTGCGATCTACATCCTTCTGAATCTGCTTGGTGTATTCATCTCTTGGTCTCCCTCTACGATTTTTACTCTCCACGCTGCCCTCCAATACTGAATTGGTGATCCCTTGATGCCTCAGAACATGTCCTACCAACCGGTCCCTTCTTCTTGTCAAGTTGTGCCACAAACTCCTCTTCTCTCCAATTCTGTTCAATACCTCCTCATTAGTTATATGATCTACCCATCTAATCTTCAGCATTCTTCTGTAGCACCACATTTAGAAAGCTTCTATTCTCTTCTTGTCCAAACTGTTTATCGTCCACGTTCCACTTTCATACATGGCTACATTCCATACAAATACTTTCAGAAACGACTTCCTGACAAATGTATACTCGATGTATACTCGATGTTAATAAATTTCTTTTCATCAGAAACACTTTCCTTGCCATTGCCAGTCTACATTTTATATCCTCTCTACTTAGACCATCATCAGTTATTTTGCTCCCCCAAATAGCAAAATTCCTTTCCTACTTTAAGTGTCTCATTTCCCAATCTAATTCCCAACCACTGCTTCCCTTTCATGTCCCTCGCCTCTTATAACTGCCATACGCTTTCTGTACAAATTGTAAATAGCCTTTCGATCCCTGTATTTTACCCCTGCCACCTTCAGAATGTGAAAGAGGGTATTCCAGTCAACATTGTCAAAAGCTTTCTCTAAGTCTACAAATGCAAGAAACGTAGTTTTGCCTTTTCTTAATCTTTCTTCTAAGATAAGTCGTAGGGTCAGTATTGCCTCACGTGTTCCAATATTTCTACGGAATCCAAACTGGTCTTCCCCGAGGTCGGCTTCTACCAGTTTATTCATTCGTCTGTAAAGAATTCGCGTTAGTATTTTGCAGCTGTGACTTACTAAACTGATAGTTCGGTAATTTTCACATCTATCTTTCTTTGGACGGGAGTAATAATACACGCTGCCACAAAATAATTTTCAGCACAACGCGACTTCAAGTGTTTTATGGTGTGTTTCTTCTTTTTATAGCTTGTGGAGCTTTATGTATTAACAGCAAATCCGGATTTATCGGGTTTTGTTCCAGCGCTCCTCAATTCTGGGTGCAGTTTGATGTAACAAATGAAAAAAACTGTTGCTTCGATATTCAAAAGTAGTTATAAAATGCAAATTCCTCTTCCTCGAGCTCCTTGTAGTGCGTGTGAAATTATTCTGTTCCACGCAATGACAAGTTTTGGACGCACACTTTTTTGCGTCGGCTTGTACTTCTGTCATCCTTCTCTAATATACAAGCTATCCCTGCTGGCTGCAAACCCATTTGAGTCCGATAAATGTCATTTTCGTACAAACGTGGTGGACCCCAGCATCCACGTAGGTAAGCTGTCGCGCTTTCTATGTGTACTTGGCTTGCGATTACACTTGAGAAAATAATGTTAGGAAGGTGGCAATTCCCGCGGAGGAACAGTTGATATCACGTGACTAGAACTGACCAGACGCGCGGTGCCGTCACGGACAGGGTGAATTGCCCTTTGCGGTGTGTGGCGGAGGGCACTTGGAGCTCCACTGCAATTCTGCGCCCCACTGTTGCGTCAGGCTGGCTCCCACACATTTCCCTCCCTCCTTCCCCCTCCCCTCTCCCCCACCTACCCAGCCGGCAGGTTTCGGCGAGTCTAACCGCATTGCGTCAGCTGCGAGGCGAAGTCAAGGTCTCAGCGACTGTTCGCATGTGTGTGCCGACGAAGTTCGCGATCGAGTTTACGTTGCAAGTAAACGCCACGGGGGGCATTTATGTGCCAGATAGTCAGGAAGCCTCGCACCAGACACACTAATGACAAACTGAAAATCACAATGATTACGTATTACTTTAAGATTTACAATCACGTAAAACAGACTGCAAAACTGAACACGGATTGCCGTGTGTCGATAAGCGCCAAAGAACCTCACACCATTACCTTAACGAGTTCCAACAATTTCACAAAATGTACAAGGTCTTTTACAATTCATGCCACACACTTCTAGAGGTATACTCTGTTCTTCATAAAAATAAACCTGATTACGCCATGCATTCTTCCGCGTTTACTCGAATCTCATTGGATTTCGTTTCACGTGGAGCGGAAGCCAGGCCGTGACCAGTACACTCAAGTACGATCATAAGGATACGTTTTATGCTGTGTTGCACGCATATAGCCGACCGAGATGGCCGAGCGGTTCTAGGCGCTACAGTCGAACCGCGCGACCGCTACGGTCACAGTTTCGAATCCTGCCTCGGGCATGGATGTGTGTGATGTCCTTAGGTTACTTAGCTTTAAGTAGTTCTAAGTTCTAGGGGACTGATGACCACAGCAGTTATGTCCCATAGTGCTCAGAGCCATTTGAACACGCATATAGACCGAGCGATAATGTGCAGGAGACAGCTTTACCGCCACGTTAAACTTGGACAGCACCGGCCAACCAGCGGTCCATCTAGCTTGCAATGGTGTGAGCGGTTGCAGTTCAGATGTAAAAAGAAACGGGCAAATAACGTGGCATCCAATATCATTCAATTTTTAAAGAGAATAAAATAATATTCGGCGAAACACCAGCACTATCGCGCGCTTCTTAGATGACCAGGCGCTTCTTACCACAAGAAGCCTTTCAGTGATCCAGTCTTCCTTTATTGCCACACCTAGAGTGCCATTCTGGTAAACGTAGCGGATGAAGTTGATATATCTGTAGGAAATGCAGACATTTAAATTCTAATTACAAACAAGAGCGATGAAAATTCCTACCTTAAACGCAGTGTAATTTTTATGAGCCAGCTATGTGTGATGCTAAAGCATACTGCAGGGATTTCGCCGTAATGTTGAATACTTAAGCTACTGAAGGTATTAATTACAGTCAGTCGTGTGGTAATCTCTTAGCTCTTATGCGAATCCGAGAAATACATTTCAGTTCTGGAACTACTATCTGCTACGTTGATAAGGAGTCGATCAACAACAGAATTCATGAAGCTATCAGGCGTCCCGTTTTCTCCTATTCTTTTGTCACGTGCCGTTCTATATCCCGCCAGCATTCGGCAGTGACGTGTGGAAAAGCTGCGTGCGTTAGTTCCAGTGCGTCCGGCAGCTTAACAGTCTTGTTACTTCTGAGGACAAATCTCTTAACTTGGTTCCAGATCAGTGCTGTTAGGAACATTTGTAATGGTACAGTGGCAAACGTAAAAATGCGCCATTTGTATGTTGTGCTCGATGCTGTGACAATGATTGTTTTTCATGTTTCGATGACACATATCTACATCTGTGGTATAAAATAATGGACATAGTCCATACAAGGAGTATTTGTTTTCTATTATTTTTGCTGTAATTATTAAATTTTTATGTATCCTTAATTTAAGCAACCTTTATTAACAGTCTTTCATAAAATATCGATAATTGAGAATTTGTATTTGAAATGAAAAAAAGGAATTTCGCGTGCAATATGTAATTAAAAACAAGAAGTGCATTATTCATAAAAAATGATAACTTTTAAAATTACGAGATGTAGGTATTCCTGAGTGAACGAGAAAAAAATTTGGCACAGGCGAGGCTTGAACCAGCGGACCCTAGATTGCAATCTGTTGTCAAAACACTACACTACCGACTCCGCTACACTCTGGGATTGCATTTGTACCTCAACTGCATGTAACACAGCCTCTCGGAAGACTGCAAAGCCAATTATCTCTGTAAATTTATGACAAACATTAATAACAACCTATTTCTCGGCACTTTTTAACCGTGTTCGACACGCGTGTTTCACTACGGAACAGAAAGCAGCCTCAGCCATTTTCATACTGTCGTATGGAGATGTGGAAACTGAAACACGTAACTGTTTCGAAACAAATGAAACAATACAATGTAAAGTTTCGATACGCTGTTTCGAGACAGTGAAACAGTTTGTGTTTTGTAATCTAATAGGCCTACACATTTTATCATCTTGAATGTCTACTGTATAAGTATGTACATATAAACATAAATGAGGTGCGAGAGCGCTAATCATATCGCCGAAAGTATGAAACTTTCACTTAGGTGTCTTGGCAGTTTCGTATTTCCTGCAGCAAATGCGCTGCTTTCGTGTGACTTTCATACTTTTCAATTGGCTGAGGTTAAAGTTTATATGTTTGACATAATACATTTTACTCGTTTCCCTGTATTGTAGCTTCTAATTTTGATAGGTTTTATGAGGGAAAATCCGTACATGCTCTTGAAAAGGCAGATCATGTGATGTAATTTATCGAGATAGCATTCTGGGAAGCGAGGGACTGAAATAACGTTAATGAGTGTGCTACTCACACTTTTCTTACAGTTAAATTTTCCGTTGTTTGTCACACAGAGCAGTCCTGCAAAGTAACTGATGCACGCAGATCAAAAAATTGCCATAACAGACTGGAGCATATAACGCAATGGTCAAGTATGGCAGTTTCTCATCAAACATTCACAGGTCAGCTGAATACAGCTCTTAATAAGTACACTTGATAGAACTGGAAAACATGTTAAAATATTTCAAGGTAACTGAAATGCAGAGATCGGTATGTTTCCTTGAAGTATAAAATCCAGACTAAAATTTGCAACAATTCATACAGTGCAATGCCCTTGTGATATCTACATCATGGATGATCTGGGCTCACACACCACTTACAATTCTTGCTAAAGAAGTTTGAAGTACAGTCATATGGAGATCGCTCAAGTACTCACAACAAGCAGATATGTTTTCATTTTATTGTAAACTTCCCAGGAAATTAGAGATGAAGTTAAGTTGCTTTTGGAATGCAATTTTTATCACAGTATCCGAAAAACAAAAGTATCAAAGTACCATTGCTGAACTGCCTGAGAATTTTTTATGATACACAAGTATTAAGACGCCTATATTGTGTAATAACCAAAAATAGCACATTTACAAAAATAAACATTCAAACATATACATACATAAATCAAAATTATTCTCAAACACATAAACAAACGTACTGATGAACAAGAACGTATGTCCTGTGTTCAACAAATTTGAGAAATATGTTCTTGTAAGGTAGCTACATGTAAGATTTAGTGGACTAAACAAAATACAGTCGGATACAAATTCAGTGAACATTGTCCAGAGAAGAACAAAATCAATTGAAATTTTACTGTTTAATTTTCGAGTAGATCTACTGTTCTTATTCTAAGTTGTAGTTTAGAAATATTTTTGATACTTTTTCGCTTGAAGGACGGGATCGTCTGTCATTGTTTGCTCCTGGTTTGAAAATATGCGCTCACACAGAAGAGAGGTGGCCATAATGCAGACACGTCGTTTCATTATTTCAAACAGCAGAGGAAACAACACATGGTTTTCTTTCCACCACAGCAGTGGATATTGTGATCTGGCATCTTCATATATTTATCAAGCTGGACTATACTTGCAGCACGTGGACTGTCTACACTTTGGATCAACCCTCCTACAGCTTGGTCAAGATCTTGCCAAATGTTGCTACTGCTAGAAGTGAATGTCCTCACCTCAAATGGTTTGGCCGGTGGTGGATTGTCTGTAGAACACCTTGTGGGTTTCTGTCGTATTAAGCAGCACTTGCTAATTTTGGCATCTTTTGTTTCTTTTAATCGATGCCCAGTGTTTGGAAATCCATGCTATGTGAAGCGAGGATCCAATAATGTTGCTTCGCAAGCAATTGCTTCATCTGCAAACTTCTGAACGTGGCGGGTACAGATTCCATCATCAAGTTTAGCAATTACTGTATTAATGGCTTCATTGCCGTAATTCTCGGACATTGACTTTGTAAACCTTTGCTTAATAAGACAACTTTTGACAAGGTTACATTTCTTTTGCTACTAATTTCTTTTGTGACTTGCTCGAAAGGAGATTGTATTTTACAAGATTTTTCAATAACTGATCAGTCTTCATTGGACAGTTTTGGCTGCGAGTCTAAACTGAGAACGGCGAGAGTGCAAAGGCTATTTGATTTTCAAACGTCTGTCAACCATTTCATAAATGGAATTCCATCCCGTAGGGCAATCTTGTTTCGGCGTTAAAATACGGAAGCCCATTTGCTTCTGAATATTGTGTAATGTCTCAAATACTTGAGGACTTCTTTTGAAAAATTCCACTACATCCACATGATTACTCTGCAATTCATATTTGAGTGCTTGGCAGAGGGTTCATCGAACCACAATCATACTATCTCTCTACCATTCCACTCCTGAACAGCGCGCGGGAAAAACGAACACCTAAACCTTTCTGTTCGAGCTCTGATTTCTCTTATTTTATTTTGGTGATCATTCCTACCTATGTAGGTTGGGCTCAAGAAAATATTTTCGCATTCGGAAGAGAAAGTTGGTGACTGAAATTTCGTAAATAGATCTCGCCGCGACGAAAAACGTCTTTGCTTTAATGACTTCCATCCCAACTCGCGTATCATATCTGCCACACTCTCTCCCCTATTACGTGATAATACACTTTTGTTCTTGTCTGTGTAATTGTTTCAAGGCTTAAATTCAGTGTATGTGCAAAACAAGGTACATGCCACCATTTGCACATCACCACTGTCTTCACCATATTAGGTGTATTATCTGTAGTGCAAGCTACAATTTTATTGGTAACACCCCAAGTTGAAGTCACATTTTCTAATTCACTGGAAATGTTTTCAGCTGTATGCTTGTCATGGAATTTAAAACTAGATAACAAATATGACTTCAGTTTGTAGTTTTCATCAATGAAGTGACTAGTCACTGCAATGTAATTCTCATTTCTCACAGATGTCCATCAATCAGTCGTAATGCACATGGAGGATGCAGCCTGCACTGCAGATCTTACTCACAGTGTGTTGTCGAACACTTGAGAGAGTAAACTTTTGGAGGCGGTTTTTCTACTGGAAGGTACACAGTTTTCATTTAATAAATAAGTAATTTTTTCTAAACTCTACACTCTCAGCTACATTAAACGGAAGATATTCTTTAACAACAAGTCTTAAAAATCTGTTCGTCTATTATGGCTCGCTTGGATGAAGGCACCGGTCTTGGTGCAAATCCAGTAATCTTTGTTTGTAGACCACACCTACCCAGAACTGAATCGTCAGATGCCTGAACAGTTACTGTGGAAATTGAAGTGACTTCGTCACTTCCCAGATTCATAAAAACTGGTTTCGAACGAGTTTCGCTTAAATTAACTGTTGGATGCTTAAGTCGCAAATGTCTGTTTAAGCAAGAGGTTGAACTACTTTCAAACGACAACACTGCCGAGCACAAGTTACACTTAATTTTCTCAGGATCCATCTTCATGAAATAATCCCACACCGTGATTCGTAACGCCATAGCTGAAGACAGAAGAACCACCACGAACGGAACTGGATGTGGGAGCAAACTGTAGAAACAACGGATGTGCTACTGGGATTCCCACATTCCGTTAGTATGGGTAATATACCCATCCTGCTAATTTCCATGCACACAAGGGGAATCATTGTGGATAATAGGCACAGTGACCATAGACTTACAAATAACTACTATAAATTCACCGTGCTTCCCATTCACCATTGCACTGTCAGTGATATGTCAAACAGATAGCTTGCAATTATACCTACATCAAATTTATGTATATGTCTAATAACTGTCACTCTACGCCTTTTTTTTCTTCAAAATGTTATAGGCTTACTTGCGTTTCTTAATATGATTACTGTACATGAACAGAGAAGCGTATATTATAAAAAAATGTGTAATTTAACTGAATGATTTTCACATATTCATTGGCTCAAATGGCTCTGAGCACTATGGGACTATATACTTATCACACCACAAACATTTCCACAGTACAAGGTCATCAGTCATCTAGAACTTAGAACCAGTTAAACCTAACTAACCTAAGGACATCACACGAATCCGTGCCCGAGGCAGGATTCGAACCTGCGACCGTAGCGGTCACTCGGTTCCGGACTGAAGCGCCTAGAACCGCTCTGCCACCGCGGCTGGCACGCATTGATTATTTTGAATGTGAATAGTGTGCGTTATTTTATTGTTTGTTAGTGTTTATAAAGCAGATGTTACGCCATTTCGGAATTGGGCAGTCAGCAAGAAACGAAGCTTTATTTTCGGAATTCTTAAGTTTCATGCTATTGCTTGTCAAACATATTTGGATACTCTTGAAAGTGTTTCATGAAGTGGCATGTAAAATGTGTTTCATTACCTGTGCCGAGCCCGAATCTCGTCCGACACAGAGCGGAATGAAACATCACTGTTTCGATACAATTAGTCCGTTCCAAGCACAGGTGGACTGAAACAGCCTTATTTTGAAACAACGACACAGTTTGTGTGTCTGGCTCGAGATCGAATCTGGTCCGGTTATCCGAGACAGAGGCGGAATGAAACACCACTGTTTCGAAACAGTGAACCACAGCCGTTCCGATACACTGAAACAGTTCCACGTATCGATACACTGCATCGAAACATAGAAACAGTGGCAAAGTCTACTGCCGTATTATCAGCGGGCAGACAAGAGTGCAGAGGCTGTGATTGTAGACGATTTTTGAAATAAAAACTACATGGCTTAACGCTGATTAAATAAAACTTTTATGGCTGTTAATACATTTGAATATCTTAAAGTTTCATTTAACGTAACTTAGTAATGTTGTTGTTGTTGTTGTTGTTGTTGTTGTGGTCTTCAGTTCAGAGATTGCTTTGATGCAGCTCTCCATGCTATTCTATCCTGTGCAAGCTTCTTCATCTCCCAGTACCTACTGCAGCCTACATCCTTCTGGATCTGCTTAGTGTATTCATCTCTTGGTCTCCATCTACGATTTTTACCCTCCACGCTGCCCTCCAATACTAAATTTGTGATCCCTTGATGCCTCAACACATGTCCTACCAACGGATCCCTTCTTCTAGTCAAGTTGTGCCACAAACGTCTCTTCTCCCCAATTCTATTCAATACCTCCTCATTAGTTATGTGATCTACCCATCTAATCTTCCGCATTCTTCTGTAGCACCACATTTCGAAAGCTTCTATTCTCTTCTTGTCTAAACTATTTATCGTCCACGTTTCACTTCCATACATGTCTACACCCCATACAAATACTTTCAGAAACGACTTCCTGACAAATCTATACTCGATGTTAACAAATTTCTCCTCTTCTGAAACGCTTTCCTTGCCATTGACAGTTTACATTTTATATCCTCTCTATTTAGACCATCATCAGTTATTTTGCTCCCCAAATAGCAAAAGTCCTTTACTACTTTAAGCGCTTCATTTCCTAATCTAATTCCCTCACCATCACCCGACATAATTCGACTGCGTTCCATTATCATCGTTTTGCTTTTGTTGATGTTCGTCTTATATCCTCCTTTCAAGACATTGTCCATTCCGTTCAAGCTGCTCTTCCGGGTCCCTTGCCGTCTCTGACAGAATCACAACGTCATCAGCGAACCTCAGAGTTTTAATTTCTTCTCTATAGATTATAATTCCTACTCCAAATGTTTCTTTTGTTTCCTCTACTGCTTGCTCAATACACAGATTGAATAAGATCGGGGAGAGGCTACAACCCTGTCTCACTCCCTTCCCAACCACTGCTTCCCTTTCCTGCCCCTCGACTCTTTCAACTGAGAACTGGTTTCTGTACAAATTCTAAATAGCCTTTCGCTCCCTGTATTTTACCCCTGCCACCTTCAGAATTTGAAAGAGTATTCCAATCAACATTGTCAAAAGCTTTCTCTAAGTCTACAAATGCTAGAAACGTAGGTTTGCCTTTCGTTAATCTCTTCTCTTAGATAAGTTGTAGGGTTAGTATTGCAAAAAGATAAAAAGAGTGGCAAAGCAACGACTGAAAAAAAAACCATGTGTCTACGATAGATAGATGTCTTTCCTCCTGCAGGAAGCCATAGTACTGAGGCAGTAAGGAAAAACTTTCTTCTGCGATTTCTAAACATTTAAATGTATTTCCCATGGATATGATGGTTAATTACCTTCTCGATACCGAATTACTATATACTTATCACATCACAAACATTTCCACAGTACAAAGTGGCATGTGGGTTTCTCCAAAAATATTTCCTTTAATTTCAGGACCTCAGGAAGTATGAATGAAGCCTCTATTCTTGACGATGATGAAGCGGAAAAGCATAATGAAGACAGTTCACCGCCACCTAAGATTGCTGCTAAGCCTTCCACTGCTGAAGCAGACAAAACCTCGGGACCCCATTTGAAAGAGAGTTGATATGAGTTTTGAGTCACAGTTCAACTTGTGCTGTACCACAAAAATATCCTGATGACTTTTTTTCGACATCTCTTTTGCCTTACTTAAAAGAAATGACTACCGACGATAAACTAGACTTTTACATAAAAACATCATAATTAACAAAATCTTACAGCCGAAAGACTGTGGAAAAGAGCACTACTACTGGCTCCTTCCATAAACGCTGCCCGGTCAGGTACGCCGACATCGACAAGCCCTGCACCTGGGACTACAGTCAGTCACACACTGGACTACGGATGAAGACTCGATCTCGCCATTTGAAGAACATTACGAGTGATTAGGCAGCTGACAGATGATCAACGGGTATTCTTTGGACAGATATATTATACTAGAACTGACATGTGATTACATTTTCACGCAATTTGGGTGCATAGATCTTGAGAAATTAGTACCCAGAACAACCACCTCTGACCATAATAACGGTCTTGATACGCCTGTGCATTGAGTCAGAGCTCGGAAGGCGTGTACAGGTACAGCTGCCCATGCAGCTTCAACACGATACCACAGATATTTTCAATTGGTGAGAGATCTGGAGAATGTGCTGACCAGGGCAGCAGTCAAACATTTTCTGCATGCAGAAAGGCCCGTACAGGACCCGCAACATGCGGTCGTCCATTATTCTGCTGAAATGTAGTGTTTCGCAGCGATCGAATGAAGGGTAGAGCCACGGGTCGTAACACATCTGAAATGTAACGTCCACTGTTCAAAGTGCCGTCAATGTGAACAAGAGGTGACCGAGACGTGTAACCAATGGCACCCCATACCATCACGCCGGGTGATACGCCAGTATGGCGATGACGAATACACGCTTCCAATGCGCGTTCACCTCGATGTCGCCAAAGACCGATGCGGCCATCGCGACGCTGTAAACAGAACCTGGATTCATCCGAGAAAATGACGTTTTGCCATTCGTGCACCCAGGTTCCTCGTCGAGTACACCATCGCAGGCGCTCCTGTCTGTGATGCAGCGTCAAGGGTAACCGCAACCACGGTCTCCGAGCTGGTAGTCCCTGCTGCTGCAAACGTCGTCGAACTGTTCGTGCAGATGGTTGTTGTCGTCTTGCAAACGTCCCCATCTGTTGACTCAGGGATCGAGACGTGGCTGCACGACCCGTTACAGCCATGCCGATAAGATGCCTGTCATCTCGACTGCTAGTGATACGAGGCCGTTGGGATCCAGCACGGCGTTCCGTATTACCCTCCTGAACCCACCGATTCTATATTCTGCCAACAGTCATTGGATCTCCACTGACGCGATCAGCAATGTCGCGATACGATAATCCGCAATCGCGATACGCTACAATCCGACCTTTATCAAAGTCGGAAACGTGATGGTACGCATTTCTCCTCCTTACACGAGGCATCATAACAACGTTTCACCAGGCAACGCCGGTCAACTGCTGTTTGTGTATGAGAAATCGGTTGGAAACTTTCCTCATGTCAGCACTTTGTAGGTGTCGCCACCGGCGCCAACCTCTTGTGAATACTCTGAAAAGCTAATCATTTGCATATCACAGCATCTTCTTCCTGTCTGTTAAATTTCGGGTCTGTAGCACGTGATCTTCGTGGTGTAGCAATTTTAATGGCCAGTAGTGTACTCTCAGTCGCGTAACTTGGCATCCTTTTGTAAGTTAGTTTCTATATTCGACAGCAATAAGTCGAAAGAGTCTACGGACATGCGGAAATAATGAAAGAATTTATCCAGACAACTCCTAAGTTTCTTGTGTAACAAATGGTTCAAATGGCTCTGAGCACTATGGGACTTAACATCTGTGGTCATCAGTTCCCTAGAACTTAGAACTACTTAAAACTAACTAACCTAAGGACATCACACACATCCATGCCCGAGACAGGATTCGAACCTGCGAACGTAGCGGTCGCGCGGCTCCAGACTGAAGCGCCTAGAACCGCACGGCCACCCCGGCCGGCTGACAAATTTGATCCAAGGAGATGTATAACTGTAAATACTTTTCTTTTCTGTATATTTTTCATAAACTAATTGGTCCCTTTAAAAAAAACCTGTATGTATGTATGTGTTGTATTGTATTTTGGTACCTATGCTTGTATTTTTTGACGCTGTCTATTACAACATTAAGTTGTTTAATGACAATATAATTTGATTTGATTTGAATGTAGCCTTGAATGTCGTTTAATTTTCGAACAGAAGGAAATAACGGAAAACTCAGGCGATATGCTTCTTAGGTGATCTGAAGGAAAACATGCTCTCGGTCTTAGCTAACATAGTACTGTAATTAAAAACAGGAGTGTTGAGAATTTCTGACTTAATAAGGGTCATTTTTCTGCAGGAGCTATGCGTGGCATAAAAGCGCACTGCTGTGATTTCAGAATGTTAAACATTGGAGCCACTGAAGGTATTACAGACAGTCGTCTGGTGATCTCTGACCTCCTTCCATATCGGACTTCGAGGAAAGCTGCACATTTCAGTACTGCTACGCTGATAACGAGGCCAACAACAACAAAATCGCAAGCCACCAGAAAATCCACATTTCCTCCTCCTCATCTTTTGTGACGTGCTGCTCTGCATTTCGCCGTCGCTCGGCAGTGACGTCACAAAGGTTCGTGCCTTAGTTCCAGCAAGTTTGGCAGCTTAAACGTCTTGTTATTTATCGCGACCAATCCCTTAACTTGGCTCCAGGCCAGTTCTATTGCATCCAGATAGCAGCGGGACGGCGACAACTGTAAAAGTACAGCAGTTTTACTGCGTGCTCGATGCCGCGAAAATTATTTGCCGTGTTTCTAGGACACTTATTACTCTAGCTCGTGTGAGACCACATCTGTCCTATAAAACAGTGGGCAAAGAGTACTTGATTTTCTCATTTCTCTCCAAAAATTTTAACTGTGTAATGTTTTCTTAACTTCAAAAGCTGTACCAATCTTTTATAATACACTCATGCTCATAAATGAAGGATAACTGCAGAATGCGGTGCCACACGACGTGGCACTACGCAAAACTGGCGCTAATGGCTTAGGCACACAGGGGACACACACGACACAGATCTGTAAGGCCACGGTATTGGTCATAAGCTGAGAAAACCGTCCCGAAGCACATGTGCTACAAAACGCCACTTTTTTCCTGCGCATGTACCCCGGCATCAGTAAGGGATATGATCACCGTGCACACGTACGCAGGCCGCACAGCGGGTTGCCATACTCTGGATCAGGTGGTCGAGCAGCTGCTGGGGTATAGCCTCCCATTCTCGCACCAGTGCCTGTCAGAGCTCCTGAAGTGTCGTAGGCGTTCAAAGACGTGCAGCGATACATCGACCGAGAGCATCCCAGGCGTGCTCGATGGAGTTAAGGTCTGGAGAAAAGGAAGGCCACTCCATCCGCCTGATATTTTCTGTTTCAAGGTACTCCTCCACGATGATAGCTTGGTGGGGCCGTGCGTAATCATCCATTAGGAGGAAGGTGGGATCCACTGCACACCTGAAAAGGCGGACATACTGGTGCAAAATGTCGTCCCGATACACCTGACCTGTTACAGTTCCTCTGTCAAAGACATGCAGGGGTGTACGTGCACCAATCATAATCCCACCCCACATCATCTAGGCATAACCTCCATAAAGGTCCCTTTCAAGGACATTAAGAGGTTGGTATGTGGTTTCTGGTTCACAGCAGATGAAAACCCGGCGAGAATCACTGTTCAGACTATACCTGGACTCGTTGGTGAAGATAATTTGGGACCACTGTTCCAATGACCATGTACTGTGTTCTTGACACCGGGCTTTACGGGCTCTCCTGTAACCAGGGGTCAGTGGAATCCACCTTGCAGGTCTCCAGGCGAATAAACCGCGTCTGTTCAGTCGTCTGTAGACTGTGTGTCTGGAGACAACTGTTCCAGTGGCTGCGGTAAGGTCCCGAGCGAGGTTACATGGAGTACTCTATGACCATCTGCGGGCACTGATGATGAGATATCGGTCTCCTTGTGGTGTTCTACACTGTGGACGTCCCGTACCGTAGCGCCTGGACACGCTTCCTGTCTGCTGGAATCGCTGCCATAATCTTGAGATCACACTTTGTGGCACACGGAGGGCCCGTGCTACGACCTGCTGTGTTTGACCAGCCTCCAGTCGCCCTAGTATTCTACCCCTCATAACGTCATCAATATCTGTTCTTTGAGCCATTTTCAACACACAGTCACCATTAATTAGTACGTCTGAAAACGTCTGCACACTTACTCGCTGCACCGTACTCTGACATGCACCAACACACCTCTGCGTATGTGGACTGCTGCCAGCGCCACCGTGCGACGACCGCAGGTCAAATGCAATGCACGGTCATACCCCGAGGTGATTTAAGCCGGCAAGCCGCCTACCTGAGTGTTGTTTCACCATGTATTAGCATTATCCTTAATGTATGAGCATGGGCATATATCGATAATTTAGAATGTGTATTTGCAATGAAAACCAGAATTCTGAGTGTGATAAAGTAATTAGAAACTAGAAGACGTGCATTTTTATTGAAAAATGATGGTTAAGTATGAGTTGATTACTACTTATTGAAAAATTTCATACTTAAATGATTTAGGCATTCAAACGGAACAAAAATGAGTGTTGAACACCACGAGTTTTTTTTTTTTTTGCATTACCAACTTTTTTTTCAGAATGAGAATTTCACTCTACAGCGGAGAGTGCGTTGATATGAAACTTCCTGGCAGATTAAAACTGTGTGCCGGACCGAGACTCGAACTCGGGACCTTTGCCTTTCGCGGGCAAGTGCTCTACCAACTGAGCTACCCAAGCACGACTCACGCCCGGTACTCACAGCTTTACTTCTGCCAGTACCTCGCCTCCTACCTTCCAAACTTTGCAGAAGCTCTCCTGCGAACCCTGCAGAACTTTTTTTCCTTCCTCAAAAACAGTAACAAAAATGGCTAGCTTACAGTGAAATGACATAAGTCAGGTGACAGATAGTTACAGCATTCATAGAATGAGGAAAGATATTCAGTCTTCAGCAGTAGCACACATTTAGCATCTTCACTGTCACCTTCAACTGGCGGCAGTTCGGCACGCACAATTTCTTCTTCTGCAGCCTGAGGTCCCTCCTCATCATTTCCCAGACCCAAATTAATCATTCAGTAAATCCTTGATGTGTGTTCCTTCCAGGGTAAACCACGTGCACAGAAGAGCAGTCCCGAACAGCGACATCGCGAAGTCCTTGTTATTTTTTTGTCATTTTCAATGCCGGCCGGGGTGGCCGAGCGGTTCTAGGCGCTACAGCCTGGAACCGCGCGACCGCTACGGTCGCAGGTTCGAATCCTGCCTCGGGCATGGATATGTGTGAACTCCTTAGGTTAGTTAGGTTTAAGTAGTTCCAAGTTCTAGGGGACTGATGACCTCAGAAGTTAAGTCCCACTGTGGTCAGAGCTATTTGAACCATTTTTTTCCGTTTCAGCCTTCTAAACGCATCCTTAGGGAGATCAAGATCTTCGTTTACAACAGACACCACATGTTTGCTGTCATATTCTTGTATCTGATGTACTACTGATTTATTTTCCATGTGTGACTTGCAGGTGAGGTTAGGGTCGGTATCGTGACCCGACCCAACCCATCCCCTCTCCACGAGGAATCCACGTGTTCCTAACCTATACCCACTCTGTTGAAGTCAGTTCGGGTCATGTTACCGTATTTCTTATAGTGATTCTGATACTTAAGTGTTTTCTCGAATTCATTTTCCGTATGCATCTTGTATTCAATATGTTCATCGCTCCCAATATTGTTAAAAATGTAACTTGTATATTTGCCCATTAACCAAATGACTACGTTATTTTTTGCCTGAGGGTAATAACTTTCTTCTGGTCTATAGAAAATGTTAGTTGGTACATTGTTTGAAATGGTTCAAATGGCTCTGGGCACAATGGGACTTAACATCTGACGTCATCAGTCTCCTATACTTGGAACTACTTAAACCTAACTAACCTAAGGGCATCACACACATTCATGCCCGAGGCAGGATTCGAACCTGCGACCGTAGCAGCAGCGCGGTTCCGGACTGAAGCGCCTACAACTGCTCGGCCACAACGGTCGGCGCACATTGTTTGCTGAAGTTCTTGTTATTTGAGCAATTTTCTCCCTGGTCTACCTCCAATTGATAATCTGGTCTCCATATGTGTAACGATGAGGCACACTATCAACGAGGCTGCATTTGCTGCAGGGGTTACTGTCACTTAAACCGATGGCAAAGAGTCGCTCATTACTGCTGCTGATGTTAGTGGCTACCTTGTATCACGCTGTCTCACGTCAGCCGGCCAGAGTGGCCGAGCGGTTCTAGCCGCTAGAGTCTGGAACCGAGCGACCGCTACGGTCGCAGGTTCGAATCCTGCCTCGGGCATGGGTGTGTGTGATGTCCTTAGGTTAGTTAGGTTTAAGTAGTTCTAAGTTCTAGGGGACTGATGACCTCAGAAGTTAAGTCGCATAGTGCTCAGAGCCATTTGAACCATAAAGGTTCATCACAAGTTGAAATTTTCTTGAGAAAGTGCTCACTTTCTCTTTCATAACTTTCCTTTAGCTCCGTCTACACTCTCAACCGTGTTTCCTTGTGTAGCCGCGTCAACTCCTTTGGGACCCATCTTGCACATGTTTTGCGGTACTTCAGCTTGCTACAGATAATGTTATGAACTGTACCAGTACTAACTTGAACTTTATCAACTATCATTTCCACAGTCATACGGCGGTAGGCACGGACAATGTCATCAATTCGACTTTCAAGTGAGGGAGTTGAAACTGCAACTGGTCGGCCAGAACGATGTTCGTCAGTCACTTACTCGCGACCATTTTTGAACTGATCCACCCACTTGTAAAAATTTGCACGGTTCATACAACCCTCACCATAAACTTCAGACATTCTACAGTATATATTCAGTGGTTTCTCGCCTTCAGCAAATAAAAAACGATGATGTCGCAGCTTGTGGAATGACAGAACGTTGTGCAATTGATGTGGACGTTTCAAGTTGGTCAGGGCTCATCCCAGTCATGCCAACTTAAAGCCATTAAAGTACCAAACTTGCCCTGCTAGCAGATTTTTCCTGAGACCACTTTGTCTCTTTAATTATTGAATGACCCTCGTATTTATACACAAGGTGATTCCGTGATTTACAAACTTCCAAGGACGATGGAGAAGGATAAATTTATAAATTTGAGGCAAGTGTCCTACTAGAAACTATCGAGTCGAACGTTATAAGCGAAAATCGTTCTGGTAACTGTGACAGTGGAGTAAAAGCACTGGTTATACGGTTGTTCCAAAGACATTAGGGTATACAACTTTCAGAGGTGGTCGTTTGGACCAAAGTAAGAAGAAATGTCTATTGAACATGGGCTCTAAAATAAACACATTAAGAGCTATGAACAGCTGTTCAGTGGAGGAGGTGTGTTTCACAGTAGCGAAGAGCAACAACCGCTGATAGTTCCTTAGGGGCCATGTTTACTGGACTGTCCTTCCTTGTCTTGGTCCACACTACCACCTCTGGAATGTTAACACGAACAGTACCAGTACACATGTTCCACTTTCAGAAGTATCAGAATGGTTTTCCCTTACAACTTTCGACTAGCTCGTTTCCAGTGCAGAGACCCTTACCTCAGATTGATACATTTATCCATCATCTTAGAAAGTTTGTAACGTCATAAACAGAACCACAACGGGCACCGGCCCCTGTAACTCTGACGGTCTGTAACATGGTTTGATGATGCGTCTGCCTGCTTAGCTGAGTGGTAATGTGCCTTGCCTGTCCTTGCAGCAGGCCCGGGTTCGATTCTCGGCCGGGTTGGAGATTTCTCCGCTCGTGGACTGGGCGACACTGTAACATCTACAAGTGGGTGTATGTACGTGTGTATGTTTGTACGTATGTAAGTATGTACGTGGGTCTTTGGTATATGTGTTTATATCTATGTATTGTTTCTTTTTTGGTTTCCTTTTCTTTACTTTTTTCCATGATCTGAACATGTGGCGAGTTGATTTAGTTTGTGTTGTGGTCGTAACCATTTGTCGAGTGTCGAGGGGCTTTTCATTAATTTTTCCCCTTCAATTTTCTTTTCTGTTTCACTTCTGAAGACTGATGTGTACTGTGAGCATTGGGACTTTTCACCATTCTCAGATCTGTGGAGGAAGTTATTTATTCCGAAAACAATAAATAATTTTCGTGCCTCTGAAACATTGTTAAGAGAGCATCATTTTACATTTAATCGCAGTCGATGACCGGCTCCTTGCCTCATCGCTATCGCTGTATCTGCGTTGGCGATTATAATGTTTGACTCTGTCAACGGTACAGTCCTACGGCAGTTTAGAAGGTGTTTTTAAGCTGCTGTTGGAGGAAGTTAACAGCAACGTTTTTTGTCATCTTGAAGGACTTGAAGTTCGCCGATGAAGGAAGGGCTGTAAGGGGAGATGGGAGGCTAAAAAAAGAAAAAAGTGTTGTGTTGTCATCATTTCATGCTCATCACCAGTACGCAAGTCGCCCAGTGTGGCGTCGACTGAAATAAAACTTGCACTCGGTGGCCGAAGGTCCCCGGATAAGGCCTCCCACCCAACAACGCCACATGATCATTTCGTTTCTTGTCTCCAGACAGTCGCTTCTTTTTTCTGTTTACTTGCTGTCCTGTGTGCCTATTCTGTACCTTTCCGCCATTTTGTCGATCATTTCGGTACTCAAGAGCACCGAACGGTCTAGTACTGGAATTAGAGTCCCTGCATTATTCAGTACGCATTTCGGTAGCGATACCGTTCGGGTCTAGAGAACCGAAGCGCTGTTGTCGGTTCGCGTCACGCAAGCCAATCAAAAGCGAGCGGACGCGCATGCGCACTGGAGCGCACACAGCGCCAGGAACACAAAGCGGCTAGCAGAAGACACGGGGGCGCAATTCTTCCACGTACCGAAAATTGCGTTTACGTTGTTATAACGCATGACGCCGCATTCCATCGAGCTGACGTGTCCGCCTCCATCGCCCTTGCCTCCTCAACAGTATCACGAGCAGTATATCCGTTTCCGTGATTCTCAGCTGAAATGCATAAAAATTTTTACATTTTCTCTGACTGCATGTTTCCATGCATGCATAATAACGATAGCAAATACGACTGTATTCTGCAGATTGTCGTTAAATGCCGCATTATGTCATCTTATTCTCATTCACACTGACATCGTGTTTTGGATTTTACGTTTCGGAAAATGAGTTAGGAATGGTGTGTAGTACCACATTGTACTAACACATCTATAAAAACACCCGAAAATTTGATTCTGAGAGTTTCAAAGAATAAGAAGATAAACAGAATATGGTTACGACTCGCTCTTAGAGATCCAGATGATTAAGTAGCCCACTTCCCTATATGATACGTCAACGATCTGGGTCTTAAAAACAAAACTGAAAAAAAAACGCATTTTCGAGAGCTCCTGCAGTTCGTCGAAGTGTATAACATGCATCTCATCAATAACAATGTTTCATATATGGTGCTACAGTCTAAGAATATTACGGCAGAGATCTTTCATGTGTGTCTACTGTGGTTGGGGATTCGATCGCAGCCGGCCGGTGCGGCCGTGCGGTTCTAGGCGCTTCAGTCTGGAACCACATGACCGCTACGGTCGCAGGTTCGAATCCTGCCTCGGGCATGGATGTGTGTGATGTCCTTAGGTTAGTTAGGTTTAAGTAGTTCTAAGTTCTAGGAGGCTGATGACCATAGAAGTTGAGTCCCATAGTGCTCAGAGGCATTTGAACCATTTTTTGATTTGATCGCAGATAAATACTTGTGACAAGCAAGATTATGAAGATGACTGCTGCTAGTTACATACCCAGTAATTTAAATGGTGCTCTTAGATTTCTGTCTAGCCGCATACTCGGAAATCGCTAGATATTCGGAAAAAATGGTGAATTATTTCTGACAAGAAAAAATATAAAGGTCACTGTCGGTTGTTTCACTCAAAGCAATTTCATCTCCAACAATTTCATATTTGGTATTTTAAATGCACAGAAATCACGAAATCATTACTGCACAAGTGCGCTATTACAGGTAAGTAATAACGAATATTGCAGAAAAATCTTAACTTACACGAATAACAATGTCTCAGAACGTTTTGCACAGATGAACAGAAAATTTTTTTCCATCCACCCATGTGCGAACCCATGTCCTTTCGTATCGCATTCCCGTGCGGTAACCATTTCTTTTTTTCTATAATTTTGTTCGGCACTGTACGCTTCGTTTGGTCTGGGCGGACGCCACATGACATCTGTTCAAGTTGATCGCTGATTCCTTCACTCATTGTCAGTTTTATTTATTACAGAGGACAATCGGCCCTCTGACCGAACACGCTGAGCTACCGTGCCGGCAGCCACTCGGCCACACTGGACAACAGACACCCTACGCTCAGTTCTTGTAGTAGTGTGCAGAGGAACGTAGGCTGACTTCGTTGCCAAATGGTGCTGCGTAAGTCATAAATGCGTGACAGTTTGGAAGGTTTTCTGTATCAGGCTTCACATAATTGCTTTCCATTGTTACGTGGAACTTGTAAACACGTTTCGATAATTACTAACTAACTCGTTTGTGGGAACAGTACATAAAGGCACTAACAACGTCACTTCACACTCATGTAATATACATAAGCAGAGTCTTGATATTTTATAACCTTTAAACTCTTATTTGCATAAAAATAACATACTTTGAGAGAATATTGACCGAAAACGTTGTTTTTTGGATGTAATCATTCACAGTAACAAGCTAACCTAACTACATTTCTAAAAAAGGAAAATAGTCTATTATGAACTCAAGATATAAGGAACCAAAATTGGGATCAAATGAAGGAAAGCCTACTAACCAAAGCTGAACAAATAGCACCTATAACCAAAATCAAAAAACACGCATGGTGGACAGAGGAATGTGACAAACTTATTGAGCAAAGAAAGAAAGCATGGCAACAGATGCAATCTCAGAAAAATGAATATAATAGGCAAAATTTCCTGAGTGTAAGAAAACTAGTGAGTAAAAACCTCAAAAGAATTAAAAAAGCACAAGAAGATCAATTCCTTTTGCAGATCAACGAAGACTTCAACAAAAACAAGACTAGGAGCTTTTACAGAACTTTTAAACAAAAAATAACCAAGTACAGCCCACCGACACTCCAATTACAAGATAAAAATGGTAATATTGCACACAACAACAGGGATAATTGCAAAATTTTGAGGGAATATTTCAGAAACCTTCTCAACTGTAAAGAACCAATTGAAAAAATGGATTTCAGCAACTCAACTTCAACAAGTCCTAACTCAGAACCACCCACCGTCGAGGAACTACAATCAATCATTTTGAATCTCAAAAACTATAAGGCTTCGGGAGAGAACCAAATTACAGCTGAACTGTGGAAAAATGTCAATAGAAATGCCATAGAATCTCTCCAAAACATATTTGAAGAAATATGGAAAACAGAAAGAATTCCGGATGAATGGAAGATGGCCCTCATTCACCCAATTCATAAGAGGGGATCCAGAACAGACCCCAACAATTACAGAGGGATTTCGCTCCTTGACGTAAAATACAAAATACTGTCTAAAGTCCTTTTGAACAGAGCAGAACCCCAGCTAGATTGTCAACTTGGAGAATACCAGGCAGGCTTCAGGAAGGGAAGATCCTGCCCAGAACAAATTCTAAACCTCAAAAATCTTATGGCCTACCAAAAATCGAGAGCAAAAGCGTATGTCATCACATTCATTGACTTTCAAAAGGCGTACGACTCCATAGACAGGGAATCTCTAATCTCCATATTAAAAGAATTAAACCTAGACAATAAAACTACAAACCTAATTAGAGAAACCATCACCAACACATACTCCAAAATTAAATTTATGGGAGAACTCTCAGACCTATTTGAGATAAAAACTGGAGTACGACAAGGTGATGGACTCTCTCCATTGTTATTTAACTGTGCCCTAGAAAAAATAGTAAGAGAATGGAACAAGAAAATCAATAGTGGAATCCGACTAGGAACAAAAAACAAAGGCATCAAGGTTAATTGCCTAGCATTTGCAGATGATATGGCCCTACTAGCTGAAACATGGGAAGAAGCCAAAGAACAGATCCTCGAATTACAGAAACAAGCAGAGAAAATAGGCCTTAAAATTTCTTTTGAAAAAACCAAAATAATCACAAATATAAAAAAGCCAATGAAATATCTTAAAGTAAGAGACCAAAAGATCGAAATTGTTAAAGAATTCAAATATCTTGGTGAATGGATTAGCTGGAACGCCCTTGAGAAAAAAGCAATAGAATTAAGAAGAAACAAAGTTGAACTAGCCTTTCAGCTTACTAAAAATACTTATAATAAAAAGTCCCTCTCATGGAATTCAAAAATAAAACATTACAACACTGTCATTAAACCAGAAGCACTATATGCAGCTGAGACATTATCTATCACTAACCATGGCCCAATTGAAAGGCTAGAGATCAATGAAAGAAAAATATTGAGAAAAATTTTAGGCCCCAAATTTCATAACGACAAACTAATTCATACCAAAAATGAAACACTCTACAAAACCACAGAAAAACTTTCGGATACAATGAGGAAAAGAAGAATTGAGTTTTATGGGCACATTCTCAGAATGAACCCAAATAGACTTACAAAAAGAATGTTTGACTACTTCAGGAATAAAAAATCCAAACCAAATTGGTTTATCCAAACAGAGAAAGACTTAAGAGAACTACACATCACAGAAAAAATGCTCACAGACAGGACCGCAAAAATGATAAGCAAAGACAGAAAAGAGGGATTCCAGCTCCAAAATAGAAAGAAAAGAACGATTGTCATCTCTGATGAGGAAAGAAAAGCAAGATCAGAAAGAATTAAGCAGTACTGGGCGAAAAGAAAGGCACAGAACACACAGAAGTGATTGATTCAACGTACCTCAAAGTTGGGTGAAACGAAGAAGAAGAACTCATTTTCCAATCAGATGCGTCCTCTGGTGATTCTTTAGTAACATAATCACTAAATCCAAAGCTAAAACCGCTAAATATGTTTAAAATAACAAACATAAACCACAGCTCACCGATCGACAGGGCCACACCAAAATCCAAAACCTCTCGGTACAATTGTCGTAAAATCGGCGGGAGGACTGCTCGGTAACAAGTCTCAGAAGCTTAACTGAATTGGGTATTTCGACACAGAACCGAAAATGACGTCACTACCGAGACTAACCTACTACACCGATCGGTATGAACGATACATAATACGGCCCCTGGTTATAGCACGACACCGATAGTAAAAATGCTGCGTATCTACGACGTTCGATAAATACCTGCGGTCGAAGCGCACTAATCGTGTCGATAGCTGATTTTAGCCATGTTGCCAAGCAGAGTTAAATGCTGCCTGAATTCAAATCTAAACCTGTTTCGATGGATCCATGTTTAGCGTTATAAAATACAGCTGAGTCCTGAACATAGTTCACTGTCTGATCTGATGTCAAATTTGGTCTCCAGTCAGCCATGTTTATACAGTGCGCCGTTACAGATTAATATTCGAAACTACAAATTTCATCTGTACTTGGGCTCTCTTCAGACTGATGTCAACATACTAATACCGTTAACAGTTCCTTGATTTTTTTGGGAATAAAGATTACACACTACAGATGAGAAAAGTGTTACATGCAGCAGTATAGGTACGATGGTATGGACCCACCCCCCCCCCCCCCCCAACAAAAAACAAAAAATGGAATAACATTGCCGTGGGCGGAGCTTCTGTAGTACGCATTTCTGCCGCTAGGCGTGTATACCCCAACTCATTTCCAGTTCAGTGCCGTCTGTGTTGTCGATCTGGTTTGTTCTGTTTATTTGCAGTGATCGGTTTTGCTGCTTCGTTCGGTTATTATGATGGCAAGTCCAAATGAACAACGTGCATCTGTGAAATTTTGTTTTCTACTCAGTAAAAAAGCTGCTGAAACAGTTTTAATGTTGAAAACAGCTCACCCAGATGACGCTATAGGAAAAGCTCAAGTGTATGAGTGGTTCGCTCTATTTAAAAATATCGACATGTCGACTGATTGCAAACCTCGTTCTGGAGGTCCATCGACTGCCCGAATCGGCAAATATATTGAAAAAAATTGGAGAGCTTGCACTCACAGACTGTCGGCAGACAATTGATCAACTGTCAGAGATTAGTGGGGTTATCTTGGAGTTCGGTTCAGAGAATTTTAACGGAAGATTTGGGAATGGAAAAGGCTTCCTGCCAAGTTCGTTCCTCGGGTTCTGACTGGCAATCGGAAGCAACATCGAGTTGAAACATGTCTTGCTTTGAAACAACAGCTTCAAACTGATCCCGATTTTCTGTCAAAGGTCATTACTGGTGATGAGTCATAGTGCAGTGGTTACGCCCCAGGAACAAGGCAACAGTCAAGCCAATGGAAGATGTCATTGTCACCTTGTCCAAAAAAATGTCCTCAAGTTCAATCAGACATCAAAGCAATGCTGATTTTGTTATGCCAAAGGTGTACATCTACAAACAACGGTATGTAGCGGAGGGCACTTTACGTGCCACTGTCATTACCTCCCTTTCCTGTTCCAGTCGCGTACGGTTCGCGGGAAGAACGACTGCCAGAAACCGTCCGTGCGCGCTCGAATCTCTCTAATTTTACATTCGTGATCTCCTCGGGAGGTATAAGTAGGGGGAAGCAATATACTCGATACCTCATCCAGAAACGCACCCTCTCGAAACCTGGCGAGCAAGCTACACCGCGATGCAGAGCGCCTCTCTTGCAGACTCTGCCACTCGAGTTTTCTAAACATCTCCGTAACGCTATCACGCTTACCAAATAACCCCGTGACGAAACACGCCGCTCTTCTTTGGATCTTCTCTATCTCCTCCGTCAACCCGACCTGGTACGGATCCCACACTGATGAGCAATACTCGAGTATAGGTCGAACGAGTGTTTTGTAAGCCACCTACTTTGTTAATGGACTACATTTTCAAAGCACTCTCCCAATGAATCTCAACCTGGCACCCGCCTTACCAACAATTAATTTCATGTGATCATTCCACTTCAAATCGTTCCGTACGCATACTCCCAGATATTTTACAGAAGTAACTGCTACCAGTGTTAGCTCCTCTATCATATAATCATACAATAAAGGATCCTTCTTTCCATCTGTTTCCAATATAATATATTTGTCTATGTTAAGGGTCAGTTGCCACTCCCTGCACCAAGTGCCTATCCGCTGCAGATCTTCCTGCATTTCGCTACAATTTTCTAATGCTGCAACTTCTCTGTACACTACAGCATCATCTGTGAAAAGCCACATGGAACTTCAGAGTATGTTCCCCCGAGTCAGACAGCAAATCAGACCTTTTATTTGGAACTTTTAAGAGGGTCGCGTAACAGTCGTCGTAAAAAAAGACCCGATTTGTGGCAGACAGGAGATTGGTTCTTCCAGGATGACAACGCACCTGCACACACAGCCATCTCAGTTACACAATTTTTGGCTAAAAATGGCAAGGTTCCACTGCCCCCATGCACCTTATTCGCCTGGCCTAGCTCTATGCCACTTATTTCTTATTTCCACGCATGGAAAGGAGCATGAAAGGACACATTTGAGAAGTCGAGGAAAAAAAAAAAGAAAAACGAGGGAGGGTTTGTCGGTCATTTATAAGGATGACTACAAAAAAGGTTTCGAGCAGTGGGAGCACCAGTGGAACAAATGTGTTACTTGTACTGGAGAGTATCTTAAAGGGGATAAGGTAGTTTTGTAAACAATTTGAAAATAAAGTTTTAAAAAATAATACCAGTTTCTTTGAGTACCCCCCCCCCCCCCCGTAAATAGGCCAGTGATTAGTGGATGCTCTGCATCCGCAGCTTCGAGTGCATGTAGCCTAAACTGGGGGAATATGAGGGGACGCTTCTTTCGGCTTTTGAAGCGGTTTCTGCCATGTCAGCGGCACTTAATATTCAGCAATGTACGACGTGCGAGGCACCAGTCGGTTGGAGTATCGCCTCAGTTGTGCGACTGGATTCGTTGTTTCCAGTCAGAAAGGTCGCAGTTCGTAGTAAATAGACGGAAAGTCATCGAGTAAAACTGAAGTAATATCCAGCGTTCCCCAAGAAATTGTTATAGGCTCTCTGTTGTTTCTGATCTTTATTAACAACATATGAGACAATCCGAGTAGCCCTATTACATTGTTTGCAGATGATGCTCTCATTTACCGTCTTGCAAAGTCATCAGATGACCAAAACGACTTGCAAAATGATTTAGATAAGATATCTGTACGGTGCGAAAAGTGGCAATTGACCCTGAATAAAGAAAAGTGTGAAGTTATTCACATGAGTACTAAGAGAAAGCCGCTAAATTTCGATAAGTCACACAAATCTGAAGGCTGTAAATTCAACTAAGTACTTAGGAATTACAATTACAAATAAACTAAATTGGAACGATCACGTAGATAATGCTGTGGGAAGAGCAAACCAAAGACTGCGTTTCACTGGCAGACCACTTAGAATGTGCAACAGATCTACCAAAGAGACTGCTTACACCACGCTTGTCCGCCCTATTCTGGAGTATTGCTGTGCTGTGTGGGATCCGCATCAGGTGGGACAGACGGATGACATCGAAAAAGTACAAAGAACGGCAGTTCGTTTTGTGTTATCGCGAAATAGGGGAGCTAGTGTCACAGACAGGATACGCGAATTGGAGCGGCAATCATTAAAACAAAGGCGTTTTTCGTTGCGACGGGATCTTCTCGTGAAATTTCAATCACCAGTTCTCTCCTCCGATTGCGATAACATTCTGTTTGCAGCCACCTACATAGGGAGAAATGATCATCACGATAAAATTAGAGACATCGGGGCCCGCACAGAAAAATTTAAGTGCTCGTTTTTTTCCCGCGCGCCGTTCGAGAGTGGAACGGTAGAGAGACAGATTGAAGGCGGTTCAGTGAACCCTCTGCCAGGCACTTTATTGTGAATGACAGAGTAATCACGTAGAGTCAGTGACTCACTCTTAAAGCCAGGCTCTACATATGAAGTTAGATGAGTACCTGAATTCTAAGTAGCACAATAATTATGACTAATAATGGAAAAATATCTACTTCACTATCAACCAGGGAGACACTAAGATACAAAATAAATGTTTCGTTTGCAGGATGTATTACTGAATTGTTTGAGGAATCGTCAGTGCCATTGTGCACGCCACAGACACAAGTACGGCTGTTGATAAAATATCGATCAAAATCGAAATGGCAGTATCGAGTGCAGATATTTTTATATTATATTTTGTTCGCAATTTTCGATAAATATTTTAAGTTGTTCTTTTGAAACTGTAAGCACTCCGTCTTCAGGCCACAAGTGGCCCATCGGGACCATCTGACCGCCGTGTCATCCTCATTGAGGATGCGGGAAGGAGGGGCGTGGGGTCAGCACACCGCTCTCCCGGTCGTTACGATGGTTTTCTGTGACCGGAGCCGCTACCATTCGGTCGTGTAGCTCCTCAACTGGCATCACGAGGCTGAGTGCACCCCGAAAAGTGCCAACAGCACATGGCGGAACGGATGGTCACCCATCCAAGTGCCGGTCACACCCGACAGCGCTTAACTCCGGTGAACTCACGGCAAGGCCGTTACCCCTTTTGAAACTGTAGTAGACACAATTTTTCTCTCACTGTGTGAAAGAGTCTTAATACTTTTTGAGCTTTCGTCAAGTCCAATGTCTCTCTCTGATTGTGTGAAGCAAGTATAGGTGGCACAAAAGTCTTATTGCACTGGGGGGTGGCGGTGTAAGTGGGATAACAAGATATCCGATATGAAGAAATAGCACACCAGTTGTGTTAAAAAACAAATTTTAAACGCAACTAGTGTGCTATTTCATCACATCGGCATTCTTCAAAAATAGCTGCTGAAACTGTTGTATATAAATCTACGTGACAAGCTTAGTGTTTGCGGTGAGTAGCGGAAACGCTGACGTAATAGACGCTGGGCGCTACCAACAGAAAATGCAACGTTTAGCTTCACCACGCAATTTTGACACTACTATTCCTACGTCGCTGGTGTATGCAGAAATGGAAAAAAACAGTGAAGTCGACGAAGTTCAAATGGTTCTGAGCACTATGGGACTTAACTTATGAGGTCATCAGTCCCCTAGAACTACTTAAACCTAACTAAACTAAGGACATCACACACATCCATGCCCGAGGCACGATTCGAACCTGCGACCGTAGCGGTCGCGCGGTTCCAGACTGTAGCGCCTAGAACCGCTCGGCCACACCAGCCGGCTCGACCTGAAGTGTTCCGGACAAATCTGATGTGTGACAAAGCCGAACGACGGACTCACCGGACGTCATCTGTTGTGCCACTTACCTGCCGTTATCATTGTTAGCAAAGTGGTTACCGCCGGTCGGTGTGGCCGAGCGGTTCTAGGCGCTACAGTCTCGAACCGCGCAACCGCTACGGTCCCAGGTTCGAATCCTGCCTCGGACATGGATGTGTGTGATGTCCTTAGGTTAGTTAGGTCTAAGTAGTTCGAAGTTCCAGGGGACTGATGACCTCCGGAGTTAAGTTCCATAGTGGTCAGAGCCATTTGAACCATTTTAAAAAAAATGTTTACCGCCAAGCGTGAATGTGCACCATTTTCCATTCCTGTCTTGCTCTGAGGGGGATAAACGGTCTGCTATAATAAATAAATCAACACTTTTATATGCAGCTCTAAAACTGGCTATTTATCTATAACGTGCAACCGGTATTTTTTATAGCCTGGTGGATTCGATTCCTTTCCGCCAATAGGACGAGGCAGGAAGCAAAGATAGCAGTGAATGGTGTGAAGAAGAAGCAAAAATATGGAGGGGAGTAAGGCAAGAATGCCCATTATCGCCATATTTGTTCAACTTATTTATTGAAAAAACCACTAAAAATTGAAAAGAATAACGGGGAACGAATACACTGTATCCATTTTGCAGATGATATAGTAGTAGTACTTGCTGACTCAGTAACGGAAATGGAGTTTATGTTGCTAAAATCTGCCAAAATCCTAAGAGAATTTAATCTAAAAATGAATAAGAAGAAAACAAAAGCCATGGTAGTAGGGAAGACAAAAGAAAATGATAAATGTTGTGTTGGCTGAAGAGCCAACACCGTGTTAGATCACGCAGGCTGGCGTGAGGAGGGAAGAACTATAGTGACGTGAGGTCTGGAACGTGACAAGGAATTAGAATTCAGAAAGCGGACGTAGCTAGTTTGATACTTTAATCCATTAATGATGAACGTCGCTCTTGCAGGTACATGATTCACAACATCAATATCAATAGTAAGTGAATATGGCGCCTTGCTAGGTGATAGCAAATGACGTAGCTGAAGGCTGTGCTAAACTGTCGTCTCTGCAAATGAGAGCGTATGTAGGCAGTGAACCATCGCTAGCAAAGTCGGCTGTACAACTGGGGCGAGTGCTAGGGAGTCTCTCTAGACTAGACCTGCCGTGTGGCGGCGCTCGGTCTGCAATCACTGACAGTGGCGACACGCGGGTCCGACGTATACTAACGGACCGCGGCCGATTTAAAGGCTACCACCTAGCAAGTGTGGTGTCTGGCGGTGACACCACAAAGTTAATATTAAACTAGAAGATGTTCTGGAGCAGGTTGGGAACTTCTGTTATTTGGGGAGCACAATCACTGACAACAATAAATGTATCGCAGATATAAAGAGAATAGCCTTGGCAAAGCAAGCTTTCCAAAATAAAAGGAATTTACTAACAGACAATCATAAGCCTAGAAAGTAGGAGAAAGTTCGCCAAAACTTTTGTCGGGAGGGTCTTAACACACGGATGTGAAGTGTGGACTCTGGGAAAGGCAGAGAAAAAGAGACGAAGCAATGGGAATGTGGATATGGAGAAGAATGACGAAAACAAACTGGGTAGATAGAAAAAGTAATGAACAGGTCTTAAGAGAAGTGAACGAGAACAGAATGCAGCTAAATTATATAGGAAGAAGAAAATAAAAAATCATAGGGCACATAATCAGACAACCAGTTACTAAAGAATGTATTTGAAGAAAAAGTTTTAGGGAAAAAACAAAGAGGCAGGCAATGAACAACATATTTTAATAACATCAAAGAAGATATGGGGATAAAATCCCATGAAGAATTGAAGAGAATGACAATGGAGAGAAGGACGTGGCTAAATTGACAAGGCAGAGCCTTAAGTTGATGATGATAGGACGATCATTTTTTTCGGTATATCGCTGGCCGATAATGATATTTGTTTAAATATCGATAATCGGATTCCACAGATCTTTAAAAATATCAGCAGCCGTAGACGTAAATACTGTGAGAAGCCAAAAGGACAGCGGCTACTGCATGAGTGAACTTAGCTTCTGCAGTCCAGGCTGAACCGCACATCTGTCTTGCAAGACATAGTCGTTGTTTTAAAGTATTTACTGCTTTATTTGTTTGCGCTAAGTTTATTTCAATTACAGTGCCATTTTCTATCTGTCTGTGAATAACACGCAATTTCGTTAACCTTCGTTTCTTTTTTTTTTTTTACAACTATTGACAATAGTGTGTGATTATGCAATACTGCTTACTCTTTTCCACGTCCACAGAACACACATTAGTGCTGTCGCTGTCTGTATTGAGTTGATTGTTATAACTAACAGATGGCGTGATTATGACAGCTATGCTGCCATATTTCGATCGGTAATGTCGTTATAGATCACATTTTTTTATAACTATGGCCTTTTGTTCCGTTTACAAATTTTTTGCACTTTTGACTGCTTTATCTGAAAGAACTCCAGCGGTGTTATATGGTTACAATTTTGTTTTAATTTATTGATCTATGACTCTCTGTAAAACAAAGCTGTCAGAAAGCACAAAGGATGGAAAACTGTACTGAAATGCAGGAGTATCTGCAGCGAATTGACGCATGGTGCAGGGAATGGCAATTGAATCTCAATGTAGACAAGTGTAATGTGCTGCGAATACATAGAAAGAAAGATCCTTTATCATTTAGGTACAATATAGCAGGTCAGCAACTGGAAACAGTTAATTCCATAAATTATCTGGGAGTACGCATTAGGAGTGATTGAAAATGAAATGAGCATATCAAGTTGATGGTCGGTAAAGCAGATAACAGACTGAGATTCATTGGAAGAATCCTAAGGAA
The DNA here is from genome assembly GCF_021461385.2 of Schistocerca piceifrons. Lineage (NCBI taxonomy): Eukaryota > Metazoa > Arthropoda > Insecta > Orthoptera > Acrididae > Schistocerca > Schistocerca piceifrons. The sequence continues at coordinate 167,784,982 of NC_060148.1, read as the reverse complement.
ATACAATCCGAAAACAAAGGAAGTAGGTTACAGTGCGCTTGTTCGCCCACTGCTCGAATACTGCTCAGCAGTGTGGGATCCGTACCAGACAGGGTTGATAGAAGAGGTAGAGAAGATCCAGCGGAGAGCAGCGCGCTTCGTTACAGGATCATTTAGTAATCGCGAAAGCGTTACGGAGATGATAGATAAACTCCAGTGGAAGACTGCAGGAGAGACGCTCAGTAGCTCGGTACGGGCTTTTGTTGAAGTTTCGAGAACATACCTTCAACGAGGAGTCAAGCAGTATATTGCTCCCTCCTACGTATATCTCGCGAAGAGGCCCTGAGGATAAAATCAGAGAGATTAGAGCCCACACAGAGGCATACCGGCAATCTTTCTTTCCACGAACAATAACGAGACTGAAATGGAAGGGAGAACCGATAGAGGTACTCAAGGTACCCTCCGCCACACACCGTCAGGTGGCTTACGGAATATGGATGTAGATGTAGAAAAACGCCACAACCAGCAAAAAAATCTCGTCTACAACAATGGCTACCAATATATGGCAGCATCAAGTCTTCCGACAGTGCCAGCAACGATCGATGTTTTATGGACGTCAAAAGGAGCTAGATGTACAGTACGCACTACTGTATAATCACCCGGTATTGTCAATTCTTATACATAAGCGGAGCGAGGTGGCGCAGTGGTTAGCACAGTGGAATAGGATTAGAGAGGACGACGGTTCAAAGCCGCGTTCGGTCATCCTGATTTAGGTTTTCCGTGATTTCTCTAAATCGCTTCAGTCAAATGCCGCGATGGTTTCTTTGAAAGTGCACTGCCCATCCTTCCCTAATTCAGCGTTGGTCGTAATATTGATGTTTTATTGATAGCTGAATCGATTTTCGATTTCATCTGAGTTTAATGTGTACAGCACCGAAGATCACTATGTGATCGAAAATCGATTCAGCTATCAATAAAACATCAATATTACAACCAACGCTGACCTTCCTTTTAATTTAACGTATATGGTCGTTGTGCACACAGCACTCCATGGCTTCCCTAATTCGTTGGAACCGATGACGTCGCTGTTTGGCCCCCTCTCCCAAGTCAACTAACCAATCACTCTCTTTCTGCTTGAAATCTTTGTTCGTGTGATTTTAATTAATTTCATTCACTAATTCCAATTTAATTTCTTTTGTTTTATCATCGTATTTTTTGTCGATGTTATTGCATTCGTTATTTTTATCCCTCACTTTGCTTGCATTTACTTATAATCCCTGCCGGCCGGTGTGGAAGAGCGGTTCTAGGCGCTTGTCTGGAACGGCGCGACCGCTACGGTCGCAGGTTCGAATCCTGCCTCCGGCATAGATGTGGGTGATGTCCTTGGGTTAGTTAGGTTTAAGTAGTTCTAAGTTCTAGGGGACTGATGACGTCAGAAGTTAAGTCCCATAGTGCTCAGAGCCATTCGAATTTGATTCCGCCGCAAAGAAAAACGCCTTTATTTTAATGGTATCGACCCCCAATTCTGCATCATGTCAGTGACTGTCTCTCCCCTATTTCGCGATAGTACAAAATGTGCTGCCCTTCTTTGAACTTTTTCGATGTTCTCCGTTAATCCTACCTGGTAAGGATGCCGCACCGTGCAGCACTATTCCAAAAGAGGGCGGACAAGCGTAGTGTAGGCAGTCTCTTTAGTAGATCTGTTACATTTTCTAAGTGTTCTGCGAATAAAACGCAGTCTTTGGTTCGCCTTCCCCACAATATTTTGTGTGTGTTCGTTCCAGTTTAACATGTTCGTATTTGTAATTCCTAGGCATTTAGTTGAGTTTACAGTCTTTAAGATTATACTGACTTATCGTGTAAGTGGTGTTTATAATGCACGCCTTTCAGCAGTTGTGCGGATGACCTCGAACTTTTCATTATTCAGTGTCAATTGCCAATTTTCGCACTATACAGATATCTTTTGTAAATCGTTTTGCAATTTGTTTTGATCTTCTGGTGGTTCTGTTAGACGATAAACGACAGTACCATCCGCAAACATATTGCCTCCTAAATCGTTTATACAGATGAAACCTTGGGAAACGCCAGAAATGTGTCTTAATTATGACTTCCCGCCAATTACTACGAAGTGTCACCTCTTTGACAGGAAATCGCGAATCCAGTCACGTAACGGACTACATTCCGTAGGTATGCAATTTCAGTACAAGTCGCTTAGTACTTGTAACTTGTACCACGGCAGGAGATCTATAAGCTTCGCGCACGTCCTTGACGTGTCTGCACTGCAAGGGAAACAATAAAACTCCCCCCCCCCCCCCCTCCCCTCACAACCTCTTACCTAATCAACAGTTGCCCGCCTGCCCCTGACGTAACCGGCCAAGTTTACTAGCTCACAGCCGCATTTGCCCACGTCAATTAAAATTAAACACGTCTTAAAATATTACTATCACTGTAATTATTTTTGTTTGTTGCTGAGCAAGAGAGAAGCTTTGAACGTTTGTTGACGTCAAAACTTATCCGTAGTGCATGCAGAAAGGTTTCCAGAATTACTGCAGTCAGTTGCCTTTTGCTTTACCACTCAATTTTTACCGGTTTAGAATCGCCCAGCGATTCCTCATCAGATGGTACACGTTGACTGCACGTTTCACGCACTTGTGGCAGAATATATAAACGTAGCGTGCAAGCATCGATCTCATACTGTGAACAAGTCTCGCCAAATTCAGTGGTTATATGTTTAGGCTATACATTCTGCTACGTGAGTCCCACGAACGTTTGAAACGTGCAGTGAATATGTAGCATCGGATGATGAATCGCTAGGCGATTCGAAACCGATACTGGAAAATAAAAACTGAATAATAAAACACAAGGCGACTGGATGCAATAACTTGTCGAAACCTTTTAGTTGACGTTTATCGTTTCGGTTGTTAGGTGCTAGAGGCATATTATTATAAAATACGGCTGAGAACCGCTTGGCGCATGGATACTTAACTCTTAAATCGGGCGGTAGTTTAGCGACCAATGGTCTATTCTGTTTCATCTTTTCAACTTTGTGCATCGAAACAACCACTTTCTTTCGTTTCGAAGCCGTTTCACTGGCGCACACTCCAAACACAAAACAAAAGAGCAACGCCGACTTAGCTTCTCAACTCTTTAAAGGTGTGTCCACACTTATTCAGCGCTGCGCGTGCGCGTAAATTTCCAACAGCGCAACAACGCATACGCATTTGAGCTTGCGTAATTTCCTGGAAATGGTGGCCGTGCGCTTTTTAGCACCCGACTGGTGGCTGAGGCCAGTGTGTAATGTGTTGAGGTTATGCTGTGAAACGGATTATGCGAAATAATGTCTGCTGCATGCAAAGGAAGCACAGCTGATTATAATGATTACAATATGGCTCTGAGCACTATGCGACTTAACTTCTGAGGTCATCAGTCCCCTACAACTTAGAACTACTTAAACCTAACTAACCTAAGGACATCACACACATCCATGCCCGAGACAGGATTCGAACCTGCGACCGTAGCGGTCCCAGACTGAAGCGCCTAGAACCGCTCGGCTACAATGGCCGGCAAAGATGATTACAGACAAAGAAGAAAGTTGTCCGGAGTGTCCCGTTCTGAAGACTATTTGAACAAAAATTCGAGAACTGTTACCCTGGTCGTCAGGTGTTATATAAAAGGTCTCCGATCAAACTTTTGTAAAGAATAAGATACAGTAAGTTTTGAAGTAGAGAAACTCAAAAGAGAAAAAAATTTAGGAAAAGCTTCCGCATATGTGAAAACCGTGGACGAATATTCAATGCTATGGCGACTTAAAAGCACAGCAACTGGGGAGCCTGACATTCAAACAAAAAAGTTTAGCTCCTCAAAAAACTACTAAAAACTGAAATGATGTACACTGAATATGCAAAAACTACAAAACTGAAAAATAAAACCTATATCGTACTAGATTCTGGCTTCTAGGAAACTCCAAAATTTTTCCGTGTGCGAGGATATTTTTCTACATATCGTCCTTTATGATTAATGTTCTGTAAACAAAGTGCAATTGACGCATTCAAAGCTAATTAGCCTTCACATAACGGCTACGAACGTCCCTTCAGTATTTTTCAGTTTCAGTAATAAATCGCTGAAATGCTTTGTTTTGTAATGAGGAACAAGCAGCTCGAGGTGGTGTATAAGCCACCACTTACTACTTAGCGAAATATCAGTGCCAGCCTTATTGTTGCATTTTCCCAAGCAGAAAATGGTCCAAATGGCTCTGGGCACTCTGGGACTTCTGAGCCCATCAGTCCCTTAGAACTTAGAACTACTTAAGCCTTACTAACCTCAGGACATCTCACACACCCATGCTCGAGGCAGGCCTCGATCGTGCGTCTGTAGCGGCCGCGGCTCATGACTGTAGCGGCTAGAACCGCTCGGCCACTCCGGCCGGAGCACAATTCTTTGTGCGTGCCCTTGTGTTCCCGTGCGTCTGCCATTGCGCACGACGAAAGACGCATCCTGTGGACGTACAGGTTGACTACTGTTGAACTATACGGAAAAAGGTACATTAGTTACAAACTACGGCGTGCACACACTTTATTGAACATGTAAACGTCACTACACATATTCCGATTTAGGATATGACATGTTCGATAAGCCTGCCTTCATTGGCGATGATGTGCCGCCGACGAACAGCGAAATTCTGGATGATTCGCTGAAGTGTCGATGACCTTCTGAATGGCTGTTTAAAGCAATGGTTTTGGGGTTTTCGCTGTACACCTTGTCTCTAATATAACCCACAAAAAGGAGTTGCGAGTGTTCAGATCTGGAGAGTATGGCGGCCAAAGCCATGCCAGTGGCCTCTGGGTACCCCAGAGTGAGAATGCGGTCCCCAAACTGCTCCTCCAGGACATCAAACACTCTCCTGCTTCGATGGGGTCAAGCATGAACCATATCTTGTCGAAATCAGGGTCACTTTGGATGTTGTTGTTGTGGTCTTCAGCCCAGAGACTGGTTTGACGTAGCTCTCCATGCTACTCTATCCTGTGCAAGCTTCTCCATCTCCCATACCTACCGGAACCTACATCCTTCTGAATCTGCTTAGTGCATTCATCTCTTGGTCTCCCTCTACGATTTTTACCCTCCACACTCCCCTTCAATACTAAATTGGTGATCCCTTGATGCCTCAGAACATGTCCTACCAACCGATCCCTTCTTCTAGTCAAGTTGTGCCACAAATTTCTCTTCTCGCTAATTCTGTTCAATACCTCCTCAATAGTTGTGTGATCTACGCATCTAATCTTCAGCATCCTTCTGTAGCACCACATTTCGAAAACTTCTATTCTCTTCTTGTCCAAACTATTTATCGTCCACGTTTCACTTCCATACATGGCTACATTCCATACAAATACTTTCAGAAACGACTTCCTGACATTTAGATCTATACTCGTTGTTAACAAATATCTCTTCAGAAACGCTTTCCTTGCCAGTCTACATTTTATATCCTCTCTACTTCGACCATTATCAGTTATTTTTGCTCCCCAAATAGCAAAACTCATTTACTACTTTAAACGTCTCATTTCCTAATCTAATTCCCGCAGCATCACCCGACTTCACTTTGGATAATGGGGATGAAATCATATTCCAAAACCTTCACGTACCGTTCGGTAGTGACCTTGCCATCAGGGAATACCGCACCGATTATTCCGCGGCTGGACATCGCACACCACACACTCACCAGCCGAGAGTGAAGAGACTTCTCGATCGCGAAATGCGGATTCTCGGTCCCCGAAAAGCGCCAGTTTTGCTGATTGACGGAGCGATCCAAATGAAAGTCGGCTTCGTCCCTAAGCCAAACCGTACGGCGCATACTAATTCCCACCACGGCCCGCGCAGCTTGAACGTCCGAACGCAAAGCGTTCAGAAGTTATGACGATTTTACTTACAAGCGAACCTCCCCATCGCAACCCCCTCAGATTTAGTTATAAGTTGGCACAGTGGATAGGCCTTGAAAAACAGGAAGAAGTTGTGTGGAACTATGATAAAAATAAGCAAAATATACAAACTGAGTAGTCCATGCCCAAGATAGGCAACGTCAAGGATAGTCTGAGTTCAGGAGCGCCGTGGTCCCGTGGTTAGCGTGAGCAGCTGCGGAACGAGAGGTCCTTGGTTCAAGTCTTCCCTCGAGTGAAAAGTTTAATTTTTTATTTTCAGACAATTATTATCTCTCCGTCCGTCCGTCCCATGCGAGGTAACTGCGCCGTAGTATGGGGGCGCTGCACCTAAACAAACATCGAAACACACGACGTCAGTCGACTACAGCACACGGAAGAGAGTATCCTTGCTAACGAGGCTCCCTGGCTGGCAGTTGACTGTTCGCTACTCTGGACGAGAGTGCATTAAATACGGGAGATGTATTCCGTTGGCAATATGAACCCAGCAAATGTCGCTCCCGACTTCAATAACGAGGTCAATGAATATTTGAGAGGCAGGTCCTTTCGTCTACTAATCGCACGGTTTTGCGGTGCGGTCGCAAAACACAGACACTAAACTTATTACAGTGAACAGAGACGTCAATGAACGAACGGACAGATCATAACTTTGAGAAAATAAAGACAGTAAACTTTTCGCTCGAGGGAAGACTTGAACCGAGGACCTCTCTTTCGGCAGCTGCTCACGCTAAAACACGGGACCACGGCGTTCCTGGGTTCACATTATCGATGTTGCCTACCTTGCGCATGGACTACTCAGTTTGTATATTTTGCTTATTTTTTCATAGTTCCACACAACTTCTTCCTGTTTTCTCGATTGATCTGTGTTCAGTTTTTTCAAGGCCTATCCACTGTGCCAATTTATAACTAAATCTGAGGGGGGTGCGATGGGGAGGTTCCCTTGCTAGTATAGTTCAATTACCAGCCTGTACCTTGAGGAACAGGTCCACACTGACTAGTAGTCGATAGCTCGGAACGTAGAACAGGGTATCGCTATGCAGCATCCGGTGTCAACAAATATTACTGACATTAAATGAAACAAGACGCGTACTGTTACCAGTCACAACACGATTCCATAACCAAAAAAGGCAAAGAGTACACCGAGTTCATCGTACAGAAAACGAAAGCTACACAGAAGAAAAAACCGGTCAATCTTATAAAGCAACAATTACCTTCCAAACCGAACCAAAACAGCCAAAAGAAGCACACATTCTACACACCTTTCCTCAACATCACGAACATAATATTCACTGCAGAAGAAGAGGCTCTACTCTGCAAAGGCTTAAAACACAATGTTCAAGCTCCGCTGGACCAAAAGAACCGAGAGAAGCTCATCACTTGTGTCTCACAGATCTCGACCATCGCCTTTAAGAAACAAACCGACAGAATATCAGCCTGCCACAAAATTAACGAAATCATTGAAAAGGAAATTGCAAAACCATTCCCAGCATACAAGAAAAGAGAAGAAGCCCTTATACGTACCATTAAGACTAAATTAAACACGAATAATGCAATAATTGTAAAAGCTGACAAGGGCAACACAACTGTTGTAATGGACAGAACAACATACATAGAGACTTCTTCCAAACCAGCAACATAACTGAAATACATAAAGATCCAACAGCCAGAATACAAAAGGAAATTAAACACATTTCGAACAACATTAACTTTCTACTCACCATCCAAGAAGCAAGAAACATTGTAACAATGAGCCCACAAACACCTTGTCTTAGGTCACAACCTAAGATACAGAAAAATGGGACCCCCATCAGGCCCATAGTGAACTGTAGGAACATCCCAACATTCGAGCTCAATAAAATACTCTTCAGAATTCTCAAACAAGCGTACACATTCAATAATGAGAGAACACTTAAAAACACAGCAGAATCCACACAATATGTCAAAAACATACAAGTACCCGATGGAGCCACACTTGCCTCGTTTGACACACAAAACCTTTATTCCTCTGTGCCACTAGATCCCACACTAGAAACAATCAATGCCAACCTACATAAACACAAAAAAATCCCTTCAACTCACATTAAAGTAAAACGGTGACTGGTAACAGTAAACTACTTTTTTCATTTAATTAAATATATCATACCCTATCGACGGTAAACATATTTGCGAGTTAGAAAGGAAAACACAAAGGAATCCGGATTAATGACGACCGGACAAGCAAGGATCCCGTGTAGTTTGATATACCACTTAGTGATTCCGTGCCTCATAGTACATCCGCGGAGAGAAGCGAGTCACGTGCCGGCTGACAGCTCCTACCTGCTGTGTACGCGGCTGCTCTGCTGCGGAGGATGAAGCGCGGACCTTCTGCGACTCTCCAGCGGCGCGGTCAGCGAGCGACTGATCGTTGTCCAGGCGGGAGGGGCCGCAGCTCCGACGTCACGTGACTCCCCTCCCTCCCCCAGCCCTACCCCCACCACTCTTCCTGGAGGGCAGTGCAGAAAGCGCGAGCAGTGCGACCTTTCCGCTTCGTGGAAGTGAGCCGCCTACCCCACACTTCTTTCCACAGAACGCTGCGTACCGAATAAACAGTTCTGCCCACCATTGGCCTAGACGTCCGCTCCCGTCTTCCTTGTGACGACACGGCCGACTTGTCGCGCTGCCGACAATACACGCAGCAGGTGAACAAACATTTTCCGTCAGCAGCCGGTACGGCAGTCTTTCTTACAAGGGAAACTCCCCATAGCAACCCTCCCCCCCCCCCCGCCCCCCAGATTTAGCGGCAACATAACCCAGTGGACAGCTCGTCAAAACCTGAACACAGATATAAGTATGAAAACGGGAAGAAAGTGTGCTGAACTGTGAAAAAACAAAAAAAAAAAAAAAAGCAAAATGGAAACCGTGAACAGTATATATTCACAACATTATGTACCGTCCGTTCGGTCACTGAAATGTCCCCCCCCACCCTCTATCTCTCTATTTCTCTCTCTCTCTCTCTCTCTCTCTCTCTCTATATATATATATATCCCGCGTGGGTTTGTTGGTACCCCCATCGGGCGCCTCCCCGGGTGGCGGATAGGGGAAAGCTTCCTAGATATAGGTGGTGCTGGGGAAATGAAATACCCAGGGCGGACCAAAAACCAATAAACCCAGTGGTGTCTGTTCAGCATCTGGCGGCCAGTGGTCAGCGTCTGTTCCTCTAGTTGAGGCGGCTGCACAAAATCTTCTCGAACTCAAACATCGAGTCGTATACCTGTGGTCTCAACAGAGATCACCACAAAAAATTAAATTCAACTTGAACGCATGATGGAAAAGACGACCACAGAGTGACTACCCCAGGCACCAGTCGATAGACTGGATTCACCTGATCACCGGATTCTGGGGCATCAGGAACACCATGCGGAGAAGAATCGGAGCTACTCAAATACTCGTCACACTCTCAAAACGAAACGTAAAAATTTTATTGGTACAATTAATGTGAACACCCTCACTAAAACAGGCAAATTAAAGCAACTCACCAACGCAATGGGAAAATTTAACCTGAAAATCACTGCACTGCAAGAGACAAGATTCGCAGATGAAGGACACTTTAACACAGAGAATTACAGGATCTACAAGGGCAAACCTGCCATAAAAGTAAGAGACAAACTACCACTTTTCGTAACAGGATTCGCCGTACACACTTCCGTACTCGACTCAGTTACTGACTTCACGTCTCCCAATGGAAGAGTCTCCCTGTTATCAGTAAAATCAGCTAATAAAGCATACACTCTGATCAATGTGCACGCCCCCACAAATCACCACAATAAAATCTACCCTGAAACAGTGGACAATGGTGAAAAACTAATCGACTTCTGCAGAAACTTTGGACTCAAAATAATGAGTACCCAGTTTCAAAAACCTGCACATAAATTAACCACATGGAGATCACCCAGTCTTAGACAGGGTGAATACCAAATAGACCATGTCGCAATTTCCAAAGAAAACATAAAAGAAATTCAAAACATCAGAACCCGCAAAGGTGTCTTTGAATCAGATCATCATCTTCTCCAAATAAAAACAAAATTCCAACCCAACAGAATGCTAAAAAGGCCACCCAAAAGTACCAAACCAGATCCGGAATATCTGCAACCGAACAAAGAAAAAATCATCATGCAAATTAATCTGGAAAAATCAACAGACTGGAAGAAACTAACAGAGAAAATTCAGGAAGCCCTCAAATTAGGACAACCCCCTCGTAACAGGAAACATCGCTGGTGGAATGCAACCTGTGATGAGGCAGTTGACAACCGAATAACTGCATGGAAAAAATTTAGCAGTCACAAAACTGAAGAAAACTGGGAGAACTTTCTTAAAACCCAAAAACAGACCTCAAAAATAATTAGAAAAGAAAAACGGAGATATGACAACAACAGACACTCTGAAATCCAGCAGGATTTCATCAAAAATAATACAAGAAATTTTTATAAGACTTTCAGAGAAAACTTACAGGGATACCAAGCGCCTAGCTTGTGCTTCAAGAAACCCGATGGCTCTTTGGAAACCAACACGAAATCTTAGCCCAATATTTCAGTTCCCTCCTCAACTGCGAACCACCCCAAGAAAAACGTCTTCTCTTCTCCAGTATTCACACACCCAGACTCAGATGCCCCGGATCTTGAAGAAATTATGGAGATTGTCAAGCAGTTGAAAAGTAACAAAGCACCAGGAGAAGATGGGATCATTGCTGAGTTCTGGAAACTAAACGATCCTATACTTATGCAGAAATTACACCATATAATATCAGACATATGGATAACGGAGCAGATACCAGAGGACTGGAAATGCGCTCTAATTCACCCGCTACACAAAAAGGGCGACAAGACAGACATGAACAATTACAGAGGAATTTCCCTGCTCCCAGTCGCTTACAAAATCCTTTCCAAAGCGCTTTTAAACAGGATAGAATCCCAAGCAGATACACTAATTGGTGAATACCATGCCGGATTCAGAAAAGGACGGTCATGTGCGGAACAGATCTGGTGCTTAAGGACAATATTACAAATGAGGAAATGCAGAAACACAGTAGTTACATTCATCGACTTCAGGAAAGCATATGATTCAGTGGACCGTGGAACCCTGTTTAAAATCATGGAAGAATTTGGGATCGACCGAAAGACACGAAAAATCACAGAACAGACACTTACAGGAACAACGGCCAAAGCGAAATTCATGGGCGAAGTATCAGAACCCTTCGAAATCAAATCTGGAGTCCGACAGGGGGACGGACTATCCCCAATCCTTTTCAATATTGTTCTAGAAAAGATAATCGGGGAATGGGAACCTCACGTAAAGGGTATCCAAATTGGTATCAGGTAAGAGAACCGAATTAAAGTCAAGTGCCTTGCTTTCGCTGACGATATTGCAATTATCACCAATAACAGAACAGAAGCGATTCACGCAGTGGAAAAACTACATGAAATTTCACAAAAAACCGGACTACAGATATCTTATGAAAAAACCCAATATATGGAAAAGCAGCCAGAAAATAAATCCCCTTTAATAACAAAATATGGTAAAATTGCACAAGTCTGCCATTTTAAATACCTCGGTGAAACTATACAGTCCTCAGAATTAAACCGAATTGCCAATGAACAAAGAATCACCAAGCTTCAGAAAGCCTACAAGCTAACATGGACGCATTACAACAAGAAGTGCATTTCGACAGATGCAAAATTAAGGCACTATACAACAGTGATTCTTCCAGAAGCAATCTATGCAGCTGAAACAATGGTGATTGATGGTCATTCTAAAATTAAGGAAATAGAAAAGCAGGAAAGAAAAATTCTCAGGAAGATTTACGGTCCAATCAACAAAAATGGCATTTGGATGAAGAGACCACAAAACGAGCTCTATAGAAAGATCAACATAGTAACAGATGAAATCAGAAAGCGTCGAGCCAAATTATATACACACATCTACAGGATGGAAGACTCCAGAACAGCAAAGAAATTATTCAATATTATAACAAGGAGTAAATGTGGCACGGAATGGCTGAATGAAGTCCAGAGGGATCTACAGCAGATCAACATAAAAAATCTCGAAGATCGCACCGAGTGCCGGCATAAAATCACAAGTGTGAAGTTTGGGGAAAGAACATCGCGTCAGCCTGGTAAAAAATGGACAGAGGAACGGAAGAAGGAGCATTCAGATAGGATGAGGAGGTTTTGGGAAGCAAAGAAGAAAAACATCCGAAGATGAAATTGTGAATTCAAGTTCAATCGCTCTCCTAAAGGGGAACAATCGTTATAATATATATATATATATATATATATATATATATATATATATATATATATATAATTATGTTTTGCCCTTAAAAGCCGGCCGCGGTGGTCTAGCGGTTCTAGGCGCTCAGTCCGGAACCGCGCGACTGCTACGGTCGTAGGTTCGAATCCTGCCTCGGGCATGGATGTGTGTGATGTCCTTAGGTTAGTTAGGTTTAACTAGTTGTAAGTTCTAGGGGACTGATGACCACCGATGTTTAGTCCCATAGTGCCCAGAGCCATTTGAACCATTTTTTTGCCCTTAAAAAGCGCAGTTGGGCCAAACTAAAAGGCCAATTCCTTTTGCTGGCTTCCTCGCTGCCCACTATACAGGGTGAGTCACCTAACATTACCGTTTGATATATTTCGTAAACCATATCAAATACTGACGAACCGATTCCACAGACCGAACGTGAGGAGAGGGGCTAGCGTAACTGGTTAATACAAACCATACAAAAATGCACGGAAGTATGTTTTTCAACACAAACCTACGTTTTTTTAAATGGAACCCCGTTAGTTTTGTTGGCACATTTGAACATATAAACAAATGTGTAATCAGTGCCGTTTGTTGCATTGTAAAATGTTAATTACATCCGGAGATATTGTAACCTAAAGTTGACGCTTGAGTACCACTCCTCAGCTGTTCGATCGTGTGTACCTTAGGTACAGAAGAGACTGGAGCAGCACATTACGTCCACATGCTAACACCTTTTTATTGGTCTTTTTCACTGACGCACACCACGTGTGTACCTGTACATCACCCCTCACGGTAATGTACATGTACGTCAGTGAAAGAGACCAATAAAAAGGTGTTAGCTTGTGGACGTAATGTGATGTTCCAATCTCTTCTGTACCCAAGGTCCATCACCGTTCCCTTTGGATCCCTACGTAATTCGGTGCTCTCCGATACACACGATCGAACAGCGGAGGAGTGGTACTCAAGCGTCAACTTTAGGTTACAATATCTCCGGATGTAATTAACATTTTACAATGCAACAAACGGCACTGATTACGTACTTGTTTATATGTTCAGATGTGCTAACAAAACTAACGGGGTTCCATTTAAAAAACGTAGATTTGTGTTAAAAAACATACTTCCGTGCATTTTTTTATGGTTTGTATTAAACAATTACACTAGCCCCTCTCCTCACGTTCGGTCTGTGGAATCGATTCGTCAGTATTTGATGTGGTTTACGAAATATATCAAACGGTAATGTTAAGTGACTCACCCTGTATATATATATATATATATATATATATATATATATATATATATATATATATATATATATATGTTTTACCCTTAAAAAGCGCAGTTGGGCCAACCTGAAAGGCCAATTCCTTTTGCTGGCTTCCACGCTGCCCAAACTATATATAGTGTTACAAAAAGGTACGGCCAAACTTTCAGGAAATATTCCTCACACACAAATAAAGAAAAGATGTTATGTGGACATGTGTCCGGAAACGCTTAATTTCCATGTTAGAGCTCATTTTAGTTTCGTCAGTATGTACAGTACTTCCTCGATTCACCACCATGATTTCATACGGGATACTCCACCTCTGCTGCTAGAACGTGTGCCTTTACAAGTACGACACAACATGTGGTTCACGCACGATGGAGCTCCTGCACATTTCACTCGAAGTGTTCGTACGCTTCTCGACAACAGATTCGGTGACCGATGGATTGGTAGAGGCGGACCAATTCCATGGCCTCCACGCTCTCCTGACCTCAACCCTCTTGACTTTCATTTATGGGGGCATTTGGAAGCTCTTGTCTACGCAACCCCGGTACCAAATGTACAGACTCTTCGTGCTCGTATTGTGGACGGCTGTGATACAATACGCCATTCTCCAGGGCTGCACCAGCGCATCAGGGATTCCATGCGACGGAGGGTGGATGCATGTATCCTCGCTAACGTAGGACATTTTGAACATTTCCTGTAACAATCTGTTTGAAGTCACGCTGGTACGTTCTGTTGCTGTGTGTTTGCATTCCATGATTAATGTGATTTGAAGAGAAGTAATAAAATGAGCTCTAACATGGAAAGTAAGCGTTTCCGGACACATGTCCACATAACATATTTTCTTTCTTTGTGTGTGAGGAATGTTTCCTGAAAGTTTGGCCGTACCTTTTTGTAACACCCTGTATATATACACTGGCCATTAAAATTGCTACACCACGAAGATGACGTGCTACAGACGCGAAATTTAACCGACAGGAAGAAGATGCTGTGATATTCAAATCATTAGTTTTTCAGACAATTCACACAAGGTTGGCGCCGGTGGCGACACCTACAACGTGCTGACATGAGCAAAGTTTCCAACCGATTTCTCATACACAAACAGCAGTTGACCGGCGTTGCTTGGTGAAACGTTGTTGTGATGCCTCGTGTAACGTGGAGAAATGCGTACCATCACCTTACCGACTTTGATAAAGATCTGATTGTAGACTATCGCGATTGAGGTTTATCGTATCGCGACATTGCTTCTCACGTTGGTCGAGATCCAATGACTGGAGGCAGAATATGGAATCGGTGGGTTCAGGAGGGTAATACGGAACGCCGTGCTGGATCCCAACGGCCTCGTATCACTAGCAGTCGAGATGACAGGCATCTTATCCGCATGGCTGTAACGGATCGTGCAGCCACGTCTCGATCCCTGAGTCAACAGATGGGGACGTTTGCAAGACAACAACCATCTGCACGAACAGTTCGACGACGTTTGCAGAAGCACGGACTATCAGCTCGGAGACTGTGGCTGCGGTTACCCTTGAAACTGCATCACACAAAATGGTTCAAATGCCTCTGAGCACTATGAGGTCATCAGTCTCCTAGGACTTAGAAATAAAACCTAGCTAACCTAAGGACATCACACACATCCATGCCCGAGGCAGGATTCGAACCTGCGACAGTAGCGGCAGCGCAGTTCCAGACTATAGCGCCTAGAACCGGGCGGCCGCCTACGACGGTGTACTCAACGAGGGACCTGGGTGCACGAATGGCAGAAAGGTGATTTTTTCGGATGAATTCAGGTTCTGTTTACAGCATCGTGATGGTCGCATCCGTGTTTGGCGACATCGCGGTGAACGCACATTGGAAGCGTGTATTCGTCATCGCCATACTGGCGTATCACCCGGCGTGATGGTATGGGGTGCCATTGCTTACACGTCTCGGTCACCTCTTGTTCGCACTGACGGCACTTTGAACAGTGGACGTTACATTTCAGATGTGTTACGAACCGTGACTCTACCCTTCATTCGATCCCTGCGAAACCCTACATTTCAGCAGGATAATGCACGACCGCATCTTGCAGGTCCTGTACGGGCCGTTCTGGATACAGAAAATGTTCGACTGCTGCCCTGGCCAGCACATTCTCGAGATCTCTCACCAATTGCAAACGTCTGGCCAATGGTGGCCGAGCAACTGGCTCGTCACAGTAAGCCAGTCACTACTCTCGATGAACTGTGATATCGTGTTTAAGCTGCATGGGCAGCTGTACCTGTACACGCCATCCGAGCTCTGTTTGACTCAATGCCCAGGCGTATCAAGGCCGTTATTACGGCCAGAAGTGGTTGTTCTGGGTACTGATTTCTCAGGATCTATGCACCCAAACTCCGTGAAATTGTAATCACATGTCAGTTCTAGTACAATATATTTGTCCAATGAATACCCGTTTATCATCTACATTTCTTCTTGGTGTAGCAATTTTAATGGCCAGTACGGTATATATGATAAGTATGTCTGTAATTTTACATCTACTCCTTTATCAGATCTGCCCCCTTTACATCAGTTTTGTCTAATGGTAACGTAGGATAAGTATTCTCTTTGTTACATTCGTTGAAAGTTTCTTCATTTATAACTGACATTAGGTGATCCAGAATCGATTACTGCTGAAAATGTGAATGATCCAATCTTTACTTCAATAACAGGGTGGGAAATGGTTTTTTGTGTAATTGGTTTTTCATGTAAAAGTGTTTCTCGGATGTCGTCAAAAGTAATAACATTTTCGTGAACAGGATTCTGTGTATCGAAAGTATCGCTTACGTTGCTGGAAGATGCAACCTGTACTGTATCTAGTCAGATTCTTTCTGACGTGCTGTTATTTTCTGGAGGATGCTGTGGCATTTCGACTATTTGTACCGTTCTGTTACTTCGTCCTGACGTATTAGGTTGGGGATGATATCGACTGTCTGGTTCATTCATGATAATCTGTTGTTGTGAATGATTCTGCTGCTGGTAAGACATACTGTTATTAAACCGTGCTGAAAATTATGCTCATTACTTTTACGTCTGTCATGATAGTCATTACTATACGGCGCGTTGCGATAGGAGTTGTCGGTCGGGGTGGCCGAGCGGTTCTAGGCGCTACAGTCTGGAAACGCGCGACCACTACGGTCGCAGGTTCGAATCCTGCTTTGGGCACGGACGTGTGTGCTGTCCTTAGATTAGTTAGGTTTAATTAGTTCTAAGTTCTAGGTGACTGATTACCTCAGAAGTTAACTCCCATAGTGCTCAGAGCCATTTGAACCATTTGATAGGAGTTGAAATGCTTTGTCTTCTGTACTTATTGATTTCCTTGTTTCTGTGCGTTACTGTTTCGCGGAGCCGACGCTATACGCGTAGACGGCGAAACATTAAAGTTTGGTTGACCTTTCACATTACATTGTTGGTTAGGTATACCAAGTGGCTGGTTTTGTTTTTGTTGTGGGGAAAAAAGTACAAATAGTCGAAGTGCCATAGCATCCTCTTGCAAGTAACAGCACGTCAGAAAGAATTCGATTAGATACAGTACAGGTTGCATCTTCCATCAAGTAAGCAATATTTTTGATACACAGAATCTTGTTCAGGAAAATGTTATTACTTTTGACGACATCCGAGACACACTTTTACATGAAAAACCAGTTACACAGAAAACCATTTCCCAACCTGTTATTGAAGCAAAGATTGGATCATCCACATTTTCAGCAGTAGTCGATTCTGGATCACTTACGTGAGTTATAAATCAAGAAACTTTCAATGAATGTATTA
The DNA here is from genome assembly GCF_021461385.2 of Schistocerca piceifrons. Taxonomy (NCBI): domain Eukaryota; kingdom Metazoa; phylum Arthropoda; class Insecta; order Orthoptera; family Acrididae; genus Schistocerca; species Schistocerca piceifrons. Next base: position 167,767,747 of record NC_060148.1, on the reverse strand, counting down.
AAGAACACCTATCCTATATTACCGCTAGGCAAAACTGAAGTAAAAGGAGCAGTATGTGGTAAAGGAGTAGATGTAAAATTACAGACACACTTATCATTTTGTATTGCAGGTCATACGTTCCACACAAATTTTTGGATTGTTCCCTCATTGACAACAGACGTTATTTTAGGCACGAATTTTTTGGTACAACATGAGGCAATTATTGACTTTCAAAGTTCCTATTTGATGTTAAAGGATGAAAAAGTACAACTGGCATTAGAATTTCAGCACGCTCTATCAGCAGAAGAGCAGGCAATTAATCGGACAGAGGTCATTTCTACATCGCGTAACATAGAGTGTCACTCCACATTGTTCACAGATACGTATGTACACAACTACAATAGACCAGGTCAAGCCGACTATGACGTTATGCAAATGATTTCTGATAAAGTAAAACGGAGCAACGCAAATACAGATGATGAAGGTACAGAGCCACGCAAAATTATTTTACAGGAAGCTCCAATTTTTGACAACATTCCTGGTACTACGTCCGGTTTTATGTATGAATTTCGAGTTAAACAGCACGACACGTTTAAAGCCAAACATTATCCTATTCCATACATCCACAGAGAACAAGTCAAGAAAGAATTGCAAGCTATGCTTGACCAAGGAATTATTGAACCGGCAGTTAGCCCGTACGTAAACCCGCTACATATTGTTAAGAAAAAGGACGGCTCACTTCGCCTCGTACTTGATTCGCGTCATGTCAACGACATGATTATTAATGAAACAGATCGTCCACAGACACTAGAAGAACTTCTACAGAAATTCCACATTAGATTTAAAATCGGGACTTTGGCATATTTGACGTTACGCGTCTCACTGCGCGTGACCTTGATTCGGACTTAGACGGAACTACACTTCCGACAGGACTTAAAGACAGAGCCGGCCGCGGTACCCGAGCGGTTCTAGGCGCTCAGTCCGGAACCGCGCGACTGCTACGGTCGCAGGTGCGAATCCTGCATCAGGCATGGATGTGTGTGATGTCCTTAGGTTAGTTAGGTTCAAGCAGTTCTAAGTTCCAGGGGACTGATGACCTCAAATGTAAAGTCCCATAGTGCTCAGGGCCATTCGAACCATTTTTAGCCTTAAAGACAGAATCACAACGTTTCCTCATCGCAGAAGCTAACTGGTCTGAACATAATTTGATTTCTGAACATAATTTGATTCTTGAACAACTGTTGCAAACTTTTCATGCACAAGGACTCACAGTTAATCTTAGCAAATCGCACTTTGGCAAAACGTCCATAAAATTTCTTGGACATGTAATTTCAGCAGAAGGCATTGCGCCTGACCCGGAAAAACTTCCAGCTTTACGTGACATTACTGTTCCTACGACGAAGAAACAACTACGCAGCATTTTGGGTTTAGTCAACTTTTTCCGTAAATTTATTCATTACTCTGCTTTAGACACCCCTAGATTATGCCAGCTGACGGGTAAAAACGCTATTTGGTCCTGGGATAGCCAAGCGCAATTTGAGTTTGTTAATCTGAAACATGCCTTGTTGAACGCACCACTTTTATCACACCCAGATCCCACCAGAAATTTTTCCATTGCCACCGACAGTTCTAACACCGCTTTAGGCGTGTACAATTTTCAGGAAATTGAAGAAGACGGTACGACAGTAATTAAAAACATCGCCTTTGCAAGTCGCATTCTGTCACCTGCTGAATGCAATTATTTTGTTACAGAGCTTCAATCATTATGTGTTGAATGGGCATTTACCAGATACACGCATTTTCTTTATGGAAGGCATACTACCATTTATGCAGATCATAGAGCTATACAGTTTTTACTTTCCGCTAAATTTACACATGACAGGTTAAGCAGATGGAAGCTTTATTTAAAGGAATTTAATTTTACGATTGTTCACATTACCGGTACACAAAATACTGTAGCAGACGCACTATCCCCTTCTCTCAGCAACAATCAGCAAGACATCGCAACTGAGTTTTGCCAAGCAAATTTTAGCCCCATGTATATTCAACAAGTTGCATTTGAAAATTTCATTTCGTCGTCATCACCAGACGTAGCACAAGAGCAGAGCAAAGACAACGTATGGAAAGAAATTAAACACAATTGGCAAGATAGGAATAACGTTACCATTAGAAACATTTATACTGTACGCAACAACATTCTGTTTCGCCGCTCTCACCCTGACAGCAACAACTGGTTATGATGCACTCCTGACGAGCTTGTTAACAAATTAATCTGGTATACTCATTTAAGTTATGCACATTATGGAGCCAGAAAATGTTTTCTTACACTGAGAGAGAACTGTTATTTTGCCAACATGGAGAAACGTAATCGACGAGTTTTAGCGTCATGTAAAATCTGCCAGAAAGCTAAATCAGACACGACTTCACATATTCCCCCGTTACATCCCATTGTACCCATTAAATTGTGACATATGGCTGCTGTAGACATTTTTCGGCCGATTCCCAGACCTAATAGAGGTTTTTGCTACATCTTTGTCGCTGTTGAACTCACTTCGAAATTTGTTACCTTCACTCCGTTACGCAAAGCTACTGCTAAATCTATTTCGAATGCATTTGTAAAACATTTTCTATTTCATGTAGGGCATGTATTGAAAGTAATTTCCGACAATGGACCACAATTTCTATCTGCGATATGGACACGTATGTTACGAGCTAGGAACATTTCTCCGATCTACCAGGTACCATGCTTCTTCGAAACCTTTCTGAACGATTGATGAAAGAAATTGGTAAACTATGTATAATATACTGCCATAAAAGACATATTGATTGGGACACACACATACTATCATTCCAGGATGTAATTAACTCGATACCAAATGAATCTACTATGCTATCTCCGACTGTTATATTGAAAAATGTTGAATCACCCAAGAAAATTAAAGAATCAGTATATTTTCCTACATCTCGTCGACTACGCCACCATGAAATAATTAACATTGCACTCAACAACATCAAACGTGCCTCAGAGCGCCGGAGAAGACAACAAAAACAGGTTTGTACACGCCGTGACTTTCACGTTGGACAGAAGATATTAGTACGCACACACTACTTATACAACAGAGCAAAGAGTAGACGCAGTAAATTTGAGCTTCAATACGCTGGTCCATATAAAATTCGCAGCATTTCTCACCCCAATGTAGTACATGTCGCAATTTTGAGAACCAGAAAAACCAAGGGCAATCACTATATTTCCAATATTAAATCCTTTATTGAATAAACATACTTTATGACTTATGACACTGTAATGCCATTTCCAGATATTTATATGACCACTTACTGATGGTGATTATATTTTTTCTTGACAAGTGCCCGGCAAGGTAAGGTTAGCCGGTTACTTTTCTTGTCGTTATGTATCAGACCGTGCACATTTTCCATTTTTTTATGTATATAAGATCGTTTTCCTATCGAATGTAGAATTTACTCTGTATGCACTATGAAATATATATAACATACACCAGTTGAATTTGACATTTTGCCTTATGATATCCCAATATCTTGACTATTCTACATTTTTTTGCTACTACGTTATGATATTGTGTGTACATTTTGAAACGTCCCCTTAGAAAAATTATACATGACTGTGCTTAAACTGACACAGAATATTTTTTAGCGCAACGCAATCTGACTTTCAATAATCCCTACAAAAGAATGGCCCTGACTAAATTAACCTATACCTCCCATGAATCACTTACCTCACAAAAATCTTGGTTACTCGAACTACTGCAATACAGCGAGCGCCACTACTGCCAGCTAAATAAAAGATTCAAACTACGGAAGGCACTAACTACTGATAGGCATAGTTAGCAAATGAAAGATTTTAATAGAGAACAAACAATGTATTTACCTTAATAGTCATAATATATATAGCAGTTCATGACATCCAGTCTTACAAATTTCAAAACTCCGCCATCTCTCTCCCCACATCCACCACTGCTGGCGGCTCACCTCCAACTGCGCAACGCTATGCGCTGTTCACATCCAGCTGCCCAACATTACAATGGCAGACAACAATGCAAACTAGCCACAGACTGCACACAGCACAGCCAGTGATTTTCATACAGAGCGCTACGTGGCGTTACCAATTTAAAAACCTAAACAGCCTACTTACAATTTGTACACTTGAAAACTGTCTATGATTTTGACCAATTACGTTTTCTGTCATCCTATGCTGTACGCTTAGTCATATCACTAGAAACCAGTTTTCATTTAATGGGTATATGATTTAAATGCAAGATATTCATCATTTTCAGAAAGCAATACCGTGTAAAAGAAATAAATTAAACAACCACAGTGGTTTACTAAGAAATAGAAATGTCCCCATCGGAATGAACGAAAGAAAATGCTCAGTTGACTTGTCGCCTTGTCATCAAACGTTTGCGCTCCCCATTCGAAAGCCACTTCCTTTTGGCTGCTAATAGAGTAGTTCTGCAGAATCAACTTTCATTATAGGTCCCTACCTTACATCTCGCTGTTGCAAATGGACGTTACACCACGACACAGAGACAAACTTGAATACATCAAACAATTAAAAAAAAATCGCCTTTGGGAGTTTGGAACACAGCTCACCTTCTTGGCAGTCACGCACCATAACCACTTAACTACGACGCCATTGCCGTTGCTAGCTGCTCCATGTTGTACTTCCTAGTCTTGGACAGTTTATTGTCTCTATTATGCATTTCTCTTTCACAGTCCAGTATACCTCCTCCTGTTTTCGTGCTTGATCAGTGTTCTCTTACCACTAAATCTGTGGGGGAGGGGGGGGGGGGCGCGATGGGCAGATTTCCTTGTTAGACCATTCATTTCCCCCGAGTACAATCGCCCATTAGCTAGAACCCCCCCCCCCCCCCCCCTCTCACCCAAATTATCACCATCCTTAGCACTTAATTGAACTGTAGAATGAAACACTTTTCTTTGAACACTTTCATTTTTAAAATTATGAAAGATGAATGATATTTAGTTTTTGTGTGTATGTTGGTGGAGGGGGAAGGGAGGGGGGGGGGATGTTAGAACGAATGACGAAGGAATCTGTGGAGCATCGCAAGTGCTAGCCGCAACTCTTCCTCAGATAACAAAGTTAAGTATCCACAGTGGTGGTAGAGCTGCTCGGAGTGGCCGCGCGGTTTGAGGCGCCATGTCATGGATTGCGCGGCCACTCCCGCCTGAGGTTCGACTCCTCCCTCGGGCATGAGTGTGTGTGTTGTTCTTAGCACAAGTTAGTTTAAGTAGCGTGTAAGTCTAGGGACCGATGACCTCAGCAGTTTGGTCCCTTAGGAATTCACACACACTTTTTTTTATGATAGACACTTGTTACAGAACAAACTTCCCCTGCGTTACTTCTCTCCATTGCAACACTTACTTAACGTGCACACTGCAACCCCATTTAAAATCAACCAAGTTCAGATGTGGGCACTATACTTACCGTTCGTAAATCGCTCGATTGCTGCAACTCCTTAACTCTGAACTGGCAGATATCTGAAGACTTCAGACTGTTGATGCTTTGTGTCTGGCCACAGCCACTAATAGGAATAATAATAATAATCATACTGTGCACAGAACTATAGTAGTCCTTATCTACTTACTGCTGTGTCATGTTGTCAAATAATACTTTCATCTGTTTCGACGAGACTATTGAAGCAATTTCTGGACTAATGCAGGTACAATCTACAATTTGGAGAAGACATTTTCGTGAAATATTTAGCATTTGTTGCGTATATCTCTCAGTTTTATCATCAGCGATGTATGGAACAAAGCACAAGATATGTATGTAGTGGGTGGACTATTTGAGTAACCTGCAACCTCCAAAGCATTAATGCTACTAATTGACAAAAAGTAATAATTGATAACTCCTATATTATGTGATCAAAAGTATCCGGACACCTGGCTGAAAATGACTTACACGTAGGTGGCGCCCTCCATCGGTAATGCTGGAATTCAGTATGGCGTTGGCCCACCCTTAGCCTTGATGACAGCTTCCACTCTTGCAGGCATACGTTCAATCAGGTGCTGAAAGGTTTCTTGGGGAATGGCAGCCCATTCTTCACTGAGTGTTGCACTGAGGAGAGGTATCGATGTCGGTTGGTGAGGCCCGGCACGAAGTCGGCGTTCCAAAACATCCCAAAGGTGTTCTACAGCAAACAGGTCAGGCCGGCCCTGGTGGCCGAGCGGTTCTAGGCACTACGATCTGGAGCCGCGCGAGCGCTACGGTCGCAGGTTCGAATCCTGCCTCGCGCATGGATGTGTGTGTTGTCCTTAGGTTAGTTAGGTTTAAGTAGTTCTAAGTTCTAAGGGACTGATGACCTCAGCAACATGGCTCTGAGCACTATGGGACTTAACTGCTGTGGTCATCAGTCCCCTAGAGCTTAGAACTACTTAAACCTAACTAAGCAAAGGACACCACACACATCCATGCGCGAGGCAGGATTCGAACCTGCGACCGTAGCGGCCGCGCGGTTCCAGGCTGTAGCGCCTAGAACCGCTCGGCCAGTCCGGCCGGCGATGACCTCAACAGTTAAGTCCCATAGCGCTCAGAGCCATTTGAACCAAACAGGTCAGGACTCTGCGCAGGCCAGTCCATTACAGGGATGTTATTCTCGTATAACAACTCCGCCACAGGCCCTGCATTACGAACAGGTGTTCGATCGTGTTGAAAGATGCAATCGCCATCCCCGAATTGCTCTTCGACAGCTGGAAGCAAGAAGGTGCTTAAAACATCAATGTAGCCCTGTGCTGTGATAGTGCCACTCATTACAACAAGGGGTGCAAGCCCCCTCCATGAAAAACACGACCACACCACAACACCACCGCCTCAGAATTTTACTGTTGGCGCTACACACGCTGGCAGATGACGTTCACCGGGCATTCCCCATACCCACACCCTACCACCGGATCGCCACATTGTATGCCGTGATTCGTCACTCCACACAACGTTTTTGCACTGTTCAATCGTCCAATGTTTACACTCCTTACATATAGCGAGGCGTCGTTCGGCATTTACCGGCGTGATGTGTGGCTTATGAGCAGCCACTCGACCGTGAAATCCAAGTTTTCTCACATCCCGTCTAACTGTCATAGTACTCGCAGTGGATCCTGATGCAGTTTGGAATTCCTGTGTGGCGGTCTCTGTCAGTCAACAGACGAGGTCGGCCAGTACGCTTTTGTGCTGTACGTGTCCCTTCACGTTTCCACTTCACTATGACATCGGAAACAGTGGACCTGGGGATGTTTAGGAGTGTGGAAATGTCGCGTACAGACGTATGACACAAGTGACACCCAATCAGCTGAGCACGTTCGCAGTCCGGAGTTCCACGGAGCGCCCCATTCTGCTCTCTCAGGGTGTCTGATGACTGCTGAGGTCGCTGATCTGGAGTACCTGGCAGTAGGTGGCAGCACAACGCACCTAATGTGAAAAACGTATGTTTTTACGGGGGTGTCGGGATACTTTTGATCACGTAGTGTATAATCAGTAATAGAGTCCTACAAAACTGTTATAATAGTGATGATCTTCTGAAAATAATTTAGTTTCGTGACTGAAACAGAATCGAATATTTTAGTTTTTATCCGCCAGAGAATATCATTTTACCTCTCAGGGGGTAATTACCCCCAAGTTAGGAACCGCTGCGTTAGTGTCTGATGAATTGCTCTCACGGTGTGGAGTACATTTTTTCGCTGGTGGTCTTTGCTGTGCCCGTATCTTTCCCGCCGTATTGTGTTTTGTGTACTGGTTAAACCTCATAAGTTGTCAAAAAGGCAGAGTGAGCCATGGGAACAAGAAGTATTATACGTCTTACTATTGCCATTGTTACACTATCACATTTCCTTGACAAAGAAATATGATTGAATATTCGTCAAATTTCTTTGACAAAGTTCTTTGACGTGGCGCTTAAAAGGGGTATTACACTGTCGTTATATTTTTCGTCAAATTTCAAGATGGCGGACAACAACTTCTTATTATGCGCCGCAGTTGCCAATACCACACTTACTTTGTGAGTGCATTTGGAAGAAAAGTGGTGAAAAAAAAGGAAACGTACTTGAATGAAGCCATAGGTATTACGTCGAGATAATAAAAGCATTCAACAAAGATTTTTACGAGAGCTGCAAGTGGAGGACTTCAAGTGTTATATATAAATTACTTACGAATGGATGAGAGGGTATTTCAGTATTTGCTCAGTAAAGTGGCTTCTCATATTACAAAACCAAATACTCTGTTGAGAAATGCTACATGTGCAGAAGACAGAAGGGGCTGTGGCGAAGGGGGGCTAGAGGGGCTACAGCTCCCCCCCTCCCCCGCTACAATGAAGTATCATATTACACTGGATGAAATGACTTGAGAAATCAGCGAATATATTACTTCAGCAGATTCACTCATTTTTTTTAATAATCATGTAGCAATATAGGTGGCAATTTATTTCAAATACATTACAACAAAAGAATAAGAGCTTACTATGTAAGCCAATAAATATCATTTAACTTAAAATGGGCGTCGTATTATCTGTTAATATACATTAGATGTATATTAATGTACGAGTACCACTTACAACAACCAAGAAAGCTAAATATGACGGGTATGCCTACCAACGTTTAAATTGCTGACCCCAGACAAAAACTTCGAAATCTCCGGACATCTGGATCAAATCGTATTATTTTTCTGGGCACACACATTCTGTAGAGACGTTTTTGCCCTGAACTACAAAACAGTTACCAAAAACTATTTTAAGAACACGAAATTTTACCAATTTGTCGGTGGAGCACCCCAACTCTCCTTTTGTTAAGCGATATTCCATTCTCCCAACGGCCCCCTCTCCACCCCTCCTTGACCGACTTCTAGAATCGCCCCTCGAAGACAGGCAAACTGTGACACTGCGATTTCTTGATGCGGGAGAGAGCTACTCCGATTTACAGCACAGCTGTCGAATATCACATTAATTCCAGAAACGCGTGAAGCGATTTGTAAAGCCGTGAAGGGGGAATATGTAAAGGTAAATAAATGTTTAGTGCAGTATATCGGCAGTAAGAACTGTTTTCATGTTTGAATAATTTAATTAATGAAATTAGTGTGCCAACAACTACAAAATTGATAAAAAGTGCGAAACAGCTAAGAAATATTTTTTTTTATTTTAGAGTGTGACCACCTCCTCCGTTTCGGCTTGCTGAAAAGCTGCCTGTATGTTTCCAGATGTTGAAGTGGATGGCTGCAGCTCTGATTGTGGACATGCACTGTGCCCCTTGCTCACCCCCCCCCCCCCCCATCGTCCCCTCCCCCTACTCGAATCAAATTTATTAAAAAAAAAAAGAAAAGAGTCGAAGGAACATACCAGCTTTGAAGCCATGTTTACAAACGTACAGAGATGTCAAATAGCTGTAGCGACGCCAGCGGCCCAAGCTGCTACATTTCACATTGCAGTGAACAGAAGACGAACGGCTTTTATGATCAATCTACGACGTGGCTCTACATACCTACATACGATCATATTTATTTGACTTATTACACCATAAAATTTCTTTGACATAAATATTTGACATATCAACTTTGAAAAAGAAATATAATAGTGTAATACCGACGTCAGGTATATAAGGTATAAAATATCAACAGTGTCGTCATGTGTGTATGGACGAATTATACAGGATTCACGAAGGTATGCAAATATTTTAATATGTTATTTTACAACAAAAACTAAACAAAAAAATTCATAGAAACATAGGTCTGCAAATGTTTATTTACGGAGTTACGGCTGATAAAAGATTTTGCCTGAAATTTAGCAAATTCGCTAATATGAAGCCATCGCAGAATTGTACGAAGTTAAAGTGAAGCACGATCTCCATTTATTTTGTTGTTATTGATCTCGTGAATCTGATAAAACATGTTCCAGACGTGTATCTGCAGTACTTTTCCAGAACATCCAGAGAAGCAAAGATTACCATACAGGTAAATTTGTTTACTTTCTATCAAGAATTTAGAAACGTTTATGTCATTGTTGGCAACCGTCAGTGAGTTGTTTCGGTCGGCGCCCAACCTTGAAACGAGTTAGTTTTCGGTATTGTTAAGTGAAACAGTGTCTTTAAATTACTACACCTCAAATGAAGATTTTCCCCAGAAACGGATTGGACGTGGTGCTACATGTCTGTACTCAGCCACATCTCCAGATTTAACACTAATGACTTTAGTGTATGGAGCTGGATGAAAGACATGAGGACAAAGTCAATAGACGTGAGGCATTACTTGCAACGCACGAAATGAAGAAGAACCCTGTGAAACCGAAACGAGCAACAGCATCTGTTCATGCTCTTGGACTGAATTCGATGGAGGCATTTTTGAACATTTATTGTGAATGAATCGTGAAACTGTATGTACACTGTACAACTTCCTTTACACTGAGCTTTGTTTTTTCCGGTTTAACAACATAATTTCACGTGTACTATGGTATTAACAAAAGCAGATTACCTGACACATTCATACAGTTTCAGTTTACGTTATTACCATCAAGTTTCCAAAATTAAATTCTCTACAATGAACCATGGACCTTGCCGTTGGTGGGGAGGCTTGCGTGCCTCAGCGATACAGATAGCCGTACCGTAAGTGCAACCACAAAGGAGGGGTATCTGTTGAGAGGCCAGACAAACGTATGGTTGCTGAAGAGGGGCAGCAGCCTTTTCAGTAGCTACAGGGGCAGCAGACTGGATGACTGACTGATCTGGCCTTGTAACACTAACCAAAATGGCCTTGTTGTGCTGGTACTGCGAACGGCTGAAAGCAAGGGGAAATTAGAGCCGTAATTTTTCCTGAGGGCATGCAGCTTTACTGTATGGTTAAATGATGATGGTGTCCTCTTGGATAAAATATTCCGGAGGTAAAATAGTCCCCCATTCGGATCTCCGGGCGGGGACTACTCAAGAGGACGTCGTTATCAGGAGAAAGAAAACTGGCGTTCTACGGATCGGAGCGTGGAATGTCAGATCCCTTAATCGGGCAGGTAGGTTAGAAAATTTAAAAAGGGAAATGGATAGGTTAAAGTTAGATATAGTGGGAATTAGTGAAGTTCGGTGGCAGGAGGAACAAGACTTCTGGTCAGGTGAATACAGGGTTATAAATACAAAATCAAATAGGGGTAATGCAGGAGTAGGTTTAATAATGAATAAAAAAATAGGTGTCCGGGTAAGCTACTACAAACAGCGTAGTGAATGCATTATTGTGGCCAACATAGACACGAAGCCCACGCCTACTACAGTAGTACAAGTTTATATGCCAACTAGCTCTGCAGATCACGAAGAAATTGATGAAATGTATGATGAGATAAAAGAAATTATTCAGGTAGTGAAGGGAGACGAAAATTTAATAGTCATGGGTGACTGGAATGCGAGAGTAGGAAAAGGGAGAGAAGGAAACATAGTAGGTGAATATGGATTGGGGCTAAGAAATGAAAGAGGAAGCCGCCTGGTAGAATTTTGCACAGAGCACAACATAATCATAACTAACACTTGGTTTAAGAATCATGAAAGAAGGTTGTATACATGGAAGATTCCTGGAGATACTAAAAGGTATCAGATAGATTATATAATGGTAAGACAGAGATTTAGGAACCAGGTTTTAAATTGTAAGACATTTCCAGGGGCAGATGTGTACTCTGACCACAATCTATTGGTTATGAATTGTAGATTAAAATTGAAGAAACTGCAAAAAGGTGGGAAATTAAGGAGATGGGACCTGGACAAACTGACAGAACCAGAGGTTGTACAGAGTTTCAGGGAGAGCATAAGGGAACAATTGACAGGAATGGGGGAAAGAAATACAGTAGAAGAAGAATGGGTAGCTTTGAGGGATGAAATAGTGAAGGCAGCAGAGGATCAGACAGGTAAAAAGACGACGGCAAGTAGAACCCCTTGGGTAACAGAGGAAATATTGAATTTAATTGCTGAAAGGAGAAAATATAAAATGCAGTAAATGAAGCAGGCAAAAAAGGACCACAAACGTCTCAAAAATGAGATCGACAGGAAGTGCAAAATGGCTAAGCAGGGATGGCTAGAGGACAAATGTAAGGATGTAGAGGCTTATCTCACTAGGGGTAAGATAGATACTGCCTACAGGAAAATTAAAGAGACCTTTGGAGAAAGGAGAACCACTTGCATGAATATCAGGAGCTTTGATGGAAACCCAGTTCTAAGCAAAGAAGGGAAAGCAGAAAGATGGAAGGACTATATAGAGGGTCTATACAAGGGCGATGTAATTGAGGACAATATTATGGAAATGGAAGAGGATGTAGATGAAGATGAAATGGGAGATATGATACTGCGTGAAGAGTTTGACAGAGCTCTGAAAGACCTGAGTCGAAACAAGGCCCCCGGAGTAGACAACATTCCATTAGAACTACTGACAGCCTTGGGAGAGCCAGTCCTGGCAAAAGTCTACCATCTGGTGAGCAAGATTTATGAGACATGCGAAATACCCTCAGACTTCAAGAAGAATATAATAATTCCAATCCCAAAGAAATCAGGTGTTGACAGATGTGAAAATTACCGAACTATCAGTGTCCTGAAAGTAGGGTATAAAATGAACATCAACAAAAGCAAAACAAGGATAATGGAATGTAGTCGAATTAAGTCGGGTGACGCTGAGGGAATTAGATTAGGAAATGGTACACTTAAAGTAGTAAAGGAGGTTTGCTATTTGGGGAGCAAAATATCTGATGGTGGTCGAAGTAGAGAGGATATAAAATGTAGACTGGCAATGGCAAGGAAAGCGTTTCTGAAGAAGAAAAATTTGTTAACATCTAGTATAGATTTAAATGTCAGGAAGTCGTTTCTGAAAGTATTTGTATGGAGTGTAGCCATGTATGGAAGTGATGGGTGGACGATAAATAGTTTAGACAAAAAGAGAATAGAAGCTTTTGAAGTGGTGCTACAGAAGAATGCTGAAGATTAGATGGGTAGATCACATAACTAATGAGGAGGTATTGAATAGAATTGGGGAGAAGAGGAGCTTGTGGCACAATTTGACTAGAAGAAGGGATCGGTTGGTAGGACATGTTCTGAGACACTGAGGGATCACCAATTTAGTATTGGAGGGCAGCGTGGAGGGTAAAAATCGTAGAGGGAGACTAAGAGATGAATACACTAAGCAGATTCGGAAGGATGTAGGTTGCAGTAGGTACTGGGAGATGAAAGATCTTGCACAGGATAGAGTAGCATGGAGAGCTGCATCAAACCAGTCTCAGGACTGAAGACCACAACAACAACTTCTGCTGAAAACTTTGTGCAATTGTCTGGAATTAAAAAAAAAAAAAAAAACAATTTGGACCAAGTAGTTAATATATTAAAATTTTTACGAAATTACGTCTTTGCTTCTCTGGATGTTCTGGGAAACTACTGCAGATACACGTCTGGGACATGTTTTATTAGATTGACCAGATCAATAACAACAAAATAAATGGAAATCGTGCTTTGCTTTAACCTCGTACAGTTTTGCGATGGCTTCATGTTAGCGAAGTTGCTAAATTTCAGGCAAAATCTTTTGTTAGCTGTAACTCAGTAAATAAACATTTGCGGACCTATGTGTATAAAAACTTTTTTCTTTAGTTTCACTTGTAGAATAACATATTAAAATATTTGCATATCTTCGTGAATCACCCTGAATTTTTTAGAGCGAAAAGTGGCCCTTTGTTAATATCATTGTATGTATCATTGTAAAACTTCATGTAAGATCGGACATCTAGATGGGGAATGGCTTCCAAACAGTGAAAAAGGCCTGTTAATAAGCTGTTATTGTCTTACGAAAGAAACTAGTACGAAACAGAAAGTCTGATTCAGAAGTAGTTTGAAGCAGTACGGCCTACTGTCTTCTTACTTTAACGCTACACGCGATTGTGAGTAGGAATTGGTCGAGATGAGCAAGCTACAATGAAAAATTTTAGCACACTGCTGTGGTTGGTGCTACTACAGGAATCGCACCACATCTGTAAATAAATTCACTTGTGACGGGAAAAATGTAAATGTCATTGAATATCTGACCAGGTGAATATCCGCAACCGAGGAACATATTTATACAATAAAAATCCACTTCTACACCTACATCTACATAGATACGCCGCAAGCCACCGTAAGGTGCATGGCGGAGGGTATCCTGTACCACTACTTGTCATTTCCCCTCCTGTTCCACTCGCAAACAGAGCGACGGGAAAACGATCGTCTGTTCGCCTCTGTATCGCGCCCGTATCTTATCCTCGAGGTCCTTCCGCGCAGCATGTTCGCGATAGTAGAATCTTTCGGCAGTCAGCTTCAAATGCCGGTTCTCTAAATTTTCTCAGTAGTGTTTCTCGAACAGAACGTCGCCTTCCCTCCACGAATTCCCATTCGAGTTCCCGAAGCATCTACGTAACTCTCACGTGTTGTGCGCATCTACCGGTAACAAATCTAGCAGCCTGCCTCTGAATTGCTTCGATGTTTTCCTTCACGCCGACCTGGTATGGCCCATTGATAGTGACCGGGCCAAATATCTCACGAAATAAGCGTCAAACGAAAAAACTACAAAGAACGAAACTCGTCTACCTTGAAGGGGGAAACCAGATGGCGCTATGGTTGGCCCGCTAGATGGCGCTACCATAGGTCAAATAGATATCAACTGCGTTTTTTAAAATAGGAACTCCAATTTTTTATTACATATTCGTGTAGTACGTAAAGAACTATGAATGTTGCAGTGGGAGCACTTTTTTCGCTTTGTGATAGATGGCGCTGTAATAGTCACAAACATATGGCTCACAATTTTAGATCAACAGTTCGTAACAGGCAGCTTTTTAAATTAAAATACAGAACGTAGGTACGTTTGAACATTTTATTTAGGTTGTTCCAATGTGATGCATGTATCTTTGCGAACTTATAATTTCTGAGTACGCATGCTGCTACAGCGTGATTAGCTGTAAATACCACATTAATGCAATAAATGCTCAAAATGATGTCCGTCAACCTCAATGCATTTGGCAATACGTCTAACGACATTCCTCTCAACAGCGAGTAATTCGCCTTACGTAATGTTCGCACATACATTGACAGTGCGCTGACACATGTTGTCATGCGTTGTCGGTGGATCGCGATAGCCAATATCCTTCTACTTTCCCCACAGAAAGAAATCCGGGGACGTCAGATCCGGTGAACGTGCAGGCCACGGTATGGTGCTTCGTCGACCAATCCACCTGTCATGAAATATGCTATTAAATACCGCTTCAGCCGCACGCGAGCTATGTGCCGAACATCCATCGTGTTGGAAGCACATCGCTATTCTGTCATGCAGTGATACATCTTGTAGTAACATCGGTAGAACATTACGTACGCGAAAACCTCAAACCACACACACATTACGTACGAAATCCGCATACATTGCACCATTTAGATTGCCATCGATAAAATGGGAGCCAATTATCCTTCCTCCCATAATGCCGCTCCATACATTAACCCGCCGAGGTCGCTGATGTTGCACTTGTCGCAGCCATCGTGGATTTTCCGTTGCCCAAGAGTGCATATTATACCGGTTTACGTTACCGCTGTCGGTGAATGACGCTCCGTCGCTAAATAGAACAAGTGCAAAAAAATCTGTCATCGTCCTGTAACGTCTCTTGAGCCCAGTGGCAGAACTGTACACGACGTTCAAAGTCGTTGCCATGCAATTCCTAGTGCATATAAATATGGTACGGGTGCAATCGATGTTGATGTAGCATTCTCAACACCGATTTTTTGGGATTCCCGATTCTCGCGCAATTTGTCTGCTACTGACGTGCGGATTAGCCGCGACAGCAGCTAAAACACCTACTTGGGCATCATCATTTGTTGCAGGTCGTGGTTGACGTTTCACATGTGGCTGAACACTTCCCGTTTCCTTAAATAACGTAACTATCCGGCGAACGGTCCGGACACTTGGATGATGTGTCCAGGATACCGAGCAGCGTACATAGCACACGCCCGTTGAGCATTTTGATCACAATAGCCATACATCAACACGACATCGACCTTTTCCGCAATTGGTAAACGGTCCATTTTAACACGGGTAATGTATCACGAAGCAAATACCGCCCGCACTGGCGGAATATTACGTGGTAGCACGTACTTATACGTTTGCGACTATTACAGCGCCATCATCACGAAGCGAAAAAAGTGGTCCAAGTAAAACATTCATATTTCTTTACGTGCTACACGAATATTAATTGAAAATGGGGATTGCTACATAAAAAAATGCAGTTGATATCCGTCTGAGCTATGGCAGCTCCATCTAGCAAACCAACCATAGTGCCATCTGGTTTCCCCCTTCAAGCTAGACGAGTTTCGTTCTTTATAGTTTTTTCGTTTGACGCTTATTTCGTGAGATATTTGGCCCGGTCACTATCAATGGACCACCCTGTATATGTGGTCTCTTTTCCAGGTGAACCACTCTTTCCTAAAATTCTCCCAATAAACCGAAGTCGACCATTTGCCTTCCCTACCAAAGCTTTCACGTGCTCGTTCCACTTCATATCGGTTTGCAACGTTACGCCCAGGTATTTAAAGGACTTGAGCGTGTCAAGCTGGACACTAGTAATAAGGTAACCGAAAATTACAGGTTTGTCTTCAGCATGGTCTTAGAAAGCATTGCTCGTGCGAAATCAGCTTGCCCTATTCTCACGCGATATACTGAGAACTACGGAGGAAGGGCAACAGGCAGAGTTCATACTTCTAGATTTCTGGAAAGCATTTGACACGGTGCCCCATTGTAAGCTGTTAATGGAAGTACGAGCACATGGAATAAGCTCGCAGATACGTGAGTGGCTCGAAGGCTTCTTAAATAAGAGGACCCAGTATGTTGTCCTCCATCGTGAAGGTTCATCAGACACAAAACTCATCACTTTTTCTGACAGACAGAGCACTTATACACAACAACATATTTCTTTATAGGTGACTGACAACACTGTGGAAGAAAAAGCCACCAGGAAGAAAACGTACATTGACACACATGTAGGGAAACAAACTTCTGTTGCAAAAATTATATCTCCTATGACCTTCCCCAGTAATGTTGATGCATTTCATTCTAAACATTTGCATTTCCACAATTCTTGTATCACTGTTTTATTTATTATTTTCATCTTTATCGCAAAAATTATCGGTCTGACTTTTATTGCGGTGCCATGTGCTATGGTCTCTAATACAGTGACATATGTTAGGTTCGGTGTTAATGATTCAGTAACAATATCCATGTAGGCTTTCTTTCTATAACATATCTTTTGTTATTAATCATCTTCAATAAGTGTGCCAATTAAACAACAGTATTTCGTCACAATAGTGCAATAACATATGCAATAGGAAGTTCTAACGCTTCGTTTATACATCATCACGCCTTTCTTTCTACAATGTAATATGCTTTATCATCATTAACTATTGCTAATAAGTGTGCTAATTTAAACAACAGCATCTAGATAGTATTATCTGTAATAGCTACACATCATGAGTATAATACGGTAGTAATTAGAGCGCTCAGTAAGTTCGAGTAGATCCTGAGCTAATCGTGGCAGAGCACTGCCCATTAAGTTAGCCTTACTGGAAATATGAATGACCTCATACCAGTGATCCTGTAGAAACAAGAACCAGATGAAGTAACTTTCAAGATTACAAAAAGCTTACAGCTTGATGGTCACAGTAAACTTTAATTTTCTCCCCATAATTTAATAATTAAACTTTTTAAATGCTAATGTTTTGAGTTCTGTGGCTGACTATGCAAACTTCCATTATGATATTGTTCAGGTTGCAGAGCTAATGATAGAAACGTTATGGCTTCTACCTTCCGCATCCAGTCTGTGAGCAATTACAGTGCTAAAACGTTTGAGCTATTTGAAAATACGGGCTTCTGCAACTGCATCCAGTCAGCTCCTTTTGAGGCAGAGAAAGCTGAGTAAACGGGCGTTCTTGTCCGGTATAGCTGCCAATTATTTCCCCTACTGATTACTATTGTATTTTCAGTTGGAAAGTAATATCAGTTACTATCAGTTATCTGTCTTGAGCTCACTTCAATTTAATGACAGAGAAATACATTTGCTTTTATTTATAAAGCATCTGAGGTGGTTATTCGGCAAACTGGATGCATACATTTGCACAATTTTGGCGCTTTTGGGTTAAAAACAGTGCTTTGTTTACAGAGTTGGTGTGCAAGACTTTTACATTGTTTCTTCACATATTCTGCTTGTAAGCGATGGGAGTATTGCATTTGTTGTGACGGGTGAGCGACAGCCCTGGATGGTGATTATAGGACAGAATCTGAGGTGGTAGTGGTAAATGCAGCCTGTGGTCGTGTGTGTATTTAATGTTTTATTAACACTCAGACAGCCAGACTTTGCCTGCCCCCTCAAACGCTCAGAGGGATCATTTTGACCCCTACCATTTAAAAATTTTCTGAATTATTATTTCCAAATTTTAAGCATTTATTATATTTTAATGTTTACAAGATTTATGGCCATTTCAGATAGAGAGCTGTGAATAAAAAGAAAATTATATTATTGACATATAAACAAATTTCACTGAACCTGCTAACACCCAAACAAGTGTAAGCATGACAGGCTTCTCTTTGGTCTAAATTCATAAAAAAAATTGAACTTTTCATGTGTACAGAAATTTCAGCTGCTTCAATGTTTTACACAATTGACACATTTTTATTCAATTTCCTTTGTACGTTTCCCACAAACCACCTTCTTACAGACACTGCACTTGGAAATATTTTTATTACATTTGCAGAATTTGTAAACTTGATGTTTATTGCACTTGGATGGCATTTCGTCTTTATCTTCGTTTTCATTCTCTTCATACTTGTCTGTCATACGAGGAAAGTGTCTCTTCACATACTCAAAGCGTAGTTCATCTGCAAGTTGCTGAATAAAATGTCTTCTTTTGATCTTCTTCCCAGTAACAGCCCTAAATACTACACACACATTTATTCCTGCTAGGTCAAGGATATTGTAGGAGTGCACTGTCCATCTTCTTGAGGAAGCCTTGACTGAATACAGTCTCGCCATTTTCTCTTCTATGTCAACCCCAAATTTTGTTTTGTTGTAATAACATACAGTTTGTGGAGTTTTTCTCATTTATACTTACGGTAACACAAGGATGAAGGGAAGACATAACTAGCACTTTTTTTTTGCTTTCTTTCCTTGATAGACTGTCAAGGAAATATGTTTTATAACTTTTGTAGAATACAGAGAACACTTCAAGGACTTCGGAGCATGTGGCATTTCTCTTCTTGCTCTGTTTACTCTTCCTACAATGGAGGTTGAATTTTCTTTCAATTGTTTGGCTAGTTTGAGTGTGATATTGTCTGTAGCGATATTTCTACCTTTGCCTAGAAATGGTTCTGTAAGATGCATCACTACATAATCTGAAACTCTTTCGTCTTGGGATCGTGCAGTATCCTTACCAGGATAAGCAAAACCATTGAGTGTGTACTTGCTTTCACCAACTATAGCTAACCAGTATTTTTGCCCACACTAGTCAGGCTTTCAGGCCATGAATTGTGTGACTGAGCACCTCGTTTTACTTGGGAAGATCTGCTCATCTATTGTTACGTCACTTCCAGGTTTGTAACACATTGTACCGTTTTCTATAAATTTGTTCCAGACAGCAGAAACCAATGCAAACTTATCATTCTGTAATCATACAGTGTGTAGACTTCTCATCAAATGTCAAGAATCTCATAATCTCACAGAATCTTTCTACTCGTGGTTTCCACACAAAATGATAGGCTGCAGGAATCTGACCATAAGCTGCGAAGGTCTGTACTTTGGCAACCACTCACGCCACGAGCGTTAATAATTGCTATACATACTTCTGGTTCTGCCATGGTCATTGACCAGCTGTCATTTCCTAGTACTCTGTATGCCTGTGTTATAGTGCATTTCAAGATATGTTTGATTATATAATTGTCTATGAACAAGTGCCAAGCACTTGATACAAATTCATCACTTACATATCTATTTGCATGTGGTGTAGATACAAGAGATTCTCTCAAAATATTGTGATTAGGAAGACGCCCATCTTGTCAATTAGGCACTGCTTCTATCCAGACTGTTACATCAGGAGCAACTTCTTTGTCTTTCATATGATGATGATGATGATGATGATGATGATAATGATAATGACGGATGATGATGATGATGATGAAGCTGTCATTTGTTCTACACTCAAGGAACAGAATTAATTCCTCTTCTGTTATGATTCTTTTCGATCTGTAGAGCACAAATAATAGAACAATTGTAAGAAAGCCACCATAAAATATAAATTGACTACAGTAACATATGTAGATAAGAACGATGATTATAAATTAGCAGTAATAATAATAATAATAATAATAATATACTTAAAAGACTGTAAACTTAGATTATCTGTATCTGAAGAATCAGAATAATTAAGTATTAGATGATTCATCTTCTCTCAGTGTTTGCAGTAAAAACTTCCTTTATCGTAAGGAAAAGGTCACCACCATCTGAATCACATTCCATAACTCTTTGTAACTCTGGAAGAATCTCTTCTCTTTCAGATTCATTTCAATCTTCAGCTTACAATCACCTTGGATAAACTGATTCTTACGAGGGATTGACAAACAATGGTGAACAGTCCATTGTCATTTCATATGGCAATAATATGAATGAAAGTAAAGTATTGCATTACAGATAAAATAGCATGCTTGAGAATGCAAGAGATAAATGTATGTCATAACTATAAACAAAATTATAGCTTTTTTTCTAACGAGGTCAATATGACCCCTCTGGGTGTTAAAGGAAAAACTGGAAAAAGTGATAATCAATTACGCAAAATGCACTGTTTCTGAACAGTACAAGCAAAAAAAAAAAAAAATTGCTCGAATCATTCTTCAAAACATAGACTGAAAAGGGTCATTTTGACCCCTCTGGGTATTACTGTTAAGTGATCAGTCAGTTTAAGGAGGATGGTTTGCCAAGTTGGCCAGGGCATTTGTTTCTTTGGTTATGGTTTTTTGAAATTGGTTGTTTCACTGTAAGGTAAGGAGGTGTTTATTTATTCTTATGATTTACATCTCTCTGTCCCTAGTGGCAATTTTATGCTGTTGTTGGTGTAAGTGTTCTCCAGAAGTTGAATAATTGGTCCTATACTTCCAAGCTCTTAAATCTTCGTGTATTGGGTGTCAAATGTTCTGGTTTGACCTATGTATCTTCTATCACATGTCTGTATAATCCTGATCTGATATAGATCAGTTTTCCTATTTTTGGGCAGTATTTCTGAATTGTTACTGGTTTGGTGGGCTATTTTTAAGCCTTTTTTGAAAATATTGGATATTCTGGGTGTATTTGTGGTTTTATATCATTGTGTACCAGGTTTTAATTTCGGTTTCTTCCACATTTTGTGTTCTTGTATTTTCTGTGTGTTGTTGGTGACATTTGGGTGTTTGCTCTTTTCTTTCTTGTTCAGCTTTGCTAAGCTCTCTTTGCATCCATTGTTCGTGGCCGTGTATTGAGGTATTCATTTCTTTCTCGTATTTCTCTGTACCTAATGGTACTGTGTTTAGACTGTTGAGCATGTATCTAGATACCATCTGCTTTTCAGAACTGGGGTGTTGTGATATCTCATGTGAAACTGTCAGTTTTCAGTATATGTGAAATGTGTTGATTGTTTTGAATCTTTATGACAATGTCCTCGAAAGTCGATTTTACTCTTTCTCTATAGTGAAATGTATCGTATCATGAACAGAATTTCTGTGTGTAACTGGTCAATGATATTACGTGGTTCATATATCGGGTGCAAGACGTCTTTCATACATCTAAGGTGGTGTAGAATGTTGTACCTATTTGGCACTATTTTGTTAGATAATCTGTTCTACTTGGTTCATAAATGTTTGCTATGGTTCAGACACTGAGATCCCATTGGTAATCCTTCACTTTGTAAATAGAATTCATTATTGAACTGAAAATAGTTCTGTACTGTTATTAGATGTAGAAGCTCGTTCCTTTGACTTATTCATGTGAAAGTATATTCTATCCTAAAATTTTGTTTATATAATGTTTCAGTTCCTTCCCCCCCCCCCCCTCCCATGAACCATGCACCTTGCCATTGGTGGGGAGGCTTGCGTGCCTCAGCGATACAGATAGCCATACTGTAGGTGCAACCACAATGGAGGATTGTCTGTTGAGAGGCCAGACAAACATGTGATTCCTGAAGATGGGCAGCAGCCTTTTTAGTAGTTGCAGGGGCAACAGTCTGGATGATTGACTGATCTGACCTTGTAACACTAACCAAAACGGCCTTGCTATGCTGGTACTGCGAACGGCTGAAAGCGAGGGGAAACTGCAGCCATTATCCTTCCCAAGCGAATGCAGCTTTACTCTATGGCTAAATGATGATGGTATCCTCTTGGGTAAAATATTCCAGAGGTGAAATAGTCCCCCAATCAGATCTCCAGACGGGGACTACTCAAGAGGACGTCGTTATCAGAAGAAAGAAAAGTGGCGTTCTACAGATCGGAGCATGGAATGTCAGATCCCTTAACCGGGCAGGTAGGTCAGAAAATTTAGAAAGGGAAATGGATAGGTTGAAGTTAGATATAGTGGGAATTAGTGTCAAGACGAACAAGACTTCTGGTCGGGTGAGTACAAGGTTGTAAGTACAAAATCAAATAGGGGTAATTCAGGAGTAGGTTTAATAACAAATAAAAAAAATAGGAGTGCAGGTAAGTTACTACAAATAGCATAGTGAACGCATTATTGTGGCCAAGATAGACATGAAGCTCATGCCTATCCAGTAGTACAAGTTTATTTGTCAACTAGCTCTGCAGATGACGAAGACATTGATGAAATGCATGATGAGGTAAAAGAAATTATTCAGATAGTGAAATGAGACGAAACTTTAAGAGTCATGGGTGGCTGGAATTCCTTAGTAGGAAAAGTAAGAGAAGGAAATGTAGTAGGTGAATATGGAATGGCGATAAGAATAAATAGAAGCCGCCTGGTAGAATTTTGCACACAGCATAACTTAATCATAGCTAACATATGGTGCAAGACTCATGAAAGAAGGTTGTATACATGGAAAAGGCCTGGAGATACTGGAAGGTTTCAGATAGACTATATAATGGTAAGACAGAGATTTAGGAACCAGGTTTTAAATTGTAAGACATTTCCAGGGGCAGATGTGGACTCTGACAACAATCTATTGGATATGCACTGTAGATTAAAACTGAAGAAACTGCAAACAGGTGGGAATTTAAGGAGATGGGACCTCGATAAACTTAAAGAACCAGAGGTTGTAGAGAGTTTCAGGCAGAGCATTAGGGAGCGATTGACAGGAATATGGGAAATAAGTACAGTAGAAAAAGAATGGGTAGCTATGAGGAATGAAATAGTGAAGGCAGCACAGGATCAAGTAGTAAAAAGACAAGGGCTAGTAGAAATCCTTGGGTAAAAGAAGATATATTGAATTTAATTGAGGAAAGGAGAAAAGATAAAAATGCAGTAAATGAAGCAGGCAAAAAGGAATAGAAACGTCTCAAAAATGAGATCGACAGCAAATGCAAAACGGCTAAGCAGAGATGGCTAGAAGACAAATGTAAGGAAGTAGAGGCATATCTCAGTAGGGGTAAGACAGATACTGCCTACAAGAAAATTAAAGAGATTTGTGAAGAAAAGAGAACCACTTGTATGAATATCAAGAGCTCAGATGGAAGCCCAGTTCTAAGCAAAGAAGGGAAAGCAGAAAGGTGGAAGGAGTATATAGAGGGCCTATACAAGGGCGATGTACTTGAGGACAGTTTTACAGAAATGGAAGAGGATGAAGATAAAATGCTAGATATGATACTGCGTGAAGAGTTTGACGGAGCACTGGAAGACCTGAGTCGAAACAAGGCCCTGGGAGTAAACAACATTCCATTAGAACTACTGAAACTCTTGGGAGAGCCAGTCCTGACAAAACTGTACCATCTGGTGAGCAAGATGTATGAGACAGGCGAAATACCCTTACACTTCAAGGAGAATATAATAATTCCAATCGCAAAGAAATCAGGTGTTGACAGATGTGAAAATTTCCGAACTATCAGTTTAATAAATCATGGCTGCAAAATAATAACGCGAATTCCTTACAGATGAATACAAAAACTGGTAGAAGCCGACCTTGGGGAAGATCAGTTTGGATTCCATAGAAATGTTGGAACACGTGAGGCAATACTGACCCTACGACTTATCTCAGAAGATAGATTAAGGAAAGGCAAACTTACGTTTCTAGCATTTGTAGACTTAGAGAAAGCTTTTGACAATGTTGATTGGAATACTCTTTCAAATTCTGAAGGTGGCAGGGGTAAAATACAGGGAGCGAAAGGCTATTTAGAATTTGTACAGAAACCAGTTCTCAGTTGAAAGAGTCGAGGTGCAGGAATGGAAGTAGTGGTTGGGAAGGGAGTAAGACAGGGTTGTAGCCTATCCCAGATGTTATTCAATCTGTATATTGAGCAAGCAGTAAAGGAAACAAAAGAAAAATTCGGAGTAGGTATTAAAATTCATGGAGAAGAAATAAAAACTTTGAGGTTCGCCGATGACATTGTAATTCTGTCAGAGACAGCAAAGGACTTGGAAGAGCAATTGAACGGAATGGACAGTGTCTTGAAAGGAGGATATAGGATGAACATCAACAAAAGCGAAACGAGGATAATGGAATGTAGCTGAATTAAGTCGGGTGATGCTGAGGGAATTAGATAAGGTAATAAGACATTTAAAGTAGTAAATGAGTTTTTCTATTTTGGGAGCAAAATAACTGATGATGGTCGAAGTAAAGAGCATATAAAATTTAGACTGGCAATGGCAAGGAAAGCGTTTCAGAAGAAGAGAAATTTAACATTGAGTATAGATTAAAGTGTCAGGAAGTCGTCCCTGAATGTATTTTTATGAAGTGTAGCCATGTACAGAAATGAAACATGGACGATAAATAGTTCGGAAAAGAAGATAATAGCTTTAGAAATGTGGTGGTACAGAAGAATGCTGAAGATTAGATGGGTAGATCACATAACTAATGATGAAGTATTGAATAGAATTGGGGAGAAGAGGAGTATGTGGCACAACTTGACTAGAAGAAGGGATCGGTTAGTAGGACATGTTCTGAGGCATAAAGGGATCACAAATTTAGCATTGGAGGGCAGCGTGGAGGGTAAAAATCGTAGAGGGAGACCAAGAGATGAATACACTAAGAAGATTCAGAAGGATGTGGGTTGCAGTAAGTACTGGGAGATGAAGAAGCTTGCACAGGATAGGGTAGCATGGAGAGCTGCATCAAACCAGTCTCAGGACTGAAGACCACAACAACAACAACAATCCTCCACATCAAATGACAGGAGGGTGGCTCTGTGGAACATGTATGTCTTTCCCGTAATTGATCAGGTGCTGTTCCTTAAAGTTCTCACCTCTTATAGTTTTCTCATCAGATTTTCAACATGTGTTTTGCAAATGGGAGTGGGAGCATTTCTATAATCACAATAGCTCTGAAGGTGAGGTCTTTCTTGTGTAGCTTTGGTTGGGAGGATGCACTGGGATTTTTTGTAGCAATTTCCTTGTTTGTTTTCTATTCTACTGTCAATGTCTTTCAGTGTTTCTCAACTTCGTTTGGAATCTATTAGTTGGAGCAGATTTTAGTTCTGTAATTTTATTTTTTGTAATGAAATCTTGTCTTACTGATGCACTGCTCTTTATCGATAAAACCAGTTTCCTTTACCTGCCATTGTGATGGCGTTGTGTTCTTGTAGTTTCTTTCTATGTTTTGTCAGTGTTATTGAATCTATATTGTTTTGGTTTCCTCCATTTTCTTTCATCTGTTATGTTTTTGATTTCATTACCAATGTTTACCTGCTTGTTTCGTTTCTGTTCCTGCGAGAGAACGCTTTCTGATTAAACTTTCTTTCTTTCTTTCTTTTGCTTGTGCCTTTTCCCCGAAATGACACAGTGTTGGCACGGTTAATCGGATTTGGCAGGCTTAATGGAAGGGCTGGCCGGATGCCCTTCCTGCCGCCACCCCGTACCCACCCAGGACGGAATTAGTGTACCCCCAACTGTCTGTGTCGAGTGTAATCCATGGAATAGTGTGAAAGTGTTCAGATGTCTGTGAACCGTGTAACTGAGGTGGGACGTGGGGACCAGCC
This sequence comes from Schistocerca piceifrons, assembly GCF_021461385.2. Taxonomy (NCBI): domain Eukaryota; kingdom Metazoa; phylum Arthropoda; class Insecta; order Orthoptera; family Acrididae; genus Schistocerca; species Schistocerca piceifrons. The sequence goes on along the minus strand of NC_060148.1, from coordinate 167,741,574 downwards.
CAGTATTCACCTAGTGGGATGTGGAAAACCGCCTGAAAACCACATCCAGGCTGGCCGGCACACCGGCGTCCGTCGTTAAGCCGCTGGCCGGATTCGATCTAGGGCCGGCGCACCTACCCGAGTCCAGGAAGCAGCGCATTCGCGCTCTTGGCTAACCTGGCGGGTCAATGCCTTCTGATTAAACTATGAAATTTTGTATAAATTTTTCGTCTGTGTGCTGACGTTGTCATTTTTCGAGCAGTGTTAGATAGAAGTGATGTTCTTCTTTAGAGTGGATGTAATATGGGCTGTGTTGGGTGTTTGTTTAGCTTTCAAATTTGCAATCTTTCTTTTGTGAGTTCATTTTTTCTATGACTGTTAAGAAGATGGGAGAAAATATCGGTATTATTCAGAACCCTCTGTAACACTCCGGTTTGATCTTACTGACTTATCCCGCTCGATCGAGATCTGATAGCAGCCCGAAACAGATATTAATTAATGTGACCGTGTACCTAATGGGGCTGGCAATCGGATTGGACTGCTACGGAGATGTTACATTCCATTCTGTCCTTCTCAAATGCTGTAATAATAAAATGTCTGGTGGCAAGAAGAACAACAATACAGCTTCATCAATCAACGACCTATATTCATCACAAAAACACCAAAATAAGGAGACAGCCTCTGCCTTCGTCTTACAGAGTTAATAACGGCTAATCTTAGCACAGGCCTCTTTGTTATTCATTATCGTCACACGCAAATTTTAATCACTGTATCCAACACTGCAATCCAACACTGCAATCCAACACTGCAATCCAAATAATGCCGGCGCGGTAGACGCGTAATTACAAATATCGGCACAAAAATATCACTGATCACTCTATTAATTATACTTTTCCACTTTCCCGTATATTTCTAACACAAAGGGGTTAAACCACGGCGATGGCCACTCCCTTTGTCGGTACGGTCTTGCATGCCAGCAACAGACCTCCACCCGGCTCGGCCCACAGCGCGTCCCACACTACTGTCTCTACACTCGCTCTCGCTCTCGCCACGCGACACACACTATCGATTGTTTGTCCTGTCGATCTGTGCTGTCGCAAAACTTATAGTAAGGGCCTACGGACCCCTTACACCTCGTAAGATTAAGATAAGCTTTATATAGCTCCTCATTTAGGGTTCGCTTTCTGCCATAAAGAGACTTGATTTCGTTGTTTAGCTAAATTATTTGAGCCATTTGTTTCGTTTTCTGTGCACTGGTAGAACTGTTTTTAACCTGTATATTAATATGTTTAGGTATAATGTTATTTGTTCTGCAAGTATTGTTTAACTTTATATGTTGGGCAGTTTTAAAAAGGCTGTGATGGATCATTCTAAACTTCATGTCCAGGCCACTTTGAAACGTCTGACAAGGCGTCGATAGTAGGTAAGTTTGTTCGCGTGACCATCTTCCGCAGAAGCTGCTACTATTGGTTATCCGTCTTGAGCCAACCGCAATTTAATGGAACGAAGGGAATTTAATATGATGCTAGTACTTAAAATTCTTACACATTATATGTGGTGTGATGAAAGAAACATAAAAATATCGGAACCAGAGTGTAACATGTAATATTGGCAATGAACGCCTTATGTCTGAAATTTGAATTTAACCAACTGTAGAGTAGAGAGATCAGTGGCTTTGGTGGACAATGCTTATGTATTCCTCAGCAATAGGGAGGACGAAGTGTATAGCGGGGCTAACTGGTGTCGCATATGACATGTGGATCCAGATATTTAACACATTTTTCAAATTACTAGTCAATTAGGTACAGTCCTTCATCAATGGTACAAAATCTTCATATGTTACTCTTTCATCTACAGCATATTGCTGGGTGCTTTCATATAACGGGGAGGCTTCAACATGTATGTGAAAACATTTTACATGGAAGTTACTGACCGCTTGTTAGCAGTACTCAGCTAATCAGTGAACAGCAGCTAGCTGAAGCACAAGTAGCCACAGGGAAGTAACAGATTCTGTGATATTTTACGAGTTCTTAACCAGGAGCGAATTGTATAGTTCCATCTGTATGGTATGGTAATTTAGGTTCTTTAGTTTTTGCGCTTTAATAGGCACAGTTCTTGTGTATTCCTTTGTGTCGGAATGCAAGCAGATTTTGTGTCGCATCAAAAGTTCCTAATCAGGACCGAATTACTTAGACTCACCTGTGTGCTTCCGTAGTTCAGTTTTTGAATCTTTGTGTGTTAATCTAATTCATTGAACACAGTTCTTGGACTTTCCTCCATCTCCACAGTAGAGTTCTGTAGCATGTGTAGACAGGCCATGTTTGACTGCAGTTTCCTATGGCCTTTAGTTGTGCAGATAGGGACTATGACGGCTGTGTGCAGATGTGAGCAGAGTTGGTGACACTTAGTTCTCAGCTCCAGGTTGTGATGGCTTTGGTTACACAGCTTGAAGCTACAGTGGGTGGGCACCACTGTTGTGAGCGAGCTGTGCAGATCAGACGTACATTCACCCTGTCTGATCACTTCGATCGGTCCTCACAGGTGGCCAGCCCAGCTACTGCTCCCACTGGGATTGACAACTTACCTGCAGTCGAGTGGGAGTTCACCTTGGGGCGTGGAAGATGGTGAAAGTCTTCCCAGAGGCTGCAGGCCTGGTTAGTCTGATAAATAGATTCCAGGTGCTGTCTGTTGCTGATAATGTCCCTTAGCCAGTTGCAGTGGCTTCTCCTGTTTCAGGAGGAACCTCTCAGCCTGCAAGATCCATGAAATTGCAAAGTGTAGGATTATTGGTAGTTGGGAGCTCCAATCGTTGTGGAGCCCCTTAGGGACATGCCTGACAAGTAGTGGAAGAAAACCAATTTGCACTCCTCGTGCATACAGGATAGTAATTCCAGACATAGAATGGGTCCTTCTGGGTGCCATGAAGAGCAGAGGACGCAGCCAGCTGCAGGTGGTGGCCCATGTCAGTACAACTGATGTCACTTTGGACTGGAAGAGATCCCCTCTGGTTTGAAGCGTCTATAAGTGGCAAAGTCTGCCAGTGTTGCTCGAGGGATAAAAACAGAGCTCATCTTTTGCAACATAGTCGACAGGACCGGATTGCAGACACTCTGGTACAGAACCGAGTGGACGGTCCGAATCAGAGGCTGACGGTTCTGCGACCGTGTAGGCTGCACATTCCTCGACTTGCAGAATAGGGTGGTTGGTGAGCCGTAGTTGTGTCCGGCTCTTCAAAAAGCGCGCCAGGAGTGCTTTCGCTTCGCGTCCAGTGTTTGCAGTGGCGCTTTCGATTTGGCGCTCTGTTTGGATCGCTACCGCCCTCTGGCGGGAGGTGGAGCAAGTGTACGGTCGCGTGACGATCGAGGAGGAGTTACTGGGCGGTGACGGAGAGAGGTGGTGGCGCGAGCTGGGCCCTGCTGTTGGGGGTCGCCACGTGCTTTGGCCGACCTCTCGGCTGTCAGGGGCCGAGTCTGCCTCACCAGCATGTACGTGGCTGGCTTATGAAGCTTAGAAGCCGTGGTGCAGGAGATCAGCGCATAGGACCGCATGTCTTCTTATCGGCCGTTGAAACCGCTGGCAGCGGTTGGCTCTGACGAGCACAGGGAAGTGCGACGTGTTCCCGGTGGTCTGGTGGAGTCTGAGAAGTTGAGTACTGTCTTTATGTAACAGAGTTTTTCAAGTTCTAGTGAAGTGTATGCGTTTCTTCAGCAGTGGTTTTGCTGGGGTCTTCCCACCACAGTTTTCGTTTGCCTCTCCGCGGGAATGTGGTAACTGCTTCTTGGTCGGGCCGCTTCATTCACACCTGGATTGGGTGATTTAGGGTCGAAGTCGCGAGTCTCTGTGTTTCGGAGTCTGTGCAGGCACCGCCCTTGCCACATCTTCTGGTTTTGGGTAACTCGGGGAGGGGGTGGCTTGTAATGCAAGTTTTGGCGCTGATCTGCTGTGGCCCTGCAGACCACCAATAATTATTCAAACTATTGTGATGTGGGCCCCTTTACACGTGTTACTCCCTCACCGAGCTAAGGAAAATTTCTTTGGGAACTGCCTTTAATGTGAAGGTTTGTGTCTGGCTTATTCACATTTATCTTGTAACAACTGACAGGTGTAATCTTACTATTGGGAAGTTGTTAACGTCATACCTTGCAATATCCTTTGCATAGAGAAAATTTGCCAGCTATTTAAAAGTGTTTCTTTTGCATTATATATATGTATATATATATATATATATATATATATATATATATATATATATATATATAGTTAAAATCTTACTATTGGGAAGTTTTCAGCGTCATACCTCGCATATCTCCTTTTCATAAAGAAAATTTGTCACCTATTCGAAATTGTTTTCAAATTTTTTTTTTAAATGCCAGACTTAAAAATGTATTATTGAGAAAGTCTTTTAAAATAAAAAGATAACCTTAGCAGTGTGTGTTATTTCACCAGCAGCTCCTGGCCCCTACTTCCACGATAACGTTTTTGGAATAACATGTGTACTTGAGGTGTTGTTTGTGAACCGCCCTAATTGACAGTTCAGTTGGGTTTCGGGTTCAAGTGTCCACTACACGCAGGAGGCGGCTACACGGGTGACAGGGGCTGTGCGGCGTGGACTGGGCGGTTTTCTTAGGTTAGAGGGTATCGGGAAAACACAAAAAGGGCTTCAGTCACAAAGGGTGCAGGCCGAACACAGGAAGTACGTAGATACAGGAACCACCGGTATAACAGGTGTAAATTGTCGTCGCTGTGATGGGAAAGTACCAGAGCTCAAAGAGCTAATAGAGAGCACTGATGCTCAAATCGTCATAGCTACCGAAAGCCTGCTAAGGCTGGAGATAAGCGCAGCCGAAATTTTTGCAAAGAACCTGACGGCCTTCCAAAACGATTGGATGAACACAGTCGGCTGTGGAATGTTTGTGGGTGTATCTTACAGCGAAATTGAAGCAGAAATTTACTGTGAGTTAGTATGGGCAGAGATCATTCTTCGCAACTGAAATAAAGTGACTGTATCCTTTTACGGACCTCCCAACTCAGATGATACAATTGTCGAAAGGTTCATTGAAAACTTGAGTTTAATTTCAAACACGTACCTGACTCATGCAGTTATATTCGGTGGTGACTTTAATTTACCCTCGATATGTTGGCCAAAATATATCGTTAAATCGGGAGGTACGTATAAAAGATCATTCGAAATTGTGCTAAACGCATTCTCTGAAAATGATTTCGAGCAGTTAGTTCATGAGCCCGCTTGAATGGTAAACAGTTGTGAAAACACACTTGACCTCTTAGCAACAAGCTAATAAAGAGCATCGAAACGCATACAAGGATTACTTAACACATCGTTGTCGTAGCGAGATTGAGTGTTGTAACCCCCCAAATCCTCCAAAAATAAACGAAAAATATACCTATTCAGGAAAAAAGATAAAAATTGACTTGACGCTTTCCTTAGAGACAATCTCACTTCCTTCCCAATTAACAATATATATGTAGACTAGATGTGGATTGAATTCAGGAAAATAATATCGACAGCAATTGAGAGATGTATCCTCCTTGGTACACAAAAGGCGTCGGTCGGAACAGTGTTGCAGTAACCACGAAGAAAGCATGCCAAATTTAAACGAATTCAAAATCTCCAAGATTGGCCATCTTTTGCAGAAGCTCGATATTTAGCGCGGACATCGATGCGAGAGGCTCATAGTATTTGCCACAACGAAACTTTTTCGAAACCTCGCAGAAAGTCCAAAGAGATTCTCCTCGTATATGAAGTATGCTATGGGCAAGACACGATCAATGCCTTCTCTCCGCGATAGAAATGTAAATACTATGGACAAAGTGCTGCCAAAGCAGAGTTAATAAACACAGCCTTTCGAAATTCCTTTACCAAAAAAGACGAAGTAAATAATATTCCAGAATGCGAATCAAGAGCAGCTGCCCACATGAACTTAGTACATATCATCGGAGTAGTGAAGGAACTTAAATCACTTAATAAAAGCAAGTCTTCGGGTCCAGACTGTATACCAATTAGGTTCCTTTCAGAGCATGCTGATGCGGTAGCTGCATATTTATCACATGCAATCGCTCGTTCAATGAAAGATCCGTACCCAGAGACTGGAAAGTTGCACAGGTCACACCAATATTCAAGAAAGGTGGGAGTAATCCACTAAATTACAGGCCCATATCAATACCTCGAAGAGAACGGTCAATTGACACACAGTCAACACGGATTTTCAAAACATCGTTCTTGTGAAACACAACTAGCTAACATGAAGCGTCGAGCGCTATTAGCAAGGTATGTCAAATTGATTCCGCATTTCTAAATTTCCAAAGTACTTTTCACACTGTACCACACAAGAGGCTTCTGAAATTGCATGCTTACTGAAAATAGTCTGTTATGTGACTGGATTCGTGATTTTCTGTGAGAGGTCGCAGTTCGCAGTAATTGACGGAAAGTCAAACGGAAGCGATTTCTGGCGTTCCCCAACGTAGTGTTATAGGTCTTCTGCTGTTCCTTATCTATGTAACCGATTTAGAAGACAATCTGAGCAGCCGTCTTAGGTTGTTTGCAGATTACGCTGTCGTTTATCGCCTAGTAAACTGATCAGAAGATCATAGCAAATTACAAAAAGATTTAGAGACGATATGTATGGTGCGAAAATTGGCAATTGAGCCTAAATAATGAAAAGTGTGATCATCCACATGAGTACTAAAAGAAATCCGTCAAACTTCGGTTACACGATAAATTAGTATTATCTGATGGCTGTAAATTCGACAAAATACCCAGGAATTAAAATTACGAACAAATCAAATTGGAAAGAAACGACAGAACATGTTGTGGGGGAAGGCAAACTAAAGACGGCGTTTTGTTGGCAGAAGACTCAGGAAATGTAACAGACCTACTGCGCGACGCTTGTCCGTCCTCTTTTGGAGTACTTCTGCGTAGTGTGGGATCCTCACCAGATCGAATTAACGGAATACGTCGACAAAGTTCAAAAAAGAGAAGCACGTTTCGTATTATAGAGAAATAGGGGAGTGTGTGTGTGTCACGGTTGGTAGGACATGTTCTGAGGGATCAGGGGATCACAAATGTAGCATTGGAGGGCAGCGTGGAGGGCAAAAATCGTAGAGTTGGGTTGGGTTGTTTTGGGGGAAGGACACCAGACAGCAAGGTCATCGGTCTCATCGGATTAGGGAAGGACGGGGAAGGAAGTCGGCCGTGCCCCTTGAAAGGAACCATCCCGTCATTTGCCTGGAGCGATTTAGGGAAACCACGGAAAACCTAAATCAGGATGGCCGGACGCGGGATTGAACCGTCGTCCTCCCGAATGCGAGTCCAGTGTCTAACCACTGCGCCACCTCGGTCGGTGCCGGCCGCGGTGGTCTCGCGGTTCTAGGCGCGCAGTCCGGAACCGCGCCACTGCTACGGTCGCAGGTTCGAATCCTGCCTCGGGCATGGATGTGTGTGATGTCCTTAGGTTAGTTAGGTTTAATTAGTTCTAAGTTCTAGGGGACTGATGACCACAGCTGTTAAGTCCCATAGTGCTCGGAGGCATTTGAACCATTTGAACCTCGCTCGGTCTAAAAGTCGTAGATCAAGAGATGAATACAGTAAGCAGATTCAGAAGGATGTAGGTTGCAGTAAGTACTGGGAGATGAAGAAGCTTGCAGAGGATAGGGTAGCATGGAGAGCTGCATCAAACCAGTCTCTGGACTGAAGACAACAACAACAACAACAACAACGACATGAATCGTTGATACATTCGTATTAGGAAAGCCTATGCAGTCATTACAAGTGACGTTGGGTCAACACCAACTTCAAGTACTCCAGCATTTAAGCTCAGACAGTGGTCGGTGAGAAGGCTCAATGGCGTACAGGACGCGGATACTCGATTCCCTGGCACGGTAGTAACGCGTGGGATAAGCCTGTTGTTGGTCCCCTGCTCCCGCTCACCGCCGCCCACAGCCGCAGGAGAGATGCCTCCCTCTGTGTAAGCACCAGCCACGAGTCCGGTGCCGCTGACGGCTTACAGCGCATATGGGGAGGGCTGGGCGTCTCCCGTGTCGACTCTGGCCGCGACACCAGCGTTGCTGACACCTCAGCAGAGCCACGGGTCCCGCCTGCACGGCAGGCCAGGGTCGGCGCACCTCTCGACCACACGACAGCCGACATCGCGCTTCAGAGAGCACAGATGAGCCACAGTTGCGGGAGGGGACCGGGGACGTCCTGGGCCCGCGTGTGTCAGCCACGTACGCACGCGCAGCTTCCGCTTCCTGAGTAGCTGCCGGGCGCTCGCGTCGCAGCCGGGTGAACAGCATCAGAGAACGGCAGTGGCATCGCTAAAGGAGAGAAGTATTGGCCGAAATAAATGTCACTCCTCTCTTACTGCGTACACAGGTCACTACCACCTCCTCTTCCCTGAGGAAATGGCAAGTGGCGAACTGGGACAGTGCCTCCTAACACACCGTCCATCTGCCACACCTCCCAGCAGCCGCGCGGGATTAGCCGAGCGGTCTCAGGCGCTGCAGTCGTGGACTGTGCGGCTGGTCCCGACGGAGGTTCGAGTCCTCCCTCGGGCATGGGTGTGTGTGTGTTTATCTTTAGGATGATTTAGGTTAAGTAGTGTGTAAGCTTAGGGACTGATGACCTTAGCAGTTAAGTCCCATAATGTTTCACACACATTTGAACACCTCCCAACAGTCGCCACCTGCATTATGATGAATTCTTCAACCGGAAGTCAAAATAATTTACACAATAGTTTTGCAATTAGCTTTCACAGTAAATAAGCCTTAACCATTGCAAATTACAACGAAAATTTTTTTAACAAGCTTCTTTACAAGGGAAAGCTGTTACGGTTGTAGGTTCGAATTCTGCCTCGGGCATGGATGTGTGTGATGTCCTTAGGTTAGTTAGGTTTAAGTAGTTCTAAGTTCTAGAGCACTGATGACCGCAGAAGTTCCATATGGCTCAGAGCCATTTGAACCATTTGGAAAACTGTATATGTTACAAATAGCAAACATTCGTGCCGTGGTAAAAATTGCTGTTTTGAAGAGCGCGCCGCAGCGCGTAGTGTGAAGCAGTCGCCCTCCGTTTCTGGCGGTGGCGCCGCTGTGGCAGTCGCAGCTTTGGTGTCTCCCTCTGGTGGCAAAGGGGAGAGGTTGCCTGTTCACGTGCATTTGAGGGGCGCTGTGAGCTCGCCAGTCGGTCAGTCTGGGTCAGTCTCTCGTCCCCTGCTTGCTAGTCTGTCTCTCGTGCGCATTTCTTAGGCAGTTAGCGTCTGCCTGTCGTTCGGAGTGCTAGTATGTCTTTCGATAGGATCAACCTTTAAAGCCTGCAAAATGAGAGTCTTTCCACTCCGCCAGTAACAGAACTCAGCGAGTGGTCGCCCGGTCGGGGCTTAGTTCCTGCGTTTGACTCTGCGCGTTAGGCCGCCAGTCTGCTCGAGTTTGCTCAGGCAACGGTCATTGGCGGTTGGATCGATCGGTTGGTCGGTCGCGCACTGAGACACGAGACGACTTGTCCGCCTTGAGCGTCGGCGCGTGTGAGGTCGCCACGTGAGTCCAGTGGGCCGCGCCGTATAGCGAGGGGTAGTGGCTTCGCGGCCGACACGAGAGCAATGGGAGTCAACCCACGACGTCGGTCTGGCCGGGGCGAGCTGCGACGCCGTGAGGCGGGAGATCGGCGCGCCTTCCTGCGTCCGTTGAAGCGGCTGGCAGCGGACGGGTCGGGGTAGCGTTTTGGAGGTGCTGCGCCAGGTCTTCGCCAGAAATTGCAGTTTATTACAAGTTAAGTGATTGCTGATATGTTGTTTGATTTACGCTTGTTAAATTCTACTTGTTTTCTTGGTGAGGTCACCAGCCGTTTTGCTTTGGGGTCGTCCCACCATTCTTCTCCGTTTGCCCACCCGCGGGAAGATGGTTGTTTATAAGTTGGGTGATCCATTTTTCCCTTGTGGACTAGGGGCGGGTTAGAACAACCTGCAGTCGTGGTTGTTCGGTAATCTCCCTATCGATCTCCCGTACGTTAGTAACTGCGTCTGTCATGTTTGTCGGATTTGGTGTGTTAACAAATTTATTGCTTGGAGTGTAACGGCCTAATGCCTGAAATACGTTTTGATCTTGTCTATCATCTTGAGAGGCGGTATCTATGTGCTATAGAGCATCTTAACTTGTTTGGCCAACCTTGTAGAATTTTATGTAAAATTGCATTTCAGGGACTTTTATTTAAATGATCATTTTAGTATTTAAAGTTGCCACCCTTTTCTTAGAAGTTAAAATCAAGTTGCACCTTCGGTGGCAAGGTTAATATTTTAATTGTTAGTGTTTTGTATCATTTCCATCCATCCTGCGGGGGGTGCGTAGTTTGTGTGCTTGTGTAAATTGTTAAAACTCTTAGTTTAAAGTAATCTGGTGTGTTGCAGATTTGCACCAGTGTAGTCTTTCAGAGGCTGTTGTGAGCGGTCGTAACTACGGCCATGTCAAAAGGGAGCGGCTAGGTTCTCTGCCCGAAAGCTCATACACTCAAAACATGTTTCTTTCTGCCTCTGAATAAATCGTAACTTGATATTTAGAGGGTGCTTTCTGATTATAATTTCAAATCTGTTTATTTTCATAAATGCTTTTAGGCACTATTAAAGTGAATAAAATTCCGATTTGTGTAAAGGAATTTGGTTATGATTTCATCAGTTACTCCCTGGCGACAACTTCCATGCTTACATAGTGTGTTAATGTTCTTGATGAATCGCTAGTAAATAAAATAAATTCTTGAGAACATTCTTTGAAAATAAATCGCGGTTCATAGGCTAACGGTGAGCCGAAGCAGAAACAGGTTCAGTGACACCACAGTCCTGCAAATGAGTAAGTTCAGCAGCTGCGGCGTCATGGAGTGCGTGCAGTACCGCTCGTGTGCGAAGGGAAAACAGGTATGGCATTGTCTTTAACTACAACATGCGCTGCAAAGTCTGTGGCACAACCACATCGCGTAGTGCGGCAACACTGTCTGCATGGGTACTACCGCTGATGCAAAGTACATTGTCCCGAACTGCGAGGCCAAAAAGTTCAAACGCCTCCGTGCCAACAATGTTCTTAGCATCACTACAGCGGAGCACATGGAAGAACACTGTACGGGTCGTTGCACCACACGTGCCTTGCAAACTACACACGCCGAGCACCGAGATTTCCTGTCCAGCAAATGCAGTCGGCGTGGAATGCGAACGACGAATTGGGGGCGACCCAAGCAAGTCATACATTGATTTGTTCAGCGAGGAAACTGACGCACCAGTGTCCAGCTGCAGGCAAACAGAACGTCCAAAAATGTTCAGAGTCACAAAAAGTTTCCTGAATGCGAGAGGAAGTGTCTGGCAAAACTTTATTCATACGACGAGCTGTAGAAGCACGTTAAGCAGAGGGCACTGGATAAATGGCATTAACGTCCATAGGCTGATGGGAGTCGTGATAACGGCGGTTGCCGCTGCAGTGAAGGCCGGTTCCCACTAGGGCTGCCGCGCGTCAAAACGGCGCGTCAGCGGCGTGGTTGCCATGGAAACGGCGTCAGCGGCAAGGCGCGGCGGGCTCTGCGTCGCGGTTTGACCATGTCGAACCGCTTCCGCTGCCGCGTGCCGCGCTCCAGGTGCGCGCCGCCAATCACAGAACGCGCTGAGCGTGTCGTCAGGTACGGCACCCCGGGCCACACGAACTTCCGCCGAACCGCTGGCGCGGACGCGACGGCAGCTATGAAATACTTATCATCCGATTCCAAGGAAACTATTCGGTAGAAAAATTTGATTCTTGGGCATGTTACAGCCTGATATCTTCTCTCGATAAAGGACCGAATTTATTTTCGTTATTCGTCGTGGTTACTTGCTGTATCGCATTTACGTAAACCTTTACACGAAATTTTAATGAGTGTGCAGAGGTAAAAACGCATTGCGTGGACTTTGCGTACAGTTCATTTTAGGTAATACATTATTGCGTATGAAATTTAGTCAACATATCGAAATTGTTTTTAAAGCTGAGAGCAGAACGATAGCTATCACCGTTCTCGAGATATTGAATGATATGTCGGTGGACGGGCTGTGCGGTGACCGTGCGCGGATCGCTCGCGACGCGACTGATACTTCATCCTGCTCGTCGTAAACCATGTGGTTGTATCAACCGCAAATTTCGTGAACGGTTCAAGAAACCGAAACGCGATTTTTTTTTTTTTGCAAACGTTAACTCGTAAAAAGTCATGTATTTCATCGCATGATAAATATCCAAAATCTGTTTATCTACCAAGATATGAAAGTAACTACAGTTTTTCAGAAGGGATAGATGTATTTTTTTAAACGGCACTTAATAAAATGTGGAATGAGAAGTTAAACCGAAACTAATTTGCTGGTATGTCATAAGATGTAATTTGCTAAGTATCTACAGCTATTGATTATTTCCTTTGGTAAGTAACAAACGTTTTTTTTCTTTATCGAGTGTACTTTATTGGTTCAAGATGCGTTTCGCCTTTTACTTTAAGGCATCTTCGGTGGAATCTAGAATGACTCAGTTTTGTTTTAAATGCATAACTCATTACTTACAGTGAATCGAGTTTTTGGCGGACATCTGCGTTTCCCCTCACCTGGTCACATCCTGGAGGTTGAACTAAAACTTAGATTATGAAACATAAGCACATTTTCATGTTCGCTCTTTTTTCTTCTGTCACTAGCTGTAGAAATTTTACCGAAAACACTGATTTGAAGTCTTAACTACAGTGTGTTCACCTCATGCCCCTTCCTGTTTGGTTTGTTTATGTACAATTGTACATGTTGCCAACCTAAAGAATTATATGCTGAAATTGTTTATTTCTGTTCTCCTTATATCTGTATGTGTGTGGGACTAGGCAGTGATAGTTATAGAAAGTTGAAAGTGAATGCAGTAGTTGTCCGACAGTGGTTGAAAGATTTGGTGTTCAGCTGATTTCAGTTTTGGTTTAAATGTTTTGTTTGTGGAGGAGTGCATGGAAGACTAAATTCACTGCTTACATTAATAGATAAAATAGTAGAGTAGCATTTGAACAAATGATTATTATCAGAATACTATCACCCAACCCCTTTGTCCTCACTCTTTGAAGCCTCATAATATGTCCTGTCATCTTACCCCTCTTGTGGTCAAAGTTGTGCCGTAATTTCCTCTTCCTACTCTATTTAATTCCATACCTCTTCTTTAGTTACACGATCCTCATATCTAATCTTCAGCATTCTTATTGATCACCACGTTTTGAAAGCGTCCATTGTCTTCTCAACAGAACTGTTCATCACCCACGTTTCACTTACATACAAGGCTGCACTCCACACAAATACCCTCGTAAAATAGTACCCAATCATTACAATTTATATTCCATGTGAACAAATGATCTTTTTGAACTCTGTTCTTGCTATTCACAGTCTTCATTTTATATCCTCTCTACTTCTGCCTTCTCAATTACTGCTTGCCTTTCAAGTCATTGAAGTCTTAGAAATGCAGTTTGGTTTCTGTACAAGTTGTAGATAATCTTGTGGCCCTGTGTTTTATCGAAGACATCTCCAGAGCTTCAAAGAATGTTTTAATTAAGATTGTCAAAACCTTTCTCTAAACATGCAAATGCTATTAACACAGTTTCGCTGTTCTTCAGTGTGTCTACTTAGTTAAGTGGTAGGATCAGTATTGCCTTGCGTGTTCAGACATCTCACAGGAATCTAACATTGTACTTATGTTAGTTTGTACAACCCCTCCCCCTCTCCTGTCTACATATTCCTTCCACTATCTAGCCTTCTCTTATTTGCTTAGTTCTGGCTTGCCAAATGAGTTCTTGACAGTTGCTTCTCCATTGAGCAAAGTTTTCTTTGTTCTTTCTAATTTTCATTCCCTTATGTTTTCCAAGTGCAAAATCACGTTGCAATTTTGGACTTTCTGTCAACGTCATGTTTAGACATTTCTATTTCCAATGGCCTACTTTATTTGCTGCATTTTTATATTATTCCCTCTTGTCAAATTTAATATTTCACGTTTTATCTAACGATTTATACTGTACCTTCTTCCCATTCTCATACTCTGCTGCATTCACCACTTCTTCTCTCAAAGATATCCATTCGTATTCTAGTGGATTCCTTCCTCTGTTTCAGTCAGTCGTTGCATTACGCTAACTTTAATGTTATCGAAAAACTGTGGATCTTGACTTATTCAAGTTCCATTTCCTTAATTTGCTACCGTTTACTGTCTCTTTAGTTGTAAACTGCAGCTCGTAACTAATAAAATATTGCAGGTTTGCGTCTGCACCGAGAAATGTCTTATAATTTAAAATCTGGTTTCGAAAACTTTGTTCCAAATATGTATTATTCTTTCACGATGCTTAAGCAATGTGCTAGATAGTGAACAATGATGAACGGTAGTCATGAAATCTGTTTATGGTGAAATGAGAAAACCTGCATAATGAAATATGTGAAAGAGTACATTGTACAGAAAATGAAAAATTGGTATGTCTTCACCCAACTTCGTCTTTCCTCCATGTAGCTGTAAGATATAGTTATTCAAACACACCGGGAGTTTCAGTGGGTCCCTCCCCGTACCTCAGTGGCTGTCCGTCATTGGCTACCGCTAGCGTCTGCCGCTTCCAGATGGGAACGCCAATTCCGCAAGCAGCCGCGTCAAAGCGGAAAACGCTTGCCGCTGCCGTTGCCGCACGACGCGCTGCCGCGCTCTAGTGGGAACCGGCCTTGATGCCCACGCGAACTGGAGACAAGTTGTGAATTAGAGTTTCTCTTACTACACACAGCTCGCATCTGTCGCTTGTTATTACCAAAATGCTTGACGGGATGGGCAACTGTCCCGTGGGTGGGCACGAAAGCAGTTCGGACACGATTTCAGTTTCTGAGAGGGTGCCTGGTTTGAACCACGTTTACGTGCGCAGGAGCGGCGCGGCGCGGCGTGTCTGGCTTGGAGGGCACGTGTAACAGCACAGAGAGCCGGGGTCACGTCGGACGCGGAAGCAGCCGTGTCCAGTGTATAGGCCGGTTCCCACTAGGGCTGCCGCGCGTCAAAACCGCGCGTCAGCGGCGTGGTTGCCATGGAAACGGCGTCAGCGGCAAGGCGCGGCGGGCTCTGCTTCGCGGTTTGACCATGTCGAACCGCTTCCGCTGCCGCGTGCCGCGCTCCAGGTGCGCGCCGCCAATCACAGAACGCGCTGAGCGTGACGTCAGGTACGGACCCCCGGGCCACACGAACTTTCACCGAACCGCTGGCGCGGACGCGGCGGCAGCAATGAAATACTTATCATCCGATTCCAAGGAAACTATTCGGCAGAAAAATTTGATTCTTGGGTATGTTACAGCCTGATATCTTCTCTCGATAAAGGACCGAATTTATTTTCGTTATTCGTCGTGGTTACTTGCTGTATCGCATTTACGTAAACCTTTACACGAAATTTTAATGAGTGTGCAGAGGTAAAAACGCATTGCGTGGACTTTGCGTACAGTTCATTTTAGGTAATACATTATTGCGTATGAAATTTAGTCAACATATCGAAATTGTTTTTAAAGCTGAGAGCAGATCGATAGCTATCACCGTTCTCGAGATATTGGATGATATGTCGGCGGACGGGCTGTGCGGTGACCGTGCGCGGGTCGCTCGCGACGCGACCGATACTTTCGTCCTGCTCGTCGTAAACCATGTGGTTGTATCAACTGCAAATTTCGTAAACGGTTCAAGAAATCGAAACGTGTTTTTTTGCAAACGATAACTTGTGAAAAGTCACGTATTTCGTCGCGTGATAAATATCCTAAATCTGTTTATCTACCGAGATATGAAAGTAACTACAGTTTTTCAGAAGGGATAGATGAATTTTTTTAAACAGCATTTAATAGCATGTGGAATGAGAAGTTAAACCGAAACTAATTTGCTGGTATGTCATAAGATGTAATTTACTAAATATCTACAGCTATTGATTATTCCCTTTGGTAAGTAACAAACTTTTTTTTCTTTATCCAGTGTACTTCACTGATTGAAGACGCGTTTCGCCTTTTACTTTAAGGCACCTTCGGTGGAATCTAGAATGATTCAGTTTTGTTTTGATATGTGATACTTGCAGATTATAAAACAGTTCACATCTTTTTTTACGTGAATGACTGATTACTTACAGTGAACCGAGCTTTTGGCGGACAGGTGGACATATACGTTTCCCTTCACCTGGTCACATGCTGGAGGTTGAACTAAAACTTAGATTATGGAACATAAGCACATTTTCATGTTCGCTCTGTTTTTTACTGTCACTAGCAGTAGATGTTTTACCGAAAACTCTGATTTGAAGTCGTAACTACAGTGTGTTCACCTCATGTCCCTTCCTGTCTGGTTTGTTTATGTACATGTTGCTAACCTGCAGAATTATATGCTGAAAACTAATGTTTGTTTATTTTTGTTCTCCTTATATCTGTATGTGCGTGTGGCTAGTCAGTGATAGTTATAGAAAGTTGAAAGTGAATCCAGTAGTTGTCAGACGTGGTTGAAAGATTTGATGTTCAGCTGATTTCAGTTTTGGTTTAAATGTTTTGTGGAGGAGTGCATGGAAGAGTAAATTCACTGCTTACATTAATAGATAAAATAGTAGAAAAGCATTTCAACAGATGATTATTATCAGAATACTATCACCCAACCCCTTTGTCCTCACTCTTTGACGCCTCATAATATGTCCTGTCAACTTACCCCTGTTGTAGTCAAAGTTGTGCCGTAATTTCCTCTTCCTCCTCTATTTAATTCCGTACCTCTTCATTAGTTACACGATCCTCATATCTAATCTTCAGCATTCTTATTGATCACCACGTTTTGAAGCGTCCATTGTCTTCGTGACAGAACTGTTCATCGTCCACGTTTCACTTACATACAAGGCTGCAGTCCACACAAATACCTTTGTAAAATAGTATCCAACCATTATAATTTATATTCGATGTGAACAAATTTTCTTTTTCAGAACGCTTTCTTGCTATTGACAGTCTTCATTTTATGTCATCTCTACTTCTACCTTCTCAATTACTGCTTCCCTTTCAAGTCATTGAAGTCTTAGAAATGCAGTTTGGTTTCTGTACAAGTTGTAGATAATCTTGTGGCCCTGTGTTTTATCGCTGACATCTCCAGAGCTTCAAAGAATGTTTTCATTTAGATTGTCAAAACCTTTCTCTAAACATGCAAATGCTATAAACACAGTTTCGCAGTTCTTCAGTGTGTCTACTTATCTAAGTGGTAGGATCAGTATTGCTTTGCGTGTTCAGACATTTCACAGGAATCTAACATTGTGCTTATGTTAGTTTGCACAACCCCTCCCACTCTCCTACCTACATATTCCTTCCACTTTCTAGCCTTCTCTTATTTGCTTAGTTCTGGTTTGCCAAATGAGTTCTTGACAGTTGCTTCTCCTTTGAGGAAAGTTTTCTTTGTTCTTTCTCATTTTCATTCCCCTATGTTTTCCAAGTGCAAAATCGCGTTGCAATTTTGGACTTTCTGTCGACGTCATGTTTAGACATTTCTGTTTCCCATGGTCTACTTTATTTGCTGCATTTTTATAATTTTCCCTCTTGTCAAATTTAATATATCACGTTTTATCTAACGATTTCTACTGTACCTTCTTCCCGTTAACATACTCTGCTGCATTCACCACTTCTTCTCTCAAAGATATCCATTCGTATTCTAGCGGATTCCTTCCTCTGTTTCAGTCAGTCGTTGCATTACGGTAAATAAGATTATCGAATAACTGTGGGTCTTGACTTATTCAAGTTCCATTTCCTTAATTTGCTATCTTTTACTGTATTTTTGGTTGTAAACTGCAGATCGTAACCAATAAAGTATTGTAGGTTTGCGTCTGCACAGGGAAAATGTCTTATAATTTAAAATCTGGTTTCGAAAACTTTGTTCCAAATATGTATTATTCTTTCATGAGTGTTAAGCAAGGTGCCGGCGATGATTACATTATGCTCTGTGCGAAATTCTACCAGGTGGATCCACTTTCATCCCTTTGTGTTCTTACTGTTTTCCTGTACCTGCTACCGTATCAAATTTTAAATTTTTGTCTCGCTTAACTATCTGAATAATCTCTTTTGTCGTACCTTGATTGTTTCAATGTGTTTATGGTGAAATGAGAAAACATGAATAATGAAATATGTGAAAGAGTACATTCTACAGAAAATGAAAATTTGGTATGTCTTCACCCAACTTCGTCTTTCCTTCTTGTAGGTGTAAGATATAGTTAATCAAACGCACCGGGCGTTTCAGTGGGTCCCGCCCCGTACCTCAGTGGCTGTCCGTCATTGGCTACCGCTAGCGTCTGCCGCTTCCAGATGGGAACGCCAATTCCGCGAGCCGCCGCGTCAAAGCGGAAAACGCTTGCCGCCGCCGTTGCTGCACGCCGCGCTGCCGCGCTCTAGTGGGAACCGGCCTTATCTCGTCCGGCTAGCAGGTCCACCACTTCCTGCTAAGACGGGCTTTTAAACCTGAGGGTTTGCTCGCGGATGCGGTGGTCCGCCACATTTCTGCGCAATAGCGTCTCTGATCATTATATCCGCATAAGAGCAATTAAAGTCGCAATCAGAAGTTAGTCCCTGAAGGTCCGCTAACCAAGATTTATTCGATTGAGTAGGGCCACGACGGAGGGGAAAGAATTTGTAGCGTGCAGCCACCACATTCACACTGTCACGGAAGTGGGAGTTCAAAGCGTCAATCACTTCGTCGTAAGTTTCAGTTTCTGGGCGGGTGGTGGGAAACAATTTCACGAACACGCGGTACAACACGACACTCGCGTTGGCAATGAAAAAGGCAAGCCGCTCTGTAGCTGGTACGTTGTAAGCTGCGAAGTGTGCCTCGAGGTGGGCGATGTATTCTGGCCAGCGTTCGACCTCAGCATTGAAGGCACGAAATGGCGGCGCCGTCGGTACAGGCGGTGGCGTCGGAGGCGCCGAAGTAGCTGCAGTTCGTAGCGTGACCAGTCCACTTATGGCAGCCAGCAGCTGCGTCATTTGCTGAGCCTGAAACCCGACAAGATCGGACAGCGAAGCCCGTTCCTGTGGCGAAGCCACGGTTTACACAAATGAGCGTCTTATACTGAGGCTAGCACGAAAAGAAAGCAGTAGCGAGCAACAAACGAAAAGATAGGGGAAACCTCATCGCCAACTTTTGCATCCCGCCTGGAAAGGTGGCGCGTGAGCAGGAGCAGGAGAAGGTGAAAATCTGTCGGAACTGCAGTGTGAATTAAAATCACCTTTGCTTTAGAAACAACAGTAATACATAACTTTGCCCTGAGGTGCGCAGTTAAAGCGAAGTGTCCCGGCCGTCTGCCCTTCGTCAAATGGGCAGAAATCTGTAGCGGAGCTCGTAGACCTCTCCCACTCTGGCTAGAGTGCGCTGTCGTCGGTTTCTGTCGTAGTGCCAACTTTAGAACTTGTATTTATGCCGTGGTACTGTTGCTATCGATACCACAGTTTTCTCGTGTGTACAATTAAGCTTTGTGTGAAATGCTACTCACACACAAAATAGAAGCGGTAAAGATAGAGTGAAAACCATTCCCATGAAATTTAATGGCAAAATGTCCCTGCAAATAAAAAAAAAAAATATTTCAAAAAGTTTGATGTCAGATATGGCTTTCAGGTTAACAACACCCTAAAACTGCGAATAAAACATAAACTGAAAGGGAAGTATGACAAATTTGGTGGCTCTGGAGTATACACCATTGCCCACAGTAACTGTGACAAATATTATATCGGTCAAATAGGCTGCTCTTTTAAATTAAGGTATAAGGAACACTCACAGCCATGGAACAAAACTGTTTTGAGACAGCATTTAACTCAAACTGGTCATTTCATAGGGAGTATTGAGAATTGTATGCGTATTTTCCACAGAGTCGAGAAAGGCCGTGCTCTTAATTTGTTACAGGAGCTCGAAATTTGTAAATCAAAAAAGAAAGAACCAACAAAACCGCTTAACTGGCAGAGCAACTTTAGGCCCAATGCCTACTTTGCTTTGTTTGACAATGTTTCACCTTAATCACTGCAAGCCTCTCTTATGTATAGTTTGTTGATAGTTTCACTTACTATTGAGCGCCTCACATATTTACTCCATTTTTCGTATGTTTTACGCATGACTATAGTATTTTCTTGTTCCTTCTCCGTTCATTTCATATACTGCATCAACTAGATAGTGTTAGTCATGCACTGTTACGGAATTTTATCATTCTCCGCTTGCAACAGAGTGCCGCAGGGTAGGAGGGGCCCTCTGACAGACACCACTTTCCTCCAACTACAGAGGGTTGCTGATTACGTGCAGCACTATGTTTTCTTTCATTGTGGCTTCTTTAGCGATTTGTTTTATAGTTTTTTTAAATATTATTCCATGCACAATCAAACGTGTTTATTACTTATGTCATTATCTAGAATATTTACGCCAACTACTATCTCTTAACTCTTCCTCTTTTTAACAATCTGACTTTTGTCGTGTTCTATTTCATTGCTTTTATTACTGTGTTGCCTCTTATACATTATAAGCTCGTTACAGACTTCAACTATTGTATCCCCCTTTATTTCACGCTGTTCAATTAATTATTGAAAACTAGTGTATGCCTACATTATCGACATCTGGTCAACTTACAACACAAACATCTTGTGGCTACTGTGCGTCAGCTTGTTTTAAACAGTAGTGCTACTGACAACGTGACTCGTGCATGTGATGTTATTTATATATATCAGACGATGCTGGTGCTGATTTTGCATTTAACATTTGACGATCCTACTATGGCTGCAGTACCTACATAACGACTTTGTTTTTATGAAACAGGTATGCCTCTTCGTACTTAAAGTGCACAAACCCATATATATATATATATATATATATATATATATATACATATATATATATATATATATATATATATATGTCAGTGGTACTTTTCATTGTGGTCTATTTGTTGTTTTTAAGCTGCAGACAATCTGCGAGTGTATTTATGTTTTTTTCCCGTTTTTTGCTGGAGATCTGATGATGGTCATTATAAAGCGAAACCAGTAATCTGTTAACAAAAAGTTTGTTACCATAGACGAAAATTAAAGGAAACTTATTGTAAAAGAATAATTGCAAGTAAAAGGCCTAAATACATTAATCAGTTTTTATTCTAATTTAAAGTGTTGCTTAGTACTGAAGTAACTGACTAGAATGGTGGTGATTAGAAGTATTTATAGGTCATTACAGTCTAAAGGCCATCGCAACTATTATGTACTTTACAGGTTTGTAGTATTGCTCTTATTCTAATATTTCCATTTGTGCATGCATCTTTACTATGCCTGGTCAGAAGAGTTTGTGATAACCTCAGTTAACAGCCAGTACTGTTTCTGGAACCCACTTAATGTTGACCCGGTAGATCAACAATTAGTATAGTGAAAGTATTTATGAAGTGTAGTCGTCATTCTAAATATATTTGTGTTCTTATAAACATAACTGGCTACAACTTGACAAGACTTTGACAGATTCAACATAATGCAAATACTTATATTTTCCACTCGAAAACATTTAGTAATCATACATGTTAGCACAACAATTTGATCATTTCTCTGTTACCATCTTGCAACTGTGAAGTGTTAGAGCCACCTCATGTCCAATTTAACTGTGATTTTCCCTTAGTAAGTAGCACCGTGTAATGAAAATTATCGTGCAAACAATGGAAACTCCAGGTTGGAATATCAGCAATACAAGGAAAAGGATAGGTTGGTACTCACCGTGAGATTGGCATGTTGAGTTGCAGATAGGCACAACAAAAACACTGTTAAGATGTAGCTCTCAGCCAAAGCCTTCTTCAGAAAAGAAAACAAAACACACACACATTCATCGACACGAGTAAGCACACCTTCTCACACACACATGACTGCCATCCCCAGTAGCTCAGATTAGAATGTATTCTGGCCCAAGCTGTGAGAAATGGCACTTGTGTGTGTGAAGAGGTGTGCTTACTTGCCTTCAAAATTCATTGTGCCAACTTTTTGGTGAGTGGCAATCTATTTTTTTCCTTATATTGTTGAACATTATCTTTCTTTCTTTAGAACAGACAATGTGTGCTAATGAGAGATAGTATGTTATCAAGACATTTTAGTTACGTTTTTTTTGTTGCTCATGAATAATGGCTTATTTGTTTGGAAACTATTTTGATTGATGCAGCTACCGTTTCTTTTTACAGCTTGAATAACATTGGTTTGACCCCCATTGACTTAACTCCTGCCCCCTGCCAAAACTTAATCTTTCAGGTAACGAAACAGCCCAATTCCTTCCCATTAATACATGCCACAGTCAACTTCTTAATTCCTTTCAAGGGAATAACATTAATAAGGATTTACTGGTGTGGTAATAACCAGCAGTTTTATAGTATCTCAGGACCATTGACCGCCTGGTCTCTCCATCTAAATATTGGTCTGCCTAAAGGTCTTTGACCTCTGGGTTCCTTCTGTGATACTTATCCCACTTTTAATCCCCCTCTCTTCTCCTTGTCTAAGGTTCTGCAATAGTATGTGGTTCATTATATCCACCTCCTTGCCTGACTCCTGTTTTTATGTTGCAAGCCCTAAAATATTCTATCTTTTTCACTGTCCCTTTCGAGCCTTCGAGTGTATCTTCTACAAGACGTAATCTTCTTTGATATTTCAAATTTCTGCATTTGTTCCCACAGCTGCTCTCTATTCTTGCTATCACTGACTTTCCTAATATCAGCAAACAATATTGCCATTGTTCCTAATACTTTCATATGGATTCTTTCGCTATAAATACCCCATCAGCAGAGGGATTGCCTCTCTGTAAGTCCCACTTGTTTCTCGTGTGTTACCTCTTTTAAATATGGTTGCAGTCTTTTCTGGAGAATCTTGAGGGACACTTTTTAAGCTGTGGTTATTGATGAGCTGCATCTATAAGGTGTTCATTCTTGTTTATTGCCCTTCTTGTGGACTGGTACTACGACCCCTTCTTTCAACTGCGCTCGCACTCTTTCTTCGTTTCAAACATTGGTCACATGTTTGTGTATTTGTTTCACAAGTGGATCTCCTCCCTTCTAAAGCAGTAAACCTGGCATCTGACCTCTCTGTGGAGCTTTGTTGTTTCTAATAATTTCACTGCATCTGCTTTCTCTTCCATTGAAGCTGTGGATCCAAGGGATCTACATTCTGCTGTTTATGTTGTTGATCCATTCCTATACTTCCAGCTTTGGCATTTAAAATGTCCTCAAAGTAGGACTACTTCTTCCAAAGTTCCATGTCTGTAGCACTTGGAAATACTGTACTGCCATTTTTATCTTTAATGCCATACATTCATGGTATATATCTATTTCTGCCCCCATGAACCTACCCTAGTGATACAGATAGTCATATCGTAGTTGCAACTGCAATTGGGTGGATGGGGGGGGGGGGGGGGTATATGTTGAGCGGTCAGACAAACATGCCGTTCCTAAAGAGGGGCAGCAGCCTTTTCAGTTGTTGCAGGGGCAGCAGTCTGGATGATTGACTGATATGGCCTTGTAACATAAACAAAAACAGCCTTGCTGTGCTGGTACTGCAAATGGCTGAAAGCAAGGGGAAACTACAGCCGTAATTTCTCCCTAGGGCATGCTGCTATACTGTATGGTTAAATGATGATGGCATCCTCTTCGGTAAAACATTCCAGAGATAAAATAGTCCACCATTTGGATCTTTTGGTGGGGACTACTCAGGAGGATGTCATTATCGGAAGAAAGAAAACACACATTCTACGGACAGAGTGTGGAATGTCAGTTCCTTAAATATTTGGGCGTAACATTGCAGGGCGATATGAAGTGGGACAAGCATGTAATGGCAGTTGTGGGGAGGGCGGATAGTCGTCTTCGGTTCATTGGTAGAATTTTGGGATGTAGTTCATCTGTAAAGGAGAACGCTTATAAAACACTAATACGACCTATTCTTGAGTACTGCTCGAGCGTTTGGGATCCCTATCAGGTCGGATTGAGGGAGGACATTGAAGCAATTCAGAGGCGGGCTGTTAGATTTGTTACTGGTAGGTTTGATTATCACGCGAGTGTTACGGAAATGCTTCAGGAACTCGGGTGGGAGTCTCTAGAGGAAAGGAGGCGTTCTTTTCGTGAATCGCTACTGAGGAAATTTAGAGAACCGGCATTTGAGGCTGACTGCAGTACAATTTTACTGCCGCCAACTTACATTTCGCGGAAAGACCACAAAGATAAGATAAGAGAGATTAGGGCTCATACAGAGGCATATAGGCAGTCATTTTTCCCTCGTTCTGTTTGGGAGTGGAACAGGGAGAGAAGACGCTAGTTGTCGTGTGAGGTACCCTCCGCCACGCACCGTATGGTGGATTGCGGAGTATGTATGTAGATGTAGATGTAGAATCTACAGCTTGTACACTGTGCGCATGCCACTACACGAGAAAAATAAAAAAAGGTCCGTCATCATGATCATGTGACTGGAAAATACGTCGGTCCATTGTGCAACAGTCGCAATCTTCAGCTGACTCATCCGAAGTTTGTACCGATTTATTTGCATAACTTGCCCGGGTACGATTCGCATCTGTTTGTGAAAGAACTTGGGTATAATAAGAAAGAGATAGATTTAATACCCAACAATGAGGACAGATACATCAGTTTTGGGAAGAGAACAAATAATTTGAAGATGAGATTTATTGACACATTTAAATTTAGGGCTTTGTCACTTCACAAACTTTCATCGAATTCGACTTGACAACAGAAAATTCTCCCCAGAAGAACTGATCCACTTGGCGATCAGAAAAGGTGTATAGCCATACGATTATATGGACTCTCGGAAGAAATTTGAAGAGACAAAAATACCACCAAAAGAAGAGCTTTACAACAAATTGAACGACTGTGAAATAAGTGATGAAGATTACAAACATGCAGAAATGGTCTGGGAAAAATTTGGCATGAAAGATCTTGGCGAATATCATGATCTGTATGTGAAAACTGGTGTGCTGTTACTGGCTGATGTCTTCTAGAATTTCAGGGAAGCTTGTATGACAGCCTATGATTTGGATCCATCTTGGTATTTTACAGCTCCTGGTGTGTCATGGGATGCTATGTTGGAAACGACCCAGCAGCCGCTTGACTTGCTATATGACTATGACATGATTTTGATGGACGAAAAGGGCATAAGAGGAGGAACATCACAGTGTTGCAAAAGATATGTCGAGGCGAACGACAAGCATGGGAAGGACTTTGATGCTGAGAAGACATCAAATTATCTGACATATTTGGATGCAAGCAGTCTGTATGGTTGGGCTGTGAGTCAATATCTGCCTTATGGGGAATTCGAATGGGATGATCCAGAAAGCTTTGGTTCTGCAAAAATAAGCGAGAGTCAAACACTTCTCAAGAGGGAAACATATTCCAAGTAGATCTTGAATATCCGAAGGAGCTGCACGATTTACATCAAGATTTACCACTCGGTCCTGAAAATAAAATTGTCCCTGGAACTAAAGAAAGCAAATTGTTGACTACACTGAATGACAAACAGAAATATGTGTCTCACTATAGAAATCTCAAACAGTGGCTGTCTCTGAGAATGAAATTCACAAAAATGGGCAGAGTATGAAAATATGAGCAGTCTGACCAGTTGAAGAAATATATAAATCTGAATACACAGATGAGGACCAAGGCTACAAACGACTTCGAGAAAGACTTCTGTAAGCTGATGAATAAATCGGTCTTTGCCAAGACGATGGAAAACATAAGAAACAGAGTAGACATAAAATTAGTACCAGGTGGAGAAAAATGTGATAAACTTGTAGCAAAGCTAAATTTTAAAGGCAGAACTATATTTAATGAAAATCTTGTTTCTATCACATTTAATAAGCCTATGTTGGAATGACCTTACTCGATCTGTCTAAAGAACTGATGTATGACTTTCACTACAGCACAGTGAAGCCAAAGTGTGGGGAAAATATTGAGCTGTGCAACCAAGACATGGACAACTACATATACAACATTCAGACTGAAGACTTCTACGAGGACATGAAATCGATGATTCACTACTTTGATACGAGTGATTATCCAGCAGATAATATTTGTGGTATTCCACAAGTAAACAAGAAAGTTTTAGGAAAAATGAAGGATGAGTGCAATGGAAAAGTAATGGAAGAGTTCTGTGGCCTAAGGGCGAAGATGTACGCTTACGATGATGATTATAAAATAGAGAAAAAGTCTAAACGATTGAAGAAATGTGTAGTCAAAAATAGAATCAGCTTGGTAGAGAAGGATTAACATGATTCGAAAGTGGAAGACACGAAATGTACTCAGTTGAAATAAACAAGAAGGCGCTGAGCCCACATGACAACAGAAGACATGTCCTGGAAAATGGAGCAGATACACTGACGTACGGACACTACGCAGTCTGAGACTGGACGCATTATTGTCACCTTCTTCATAATCAGTATAGTCAACATATTCATTATCATCGAATTCATCTTCTGATTCAAAAAATGACCATAATGCAGGTCTGTTACATATAATTTCTGCTAGCTCTTCAACAGTGAAAATATTGTCATCTTCATGATCGACCTCTTCTTCAGGTCTATTTGTAGCTCTTCAAAAGTCTCGTTGTTGTTGTTGTCTGAGTACATTTATAGCATACAAAAATATTCTATATTGAAAAATTTTCTGCGTAAAATGGAGACTCTTATCAAGAAGCTCAACAACGCAGGCAGCACGAAAGAGATTAAAAAACTAAGTGAGCTACAGGTAGGCGTTCTGCATAACGTTACTGGATGTGAACATTTTAAACAATAGATACAGAGAACGACGTTGCATAGAGCTTAATAATGACTTTAAAATTATTTTGCCAGGCAGATATGCTAAATTAATTACCAAGTCGGATGTTCATTTTTTTGCAGCTGGACAGATGAAAATGAGATATAAGGGGATGAAGAGGCTGTCAATTCATCATCCGCAATGGGAAGCATGTTAACCTCAGTGGTTGCCGTCGTCGCCGTTAAGGCGCCTCCATTTCACGTCTACCCTCCCACGCCTGGCGTGCTTTTTGGACGTCGTCACAATCTGGTGCACACTCCACATTATGCTATTGTGTTAGCTGATGTGAACTTAACACTGTTAGAAGAGGAAGACCGTGCTTTATGTGATACAGCTCAGCAATTGTCAAAATACGAAACCACCTTGACGCAGACGAAGGAACATGAGTGTCTCCGATCTTTGTGGGAAGTGACTAGAATTATTTCCACCCTTCGAAGTCAGTTGAACAGTATTAGGGATGCAGTACCACGGCCTCGTTTCAAACGAGCCTGGTTGCCCGTTGGAGGTACATTATTAAAATCTGTCTTTGGGACTCCTGACGAAACAGACGCAAAGCGCTGGGATTTGGACACACAGCAAGCGCTTTCGGAAACACAAGTTAATCACGAAGTGTTGGTACATCAACAGGTGCGCCTGACCCATATTGAGAATAACCTGTTAGCCACAACTAGACAAATACAAGTTGTAGCCGACAGACTAACACGACACTATGGTGCACCTGAACAATCCTTTAACCAAGAGTGGACTCATCTTCCCTCGGGATTACGTAATCTATCACATTGGACATTGTGAAGACCACGCAGATTCTTTTATTTAATATACACACAGCACAGTTACACGTGCACATGTTACACTCGGCCATTCAACTCAGACTGCAAGGAAAGCTCAGTCCACATCTGTTATCCTCAGAGCCCTTCTTGCACATCCTACACAATGCGTCGTCGCAAATTCTGGCCCCTAAACAAATGCTTTATGCCGTGCGGGAAAGCAACCTCCCCTTTTACTGTGCTGCGTTGGAGGTCCGACTTACCAGTAATTCGGACGGTATTCGGATGCGAATGAGGTTGCCGACCACGTGCGCCAATTGCGAACACGAGTGCTATCAGGTACACACTTTTCCTGTCCCTTCGGCCACCCTTCACCACCATGTTGTTTGGCAGACTCAAGAATTTTTAATAGTCGGGATCGACAAACCCACGCCACTCTCTCTCGCGCTGAACTATCCAGTTGCTTCCATACAACACATTACTTATGCTCCACACTAACACTACTGATTGCGAGATGTCACTGTTTGTAGCTGAAACTACTACACCTCCAGGTCCTCGTGTTCTAGTCTCACTTCGTCAACCAATAATTCAGCCCGTTGGCAACAGTTTTCTGTTCGCTGTTCCACACACTATCGCCGCCACCCTGGTGTGCCACCGTTCAATGACACAGACTAAATCGTACCGGGTAACACTGAATAATAGTGGCCTAGTGTATAATAGTTCAAGATGTGACGTATACGCTGCTTCTACGAGGATATCAGCTCAATTGCACTCCACCTTTCATGTCACCATTCCCACATTTACCTTATACCTTCCTGAACTCTCTTTTAAACTCCATCACCATGAGAAGCTAAAGAATTTACCGAATACCAATGATTCAGATCTACTCCAATCGACCAATCATCTCCTTACCCAGGAACACAACCAAGTTGCTGTTGACCGAGTGGCTTCACATATTGCTGATTGGCACCAAACCAAGCGATTGACCACCGCTGTATTACCCAGCGCTGGTTCGGTAATCATCATTGTAATGATTCTGATTATAGTATCCTGGATACTCTTTAAAAGAGGGTTTTGCAAATGTTTCACTTCCTTCCGAGAAGTAGTACCACCCCCACAACCTGAAGGTGAATATCTACACCTGAAACTACCTGCCGACCTTGGTGGATGCGATCAGGCATGACCCCCCCCCCCCCCCACACCTTAGAAATAAGTTGTAGTCTAGGTGTCAGGTCAGTGAACTAATTTTGTAATGGATTTGTATTTCTATGTAAAGTCTATGGAATCACAATTTAACTGTCGAGTCTTGGCAAAAAATGGCTCTCAGCACTATGGGACTCAACTGCTGTGGTCATCAGGCCCCTACAACTTAGAACTACTTAAACCTAACTAACCTAAGGACACCACACACATCCATGCCCGAGGCAGGATTCGAACCTGTGTCCGTAGCAGTCGCACGGTTCCGGACTGCGCGCCTAGAACCGCGAGACCACCGCGGCCGGCAACTGTCGAGTCTTAACCCTCACGTAAGTCATTTTGTTTTCTCTTTAAATTTTTGTCATTTTGTAATGTTCTCACTCACCCACTTTGGCAATTACCATTGTAATCCTAGATTTAAGAACTCTAGGCTATATTACGGGGGAAAACCCCCTTGTGACTGTTCGGCCTGGGAGCATCCTCTGCCCCCCACGAGGGTGGAGTGTTTCAGTGTGCGGTGCTCCGGTTCCCCTCCACCACTCACACCGCCGACACACACTCACAGCACGGCGCCGCCCCACTGCCGTCGCACCAACTTCACAAGGTTGTTGTTCAAGAGCCTTCCTTCAGGCCCTTCAGGCCACTTTGTAACTTTTGCACGTATTGATATCACTATGCTATGGGACCCTTCATAGTGATCATATATTTTTTAAATGGAATAATCAATTAGAATAAGCTAATTCATTTTCATCCAGAGAGCCTTCTTCGGAAGGGGAAAGGATGTGCAGGGAGGAGACCCCCCAAGAGGGATCATTGCCGACAAAATTTTATTAAATAAATTTTCCATGCGTAATGTTCGGCCGTAGCCGGCTTGGGCATACTGTGGTGGAAGGTGCTGGCCAGAAGACCACGGTCAGCACACTCCTGCCACGTGCTCCTCGGTCAGACTCGAGTCCCACGGGTCGGTTGCGCTGACGGGGCTACGCTACTAGCAGGGCGCGTTGCCGGAATCAATCCTCCAATCAGAGACTAGTCGTGTGATCACGTGGGGACGCGGCCGGGAGCGGCGAGGGCGGCTCGGAAACAGCTCCGCGCTCTCTTAGCTTCTGACCTCGGCCCCGACTAGTCGCCCCCCTAGCCTCTGCCTCTGCGTGATGAGCAGGCGGCAACCCCCCTCCTGGGGCTGCTCGGCCCTACGTAGGCACCAATCTATCATCGTTACAGGAATAAACTGGGTCTATTCCACTTCATTACTTTTCATTTTACAACGCCCTCCCCTCCTGACCTCTATCCTGACGAAGACATGAGATCAGTTGTTGAAACCAGTGCTTGGTTCCAGCTACAGATACTGTAACTGTCTAATCCACTCGGTTTCGAACCTTAACACGGCAAGGGTAGAGGCATGTGCCGTCTGTGTGTGTATCGTCATGGTGTAAGGTAAGTTTCACATACGCCAAAGAGCAGTGGATGCAGCGGTCCACCACCGTAAAATAAAGCTTTGGTGGGCTTTGTTCTCGCGATCGACAGAATAATATGGCTGAAATTTTTTTTTGCTCTTATCGTCTTTTCAGTAAATTAGTTGTTAGCTGAATGCGGTTCTCCTCCTGAAGTGTGCAGTGTCTGAAGGCCACCGACAGATGTTTTTCCTTATCCGCTGCCAGCTAGGAATGCCATCCGTAGCAGCCGAAGGACAACAGCTGCACACACTGCCACGAAGTAAAACAGTTTCTCACCCTGCGATGATATTCCGTGTCGATAGAAAACACACGATGCAGTCAGCTTTTTTGTTAAATTTTAACAATCGGTGCGTGGTGTCAGCACATGTGGTCATTCAATCTACTTGATCAAGATATCGCCTCGAGACGAGAGGAATTTTTCTAGCCATTATACGTCTTCAAAGCTACGAAGTGTAAATGCATACCACCCCTTACCACTACGCATATTACGCACAACGCGTGTCATCCAGGTGAACATAATTACACAGAATCTCGTGCGTTAACTGGCTCGGACTGAACGTTTTGACCGTATGTTTTGACGTGTTTTCCGGAAGATTTTCTCCCACGGCCTCCCCCTTCTGAGGAGTGCAGGGTGACGCCTGCTGGAGGCTTGTGTGGCAGAAGGCCGTGCAGGGACGTGCGGAGTGCAGAACAGCTCTGTCCGGATGCATTAAAATGGCGCAACTGGGCAGCGGCTGGGAGTGTGATCCACACGTGGGGGGGACACGCGGCTCGCATCTCGCGGGACACGCGGCCTTCTGCTGTGGGTGGATTTTAAAAATTAAGCCGTCAAGTCAAGTGGGAATTCACTCTCTTTGCGACGATGAACACTGGGGTGTAAATTTCATTCTCCTCAGAAAACCGCCACGACTCGCGGGAGCTTCAAACTGCCAACGTTCCGCGGCGCTATACTCTGTTCGTCATAACAATAAACCTGACGTAAACATTACGCCATCTATTCTTCCGCGTTTGCTCGAATCTCATTGGATTTCGTCTCACGTGGAGCGGAAGCCAAGCTGTGTCCAGTACAGTCAAGTGCGATCGCAAGGGTACGTTTCATGCTGTGTTGCACAGACACACACACAGACTGAGCTATGACGCGGTACAACAGCTTCACCGGCGCATTAAACTCGGACAGCAGTGGCCAGCTAGCGGTCCAGCCAACCTGCAATGCTGAGACCAGCTGCAGTTGAGACGCAGAAAGAGACGGGCAAAGAAACAATTTAACTTCAAATGTCACTTAATTTTTAAAACGAATGAAATAATATTCGGCAAAAGTCCGGCACTGCCGCACGCTTCTTAGGCGGCGAGACGCAAAGCATAAAATGCTCTCGTTCTTACCTTACATAGGATTCCGATTACAAACTAGTGTGATGAAAATTCCCAACTTATAACGTAAACACAGGGTAATTTTTCTGAGCCACCTATGTGTGATGCAAAAGCGCACTGCAGGAATTTCACCGTAATGTTGACTACTGAAGCTAATGAAGGTGTTGATTGCAGTCAGTCGTCAGGGAGACTCTTAGCTCCTTCCTCACCCGTATCCGAGAAATTCACTACTCTGACGACGAGTCGATCAACAACAGAATCCACGAAGTCAACCAGGCGCCGCACTTCTCCTCTTCTTTTCTGCCGTCCTGGATCCCTCCAGCGTTCGGCACTGACGTGTGAAAAAGCTGCGTTTGTTAGTTCCACTAGGTCTGGCAGATTAACAGTGTTTTGTTATTTCTCGGGACAAATCCCTTAACTAGGCTCCAGATCAGTTCTGTTGGGTTCATACTGTAATGGCACAGTGGAAAATGTTAAAAGGCAGCATTTGTATGGTGTGGGTGTGCTCGATGCTGTGAAAGTGGTTGTTTTCCATGTTCCTACGGTACTTATCTACATCTGTGGCATGAAACAATGCAGATAGTCCAAATAAAGACTATTTGGCGTTTCATTTTTGCCTTAACAATTACATTGTTATGATTTATTAACATTTATTAACAATGCTTCATAGAATATCGATAATTAATAATTTGTATTTGAAATAAAAACAGCAATTTCGTGTGTAATACGTAATTAGAAAGAATAAGGCGTGCATTATTCATAAAATATGATGATAAATTTTACAATTACGAGATGTGGCTATTTCAAAGTGAACGAGAAAAAAAAGTGACTTGGACGAGGCTTGAACCCGTGGACCATGATATACAGAGAATAATAATTACTAATCTGCTAGGTTACCAATATTTCTTATTTCATTTTGTTTGTTGTATTCGTTCGTGGCGGACGTTCCACGGCTCTTGTTCCAGTTCATCGTTTGTCCACTGACTCAGTTAATTTTATTACAGAGGGCAGATACGACGCTGATCGAACACACTTTTTCTTTTTTTAATCTCATTTTGTTCGTTTTTGTTCGTTGTATCTGCTCGGGGGGTACGTCGCAAGACCCCCTTTTCAGTTCGTCGTTGATCCATTGATTCAGTTTTTTTATTACAGGGGGCAGCTAACCCTTTGACCGAACACGCAGAGTTACCGTGCCGGCAACACACTGAGATACCATGCCGACATAGACGTCGACAAGGAGTGTGGCTTTGAAACTGAACTGTATGTGTCTAACAGAGTCCCTTGGAAAACTTGGAAGCCGATTGTTTCTGTAAATTGATGAGAAACATCGAGAACAGCCTATTCCACGGCACTTTTTAACTGTGTCCCACACGCGTGTTTCACCACCGAACAGGAAGCAGCCTCGGCCACTAACAGCGCGGCAGTCAGGGCTCCCCAGTACAGAGGCAGTGACTGTACACGGCTTGTGGAGTAAAAACTACGCAGCTAAAGCGTGAGTAACAAACACGCTGATGGCCCGTTAATACATCTGAATATCTTGAAAGTTTGATTTAACGTAACTTGGTAATAAGATACCTGATACATAAGTAGGAGCTACTTCCAAGAGCGTAACAACACCAGTGTATGGGTGCTACGGCTTCTGACCAGTCATCGCGTTTGTGTTTGTTTACATCAGGTTTATTCTTATGATGGGGTACAGCAGCAACAAAGCTTTGTGGGCTGCAGGAGAAGGAGAATTAACCGAAAGAAATTCAGCTTCTGCAACTATGTCCATATGTAGTCAACGTCTAAATGTCCTCAAAATTAGTACAGTGCAATTATGAGAGTATGACGCTGGTTTCGTGATTTTGAGTGTCGCGTGCTGGCGTTCCTGTGACGTGGCAGAATATAGTCGGCCGACCGGGTTGGGGGCCATTCACTGACATACAGGATGAGTCAGGAGCAAAGGTACCTGCTTTGAGGGCTCATAGTATTAGTGATACTGAATACTACTCCGAATGGTTTCCGAGGTAGAACACAGTGTTATTTATTTTCTGTAGTACCATACGTTGTCACTGTTCACAATGTGCCACAGTAGTGTGGAGCAAGCTGAGACGAACAGTTTGGTACGGGACACTTGTGGCCTATCAAGTCGGGAAACGGCCTCAAATTCGTCTACAAAAACTACATAAACTACAGCGCATGCGCGTCGAGCGAGTTTTCCAACGTTCTATCGCTCTCTTCGCACAAACCATTACTTCTAGACAAAAAAATGAATAGGACCTGTTTTGTAGGAAATTCAATATAGCTTAATTTTGTACTGCGACACGTTTTCACTGGAGGGTGCGGTTTTCGAGTTATTCAGGAAAAACGTATAAAAGTGATATTAAACGTGTTCTTTCTCGGAAACCATTCGGAATAGGGCATAAGTCCGTATGAAGTTTTTTGTTCAGAATCACTAATACTGTCACACCTCAAAGCATGAACCTTTCCTCCTGACTCACCCTGTTGTGTAGCGTACGTAAAAAAATGAGTAATTTAAGCACCGCTGGTTGAGCGAGGTTTGCAATCCAGCTTCGTTATACAGGTTGCGGAGAAGCAATTTGACCAAAAGTGTGCGGCGAAAAGGCAGCGTGAAACATAGGAATTTGAGTAGAGCAACTAGGGGGTCGCAACTGCTTATTTTTGGCCTTACGGGGACGTAATTCAAATCTCACACACGGACGTCTTTGCTCTAAATGATCGGTAATTTACAGAAAATGTGTGATTAAACAGGCTGTTTGGACTGACCAACCGCCACGATGACAACAATATAAACTTACGGCATTATTTACACGTGTATCGTACTAAGCTGACGTAACATCCAGCACTTCTTTAGAGACGAAGACAATCAAATGTCCATGTTTCATGTTTGAGCATGTCTTTGAAAGGTCAAAATGAGTGAAAAACGAGCCAACACTTGATTAACATAGGTATGTGTAGCAAATGTTCAGTATGACCAGCGTTTTCATGTTGGCATAGCGCCGTAAATATTCAGCTGCCACCTCAACTCGCAATGCCGAAACCCCTTCACTTGATGCTCTCTTTCTGCCCTGCAATTTTGCTCGAGTTCTTTTTCCTCGCCCTGTATCTACCAGACGTGACACGACAGACTAATTGTCGAATTCTCAGAGGTGTAATACACTTCGTCTGTGGTAGAAAGTGTCAAAAACAGCAAAATGACAGAGTGTGTTGGTAGAGATTTATAACGTTAAAGTTGGAAGCTATGTAAAGGAATTGCGATACATTTAACCAAGCCGCAACGAAGTAAGACGAAAAAACCAAGAGGTTACAAAAAGTCCTCTAGTGAAGAAGTGAGTGCCGTGACAAGGGTGTCGGTCCCGCTACGATGCGGCGACATCTGAGAGCCTACAGCACCGGTGTTAATGAGAGGAAAGACTGCGCGCCTTTGGTCGACTGTCTAAGCAGTGAAAATGAAGCCAAACTTTAATTGGGTTGATTACATCGCTCCTGTAATCGGGAGTAAAGGTGAAATAATTTTATAGCGTCTGCGATGTGGAAGTGATGTCTGAGACACTGAAGACTAGGGTGATATTAGCTGCTCTTTGTATCTCGTCATATACCTACGACACAGTAACCTATGGAACCAAGTAGCCGTCATTTCTTCTCTTGACCGGAAGCAAACCATAGTCCACTTATTTACCTTTTGGCTGTAATGAAATAGTGACGCAAATTCCGGAAACCGTTTTTCTTTAAGTGATCTTGTTACATTAGTCGATTCCACTAGGGTCAACAGACGTCCCGATCTTCATGATTTTGACACGCATGGTCTCTGCAGTGCAACTGTGCTTGACGAACTGAACTCGCCAGTCTTTATGTAACACGGAGAGGAGACACAGACACATATTGCAGAGCACGAATTCCTTACGGACGCCAGAGAAATCGTGAGTTGGGGGAGTGTGGGGAGGAGGCTGGCCGCAGGGGGACGTTCAAAAGTCTCGCGCACGACCTTTGAGGCGTTCATAGCTGCTTTATTAAGCGACCGGGGTTACGTTCGTTGCGGAAAGAAGTGCTGGAAGCATATTTCACAGAAAAACTTTAGGATTTTAGGGGTGGCGACCAAACTTCTCATCGAGTAAAGACACATTCCCACCTGAGTGCAGAATTGCCACTGGCAGATCGGTTTCCAGAGACTGCCCCCTGTAGTCCCACTAATTGACCTTCACAGAAACTGACTGAGGACCAGATACGCTTCCCTACGTACGTATATCACTGTGATCGGAAATTCGAATACTAGAGAACAATTTTATCATAGCAAATGTCTCGCAGACTTACACTGAGGAATGATTTCGAAACAGTATGTAGACACATTTATCGCGCCGAATTGTGGTTTCAACTTAGCGACGTAAAGCACACTTTATAAGATGAAATAAAAATGGTTACTATCGTTTTTCGTGGTCATCAAAAAAATTTCGGGATTGTTTCATTATATAGCAAGAATGTGAAACACACTACTGTAGAACTTCGAGATGGAAGACGCCACAGAAATATTACTAGCATGTTGTGAAAAGAGCACACGTGATCCGTTTATCGAGGAGAAAACAGAGCCATAAAAAATCCAAGTTTCTCGTCTGATGCCCGGTGAGCTACACACGATCGGACAGATATCGGCCATTTACACGCTTTCAAAGTGGATGAATAACTATACTGGAAAAAATGAGACGTATTAAATGGGAAAAAATTCTTCTCTTCAGATAAGCACGGATCTTTTTAGGGTACTTATATTCTAGTAAGAAGAATGTAAGGCCAGGCTTTCTCCATTACAGGGGTAGCATTTGTGGCAGTGCAGAGCCGTTCGCAATGAATGAGATGCGAGTGTCGACGTTACGACGTAATCATAGTGTAGCAGCAAGACACGCCTGCCGTGATCTTTAGTTAATCAGGCACTGTCGCAAAGAAACTGCAGAAATACTAAGGTCTTGATAATACGAGATAAAATAACAAGTCTGTCATTTCCATTGTCAGCAAGACAATTATAACAGCCTATTAATATGTGGACGGAACATGTAAAGGGCGACAGAACCACTTGGCAATGGAAGAAGCCGTAATAAGGAAAACATGCCAAGCAGTCAGCTTGTAAAACACAAATAAGGCGACAAAAATTGTATGTAAGCCCCAGAGTTGCAAACGGTTACATATACACCACTGAGGTTTTGTTGCAGTGTGTTAATGCTAGAGCCAAAAAAAAGTGCACCCTTGAAATTCTTAACTTCCTAAAATGACGAAACTTTTCGAGCGCTAAATGTATTTTCTTAGTGAGGTCAATAACAGACCAAGCTCTGTCGGTTCTAAAATATATGTTAAATTTCATAAGTAGCTTTCTACGTAAGCAAATTCGCCTCCGATGTTGGTTTGACGGCTTTTAGCGTTAACAGTCTACAGTCACTTCCAAGACTTGTTTACATTTCAAGCATGGTGGAAGCAGTGTCGCAGACGTAGACACCCTCTTTGGCAGCACGGCTGCAGTCAGCTGGTCCAGAAAGAGACGGCTGAGAGTTTCGTCAGAATCTTGATTCGTTATTCACGTAAAACGCGGCAAGAACGCCGAAAGCGTGCGTCACAAGAATGTCGCTGCGAAATATTCCTTTTTCAGTTTAACGGAATTTTGCGGCACAGTTTGTATCTTTATCATCATTTTTTCCTATTTTCATTTACTTCATAAAACGGCCATTGTTCCTGAGGAAGTTAAACTGCCGACATTCCGGAGCGCTAGCAGCAACAGTCAATCACTTGAGGCAGCGATATAGCTCTGTGGGCTGCAGGGCACGGAGAATTCACGCAAAAATAAATTTGTCTTCTTTGTTACTACGATCTGCTAGTTCAGTTAAATGTGCTGTAATTCAAAACAATGTCATTACGTTTGTAAGTCGTTCAGTGACGTACCTGCAACTTATATAACTTGAGCAGTGCTGGTTGAGCGAGGTTTTGTCATCCAGCACCGTTACACATGCCAGACGTGACGGGACAAAGGTGCTGACCGCATTCTCAGGAGTTACATACTTAATCTCTGATAAAATGAATGTGCTTAAAACGGTAAAATGATGGAATGTCGTCGTATTGTTTTTTTTTACCTTAAAAACACAGTAGGAAATTCGGCAACGGTAACCGCATTTCCAGAACCGATTTGATACTGTTTACAGGACGAACCAGAAGGGGTCCTGGCAGATGGGTTTATGAAGAGTGTGTTTATTAGCCGTATGTAGGACTGTTAAAAGTAGGTTTCATATTTCCGTTGAAGCAGTTACATTGAATATTAACATATCGCTCGTTTCCAAGAATGGGATGACAGACAAAAAAATTTTTGCACATCACATTTCTTCTCTATTCTATATTTATAATTTTATACGAAAAGCTATCAGAAGTCCTATCGCCATTATAATGTACTTCATGGTTGTGTGACACAATGGAGACGTATTACTCTGTTTATTCTTTTTAACGTCTCACTGTTACAGAAATTCCAGAGCCAGTACTGCGTGAGCAGACCACAGCCCCCTGTGAGAGGCTGACTGCAGTTGGTACCTGCCGCCATCTCAGCTGTTGGCAGCACTGCAGCGTGGCATTCCCTGCGCCTTCTGTTGTCTGACGCATTTGTAGCGAGCTGTTTCCAGTGTGAAGACGTGACTCCGCATTTTGTGGTGCAGCTTCAGAGTTGATATCTACTTCTCCGTTAAAAAGGTAAAGGTGGCCATTTCCATTCGTTCCCGCTGTTTTGAATTATTTTCGTTTTTGCAAAGCCGAGGTAGTTGTGCGGTTTCTGTGTTCTCCATCGAGGCTATTGCGTATAAAGCAAACTATGAAGGTTACTATGTTCTCAAAATGCTAGCGAATTTCGTATTAAAAATCTTGGTATTTTAAAGCGCTATCGAAATTCCAGTAAATAACAATTAAATCTGCTGTTTTACTGACTATAGGCAAGAATGAAAAGCACAGTCACGGACTAGGTAGTTTTGTCGTTTTCGGGCCATTTTGTTGAATTGTTTGCTCGAAATATTGCGTTGTACTCGTTACGTCTGATGTATAAGAGAACTACCCTGCTTGTAGGTGGGGAATAACGTAACGGAATGGAGCTTGTTTCTCCTGTCCTGTACTTGCAAACAGCAAGTTGATATTTTTACTTTTGTGGAGTAATGTTTTCGGCGACAATTCCGCCTCTTGGTTAGATAAGGCTGTGCCCCATTTCGGCTTTATTGTATTTGTGTAATTGCAGAAATCAGTGAATTCTTAGGTTGACTTCAAAATGTTCGCCTTCATTGTTTTAGTACTGTATTCATTTAGATTAATAAACGTGTATATTCAGACTTACTGTGGCTTATACTTACCAAACAGCACTCATTTTTCTAACAATGTAAGTATTTGAATGAGGAAAACAATACCGTACATTAAGCACTTATATTGAAGCATTTTTTTGCTAAAACCAGTCGCCCTGAATGTATTTTCTGAAAAGTCTTCATCATTGGTCAGAACGATCTAGAAATACGTGGTGTGACGATTACAGATGTTACTGCAGTAAACTATTATCCATATTCGCGAACTTCTGGTTCACAGTGTGTTCGTTGGACTCACGAACTGGCAGTTCGCTCGTGGACTGATCGACAACAAAAAGTTGTGAAGTGTCTCTTCGGGAGGAGTATATTTATTTATTTATATTTTTCTCATTTGTTCGGAATCTTCAAATAGACGCGCGAGTGTAATTCTGTGGCCCAAGATGCAAAACTTGTTGAATGCATTATTAGCTTCGACGTATTTGTACTTTCGGAGCATGGACTCATATATTGAAATCATTCTGGACCCACGCAACATGTTCAGGATGTGGTAGTCAAATCCTGGCTCTCGGCGTAAGCTGGAAAGTAAAATCTCAAAACTAGTCTTGCTCTCGTCTGCAGCTGACTGCTGTGAAAAAATTTGTTAAATGTTAAAGCGGGCTATCTGAGCTTCCGCATTATTTCGCATTATAGGGCGACGCGTAATGGCGTCTAAGCAGAGGCCGCTAAAATTATGGAGCTGTAAACGTCTTAAGAAAAATTAATTCGATGCGAGGAACATGATGGCTCACTGTACATCGAAATAACGCACATTTAAACTTTAACGTACAGTATTAGCAACATCTAACTTACGTGGTACAGTATGTCTTCTACCTATTACAACAATAATAAAGGAGCGTTATTCTCCCGTATTAATTGCATAGAAGTTTACATTTAAGAAGTTTACTCCTTGATACGAAGAGTAAATTTAATATTTACTATAAAATTTTACTCCGTCTTTGCGGTCGGTGATACACGAGGTTCGTGTACATTTACTTCGTCGCGAGATAAATTTATCGTTCCAAGTTTTTAAAAAGTCTTTACGACACAATTGTCTCTTGATAGAAACTGAGGATTCACATATACTTGTTAAACAAAGCCACAGGAGTTGTTGAGTAACACTTTATTAGCTTAAATAAAGGATTAATCAACTGCTAGTGCGGTTTTAACGAGAATACATTCTTATATCTGTAGTCGCCTACAATGTAAAGTGTATTGCTATTACGTAGAGCTAGCAATACAGTTTATATCACAGCAAGCGGATCTCCTGATACTAATACGCAAAGAGTAATTTCAGCGTCTTTTGTTGAAGTAAACGAAAAAATAGGAATGCGAACAGTAGACAAACGTTCAGGATCAAGGACTGATATAACCTCCTCTCTACGTCCATGAATCGCTGGTTACGCTGATAGACAGGTCTGTAGCATAAGGAGTAGGTCTAGGTTAGGTTGGAATAAGACGGTATGGTTGGAGACGGGTAATCCATTGGATGTGAATGGGCAACGGATTGCTATGCAGCAGCGGCTGATGTCCACATTTGCACTGTAATTAAGGCACTTTGCCATATACAGGGCGAGTCGGGAGGAAAGGTACATGCTTTCAGATGCGGTAGTATAAGCGATACTGAACAAACAACTTCATGTGGACATTTGCCATATTGCGAATGGTTTCCGAGATAGAATGTTTGTTATTACTTCTGTACTTTAATAACTTAAAAATCGCACATTCCAAGGAAAACGTCATAGTACACGATTAAACTAAATTTAATTTGCTACAAAAAGGTCCTATTTATTTTTTGTCTATGACTAACAGTTTGCGCGGAGACATCGCGAGAATATTGAAAACCTGGCGCGTGCGCTGTAGCTTTTTGTAGGCCAGTTTGAGGCAGTTTTCCTACCTGATAGACCGAAAGCGTCCTGTACCAAAATGCTCGTCTCCACTTCATCTGTGTTGTGGTACGTTGTAAAAAGACAATAATACAGAACGAAAATAGAAATGTACCTTAAGTGTTGTATCTGGGAAACCATTAGGAATAGGCCATATATCCACATCAAGTTTTTTTGTTCAGAATCACTAATGCCATCACGCGTCAAAACACGTACCTTTCCTCCTGACTCTTGCCGGCCGAAGTGGCCGTGCGGTTAAAGGCCCTGCAGTCTGGAACCGCAAGACCGCTACGGTCGCAGGTTCGAATCCTGCCTCGGGCATGGATGTTTGTGATGTCCTTAGGTTAGTTAGGTTTAACTAGTTCTAAGTTCTAGGGGACTAATGACCTCAGCAGTTGAGTCCCATAGTGCTCAGAGCCATTTTGAACCTCCTGACTCACCCTGTGTATCGTACCTTCCAAACTAAAACCTAAAATGCAACGTAACTTCAGCAAACGTTAGAACGATAAAAGAATTCTCCCGTGAGTGCCCTGCCGATGCCAGATATTTACTTTGACCTGTGTCGTAATTTCACGGGACTTCCTGTGTGCACAGACAGAACACATTTATTTTCCTCCTACATTCTTGCTTAGGCACAGTGTGCTGGAACTTTTAACTACCTTAGACTGAAAGGGAAGCTTTACTTGGCGAAGCATGTGAATGTCTTGTAAGGGGAGTAAAGTAGGTTTTGTTGCTATAGGTATTTCACGCATACTGCATTTTGGGAGTGGCTTATCCGGCGTTTTGGTGATCGGTCAAACTAGATGGGTAGTGGTATTAACAAGGCTAGTATCGACACACCTTGTAGAGTACTGCTGGTAAATTTTATTTCACGAAATTCGTGCATCAATAATCATGTGCAGTTTAATGTGTTTTCTGTCTAAGCCGGAGAACAATCTTTACTAGTCGTTCCTTACATGTTTCTAACCGTATGATCTTCGGCTGCAAATGTGTAGTGTTATATGGAACCCAGAATTTAGAGGAGAACGTTCACTGATCAGTATGTAAATGAATAGACGGTAATAAATTTGTCGTCGGGATGGAAATTTCATTGTTGCCCACATAACGCACACGAAGCTGTACGGAGAATTTCCCCGTCATTAACAAATAGTGTGACGTCAGTGCCTCATCTCATGGCAACAGTTGTCCTGTGCTGTGATTGGCCGAAAACAGCAGTCGCAACTGAAGCCAGATTAGGCCTATATTCAATTTTAGCGAAGTTTAGGTGGCTTGTTTCGGAGTCATTGCTTATTAAATTGTAATCTACGAAATTAAGTTCGTGGTACGTTTTAATGGGCATAGATACTGGAAAACGGTAACCACCTTCGCTTCCATGCACTCCAGGCACGCGGTGCTAGCACAAGACAGGGTTTCCAGTACGTGGGGCTGGAACAACGGTTCTGCTCACGTGGTCCGCTGTGTTGTGAAGACAAAAATAGATTAATAAATAAATAAAGGAAACCGCAGGAGAGAAGACTTGATGTGGCGTCAAGGCTGTTTAATAGAACGACCCGTTCAGTGACTTACCAACCATTTCTTTTGGCAGGGGGAGGGGGTTCATGGAAACCCATTTGCTGATTTCGTCTTTTTGCAAAACCGTTAAGAAAACATAAATACCGACCGTGTGGGAAGGTGTTAGGTACTCACCGCTGTTCTACAGAAACAACTCGTTAAATAATATGGACCCAGTTTTAAGGTTCGTCCTCTGTAAAATTGTCTCGTTGCTTTAATTTTTAAAAATTAAAAAGACCTTGGTCCTACTTTCTTTAGACCATTTACGAAAAGGAATACCTATTTACTGTAGATTATGGATAACAATCGGGTAGAGAAACCTTTTATTATTGTTACTATTTGATAAACACTGTGCATCACATCATAATGGAAAAAGAAAAACGTAATTTGAAATGAAGGCATTTATTTATTTTTTATTGTCCGTAGCTCGTGGTGTTGCAGTAGCGTTCTCGCTTCCCGCGCATGGGACCAAAAAAATTTAGTTACCATTTCCAAATGTAGTTTTCCTTTCTACGCTTCGGTAAACAGATTTTTTCATGACATCCGCAAGATACATTTTTCCGATCCTGTCTTGATGAATATGGAAGAGGAGTAAAGGGGTGAGTCTCGATTGAGTCATCGTTCATCTGAGGCAAGTTTTAAATCGTATCAAAGCGCCGAATGACCTCTGAGGGTGGTGACGGGCAGAACCAGAATGATGAGGCAAATAAATTCCTGGAGGAGTTCTTTAACCCTAACAGGTTCAGCGGAAAGTTTTCTTTCAGTATAGGGTACGTTACATGGTTGTATACCAGTCGTAAATCTTTGCATCATTTCGAGCTGTGCAGAAAGCCTGTCCAGGTTGAAGTCTGTTGTATTTTCTCAAAGCAATTCTTCCAAACGTCTTGTAGATGGAGGACACATTTGGGAGAACGTAATAACTATCGCTTCAAGATGGGATAGTCTTTTTAAATCCTCTTGGTTTCCCTTCGATAATTTTTTCAGAATGAGATCAAGAATTTCGAACAAATCCTTCCTAAATTTTCGCTCTG
This sequence comes from Schistocerca piceifrons, assembly GCF_021461385.2. Classification (NCBI taxonomy): domain Eukaryota; kingdom Metazoa; phylum Arthropoda; class Insecta; order Orthoptera; family Acrididae; genus Schistocerca; species Schistocerca piceifrons. The sequence continues at coordinate 167,698,189 of NC_060148.1, read as the reverse complement.
AAGACAATTTTTTGGGAACAGATGGTGTTTCTGTGTTGCAATCACTGGAATTTTTCTTGGCTGTGAGATGTCTGTGTGTTTCATATTTAGGTTTTTAGAATAATTTTTGGATTTCGCTAAGAGCATGTCAAATGGTTCTGTAGTTGTAGAACCTCTAAAAAATGTTTTTTGTACGTTAGCTTCAGTTGGTATGTACGTTAGCTTAAGTTGTTACGCTGCAATATAATGTATGAAGTAAACTGCACAAAGTGTAAAATAGGTAGTGAGGTCATTCACCATTGCAAATTCTTCAAATTACGTTCAATGAGTGATGGTACTTCATATATAAACATTGTAAAAACTGAGTAATAACTAAAAGGTAGCGACTTCACTGCCAAGCACGAATGTTCGGCTATAATATGTCAATTGTTTTATGAAATGACATCAGAAACGTCGTTTTGCAAAAAAAACCACGCAAATCCAAAAACAGTAGTTCTTTAATTTTTGTGCGCAAATAGTAAAACGTTTTCCAACAAACTAATATCTCATTCATATAAAACAGTGATCCATTAGACCGAAAATTCGGTTTCCGCCAGCGTTCTTACATGTTAAAGGGTGAAAAAATATTTTTTGCAAACAGTCCGCAACAATAATACCTCGTCTATGATCCAGGGATAACGAATTGATACTGAGACTGGATAATTAATCAGTGCTTACTGGAACTCTGGATAAAGTTGCCTATAACGCCTTAATAAAATGAAGGCTGTTTTTCGGCACAAGACGTTATCTAAGCAATAATTGCCACGACTGAGTACATTGCTTAACTACTATCACAGGGTGACTGTGAGGAATGTGGCCGCTACACAAAGCAGCCTGTGTCAAATCGTGAGCGTATTACGTATTCGTATGAGACATAAATGGGGATGTTTGTAACTAGGCAAATTAATAAAATTTTCATACTGAAATGTGAACGCAGTGCGTGTCGTGAACCATGAACTTCATAACAACCTGGTGTATATTAACATTTCGGAACACACGTCTCACTTTTCTGATCCTGCAACAGCAGTGGACTCTCTAGCCGTGGAATAAAAGGATGAGCCGTTCACACAGTCATGATGCCTAATTTCAGGACAAGCTGCCATGTGTTACGGAGAGATTTGTGTGCAATATTACACCTGGCTCAAACGCGTGCGTCCAAATACTAGTAATCTCGCAACTTGCAATGAATTATTACATTATAGTTCTCGATACTATGTTACATGTATATAGTTTGACTTTCTTATATTGTTACATAGAGGTTATCGACATCTTTACCTCTGCTTGCTTCGTTGTAGTGACAGGGAATGCTTATTCACCGACCGTTGTTAATTTTTTCTGGAACATTTATTAGCTTTTTCCTGCTTGAAACCTTGGGCCTGACCTGTTTGCCGCTGATACGGATGGTCAAGAGGGTTCTGATTACCCCAGCGTAGTTCCAACCACGATTTCTCCCTTTTGGATTGAGATTTGGTGCCCCCCCCCCCCCCTTCCCCTACAACTCAAAAATATTTCCGCTGCATCGGAAATAATGACACCTTTTTGTAAAAACTTTCGTGTACGTCATAGCTCCACCCCCCCTTCCCATAAAGGTCTCTCTGAGAAATTGGAGAATATAACTACAAAACATGGTCGCAGGTTCGAATCCTGCCTCGGGCATGGATGTGTGTGATGTCCTTAGGTTAGTTAGGTGTAAGTTGTTCTAAGTTCTAGGGGACTGATGACCTCAGATGTTGAGTCCCATAGTACTCAGAGCCAGCTACAAAACATGGTTCAAATGGCTCTGAGCACTATGGGACTGAACATCTGAGGTCGTCAGTGCCCTAGAACGTAGTACTACTTAAACCTAACTAACACATCCATGGCCGAGGCAGGATTCGAACCTGCGACCGTAGCAGCAGCGCGGTTCCGGACTGAAGGGCCTAGAACCGCTCAGTCACAACGGCCGGCGCAGATTTCTTGACGCAGCTTATTTAATTCACTGGCTCTGTCCATATATGAAATGAGTCTTCAAGCGAATCCCCCCTCCCCTTAGTTGGAAGTGGGAGGGGGAGCGACTGCCCCTCCTTGCCCCCCCCCCCGCCCTCCCCCGGTTGGTCGATACGTCGCTGCATGTGCTAACGGTGCAGTGGTAAATGTAAAAATGCAACATTTGTATGGCATGCTCGATGCTGTGAAAATGGTTTCTCATGTTTCTAATACAGTTACCTGGTTCGTGTGAGACTACATCTGTATCATAAACAATATTAGATTTTTATTTTTGTCCTAAAAATCAACTTGTTTCCTTAATGTAAGCAGCCCTCATTAATGATCTTTATAATATCGACAATTGAGAATATATATGTGAAATGAAGACAGGAATTTTGCGTGGTGTGTGTAATTAGAAGCAAGGAGACGTGCATTATTCATGAAAATGATTAATTTTGGAGTTATCAGATGTGGGTATTTCAAATTGGATGAAGAAGAGGATGAGCAATACGGGACTTGAACCAGCGATCCATGAGCTGCACCAAACTACCATCCGCTATACATTCAGTGTGTATTTGTATGTCAACTGCGTCAAATACAGTTCCTCGCAAAAGTTGAAAGCCGATTTTTTTCTGGAAATTCACGAAAAACATTAAGAGCGACCTATTTCTCGGCACTTTTTAGCCGTGTTCCACGCACGTTTTTCACTACGCAGGAGGAAGCAGCGTGAGCCATTTTCGTACTGCTTATTAAAGGTGTGACATCAGAGCACACCAATACAGAGACTGTGACTGTACACGATATCTGAAATAAAATCTACATAGGTCCTTAAGAACAACTCGGTGGCTGGTAGTACATTAGAATATCTTAGTGTCATTTAACCGAACTTACCAGGAAAGTATTTGGGCTCGAACAAACAGATCTGTGTGAACGTTTGGTTACACTACCATTATGTACCTCTGAATGTGCTGGTGGGTGTCGTTTTTCTGCGAAGCTGTGCAGTCATGCTCTAGATATCACTGCAGATGTAATTGTAGACGCCATACGCAATGCAGCAATCTTAACTATAAATGTAAATGCGGTATGTCAATAAAATGCTCCGAGCAATACGAATGACTGCAAAACGCACAGTGAAGAAATGCAAGTTGATCGCATGGCGTATTTGCACATTCTATAATATCAGTGTTGAACGCCACGTCAATGACACTTTTGAAGTTGTTCACCAATATCGTAGCCAGCGTTGTGCCAGGCGTAACGAAGCATTGGTCTGTATACTCCCGCAGATAACTGATTGTAAATGACGGAATGCATATTCATGATAGAGAATCTGTCGTGCAATTTCGGCTGCATATTACCGGAACGTAGTTTAATGAAGTCTGTTATTCTCTTGGCATATATTTTATATTGCCTGAAGAAATATACATCCAGAGGCTGTGCATATTTTGTAGTTTTAGGCGGAATGATTTTTAAATCTACATGTTTTCCGCCAGATGCTTCCAGTAGTACTCGTTCAGACCAGGAGTCACAAAGTACTAATGACTTTCTCGACAGATGTGGATTCAAAACTGACAGAAAAATCGTCTTCAGGTGTTGTTTCGTCATCTTCCCACTCACACTTGCATCGACGACGACATTTGGAGGGCACCGCGTTTCTGTTTCCCTTGACACGCGGGGTCCAAACTTTCCACTGGATTCTTGGATCGTGTAACTATGTGTTGCACAGTTAACTGATTGCAACATCGCGACGGTGTTTCTCTTCCCTTCCATGGATAGTGTTCTGTCACAAGAAAGTTCATAATTGAACTGAGTCTGATCACAGTTCCATACAGAACTAATATCGATGTTTCCTCTCGTGATATGCTCATTGACGTCAGCAACAAACGTTTGAGCTTTCAATCAACTCTTCTTCGTCATCCTTATCTTTTCGTGCTTGGAGCATAGTGATATGGCGTGATGTTATCCTAAACTCCTTTCTCAAATTAGTAATAAACCCTAGTGAAGCTGTAAAGTTTGTACACCCGAGATTTCTGGCTACGTCCAATGCCCAATGTTGTAAATGCCAATAATGAACCGCGGAACCGTATTCTCGCGCTTCATCGAATTTCGCCATTACACGCTCCTTGGTCTTGAACAGCAGTGTACGATTTCCTTTGAAAAACTGTATTTCCTTCCGCTTTCTTTGCCACGTAATCCAGTATGTTTTTAGTATTGCTTTTAGACTCCAGTTTAGGGTATCTTTTCAGAAGCTTGTCGTATGTGTCGAACGTCTTACGTAATAACCATCGTACATGTTCTCCAGTGTGTTGTCATCAAACGCCGTGGTGAAACTTGCAACTTTAATCCTCTTCTTGGGAGACTGTTGGTATTCAGTCACTGCTTCCATCGCCTCTTCCCGCACTCGCCGTAGCACTACCGTTTGCAATGAGTTGTTCGTCATTATCATCATCATTATGTGTTAGTGTTACAACAGTGTCTGTTTGGAACTTACGCTGATATTTCTGCACTGTAATAGATACCAGAAAACATGCGAATGATTCGTCTTCTACACCAATACCACCTTCACGAAGAATGGTTCTTCGTAACTTCATCTCAACCAATCACAATACATTAGCAGGATTGATTACCAATCGCCGAGCCATGTGACGCTTCAATACACAAATAACGTCACAAAACGCAACTTCAGAGACACACTGCACCGTCCCTACTGGCCCCGACTGGCGTACCGGCAGGTGGTCAGTGTGCGGCTCCCAGCCAGGGAGTCCGTGTACCGCTGTGCTGAAGTACCGCGAAACCGGACACGGCTAACGCTGAACGAAAAGGTAGAGATAATTCGTGCGGAAAGGGAGAGCTCGGTGTAGAGATATGGCTACGAGGTTTGTTCTAGGAAAACACACATCAGTGACGTTTTGAGAAACAAAAATGGCTTTCCGAAATCTTGGACTGGAAACGATAACTTTACTAGTAAACGCGCTTTTCCCAACACACCGGGCTCAAAAGTTGACAATGTCACACCTCAATGGTTTTGCCGTGCTCGCAGCAATAACTTGCCACATGGTGGACCTCTGATGCGCGAGAAAGTACTCGGAATCGCCAAGAAGTTGCGGCTTATCGATTTTAAAGCCAGTAGGTTGACCTGACAATTTAGGGAGTAGCTCCTACATCTCTTCTCTAACGCTGGGTGGTGGATACAGCTCAGCGGACGAAAACATCGTGTCAGACTGGAAATTTTGGGTAACAGCAATTCGTGAGATTCATGAAGAAGGAAACATCTTTAACTGCAATCAGACTGGGTCTTTGAGCTCTTCCTAGTAAAACATTCACGATGCAAATACCAAAAGATCGACTCACCGCTGTATTGTATGTCAATATCATAGATCAATTTGAAAAACCTTCAGTTACTGGTGAGGCCGATAAACCTGGTTGTTTTAAGGGTATTGAATTAAGTAATTTCATTGTGGAGTGGTTTGCTCAGAAACCATCTTGGATGACGAGAGCAACAATGGCAGATGGTTGCTGGCATTTGATAGTATAATGCAAACACGGACTAGGTGATTTTTATGGATATGCCACTTCCTGTTGCGATGCTACACTAAAAAATGTGAAATTACTTTTGCCGCCAAATTCAGCTTCATGTTCCCAAACACTCGATCAGAAAATTACTCAAAATATCTAAGTGTTTTACTGGATGAAATTGTTGAAGTAGTTCGTTTCGAATTGACAGTGTTCAATCTGGACATGAACTTGAAATATCTGTTAGTAGTTTTGTGGATTTCTTCAGCCTTAAAACCAGTAACACCCGCTAGTCACAACTGTTTCAAGAAGGCAGGGACCATTTTTAATGACTGAGCTTCAGTGGCTAACTATGGTGTCGAAGAAAACAACCTCCAGGAACATGATCGTGAAGTTCGGTTGAGGAATTTGGTGGATCTGAGGGATATACCAATATGTCGATGATGCCCTATTCACAGAAAGTACGTCATCTAGAGTAAGTGAACTCAAAAAGGGTGTCATGACAATGTCGAGAATGGACAACAAAATGAAAGTGAAGATAACGTAGTTTAACAGGACTTCACTCCACTTTCAAGTAGGCAGGCGGGAGAAGAGGTAAAATAAAACTGAAACACTGTTTTTAATGAGAAGTGACGAAGAGAATTTAATTTAACGTTTTAAGTTGAAACACACATGAAGACAATGACACTCTGGCTCGGAAGAAGAAGTGGTTATTTCAAGCAGACGTTCCAGAATGCATGAAGGGAATGCTAATACTGTATTGTACTGTAATCCGTTCATCATACGAATAAACCCGATGTAAACATTGCACTGTGTATTCTTCCGCGTTTGCTGGAACCTCGTTCGATTCCCGTTTCACGTGGGACTGCAGCCAAGCTGTCTCGAGTACTGCCAACTACGACAATAAGGGCACACGTTGTGCTGTGCGTTACGCGCACATCGACTGGCCGGTAATACGGGACAACAGCTTTAGCGGCGCATTTAACTTGGACAGCGCTGGCCGGCCAGCTGGTACAGCTGCAGGTCACACGTAAAACGAGACGAGCAGAGGAGCAATACAGCTTCGTATGTCATTTGAATTTTAAGCAGGCTGAAACAATACACTGCAAATCTCCCACAATATGCTCCTTAGACGACTAGAGGAAAACCGAACAACGTTATCGTTTTTAGTCAACGTAATATTGTAATTGAAAACAAGAATGTTAAAAGGCAATTTTCCTGCATAAGCTGTGTGTAACGTAAGAGTATTGAAGGGTTTCACCGTATAGTTAAATATTGAAGCCACTGAAGATATTATGTAGGCAGTTGTCGGGTAATCTCTTAGCTCCTTCCTCATCCGAATCCGAGAAATACATTTCAGTTCTGGAAGTGTCACCTGCTAAATTGATAACGACAACAGAATCCACGAAGCCAACCATGCGCAGCATTTTCTCATTTTCTTTTATGACGAGCCGTTCTATATCCCGCCAGCGTTCGGCAGTGACGTGTGAAGAAGCTGCGTGCGTTATTTCCAGCAAGTCTGGCAGCTTGACAGTCTTGTTGCTTGTCGGGTCAAATCCCACAGCTTGGCTCCAGATCGGTTCTGTTGGGTTCATTTTGTAATGGTACAGTAGCAAATGTAAAGATGCAGCGTGTGTATGAAGCGCTCGATGCAGTGAAAAATGATTGTTTTTCATTTTTCTACGATACTTACTTCTGTGGCATAAAACGATGGACATATTCCAAATAGAGGATTTGGTTTTTCATTTTTGCCTTAAAAATTATTTTGTTTCCTTCATTTAAACAACTTTTATGAAGTCTTTCATAAAACATCGATAATTAAAAATTTGTACTTGAAATTGAAACAGGAATTTCATGTCCAATATGTAATTAGAAACAAGACGTACACTATTCTTTAAAAATGAGGAGGTTCATAATTACGAGATGTAGGTATTTCACCTTGAACAAGAAAAAACTTTATACTGGGGAGTTTCGAACCAACTCACGAATAACGGCATTTGGTTCACATTGTTACAATCACGCTACCGACTGCAGTACTCTTTTATTGTGTGTGTGGTTATCAACTGCCTAATACAGAACGCTGGGAAAACTCCAAAGTCGATTTTCTCCGTCAATTAATGAAGAACATTAAGGACAGCATATTTCTCGGCGCTTTTAACTGTGCTTTACTCGTGCGTTTCACTACGGAACAGAAAGTAGCCTCAGCCATTTTCGTACTGCGCATTAGCAAGGCGATAATCAGAGCACAATGCAGCTGCACAGGCTGTGACTACACGACTTTCTAAATAAAAACTACGTAGCTGAAGCGTGATAAAGTAAAACGTTGATGGCTGTTGATGCATTTGAATATCCTAAGTTTCGTTTAAGGTAACCTAGTAATAAGGTATCTAACACATAGGTAGGATCTACTTCCAAGAGCATAACACTGATGTAAGGGTGCTACGGCTTCTGACCAATCATAGCGTTTGTGTTTGTTTACATCAGGTTTATTCTTACGACGAGCGGATTGCAGTTGTACGGCTACCGCCCAGATCCGGACACCGTCTCAACTATACTCAACGAATGTGACGAAAATACTGTAAGAAAAACTTAACGCCTAACCAGTAGATTGCTACTTGCGCCCGGCAAGAGTGTGAATGGAACACTTTGGCGGAGCGGACACAAGAAAGAAAGATAATATGGGGGACCGGAATATATACTTCCTTAAAATAGTTCTCTGAGCACTTAAGTATTTAACAGCACGCGACTCGCCGCCTTGTTAATATAGGGTTGCGTGAGCCGCATTTAGAATCCGTTAAAATCGATGTCCGCGTGGAGCGTTCATGCAGACAAAAACGTAAACGTAATCTCAGGGATTATATTTCGTGTCACCGCATTAAAATATCGCTGCAGGATACCTTTACCGTGGAGAAATTTAATTAAAGGAAACCTTTGAATTGAAGAAAGTATTTCAATTTTTAAATGGAATAATGTTTGTTTTGCTGAGAAGCGGTCAATGTACTGAACTGAATGTTGTTTAGTTTTTGCTTTAATACGAAATAAATTAATTTCTGCACTTTCTTGTATTTACTTATATGATGCGAGTATTGTAAAGCGTGCGTTGATGACGGCGATGAAGTTAACAATGAAATTATTTCTATGCAAGATGTGTACCAAGAATGGTAGATTGTTTGGCCGTTCTTGTTTATCCAGCGTACTGAAAACCTAACAAATATGTTTACTTCTGCACATGAAAGAAAAATGCTCAGTCAGCATAAATCACCATATATTATTTAAAAGTCACAACTCGCAATGCGAGGCGGCCGCATTACGGTGCGTTTCCTTTTTGGTTTCTTGGGGCAGCGAGTAAAAGAACAATTACGTTGCTACATACATTCTATAGGGTCTTTTGCTTCATTGTTATTTCGTTTCGTTACGAATTACCGATTACAGTTAATTAAACACGTATTTTCATAGTGTTACACTTCCTATTTTACTTTGTTTACACTTCCTATTTTACTTTGTTTTGTGTCCGACATGTCGCACGAATTAATATTTTGTGCCCCGTATCGGTACAAAGGCCCCCTGGTATGAATGGGCCAAACACACCCGCGGTATGCGAACAGTCATACCACCATTATAACAACACACGTAACTTCTCACACGTATGTTTTATACACATGTCACTTTACGTCTCTTTCGTTTTTTACACATGTAAATGTACGCATAAGCTGACAAAATGTTTTGATTAGTTCACAATCACTCCTCACCCGTGTCACCCGGTTGTTGCTTGTGTATGTAGTTTGTTTTGAACGTCAGTAGTGCAGCACTTCACAACATTTAGGATTACGCTTCTACTACCTCACTGTTTAATAAAATGCAAAGCTGATAGCTTGTCAACACCTCCCGTCACACACGCACTGCATTCATACAGTCGTCGTGTTCCGTTAGGGTTTTCTGTTGTATGTTTGTCCACCTGTCACTTCCAGCGTTCAGATGTCCCGTGTTTACACGTTACTCGCTGCAGTTTGACTCTACATCCAACACTTTTATGCATGTGATATTTCAACAGTCTCGTTCACTGCATATAACTATTTTGTACGTGAAACTTTACATTAATGCTTAGATATTTCTACGCGCTAGGGACTTCGGCCATAAATTTACATACTATTTACAGATTCTTTTCTGTGTGTCACAGTTGTTATTCCTTGCTGTGGGTGCGCTCACATATTTTATGCAACTACACAGTTCGTGCATTTGTCGTTTGTTGAAAGGTTTTGGCGTTTTTATTGTCGCTACTTTAGCGTCCTGATTGTTCGATACTTAAAATGCACATTCCGCACGCAGTTAGTATTTTGTACGTGTGAAGGGTCCATTATAAGCACCTTAACTTTTACATTATGTAGCACACACGGTACATATTTTACAATAAAAGTCTTTATATTTCGGTGGGATTCATGTAGCCAGTGTCGCCTCATGCAGAAAGTTCAATCAATTGGTCACCGGGACTATTTAGTTCAGTATATTTAACCCGTAACTGGTACACCTATAAATTGTAACACATAAGGTACATCTGGGTCCTCGGGACCCACCCAAGTTTTGAGTATATTTTGGTAAAAAAAACACATTTAAATGAAATTTAAATATGAAACTTTTATTAATGTTTTGTTACTAATGTTTTAAAACCACATTCCTCATTTATGGTCATACCTTAAAGATGTTACAAAAAAGGACAATAAACTGCATAAAATACGAAATGTGAAAAATATACTTTTGGAAAGTCCTGCACATCAGTTACAAATAGTAAGATAGACAACTGAAACTTCACGTTTAAACACAAAATGTACTATGCTTCACAACAGTAAGCCAGAAGAAAAGTTCAAAATCAATATAAAAATTTCTGCAGGCACAACTTTTGGATAAATTTTAGTACATTTCTCAGCTAAATGACTATGTGATCTTTGAAAATAGCAGAAATTATGACAAAATATTAGGTTTCAATTATACAGCATCTTCACCAGTCCATTTCAGTTATTTCATTCATCCAGACTACCGAAACAGTTTGGACATAAAGCAGTGGAACATTCCAAACATAATGGTGTTCGACATCTGGCACACGCCCGGGATGCTTTCCTGTCTTTTTTAGATGGGCACACTGAGCATCTTTTCCTCTTCGATTTAGTAGCACCAGCTTCACTGTGAACCTGGGATGTTCCTGATGCCTTGGAGGGGGTCATGCCTAGAATATCACAAATGGAATTTCGGATATCTTTTCTCAAAAATGGAGAATCCAATCTTCTTTTCATACAATCACTTATGAGTTGTGTACCTAGTTCAATGAGGAATTCTCTGCGTGTCACATCATCAGTATCTTCTTTCCCATGGTACAAAACAAAAGCATTTACACCTGCTATATCTAGCATAGTGTAGAAGACTGCCATAGGCCACCGCCTTGTTCTTCTAGAAGTCGTGTAATTATGCGTCTTTTCGTCAAGTGCGTCAACTCCACCTTTTGTTTTATTGTAGTCATGGATTATTTCAGGCTTATTTTCCACCATACATTCTCCATGGTGCATTGTCGATATCAGGTTGACAACCTTGTTCTTTTTGGGGACGTGTGAAAGTATTGTTACAGAACCAGAGTATCCGTAGATTGAAGAAGACACATTTCTGCCCTTTGCTGTTGAAAAGCTTGGTGGTAGCTCAGCCTTGTTCTTTCTCATGGTGCCAATATAAGTCAAATTACAGTTCGACAACTCATTGACCAACTCCACACTTGAGAACCAGTTGTCCCCTGTCACATTTCTGTTACTTCCCTTGATTGGTTCAACCAACCGCATGACAACAGCTGTTGGTAAGAGGACACGGCGCGGGATGGCTACAGCTGATTTTCCCGAATATATCTCTGCATTCAAACAGTAGTGCATTTTGGCATCAGCTAGAATAAATATTTTTATACCGTATTTCCGTGGCTTGGATGGAATGTACATCCTAAATGGACATCTACCACGGAATCCTACAAGCATTTCGTCAACAGTGACGTACTCTCCGACTGAATAGTTTTCTTGACAAGCTTCTATCAATGAATTGAAGAGCCAAGAGATGTGGTACAGTTTATCTGTGAGTTTCCTTGCGTCACGGGTTGCTGCATCATCAAAACGAAGGCAACGTAATAAAAACAGCAAACGTTTCAAGGGCATAGTTGCCCTAAAAATTGGTCTACCAGTGCCGTTTGTAGCATATAAACCATTCAGATCTTCGTTGTTTGACTTGAAGGCTCCCCACAAATAACAAAGACCTATGACAGCTTTTATTTCAGTACTGTCTGTTAGATTTGAAAAAGAATTCTTTTTTGACTCAGGTGGCAATGACATAATCTTTTCATTGGTTCTGAGTACTACCTCTGCAATCATTTCTTTGCTGAAAAGTAGTTCCCAAAATGCTAGAGGGGTCTTTTCTGTTACCTGTCTAGCTGCATTACGTATGCCAGGAAAGTGAATTGGAGCAATGATGTTGGTTTGAGAGGTTCTTCCACGTATGCTGGGTGTTGTTGACCACTTGAATCTGTTTCTTCCATAGATATAATTAGTTCCAGATTGTTCGTTGTTACTGTCTCCATCATCACTTTCATCACTTCCAGTTTCATGTTCACTAATTTCATAGTCACTGTCGCTTCCACTTATGTCTTCAATATCACTGTCCAATGGTTCGTTCAGATTATCTGTAGTATCTTCCTCGCTCATTTTTCTGAAGCACTACACCGTAAATCCAAGATACCGGAAATAATGCCACGAAAAGAAAACTTTCACTAACGGTACACCTGGGTCCACGGGACCCGATCACCTTTATAGAAACAAAACTAACAAAGAAACGCCTGCAACAATGTTGTGGGCTGGTAGCCAGTTGATTGTTAGGAGAGTACAGGGAGAGGGAAGTCAGTGCTACCACACACATCACGGAGCTGGAAAAAAGAAATTTCGCTCGGGTCCCTGGGACCCAGGTGTACCAGTTACGGGTTAACCATCATAGTTGCTCTCAACACTGATTCATTCTCTAGTGTTTACTTTGCTTTCTGACAACAGGGTCTGAGCACATTACTGCCAAATATCTAACGTGTGAAGGATTTATACCTTCCATCGTGATAGTTTAATATCGAAACTTCTTTTTGAGAGTTCTGTCATTACGGTTATTCTAAAATTTTTTGGTATTGGTATATGATTTAGATGCGCACATTAGTCACCCAGGGACCATGTAAATTGCCCACATTTCCTTAGTCACACACACAGTGTAAATGTGAATATATTGAAAAATGTAATTCACTACAGTTTCTGTGTCAAAGGGAAGAACGTGTGCACGTGTTTCAGCTTCACGTGGGATGCACGACCGATGCTTTCAAAGTTCGTCTCGAGAACACTGTTCAGTTAGGAGTAAACATTGCTTGTTCCTGCCCTCTTGCGAGCACCATAGCTGGTATTAGTTATATGTGCACAAAATGTGCCGATCTTGTCACCTATATTTTTCTTTTTAAAAATATCCAGACTACACCCAACGAGTCTTGAAGACGGGTTATTTTGCACCGAGCACCTTTTGGAGGAATGAAACAACTAGCTAGAATCGTCACCAGCTTTAACCTTTCGTCATTTGATTCATCGACCATGACACACACACAATTAGCATGTTGAAATTCTCGCTGAAGTTCATGCATTGCGTAAGGCGGTACAACGTTCACTATAATTGACTCGCATTTTGTCCTGGAACATGCGAATTTCTTCTCGAATAGGTCTCTGATGAGAAGAGTCGTGCAGTTCATTGAATGGAAAGGAGGATTGTATGGAACCCAAACAGCACTTGTTCCGCGTTAGTCTTCGTCTGTTTGTAGTTCATTCGTTCTTACAGAGGAAGTGACGCAGCTACAAGTCCTCTCAGAAACTGCCAACAGGTGCTTCATTTTCTTTGTGCTTCGTTGTATCGGTAAGTCCTCAATCTCAATGTTCAGTGGAAAACACTGAACGACTGAGCGTAGATACCACCTTCGTACTCGCGGTTTGTCAGGTAAAGGAATCCTCTTTTCAAGAAAGAAACTTTATTTTCCCCATATTAACGGGCAGGAATTACTTTCACACACAGCGGACTGAGGCAAGCACGCCAGAGTGTGGAAACTGCCGCCTACTTGTCACTGTTGTGTGTAACAGTGCGAAGACATCGTGTCGGTTGCATCCACTGCAAAATCGCGAAACTCACGCGTAGGTGACTGGGAGTAAACACGATGACGGCAAATGTTCTGTTCTCACCTCATCCCGTGATCAAAATAAACCTTCATTCAATCTTTGCCTTCAAGACTGAAGAAAATGTTAAACTGTCTATGACACTATATTAAGGTAAAAATAAATGAAAACGAAAGTGAAGCATCAAAAATAAGATTACTTCTGATACGAAAAACCGGAATATTTGGCAACCCGTTGAATATTCTGCGGCTATTTCCCTTCAGTTAGACGAGGTGTAAATAGCTTTCGTCAAATATTTCTACTTTTCCTTCACTGTACAGAAAACCACTCTGGCCACACTAGCCGAAATTTTTTGAAAAAGCGACGAAACCTATCAGCCCCAGGATTTTTCAAAACCGGTTGCGTTTACGTGGGAGTGAAAATTGATTGCGCAGTTCGGAAAATTGGCAACTGGACGCGGATTTCCAGAATAGATTTACATTAGAAGCGGTATTCAGAAATGTGATTACGAAATCCTGTGTTGGGAGTCCCATGTAAACGGGGACGGGGTTCGTGCTGCCAGCTGTATACGGCAGTGCGAGACAAACCGGTGTGGGTGGAGGCAGGCGGTCCGGTCCGGCAGTGCGGACACCGACGTAGACGCCTCGCCGGCTCTGCCGCAGCCGCTCCCTCGCCTGCCGGGGGCCGACCTGGCAACGCCGCAGTCGTGTCAAGTTAGCACCCATCTCACGAGAAATACACATTTCTTTCATAGTTCTTGGTAGATGTGCCATAGTTCGAGTTCTTTGTACGAATTTTCAATAGTCCTGCAGTATTTAGCGAAGAAAACAAGAATACTCGAAAAAAATTTCGTATCGAAAACATTCTTTTGTCAATTTTAGCAAAATATATATTCGTACAACAGTTCTGAACAGAACACAAAGACCTGTATCGAAAATCCTAATAACATCTTTTTGTGTCGATGATAGTTTATACGGTAACTGCTTTCATCTTTGACCCACTGTCTCCACAGAAAGAAAGAAATTCGTACAACAGTTTTGATGAACACTTCTGGATAACACCCCAAGACTTCTATCGATAATCATAACATTTTTTGTGGTTATAATAGTTTGAAGATAATTAATTGTGGGGCTCACTTACTCTACAAAAAATTGTCTATTCGCACGTTCTGATGACAGCTGTGGATAGCATTGTAAGAGTTCTATAGAGAATACTAGTAACATATTCTGTGCAGGTAATTGTTTACGTAGTAACGGCATTTATTAAGGTTCGCTTATGAGCTTTTCCCGTGAAGTTTGTACCCCATTTACGAGAAATATAAATTTTTTTTCATAGTTTTTGATATGTATGCAATAGTTTGAGTTCCCTGCTCAAAACACGAATAGTTCTGCAGAATTTCGGGAAGAAAACAATAACTCGGCACAATTTTGGTATAGTAAAAAATTAGTCAATGTAGAAAAAAATAAATTTGTGGAACAGTTCTGTTGGCAGTTCTGGATAGCACCGGAAGAGTTGTATTGTAAATGATAACATTTTTGTGGCGATAATAGTTTATGCGATAATTGTTTTAATCAGATACTCACTTTCTCTACGAAAACAAAATTCGTAGAATAGTTCTGATGACAGTTCTGAATAGCGCCCATAGAGTTCTACTGAAAAATATACCATTTTTTGTGACGATGACATTATGAGATAATTAATATGGGACTCACTTTCGTCATGTGAGAGTAATAAATTCGTACAAAAGGTCAGATGGCATTTCTTAATAGGACCCTAAGAGTTCTACCGAAAACTGTAATAACATTTTTTGTGGGGATAACAGTTAATGAGATATCATTTACGAGAGACCCATATATCATTTACGAGAGACCCACTTGGTCTACATTATAATAAATTGGCACATCCCTTTTGCTGACAGTTTTGGATAGCACCGAAAGAGTTCTTTTAAAAACCGTCACAACATTTTTGTGGTGCCAATAGATTATGAAATAGTGTGTTCAGTCTCCAGTGGGTGTGCGCCGATGTGAAACTTGGTGGCAGATAAAAACTGTGTGCCGGACCGGGTTCCGAACCCCAGGCTGTGACGAAGCAATATCGTCACAAAATCCTTTCTTCCGGGAGTGGTACTTCCGCAGTTTTCGTAGGATAACTTCTGCGAATTTTGGAACGCAGGAGATGAGGTAGTGCTGGAAGTACAGCTGTGAGGACGGATCGTAAATTCTCATTTTTATTTTGGAATTATGAGAGATATAAACAGTTTGCAGTGACTACAACTAATAAGGTCATCTGCGTAGGCGACATTTCCGTCTGACCTGTCATCCCCATCCAGAAGTTGTAGGAGGGGTTCGATTGTTATGTCCCAGAAGATGGGGCCGCAGATCGGCCCTTGAGGAGAGCCTTCGGTAATTCTTTTACTTACTTTCCGGCTGTCCATCTGCCATTCGACTGCTCGGTCTTTACAGTAGTCTGCAGTGATAGCGGTACCTCCAGATGTCTTAGCCTCTGAAACAGTGCGGGCCACCAAAGATTATCAAATGCCCCGGCAATGACAATCATTATTGCCATGGCGTATTTCTGTTTTGTGGTGTTAACTATGTGCAGGGCGTGGTTGATGGCATCATCTATTGATCTGCCAGATCTGAAGCCGAACTGGTGTTGGCTCATACCCCTGGGAGCTCTGTGTGTTTCCAGGCGCTTACACAGTATCTTCTCCTGAATCTTTGCTAGGGTGTTTATTAGGCATATTGGCCTGTAAGTCTTTGGATCTGAAGGATCCCTGTCCGCTGCTTTCTTAATAGTGACTGCTTTGGAGGTTTTCCGTACTGTAGGTACCCCGCCCAGCCGTAAGGCACCGTTCAGTAACGTTGTTAGGTAGGTGGTGATCTGCGGTGCTAGTTTTCTCAGTGTTTCCGAGTGGATACCATCTGGTCCAGGTGATTTTTTTTGTTTTTGAGCTCTGAGATTGCTAGCGCAACCTCTTCTTGCACAAAAGGACGGGTGACAGTTGCAGCGTTGTATGGCGTGTGTAGGTTTTCTCTTAGTGTTGCATGGTATTGTGTGTCAGTATCGATAACGTCGCCAGGGAGCAGTTTATACAGCAGAAACTCCGCTGTATTCCTCCATCCCCTCCTCATCGTGCCGTCATCCTGCCTTAGCGTTCCCAGAACTAGTGGGGTTTTTATTTTCTCTGTCAGTATTTTGTATGGTTCCCCCCATATATTTTGCTCTGTTTGTGTTGTTACAAATAGCTCCCATTGTTGTCTACGCGTGTTGTATAGTGTCTCTGTATATGTCTTGTGCAAACCTATATGCTTCAAGTCTTATTCGTCTCTCAGTATCTGCTATCGCCCTTCGATATAATTTTCATTTGCGTCTTGCGTGAGTCTCGTGAGTTCTTTGGTCCATGCTACTGGTGAGCAATTTGTGTTCTTTGCTGTCGGTATTGAAGTGTTTTGTGCATATGTTCTGACATTATGATCACTACTGGTTATGTTGTCGTGTGCAGTCCAGTTTGTTACGTATGCCATTGCTGCATTATTTGCCAGCGTGAAGTCGATATTACTGCTCGTACCATCGAACCCTGCATATGTTGGTATAGGTCCTCCCGTATTCATTACATGTAATTGTGTTTCTTGTATTAGATCAGTGATTATGCGTCCTCTGTCATCTGTTCTGAGTTCCAGAGGGTCGATCTGGAATTACGTCAGCACTTATCACTAATTTTTTGCCTCTGGCATACATTACTGGTTCTCTGATGTAATCTGCGTACGGCTTTGATGGCTGTATTGGGCGCACATGGACCAAGTGTTGATTGCATAACTGTGTTACCTTAATTATAAGTTCTATTTAGAATTACTATTGCAGCCTTACAGTCATTGCTGCATGTTATTCTGGTAGCATGTTTCTATTATAGGGTCCTTGTAAGCACATGATGTCTGCCTGCTAGTCTCGTGCTATTTTAGGGATTTCTGCGCTGACTGTCGTACTGTTTTTTGTTTTATGTTGTAAGATATTCATTTTTTGTCTATGTTCGCTCAACGCAACAACCAAAAGTGAGCGCAAAGCACTTTCAGTATCACGAAAATCTGTCGTGTAAATATGGCCAAAACTCGAAGGTAAAGTTGTTTGACTAGTGATTTACCTCTTGAGAAGCATTTCCACCTCGAAATCATGACCATAAAATGGTTTAAATCTATTCTCAAACAACACGAGGGTAGAATTACTCGTTAGTGCAAAACAATATGACTGTAACCTTTTCAAATAATCTGTTAAGTCCGAGCAATTGGCTATTGCTTTAGAAATGGCAACCAACAAAGCCTTACCAAAATCAGTTACCATGATTTTTGGTTTGGGAGTTCCAGATCTGACGATTTTCGTAAAGAAAAATTACAAGAATGATGCATCATGCCCAGAGGATATCATCTGATACGTTGGGCAACTGATTGATGATCGATTGATGATATTTGGATCTTTAATAGTGACGTTTACATCGCGGATGCACATGTACTCGTACAGGTATATGTGCTTTGACTTAATTTTCACACAGGCAGTCCTGTTTGACAGATCCCCAAATCGTGAAATAACTCGAAATACAACGCCACCTGTAACATCTACTGAATCGTATTCACTGCTATTGATTTGATGACACTATTTGTGCAACTGACTTTGATCTTTGAGCCAATATATAGAGAAGAATGGGTCCAATCCGATTGCGTGAATTTCGTCCCGGTGGGTTGTATGTTTTGCGGTTTGCAGGTTTTCAACAGGGTTACCAGTTGTTATACCAAATCGTTTGTCCCTTTACTCTTCTTTAGCCTTCCTCAAGACATCAGCATTGGGTAAATTTGGAGGAATCATGTCTCCGAAAGACATACTTTTCGCTTCATCATTTCGGCAAAGAGCTGCAGGCATCCTGTTATCAACCAATTTAGCAGCTGCCTGTTGTCTTCTCGTGCCACGAAGTTGTCTTCTTTTCAGGTGATTTCTATCGTCTCAAAAGTTTGAAAGTCTGCAGTTGAGAATAATATCGTTGTCCTTTTTTGGCTTTTTCAGAGCAATCCCTTTGAACGTGGCTCCACATTCTGTACATCTTCCTTTGATCTTCAAGAAGTACTTTGAACTACCACACACACTTTCGCGTATTTGAAAGAAAAGGCACATGGAATTTTGTGATGTTCATAAATTTGATCAGCCATCAAATCGGTCCATTTCCCTATTTCCAGTCTTGAAAGCTTTCCAAGTTTCCTCTTTGTTAGTTTTACGGTAGACCATTTTTTCTGCTGACAGTAGTAGGTCAAATTGCTTTGTCATGCCCTTGTTGCACGAAGAACCAAAACATTCCACGACTCATCTTTGCTGTCGTCGTCTTTTTCTTCAACGAAACATTCCAGCCTGAAGGTGTTTCTAACAAAAGTAAGCAGATCATGACAATCTTCAATTGTTGTGTAAATATGCTTTGAAGACATTTTCGGACAGTTTTTGGAAGATAGGATGAGACGGAGTGAATTGAATGCCTGTATCATCGACTACTTTAAATTCCTCCATGCTGAGAAGACGTTTCAATTCTGGTAGATTGTACATTTTTAAGGGTATTTCGGTTCATAAATATCACTTACACAACAGGCAGCGACTGCACGAGAGCTCTGACTGTACGAGCATAATGATCATTCGCACGAGTGTGAGTAGTTTAGTTACGTTTAGTCATTAGGGGCAGAGCAAGGAGCGAAATGCAGCTGTGGCGGGCGCCTTCACACGACGCGGCGCGCGTTACCCAGAAAGTGCAGCTGTTGTTGTCGTTAGCTTTGATGCTACCTCTATTGTAACTGCTACGCTGACGTCACTAGCCGATTGTTTAAAAGACGCAGTTCACGTGTTCATTGTTTCCAGATGTAGTGCCACGACGTTTGCATAGTTGCTGTGCTTCGTTTGTTTTTTGGTCTTGAGAGGTCTCAGGGACGTGTCATAGTTTTTATTATCCTTCCATCGGGCGCAGCTGTTCATATTGATACATGTGGGAATTTTTTGTAAATTACTATTCAACAATTTGCAGTATTGGCGCCTTCTCGTTATAGCTTCCTTTCTGTGTATCCCTTTCATTGTTGTATGATTCAGCATGGACGCTAATGCTCTCCTGATGAGATATGAGCCGATTGCTCGTTTTTATCCACTGTGCCATTTCGTATTTCATTTCAGCAATTAATTTATATGTTTATCGACGTAGTAAGTAGTACAAAGCTGATCCAGAATGTAAAATGCACTTAAATTCTGTTTGAACTGTCTAATCGTCAGTGTCCGTTGTGTGAACGTCAAATATCAGATTAATACACTGCGCCTGGTTGCGTTATTTTATAGGAATTTTATTATTTTATGTGGGATGTACTAGATCATGTTGAAGAAATCCAAAGCATATTGTTCGACGAGGATAATATTATTCGAAATTTACCTGGACCAATAGGCGCAGCCAAAGCAGCATTTGTGATGCTGTAATTGCCTCATAGATGTCGATATTTGTCTATTGTAGTTTTCTATTCCAATCAGCAATTGGAGAGCGTCAAAGCTTCATTTCAGCGTGAGAGAGGGGTAAAATCAATAGATGTTATTGAATTGAAAGCCTTCATCAGTCTCTTGTTTTTAATTTTTGTTAACAAAAATAGCAGATAAATCGTGGAAGATCTCTGTGGAGGTGATTGGGATGGCATTGAAAAATTTCACCTCACAAATGAACATAAAAACGTTTCAAATTTATTGTGGGGTGTCTTAGATTTTACAGTCGCGCTATTCGTGATGAAAGGAGACAATTTGAGAAGCTAACAGCAATTCGGGAAATATTTACTGTTTGTACGCAACTACCAAAAATCTTATACAGAGAAAATGTTACAGTAGACAAGAAGCTGGAAGGATTCTGTGGAAGGTGCAGTTTTCGTCAATATGTACCTATCAAAACAAACAAGTATGGATTTAAAATCTATGCTTTTGTGAATTCTTAAGTATTTTACCTGTACAATTTGGAAATATACGCCGTGTTGCAACCAGAAGGATTTACCAACTGAGCAATAAGCATTTTGCTTTTGTGGATTCTTAAGTATTTTACCTGTACAATTTGGAAATATACGCCGTGTTGCAACCAGAAGGATTTACCAACTGAGCAATAAACATTTTGATGTTCTGTGACTGTGTAAACCTACATATGTCAGGTCGAAATGTGAAAGCGGACAACTGGTTTACTAGTATTGGAATGATGATAGAGCTATGAAGGTAGAATTTTTCTTTTGTTGGCACGATGAAGAAAATCAAGCGTGAGATTTCTCTAGAGTTTGCTACCAGTAAAAGGAGGACTGTCCAGAGTTCCTGTTTTGGCTTCCACAAGACTGAACTCTGGTTTCCTCCGTACCTAAAAAGGGGAAGTGTGTGATCCTGGAATCACGTTTGCGTGAAGATAATTCGATAGATGCTGACTCTGTAGATGAACGGAAGACATCCATTGTAAATTTTACAATAGCGTCCAGTGTGGTATTTTCACAGCGGATAAGCTGAATGCTTTGTGCAACGCCACAAGAAATGTGCGTCGTTGGTTAATGGTTATATTTTTGTAATGATCAATACGGTTGGAATCTAATCACAAGTGATTTATTGTGGCAACAGTGAGAATTGTATCAGAAGGAAAGGGTCCTGAATCAGCTGTGTTATAGATTGTTTTCTTCGTTATATTCTGCAGAACTATTCAAATTTTGTACAACGAACTCTAGAACTGTGGCACATCTAACAAGAAGCGAGAAAAAAAGTATATTTCTCGGAAAAGGGTCGCTAACTTCCCACGACTCAACGCGGCGTGCCCCGGCGGTTTGCGCCGGTCAGCCGTGGAGTGGGGGAGGGGCCAGGCGGCCAGTGTCGGCAGGTCGTCAGGGCGTCACTTCTGCGCGGGAGTACAGGGGGAGGCGGGCAGCTGGCCCCGACTGCAGTTTCCGGAAGCCGCGGCTGTTCCCTTGTTTTGGTCGCTTTTGTGTCGTCCGTCGCGTTAACTCAGGAGAAAGCAACGTCAGAAAACTGCTCCTCTCTAATACAATGTCTTACGAATGAGGAATAGTGTGTTAAATTACTGATTCGAGTGTTATATTGCTCGTTATTTATCGCCGTTCTGGTCATTTAAGCGCTGAAAACCTGAGAGGGAATAACGTCGAACGAGCGGAAAATAGCGCCACATTCAGTCGGACATTGTTTCGACGTGCGAGTGGAGATTCCTTCAGAATTCTCTCACGACACATATTTAAAATGAATACAACACGTTATTTATTATGTCACTGCGTGGAAATAACGTATCTTCATAGGACACAACTTTTCGAACGCCATCAACTGCAGCACTTTGGACTAAATGAGTTTTGGAGCGACAGGGCGTCTTCAGATTCCGTCAGCCGTAGTCATCTCCATTACGGAACCTCCAGCAGAAATGTTTCGCGTAAACTGACCGAATTTAAACACCCAAAATGCTTTGGTAATCCACTCGTAAAGTACTATAATCTTAGGGTACGGTTTTCACGCAGTAAGAGAAGTATCAGTTGGAAGCTTAGCTTGTCTCGAGGAAACGGAAATGAAGGCGTTGAAAAACCCGGACATTATTCAAATGGCTCTAAGCACCATGGGACTTGACATCTGAGGTCATCAGTCCCCTAGACCTAGGACTACTTAAACCTAACTAACCTAGGGATATCATACATCCATGCCCGAGGGAGGAGTAGAACCTGCTACCTTATCAGCAGCGCGGTTCCGGACTGAAGCGCCTACAACCGCTCGGCCACAGCGGCCGGCGGACATTATTCACCCAGTATTTGAGAATGAGGCATCTTAGCGGTTTGCGGTGCTCAACTTGCTTTCAGAGACTCTGATATTTTTTTCGCTAACGTCTTTCCCCCGGCCCTAAAAACAATACAGAACGTCACCTACCACACTTTCGCTGCTCACAAAGTCAACTTCGGCATCAGACGTGGAGTTTTATTTCTTCACAGTACCGACGCTATCCGCAACACAGTTTGCAGACAGTATGCACACGCACGATTGCAAGTACCGGCCAAGTTATATCATCGTAGGGCACACACGTCAGGGATATGACGCTCGAGAGACATGGCTTTGTTTAAAACAGAGTGCAAATTAACCAGACTGTACTCCAGTGCTTCATAGAAGTTGTTACAATCGTGCTTGCGCATTAGTCGTATCTTTTGTTGCGAAAGAATATTACCGGTTATGACGCTGTCACTTACCGACTTCTTCACTTGACGTTCAAATGACGCGATGAAAATGCAGTGGAAATTTTTATGAGCAGCCTATAACGACGGTAGAATTGAGATTTGCGACTTGCAGTGCAGTAATTGCGAGAATCGAGGAAGGTTTGTCATCATCGCGGCTGTGACAAAGTACGCGGAACGTTGCCGCAGCGCGGTTAAAGTGAAACGTTAAAAGCGGGCTTCTTCAAGTGTGAGCTGATATTAAGTGAACACTGTACGTAAAATTCGAAGCTCAATTTCTGGCGCTGTTCACGTATTGCGTAAAGTGTAGAGACCTGTAATACAACACAGAAATAATACGTAACGTGACGGATTCGTTTACTGCAGGGCAAGATAGTCTATTTGAGGGAAGTATATACGCTGATCAAGTTTTATGTGAGATCTGGAAAACTGCCAGACTTTCGGTGGGAGAGCGACTGACCATCACGTTTCTGCAAGCCTTCAGTTTGTCGTGTATGCCGTTCGTTTGGCACGCACGATTCCAGTGGATGGTGGGTTGTGTTAGCCTGGTAACAGAATTAAACTCGTTTCTAATCTATTGACGTTTTCTTGTCGAATTGTGAGAGACCGAATTAATAGTATTGAAGTGCGGAATACAAATTTGCAGTAAGTTCTCGATAAGTTTCCTGCCGTGAGGAATACGTCTGTCGCTTCCGTGTATTGCCTTTTAGTTAGATATAATCTACAGATTCTGTCAAATATGAGGCAATAATACTGAAACTTTCCGATATACTTTATCTGCCTGCCGGCTGTCACTTTTTCTTTTCTTTACTTTTACGATTTAATATCGTGGCAGCCAACGACTTTAAATGCATCGTGAATGAGGCAGATGGCCACTCAAAATAGGTTTCTCATACAGCAAAACCTCAGCACGATAGTTAAGTGGACATGGTAGAGACTTTTCAGTGTTCGCTCACATAAACGCCTACTGAACTAACGTCAGCTCTTCGAAAACAAAACGCATCTGTTACTGGAATACGATCGTGTAGTGCGTACAAACACGAGCCGGCCTGATGCAGGCGTATCTGTGCTTTCACTGGAAGAATACCTCTCGGCAAGTTGAGCAGTGGGCTTCGTCGCCTGCAGTCGCGACTTCGGCACAGGGACCGTGTGTGTGTGTGTGTGTGTGTGTGTGTGTGTGTGTGGGGGGGGGGGGCGGGGGGGGGAAACTCTGCTGGAACTGGGCGGCGCCAGCTAACCGCCGCGAGTGTTCTGGACGAGCTGGAAGCCCGCTCGCTGCCTATAAAGTCTGTTTCAAGTTCCAAGTAAAGGCGGTTCCGTTTGAAGGCGATAAAAACGAAAAATTGTTTCGCGTCTTTCGGAGTGGTACAGCCTATTACGCAGTCCGTGTTCCAAAAATTTCGTAGACCTACTTGTGATCTGAATACATCCAGATCGTTTTGTGATCTGAGAGTAGACACTCGAAATATGTGAAATAACCATTAATAGGGTGTATACGACCCGGGAGATCCGGGAAAAACCCGGAAATTTTTTCATCCGAGAGAAAACCGGGAAAAACCAGGGATATTTTCAGAATTCCGGGAATTTTTCATTGTTGCAGTTTTCAGTTAAATTTTTGTATTTTTGACTGGTGAGAACAGCTACTCCAACAAAGGATATTACTGTATCCCGCTACTTCAGAATAACACTTCAACAATAAAACATAAACGACAGAAGAAAACGAAAATAACTTAAATTGCAAAGGAAATGCGCCATCTACAACGACGACACACAGTGCTCATTCAAGCGTCTGCCAACTGAAAATGTGTCAAAGGCTTTAGGAAGACTATGCAGTGCTTCATAACAACAAATTGCCTCCAATGAGCGTGAAGTCGCAACTGTTTACATTCGATTTGTTTTAGCAGTTACGCGCGGGCTCATGCGCATGCGCAGTTCGAGTAGTAGATTCTCCCGCTTCTGGCTACAGGAATGTGGCTGTTGGCTGTGCAGGCAGTCGCAGCAAGCAGCTAGATGCTACCGGGAAAAGGGGGCGCCAAATTCATACTCTTGAGCAAGAAAAACTTTTCACAAAACGCCTATCTTCCAGGTCTCGTTGGTCTCTAGATTATTCATATGATTTTGAAACGCGTCCCTGTTGGTCTTTGAACATTTTTGAACACATTTTAAATTGATTTATGAACGAGTCATAAGTTGATTTTTGAATGTGTGCATAGTGTACGTGATGTCTCTGTCAGGAGAATCCTCGTCGCATCTAGAAATAAACTTTCCGCAGACAACAGGGGATGGGGCTATACGGGCTGAACGGGGTAAAGCCGAACGGATGGATGCCAATCGCTGTCTGATTATGTGGTTGACTGGGTTTGCGAATGATCAGCGTTGTCACAATTACTAGCGAAATCCATAGATTCAGTGTACCAGAATGGAAATAAACGACTGACAGGAATAACAGATGAGAAATATTACGTATTATCTTCTCAGTGTATCCGATAAAACGAAATGTTGACAGAAAATTTTGACCAGATCGCTATACCAGTAAGGACCGTTGTACAGTCCCCGGCTAGCAGCCGCCTAAGTTCTATTCTCGAAGTAACGCGGAAAACGTATTGTTAGGAACGTAATAAGGTCTAATGGGAAAATAATCGCTGGATAAATAAACCTGTGATTCTGGCAGGGTTAGTGAAGTTAATCGCCGAACAAAATTTGACAATGGCAGGAATAGCTACAGAATTGGTGATGACAAGATTGTTTGTTAGAACGAGGAAGGAGAAGAAACGGGGACATCACGCAAATTATGGAAGAATAAGACGAATCCAGATTTATATAAAAATTTCGTAATACTACTTTTCGATCTCATGCTTGAGAAGCTGGTGCGTATGAATGAAATGTGAAACTATTTCCTAATATAAAGCTTTTTGCTTGTACTAGGCATAATAGGCATAAGATATTGTTACTTATTGGATTATATTCTGTCGTGTTATAAAAATGGCCATTTGTGCCAAAAGTGTCTCCAATATTTGGTGCGTTACAAAATTGCTACCATATTAGAAAGGCTTATTTTGTTTTATCCAGCAGACAGCGACAAACTAGATGTAATTTGGTATTATTTGTATTAACAACTTTTTTAGTATTGGATAACGACATTTCGATTTTTCATGTAGCAAAACGTTTGTCGAACCTTGATGAGGTAATAGATTTTTTCGCAGAAAGGAAAGCACGCCATGTAAAGCTGTAGCAAGATTAGAGAGAACATTCTAGGAGCTAAGGTTTGAAGAAATGTGTAATTTCTTGCATATCTCTTGTCAGTATTGGCTTTATATATCCTATATTTAATTTTGTCACACAAAACAGCAAATTATAAGCTATAAGGCAATAAAGAGTTCAGATTTTCTGAAGAGTCCTTGTTTTCTCGATTACGAATAATCCCATCCGCCATTAATTGTGAGATTTTTTTAAGGAGGGGCAGGCTGTCAAACCGGCCGACTGGGAGCAGGAGAGGCACCAGAGGACATTTAAATTTCCACTCTTCTGAATATAGTTTCGACGTGCGGTAGAAAAAGGCTTTCTGAAGAGGCGTGGCACTGCACTTTGGCATACTTAAGACCAAATAATGTCCTCGAATACTTGTGTTTTATGTTTCAGACTTTTCAGAAAGATGTGCGCTACAAGATGAACATATTTTGAAAATTCGATTTTTTTAAAATATTGACCCGGTTCGCAAGTATCGTAGATCCGGGGCTGATGCGCAGAGCAGTCAGAGTTACAGTGGGTAGTCTCCACGTGACCCGTGTTTACATTCAGTGATTTTGCTGTTTCCCCTTCGTTTACTCTCACGTCAAATGAAAACAAAACGGATATCTGTGACCGGGAGCTGTCAAGTGAGTTAAAACACATTCACATAATTACGGGAGGCCGAAATATGTCATTAGTTTCAGATTTTATTTTATCTCCACCTTTCTGACAGTCAAGCATTAATCGCCTTCCGGAACAATGAAGTTATTTTTGTCTGTTTGCTAAAGAAATTAGGGTTTTGTTAACCTTTCCCGCAGAGGCAGTCAATGTATTTGAAACGAAATTTTTAATTCCACGGTACTGGCTCGTTTCAACTGTTCGCTGCATTTCAAGTGCACGTTTTCATTTTCTAGCACGGATGCCATTATGCCATAAAGACCCAAACATGATATAATACAGTACTGGTGCTCCAAGAAAATTTACACCCCGAAAACCACACGAAAAAGCTTAATATCAGGTCGAGGTTTATTTCATTGGGAATCTGGACTTAACGAATTTGACCTTTAAGTATGCACTTTAAATGTGCATATTTTAATATTGTTCACGAAATTCCGATGCTCTAGGAGTATCCTCTGATGTCTTGTTTCTTTTATGACATAATGTATGATCTTTCAATGTTTTACACGTACGCACATACAGGGGCTTCCTACGGCGTGATAGCTACGAACCTATTTCTAACAGGTCGCGGGAAAATATTGCGAATGGTGGTTTGAAAAGCGTTACTTTCAAAGTAAATATCCTTTTACGTAAGTTGAGCTATGTGCAAGAATGTACCATGAATTTATTAAATCACGGAGCGTTTGACTCTCATTTAAAAATCAACTCTTTGATGACGAGCCAGTCAGAAGAATTTCGAACCCTGAAGATAAGACATTTATGTCATTAAAAATTTTACTGGCACATTTGTATGATATATCTTAAAGTGAAAGACGCGCAAAAAGATCAACAATATATGTGAAAGCTTAGCTTTTCTTGTAGCAACACTATCTATAGTAATTTAAACTGTTAGCTTTGCCTGTCTGTGGGTTCGTGCTACTTAAGTGATGTTGCTCTTGGTTGACTACATCACGTGTCCTATGGTCTGAATATCTGCTGTCATCGGCTGGCGAGATCACGTGACATGAGCTACGAACGACTTACAAAAGCGCATCGAAATCTCCATTTCAATGATTCGGAAAGTAACATGCGGCGTTTGGTGGAATTCCAATGTGTGCTGTCGTAATACGAAAATACGCAACGTACATGTTGCTGCACATCAAAGATACTTCCAAATAGTGTCGTTTCCCATGAGTTTCGTTTTCTAAAGTGCCTGGAAATTGTATGCCCATGTATAAAACTATTCAAACGATTGATAAGGGAAAATATACTGTCGCCCAGGAGAAAGTGTATTTTTAACCGGGAAATCCAGGAATTTTTTTCCTTGTCCATGTATACACACTGATTAAATTGGTTTAGAAGACAAAGTTTAGTGCGTAGCCTCGCCTTGAAATGAAACTTAATTTCTTTAAAAGGGATAAAAAGTAGCACGATGGTCGGGTTAGGAACTACAGAGCGGTCACACCCACACACCAGTGGGTGTTTAAAGGAAATAGGAAGCCCGGGATCACAGGTGGTGGACAAGCTTGTGATTGTTTCACAATTTTAATTTCACTCAAAACAGACTTTGTTATAAACTTCCGTTCGGACATTCGCCCTCTTACTGATGCAATATAAAAAATTTCACTTTAACTGAATTGCATAAACACGAAATAGAATCATATTTTGCATCCGCAACCAAAACATGGATAGCAGGCACGGTGAATAATCAATCATAAACAATCGTTCTTGTTTAACCGCATCTCAAAAGGCTAGTAACGCTATACACTTCCAACACAAAGTTACACAGCCACATAATACCACAAGTTCATCAAAAAAAAGAAAGATCTTAAAGATTAGTAAAACTGAACTTCCCACATAAAGGTCCACAGTGAACATGCTTATACTAAACATGCAAAGTAGGAGTAGGCAAAATGCAACAGGGAATAACAATATTAATGTGCTAATAGTAAACTGCAGGAGCGTCTACAGAAAGGTCCCAGAACTGCTGTCATTGAACGTTCACAACGCTCATGTAGTACTAGGAACAGAAAGTTGGCTGAAACAAGACGTAAGACTAAACGCACATTGGAATGTATACCGCAGAGACAGGCTGGACAGTGAAGGGGGAGGCGTGTTTATAGCGATAAGATGTGCAATTGTATCGAAGGAAATTGACGGAGATCCGAAATGTGAAATGATTTGGGTGAAGGTCACGGTTAGAGCAGGCTCAGACATGGTAATTGGATGTCTCTATAGGCCCCCTGGCTCAGCAGCTGTTGTGGCTGAGCACCTGAAGGATAATTTGGAAAATATTTCGAGTAGATTTCCCCACCATGTTATAGTTCTGGGTGGAGATTTTAATTTGCCGGATATAGACCGGGAGACTCAGACGTTCATAACGGGTGGCAGGGACAAAGAATCCAGTGAAATTTTTTCAAGTGCTTTATCTGAAAACTACCTTGAGCAGTTAAACAGCGAACAGACTCGTGGCGATAACATATTAGACCTTCTGGTGACAAACAGACCCGAACTATTTGAAAATGTTAACGCAGAACAGGGAATCAGCGCTCATAAAGCGGTTACGGCATCGATGATTTCAGCCGTAAATAGGAATATTAAAAAGGGTAGGAAGATTTTTCTGTTTAGAAAAAGTGACAAAAAGCAGATTTCAGAGTACCTGTTGGCTCAACACAAAAGTTTTGTCTCAAGTGCAGATAGTGTTGAGGATCAGTGGACAAAGTTCAAAACCATTGTACATAATGCGTTAGATGAGTATTTGCCAAGCAAGATTGTAAGAGATGGAAAAGAGGCACCGTGGTACAACAACCGAGTTAGAAAACTGCTGCGGAAGCAAAGGGAACTTCACAGCAAACATAAACATAGCCAAAGCCTTGCAGACAAACAAAAATTACGCGAAGCGAAATGTAGTGTGAGGAGGGCTATGCGAGAGGCGTTCAATGAATTCGAAAGTAAAGTTCTATGTACTGACTTGGCAGAAAATCGTAAGAAATTTTGGTCTTATGTCAAAGCGGTAGGTGGATCAAAACAAAATGTCCAGACACTCTGTGACCAAAATAGTACTGAAACAGAGGATGACAGACTAAAGGCCGAAATAGTAGATGTCTTTTTCCAAAGCTGTTTCACAGAGGAAGACTGCACTGTAGTTCCTTCTCTAGATTGTCACACAGATGACAAATTGGTAGATATGGAAATAGACGACAGAGCGATAGAGAAACAATTAAAATCGCTCAAAAGAGGAAAGGCCGCTGGACCTGATGGGATACCAGTTCGATTTCACACAGAGTACGCGAAGGAACTTGCCCCCCTTCTTGCAGCGGTGTACCGTAGGTCTCTAGAAGAGCGTAGCGTTCCAAAGGATTGGAAAAGGGCACAGGTCATCCCTGTTTTCAAGAAGGGACGTCGAACAGATGTGCAGAACTATAGACCTATATCTCTAACGTCGATCAGTTGCAGAATTTTGGAACATGTATTGTGTTCGAGTATAATGACTTTTCTGGAGACTAGAAATCTACTCTGTAGGAATCAGCATGGGTTTCGAAAAAGACGGTCATGTGAAACCCAGCTCGCGCTGAGTCCACGAGACTCAGAGGGCCATAGACACGGGTTCACAGGTAGATGTCGTGTTTCTTGACTTCCGCAAGGCGTTCGATACAGTTCCCCACAGTCGTTTAATGAACAAAGTAAGAGCATATGGACTATCAGACCAATTGTGTGATTGGATTGAGGAGTTCCTAGATAACAGAACGCAGCATGTCGTTCTCAATGGAGAGAAGTCTTCCGAAGTAAGAGTGATTTCAGGTGTGCCGCAGGGGAGTGTCATAAGACCGTTGCTATTCACAATATACATAAATGACCTTGTGGATGACATCGGAAGTTCACTGAGGCTTTTTGCAGATGATGCTGTGGTGTATCGAGAGGTTGTAACAATGGAAAATTGTACTGAAATGCAGGAGGATCTGCAGCGAATTGACGCATGGTGCAGGGAATGGCAATTCAGTCTCAATGTAGACAAGTGTAATGTGCTGCGAATACGTAAAAAGAAAGATTCCTTATCATTTAGCTACAAAACAGCAGGTCAGCAACTGGAAGCAGTTAATACCATAAATTATCTGGGAGTACGCATTAGGAGTGATTTAAAATGGAATGATCATATAATGTTGATCGTCGGTAAAGCAGATGCCAGGCTGAGATTCATTGGAAGAATCCTAAGGAAATGCAATCCGAAAACAAAGGAAGTAGGTTACAGTACGCTTGTTCGCCCACTGCTTGAATACTGCTCAGCAGTGTGGGATCCGTACCAGATAGGTTTGATAGAAGAGATAGAGAAGATCCAACGGAGAGCAGCGCGCTTCGTTACAGGATCATTTAGTAATCGCGAAAGCGTTACGGAGATGACAGATAAATTCCAGTGGAAGACTCTGCGGGAGAGACGCTCAGTAGCTCGGTACGGGCTTTTGTTAAAGTTTCGAGAACATACCTTCACCGAAGAGTCGAGTAGTATATTGCTACCTCCTACGTATATCTCGCGAAGAGACCATGAGGATAAAATCAGAGAGATTAGAGCCCACACAGAAGCATACCGACAATCCTCCTTTCCACGAACGATACGAGACTGGAATAGAAGGGAGAGCCGATAGAGGTACTCAAGGTACCCTCCGCCGCACACCGTCAGGTGGCTTGCGGAGTATGGATGTAGATGTAGATGAAAGTGGGCCAACCAAGGTCGCAAAACTGGAACACAGGAACAATGAGTTGCACATACACAAATGATTAACACAAGTGCTGAATGAGAATGGCAAGTAACAACTTGTAAAATGACTTACAGAAACGCTAATATTGACAAAGTGGCCTCACCTAACTTTAGAGAACATCGTTAAAGCCCACAGCAGTATTCGGAAGCAATACCGCTGCGGCAGGCAGGCAGTCCGAGCCTTCACTCCCCACGGCTTCTGCAAGGGCTCACTGGCAGGCGGTGTATGTCTATATATATATAGCCCGACCAGCCTCACAGTGAGCTGTCCTGACGAGAATCCAAAACCCCACCGACGCCACGAAACGAGCAGACTCAACAAATGGCCTGCAGCACAAATAGACTGCAACGAAAACAAGGTCAAATCACAGCCACACTCGAATATATAGTAAGCGTGCCCCCAAGTTCTTGTGGAGCAATACTCTAAAGGACCCGTCTCCGACTAAATTAGCTGGAAACTTAAGAGATCACTTCCAGTTGCCTTGAGGCACTTTCAGCATCAAATACACACACCAAATCCTGCCGTGACAAATAATTAAACCATTAACTGTACGGCTGTCGGGCGCCTACACAACGGCAACCAGTCCCCAAGCGGCCACTATGGCCTAAAACAATACTTGCATGAAAACCACTTAAAACACTCACTCCACAGACGATGAGAAGCGAAATGAGGAACATCAGCCTCCTTAAAACAGCCACTGTGGAACCAAGTTGAGAACCATCTCCGGCAGCTACCCATGCCACAATAAGTTTCAACAACCGTCATAGTTAAAGACAGAATAAGTTGGAGCTTGCAAGTTACGAGCTGGGAAGCTGTTCAGCGTGAGACGACGAATCCACAAAAAACTCGCACGTCGAGGCGCCCAGTGATCGCCACCGTACATCCGGCGCGACAAAAGACGAGCGCGGCGAGGCCCGTGCACCACGGTTAAGCCGTCGCCACACGGACTGTGCTGTCGAACGTGAACGTTGAGCGTGCCGAGTTCAACGCGCTGCTGAACGCTCAGGAACGATGCGACTTGTGCACACGGTACGTGGGCCCCAACGTGGTACATGCGATCGCAACGCACTCCAGCGGCAGTCGATGGATGTTTCTAGTTCGTAAATCACACTGTTTACTCAGCGGGCGCGCGTAAAATTCCCACGTTAGCTCTATTAAAACGCACGTTTCCTCCATCGTCCACGAAAAGGGAAGTACCATGTCCAATCAATAAGGACACAGGCTTAGGAAAGTTGCATTACAAACAGTGCGGTACAAATTTGGGATCCTTCTCCGCATAAGATAAACATTCCCACATTTTAGTACAACCCCAAGGTCAGTCTTACTTAATCACGGTTCCTACCCAGTAGCAAAAGCTTTGCAACATGTGAATTACGAAGTGGAAAAGAAAAAGGTGCAAAATATCTTTATACAAGTAGCGCAAGCTGTCTTGTAGATTAAGCCAATCGAACAGTCACCCCCTCAGAAAAAGGTGAACTTGTATTTACATAACATCAAATATTATAGTATATACTTAAATGAAACTAATTATAAAGTATCAGAACCTAATAAAAACGCGAATGTTAGGAAATAAAATTTAGAAATGTCAATACGCGGCCCAACCAACAAACAATACTAGACAATGACGCTGCTCTTTGCGCTAGACCCACAACAGATCCATAGTAGGCAATGATAGTATGTTACCCCTTGCAGAAAACCTTATCGTAGATATGTTACTAATTAAAATTTAATTATAACAAATTTAACCAAGAATAATGCGTTCTGGGTGGATCTTGAGTGTGTCGCTGCCTTCAAATAGCCTACTCTCATAAGACGCAAGTTACAACAATTCTTTTGCCACGAATATATTTCTCATTATTTTATTGCAACGAACCACACAGTCAACAACGGGTTTTCCAGTGATTCTCGATTTGCTGGTGCTCACAAACGGCATACATACATGTAAGCTTGAAATGAATGCCAATATGGCGCCTCACAACTCTGTAATGAATGGACACGGCGTGCGTGTGACGTAGGTGGCGTTGTGACATCTCATTGGTCAACGCTCAGAATATCTGACATGCCAGATACTGCTCTGCACGCTCGGAAAGACTCCAGAACGTGCTATTCCACGCTATGACGTCAGAAACTCGGCACGCCCAACGTTGGGATCCACGGTCCGTGTGCCGACGGCTTTAGGGACGCCGGCTGGCTTCCAACGCGAGCTGGCTCGACCAGCGCCGACCGGAGACTCTTCCGTCACACGGGATATCGACATCGGCGATGGAAGGACGCCACGGCCCACAAACAGTAGACGGGTAGGATTGACAGCAGCGAGAGGAGGCGTGAAGTGCGGCAGTCTCTGGGAAACGTACTGCAGACGGCCTCAGACTGCAACGGACTCACCGTGTGTCGCCGTCGTTTCTGTTCCCCTCGCGCTGTAGTGTGATCGGGATCGCCACAAAATCGTCGTCCTTTGTCGCCCGGTTCATTTCTCATTTTTCTTGTCGATTGTGATTACGTGAATTGAATCGTGATTACGATGATGCTTCCCAAAGAATTGAAAAATACTGTATAGAAAACGTGCAATATTTTTTTATGAAATATACCAAACACCTTTGCAATTAATAAAAAATGATTTCGTCTTTCGAAAGGAAATGAAAGAACCAGCCGACTCCCTGCGTGAATACTATGGGTCCCATAATACGAAAACATAGGGCTAATAAATGTTAAATTTATTTTTTATGAAAAATTACGTAATTTCTTGTTTAACATAAATTCTGGATTGATTGTTTTATCACAAATACTCGGTGTTAACGATGAATAAAAACAAAATCTGTAAACTGTTTTCAGGGATCCGTTGGATAACGAAGTGAACAAAATCGTGTGAGAAACTCGGATGAATTCGACGAAATACCTACTTATTTACAAACTGACGATAAAGTGTCACCTCGGTAAAGCTAACAAAATTCACTTTTGAGTCTCGCGTGCAGTAAATTACGCGAAGCATGTTTTGCTGTAGGAATACACCTATAAATAGGATAATTCGCTTCATTCCGTAGAAAATACTAAATTTATTAAATAGTAATGTAAAGTATAGCAGCGTACATCCTTTTTCACAAGAAAGGTGTTTGTTCTTCCCTACTTTCAAACATGAGTCTGAACACTGAAGACGGCTAATTGACCGGAACTGCTATGTGCAGATTCGTCGAATTCGTGTCGGTTAATGACGACAAACCTATAATGAAATTCATAAATTGCGACCTAAAGGCGCGAATCACCAGCAGTGATTGTGCGTCGTGAGGAGAGTCGGCGACGCCCTGGAGGCCAGCGGTGTCCAGCCTGGAGTCCAGCAGGAGGAGGGAGGGAGGGACTCGTCCTGCGGGCCACCCTCTGTGTACGGGGGCGTCTCACGAGTCTGCTAAACTCCGACGAAAGAGCGCAACATTTTTTGTTGCGCTTTCGTAAGTGTGATTATTCCAAAGGTGGCGTGAAGAATTTCAACGGTGCACATCTTACAGTTCACAGAATTGGTTAGTGTACCGAATGCGACTGAAAATGGAGAGAAGGTTTCGTGCTGTTGTTAAACTTTTTCTTTCATTAGGAGGGTTGGGCTGCCGCACAAATCAAAACAGAATTGGATCGAGTTCCCGCGGAGTGTGCATCACTGAACACACGGTAATGCAGGGGCGCCGAATAAAAGTTGGACTGCCGAGACGGTATGCATTTCAAGAGTGTGTGTGTGTGTGTGTGTGTGTGTGTGTGTGTGTGTGTGTAATGTCCTACACGGGTAATGGGGTATTTGAGCGTTTTCGGGAATTTGTATTGAATGATGGTCATTTTACGCGCTTAACATGCTTCCTTTCCTCTTTAGTATCAGTATTGTTCTATAGAAATTGTATTAATTATAAACGATTACGTGCGCAGTGTCGTGTTATTAAAGAAAGCAAGAAAGCCAGCTGGGTTGCTTTCACAAGCTCGTTCAACAATTTTACTCCTTCTGTTGTCTGGGGTAGCCTGCGCCGGCTATCTGGCACTAAGGTCCACCCACCAGTTTCTGGCTTGACGGTCGCGAATGACGTCCTTGTGGCCCCTGAGGATGTCTCCGATGCCTTCGGCCGCTTTTTCGCAGAGGTTTCGAGCTCCGCTCTTCACCACCCTGCCTTCCTCTCCCGAAAACAGGCAGAGGAGGCTAGGCCACCTAACTTCC
Organism: Schistocerca piceifrons; assembly: GCF_021461385.2. Lineage (NCBI taxonomy): Eukaryota > Metazoa > Arthropoda > Insecta > Orthoptera > Acrididae > Schistocerca > Schistocerca piceifrons. The sequence continues at coordinate 167,662,428 of NC_060148.1, read as the reverse complement.
GCTCCTCGAATCGTGAAAGTTATAATGCCCCATTCACCATGCGGGAACTCGACAATGCACTTGCCTGGTCACGGTCCTCCGCTCCAGGGCCTGATTCTATTCAGATGCTGAAGAACCTTTCTCCTGCAGGTTTTCTTCTTCGTACTTACAATCGCATCTGGATTGAGGGTCATGTTCCCCTGGTGCGAGTCTATTGTTGTCCCGATTCCTAAGCCGGGTAAGGACAAGCACTTGCCTTCCAGTTATCGACCCATAACACTTACCAGCTGTGTCTGTAAGGTGATGGAGCGAATGGTTAACTCTCGTTTGGTTTGGCTGCTCGAATCTCGACGCCTACTTACCAATGTACAATGTGGATTTCGTAGGCGCCGCTCTGCTGTTGACCATCTGGTTACCTTGTCGACCTTCATTATGAATAACTTCTTGCGGAAGCGCCCGCGGCTGTGTTCTTTGATTTGGAGAAGGCTTACGACACCTGTTGGAGGGCGGGCATTCTCCGCACCATGCATACATGGGGCCTTCGCGGTCGCCTCCCTCTTTTTATTCGTTCCTTTTTAATGGATCGACAGTTCTGGGTACGTGTGGGTTCTGTCGTGTCCGACGCCTTTCGCCAGGAGAATTGGGTGCCACAGGGCTCAGTTTTGAGCGTCGCTCTCTTCGCCATAGCAATCAATCCAATAGTGGATTACCTCCCACCTGATATCAGGCTCCCTTTTCGTGGACGATTTTACCATCTATTGCAGCGCACAGCGGAGATGTTTCCTGGAGCGCTGTCTTGACCGTCTTTACTCCTGGAGTGTCGCCAATGGCTTCCGTTTTTCTGCCGAGAAGACGGTCTGTATTAACTTCCGCCGCTACAAAGCGTTTCTCCTACCGTCCTTACGACTTGGTAAGGACTTAGCTGGTCGCCACATGTTTCATATTTGGCTGCCCGTTGTATCCGTTCTCTAAATGTCATCCGTGTTCTCAGTAGAATGTCGTGGGGAGCGGATCGAACCGTCCTGCTTCGTCTATATCGGTCGAAGGTCCGCTCAAAGCTGGATTATGGGAGCTTCGTGTACTCCTCTGCACGGCCATCCATCTTACGCCGCCTCAACTCTATACAACACCGGTCCCCCAGGGGCTCAGCATTCATTTGCTGAGTACGGACTTGGCGACCCCGGGGTCCTGAGCTGGGGACTGGTCAGTGCCGCCAGTCTCCTGTCACCGTAACCCCCGGACATGCTTCAGCGACCACCGCATGGCGCGGCGGTGGAATGTTGTGTGCTGCGGGGAATGGTAATCTTGGCTTGACCGCCTGGATTGCGAGGAAGGTAAACCTCTATAAAAACCCCTCAATCTTATGGTGTGCTGCGCGCCTATAAGATGCATGGCTGTTGGGGTGGAACAGTCGCAAGCGGGCAACCTCTGGGGCACCTGCCGCGCCCCAGTTGTATAAGGCTTACCTAGGCACGCGGGGCTCTGTCTAGGTGGACTTCTAGTTCCCTAGCTGCTCGTGGGACCGAGATGGAACCCTCGAACTTTTATTCTTCTCCGGCCAGTGGAAAGGGTGGACCGCTGGTGGGTTCTAACACCCAATCCAACAAGAGGGCTCGTGTAGCCAGTCCTCCTGATTCAGGTAGTAGTAACAGAACGCATGCTGCTTCGCAGAATGTGTTTTTCATAATTAAAAGATGGGAGTTTTGAAAAAGTTTCTCCATTTTATATACAGAAGGGCTTAGAAGGTATTGCTGGCACATTAAAATCTGTAAAGCGCTTGCGAAATGGCACCTTGTTGGTTGAAACATCTAGCTTCCAGCAAGTCCACAACCTTCAGAAGGCACAATTTCTTGGGGAGTTTGCGATAGAGACTGAATTTCACACCACCTTGAACTACAGCAAGGGTGTTGTGACTTGCAGAGATCTCGTTGACATTCCCCAAGACGAACTGAAGGCTGAATGGTCCCGGGAAGGAATTGTCGACGTGCAACACATTATGAAACGGGTGGATGGTGCTCTCATAAAGACTGACTCATTTATCCTTACATTTAACACCACCAAATTACCAGAGCATGTGAAGGCAGGTTTCCTACGTCTCAGTGTACGGCCTTATTACCCCAACCCCATGCGGTGTTTTAAATGCCAACACTTTGGACACACTACTCTCGGCTGTAGAGGGGAAGCCACTTGCGGGAATTGTGGTAAAGCCGCCCATGAGGGAGTTGGTTGCTCCTCTCCTCCCAAGTGTGTCAACTGCTCTGGGGATCACCCTGTGTGGAGTAGGGTATGCAGAGTTTTCCTTGAGGAACGGAAGATCCAGGAACTAAAAACTACAAAACGCATCCCGTATGGTGAGGCGAAGAAAATCTAAAAGTCCATGCAGCCGCCCACGTTCGCTGCTTCCTTTTCTTCCGTTCTCAAACAACCAGTCTTGAAAACTGATGCTGCTACACAAACGGAGGTTGCTACTGTCAGCACTAGCACCTGCGCTCGTCAATGTACGTTTGCTGTTGCCGTTCCTGTGAAGCCTGCTGCTCCCCCCCGGCCTTCTGACCAGGCCGTGGTAGCCGACATCATGGAACTTCCTGCCCCTTCCCGGGGCCAGTCTTGTGCACTGCCCAGCGCTGCTACACCCCCTACTGATTCTGAGGTTTTGGCTCCAATGCCACCTCAGTCCAGAACATCGAAGCCAAAGACAAAGGTGAAGACTCGCCCACTAAAGGAGACTGCAGTTATACAGTCTCCTGATGTGGATGTCATTCTCTCTGACATCTCTATCGACTCCTCTTCTGAGGCGATGTAGGTTGATGTCAGAGTGGGGCAATCATCTCGCCCCAAAACTGAGCCTCCACCTGTTGCGGGCTCTGCTCCCCAACAGAAAGTGAGAATGAAGGTACTCCCACCCTTATAGATGGCTCCCATTATACAGTGGAACATGAATGGATTCCGGGCACATGTGGAGGAACTGAACCTCCTAGCACGGCAACGCCTCCTGTGCTTGTGTTTACAGGAAACGCATTTAAAACCATCTGATGCTCCTGTACTAAGGGGCTATACGTCATATCGCAAAGATGACCTGACTGGAGAAAGGGCCAAAGGCGGAGTCGCTGTGTTTGTCAATAATGACCACCACTCCTCTGCTCTCCCCCTGGATACTGACCTGCAAGCAGTTGCAGTTGAAATTCATTCACCTCGGAGGCTTACCGTTTGCTCCCTTTATTTACCCGCTCCAGATGCAATGACCTTAGACGCTCTCACAGATCTTATCGACCAACTCCCCCGCCCATTTCTCCTCCTGGGAGACTTCAATGCCCATCATGTCCTGTGGGGCTCCACTTCTCTTTGCGCTCGAGGTCGAATTTTGGAGAGCCTCCTAACATCTCAAGTGTTGTGCATCCTCGACACAGGTACTCCGACTCATTTCTCTAATGCTACTGGGTCATTCTCAGCCATTGACCTACCTTTCTGCTCTCCAACCCTCACCGACTCTGTTCACTGGGAGGTCATTGACGACCTTCATTCCAGCGATCACTTCCCTATCCGCATTAATTTCCTGGATGGTGTATCACTGGAGCAGCGGCCACCATTGTGGATGATTGGCAGAGCTAACTGGCCACTGTTCACTCGGTTGGCTGTCTGACCGCCACAATAACGTACAGGAATGGGTGGATCACATCACGCTTGTGGTCCATCATGCTGCTGACCTGTCCATACCACAGTCTTCTGGCACTCTTAAGCGGCGCATTGTGCCTTGGTGGACAGAAGAGTGCCGTTCAGCCATCCGGGTCAGGCGTGCGGCTCTTCACCGATTTAAATGCCGCCCAACAGCGGTCAATCTTACCGCCTTTCGAATCACGAGAGCCAGGGCACGCCGTGTCATTACAGAGAGCAAGAAAAGGTCATGGCAGGAGTTCCTGGACTCATCAACCGTTCCACTTGTTCCACAAGAGTATGGGAAGCCAACCGGAGGATTTCCGGTAAACATAGCCGTTTACCAATAGCTGCTGTCCTGAACCAGGGATGCCTCCAAACGACACCCAAAGCCATTGCTCAGACGCTGGCAGAGCATTTTGCACAAAGTACTGCCACTGCAAATCAGGATCCAGCGTTTCGTCGCTACCGTGCGACTGTCGAAACAGCGATCTTCGACTTTCAGTCGAACAGTTCTGAGGCCTAAAATTGCCCTTTCTCCATGTGGGAACTTGAATCGGCACTTACTGAGACTTCTGACACTGCACCAGGTTACGACCGCATCCGGTACTCCATGCTTCGACATCTGCCAGCGGCGTCAAAGGAAATCCTCCTCGAATGTTTTAATCTCAAATGGCAGACTGGTGTTCCCCACCTCGTGGAGGGAGGCAATTCTCATCCCTCTCCTCAAACCAGGAAAGGACCGCACATGTCCCGGTAGTTATCGTAGTATCACCTTGACAAGCTGTGTCGGAAAGACCCTGGAACGGATGGTTAACCGTCGTCTGGTCTGGCTGCTAGAGACCTGACAGCTCCTTAGCCGCTTTCAGTGTGGATTCCGAAAATTTCGGTCCACGGTCGACAACCTGACCCTCCTAGAGGCGGCTATTCAGCAGGCTTTTGTCTGTCAGCATCACTGTATCGGTATCTTCTTTGATATCAGTAAGGCATATGATACTACTTGGAGACACTGTATTCTTGCACAAATGCATCAATGGGGCTTTCGTGGCCGCCTCCCGATTTTCATCCGGTCTTTCCTGTCTCAGCAGTTTTTTCGGACCCGCGTTGGTAACACACTGTCTGATCGCTTTCAGCAAGAGAACGGTGCCCCCAGGGCAGTGTTTTAAGCGTTACCCTCTTTGCCATAGCCATCAACAGTATAACGTCTACAGTGAGGAGTTCAGTACAGTGCTCCTTATTTGTGGACGACTTTGCTGTTTTCTGTTCCTCCTCCAGTGTTGCAACCGTGAGCCGTCAGTTGCAGCTAACAGTGCGGCGGTTAGAGGAGTGGGCTGCAAAGACGGGTTTTCGGTTTTCTGCCGAAAAGTGTGTTTGTGTTCATTTTAATCGTTCTCGTCATCTTTTTACTTTGCCTGCCTTGCATATGGGGGATACTGTCCTACATTTTAGAGACACAGTGCGTTTTCTGGGCCTAATTTTTGACTCCAGGTTGTCATGGCTGCCACACCTACGTGACTTGAAAGCCAGAACGCTGAAGGCACTGAACATCCTCAAGTGCCTCAGCCACAGGCCTTGGGGCGCGGACAGGGCGCGTCTCCTACAGTTTTATGGAGCTTTCGTGCGTTCACGGCTGGACTATGGGTGCACAGTATATGGGTCAGCGAGGCCATCTTATTTGCGGAGCCTTGACGCTGTTCACCATGCTGGGATCCGACTGGCCACGGGTGCTTATCGGACCAGTCCCGTACCCAGCCTCTGTGCTGAGTCTGGCGAACCGCCACTTACCATCCGGTGGCAGCTCCTGCTGGTGCGCCAGGCTTGTAAGTTTCTTGCAGCTCCCAGATCGCCTGCTCACCATCTTGTTGCCCATGCACCTCTGGACCGCCTTTTTTCCCTCCGTCCCCGGGCTACGTTGCCGTTTGGGATCCGTGTGCAACGTGTACTAGAGTCCTTCGGTGTGGAGTCTGTACAACCCCAAATCCAAGGTTTTAACCGCCTGCCACCCTGGTTACTGAAGAGGCCCGGAGTGGTTTTAGATTTATTGCAGTACAAGAGAGATTGCACTCCTGCCACCGTTTTTAATGCAGCATTTTCTGCCATTTTATCTGAGCACCACGACTATGTAGCTGTTTTTACGGATGGGGCGAAACAAGGGGATTCTGTTGGTTGCTCAGTTGTTTTTCCATATCGTGTCCTCAAGGTCCGACTTCCTCAGACTTTTACTGTCTTTGATGCAGAATTGTTTGCGATCTTGCGGGCACTGGAGCACATGAGACATTCTTCCTCTCCAAAATTTCTTGTCCGTTCCGATTCACTCAGTGCCCTTCACTCATTGCAACGTTTGTATCTGGCAGACAAAATTGTCCAGACCATCCAGGATGCCCTCTTCCAACTACAGCGACTGGGGAAGGTTGTAGCTTTCTGCTGGGTTCCGGGGCATGTTGGCATTGCTGGGAATGAAAGGGCAGATCTAGTTGGCATTGCTGGGAATGAAAGGGCAGATCTAGCAGCCCAGGAGGCGTGTCTCGCCCCATAAGTATCTCAGTGTGCTATCCCCTTGCACGCACTCACCTCGCTGTTGAGCTCACGGGTCATGCGTCGGTGGGAGGATGAGTGGCTGGAAGTGACTGACAATAAGCTCCGTATAGTCAAGCCCACAACGCGTGTGTGGTGTACTTCCTTTCAGCCCCATCGACGGGACGAGGTTCTTCTCACTCAGCTTCGAATAGGCCACAGCCCTATGACGCACGGCTTCCTGCTCCGGTGAGAGGACCCTCCAATTTGTGGTACTTGCGGCGTCCAGGTCACTGTGCGCCACGTTTTATTGGATTGCGTTTTATTTTCTGACCAGCGGGTCGCGGCTGACTTGCCAGCGGACCTGCCATCTCTTTTAGGCAACACTCGGACGAATGTGGTTAAAGTTTTAAAGTTCTGTGCCCTGTCAAATGTTTTTACAAAGATTTTAGGGAGAGGATTTTAATTTGCTCACTGTGTGACAAGCTCGACCATATTTTATGTAAGTGGCCAGCCAATAACAATTTCCTGTGACATTCTTGTTGCCATGTTTCCCCTTTCCGTAGGTTTTACTTTCTTAGGTAGCATTTTCCTTCATTTCCTGCTTTGTTTGAGTGTGTGCTTTAGTTTTCTTAGGTCTGTCCACATTCGTTCCTTTTAATGTGTCAGGGCGCTGATGACCTCGATGTTGAGCGCCCATAAGTCCCAACACACCACCACCACCACCACCACCACCACCACCATATACAACACCAGGGTTTACGTCTTGCGATGGGAGCGTTCTATACTAGTCCCGTCGAGAGTCTTCATACTGAAGCCGGTAAATTGAATTGCCACTAACCTACCAGTGCGATATACTGCTTTATCGGTATGCCTGTCGGCTATTGTCAATGCCCGACCACCGGTCTTATCGTTCCTTTTGACGACTCTCTCGATCGTCAATACAGGTTGTATGTCTCTGCCCTGCTACCCCCTGGAGTTCGCTTTCGTCGCCTCCTTCAGCACCTTGATTTTTCACTCCCTGCAACCTTTAGAGTGGGCGAGAGCCAAACGCCACCTTGGCTCCAGGCTCAGGTTCGCGTTCACCTTGACCTCAGTTCGCTCCCAAAGGAGGTTACCCCCGCTTTGGTATACTGCTCCCGTTTTATCGAACTTCGTTCAAAGTTAATTAATATGATCTTCATTTATGCAGATAGCTCTAAGACCGATGACGGTGTCGGGTGTTCTTTTATTGTCGGGGCACGCAGTGTCAAATACCGGCTCCGTGGCCATTGTTCGGTCTTCACAGCTGAGCTATTTGCTCTCTACCTGGCTGTTCTTTACATCTGCCGCCACTGACATTCTGCTGATGTCATCTGCTCCGATTCCCTGAGCGCCATCCAGAGCCTCAGTGATCCGTATCCGGTTCACCCTTTTGTGCACCGGATCCAACGCTCTCTTCAGCAGCTGTTGGACGACGGTTCTCTTGTTACATTTATGTGGGTTCCTAGCAGTGTCGGTAACCCTGGGAACGAAGCTGCAGATGCCGTGGCCAAGGCTGCGGTCCTCCAGCCTCGAACAGCTTCTTGTTGTGTCCCTTCATGGGATTGTAGCAGGGTCATTTGTCAGCGCATTTTATCGCTGTGGCATGCCGATTGGGCTGCACTTACGCCCTTCTCGGCGGCAGGAGGTCGTTTTGGCCCGGTTACGAATTGGACACTGCCGGTTCAGCCATCGCCATCTGCTGATGGCTGTGCCGGCGGCGTTCTGCCCATGTGGGGAATTGCTGACGGTATGCCACATTTTAACGTCCTGTCCGAATTTTAATACACTGCCCGTTGATCTTGGCCTGCCGTGTACTCTGGATGCCATTTTAGCGGATGACCCAGGAGCAGCGCTCGCGTTCTTCGTTTTATCCACTTGACAAACCTGTCTAAGGAGATGTGATTCTGCTGTTTTTTTAATCGTATGCCTGTCAATCTGTCTTTTATCGTGTTTTCCATTTTAGTTGCTGTTTTAACCTAGTGCCTCGCTGTGCATTCCTAATGTAGTCTGGGTGCTGATGACCATTGTAGTTGTGCGCCCTAAAACCACCAAAAAAAAAATTAAAAAAATTAGCAGCTGCTGTACTGGTCTGCACGTGCGCCGTACGAGTGTGGAGGGTGCTGTGTAAGGCCGGCTCGGTGGCGCCGTGTTTCAGGACCTTCCGCCATGTCGGCAGCTGCTGAGGTTCAGAGGACGGCGGCCGTGGACCTGGGCGCCCTGCTGGACGCGGGCGACGGCGCGGTCGTCACGCTGGTGGCGGGAGAGACGCGGCTGGCGGCGCACCGCGCGGTCCTGGCCGCCAGGAGCCCCGTGTTCCGAGCCATGTTCCAGCACGACACGCTGGAGGCCAGCTGCGGCGAGGTCAGAATCGCGGACGTGGGGGGCCCTGTGCTGAGGCAGCTATTGTCTTACATGTACACCCTGCAGGCACCCCAGCTGACCGACACGGCTCGGGAGCTGTTGATGGCAGCCGACAAATACGGCCTGTCCGCCCTGAAGGCCGCCTGCGAACAGCAGTTGGCGGCGCAGCTGGAGGTGGAGACGGCGGCGGCTGCAGCTGTGCTGGCGGTGAGGCACTCGTGCCCCAGCCTAACTGCGGCCACCGTCCAGTTCATAAGGGCCCACGACTACAAAGCAATGGCGACGCAGGGCTGGGCAGACGCCGTTTTCGAGTACCCAAAAGACATCGTCGAAGTCAGTCGGCTGCTTGGTGAGCCACCAGCAGAAACCAGGTGAGCCCGGGGCAAGACGTTATTCTGTCTTTAACAATAATGTGTGTGTGTGTGTGTGTGTGTGTGTGTGTGTGTCTGTGTGTGTGTGTGTGTGTGTGTCTCCTTACAGCTCACAATGCTGTCATTGGTCTGTCATGACTGGTTTATCAAAGCTCCATATTCAGCTCTTTTTGTTAGCAGTTATGTTAAGTAAACAAATCATTGAGGGGATAATTTCAATGGTTAAGGAATCTGTCTACATTTGATTAGTTCTCTTATAAAGCATGTGTAGAGCCCACTAATGTAGATTTTAGCATAAAGTCATTGAACAAAACTACTAAATTGTGATCTGCATCCGTATCTGCTTCTGTGTACACCTTACAGTCCAGTATCTGATTTCTGAATCTCTGCCTGAAGATGATGGTATGTAACTGAAATCTTCACATATCTCGCATCGTTTCCCAAGTGTACCACCACCTCTTGTGAGTCTCAAAGAGAGTATTTGCTATTGCTAGCTGAGGTTTATTGTACATCTCAACTAGTCTTTCTTCTCTCTCATTCCTAGTACCAGGTCTGTCTTCTCCTGTAACCCTTTCTTTTACTCTTTCCCCTACAACTGCTTTTTTGTCCCCCCCGACTATTAGATATTTATCTCCCTTTACGTACTGGATTAAGTGTTGAGTATCATCATATAGTTTTTCTACATCTTCATTGTCAACTTGTGATGTCGGCATGTATACCTGAATTCTCGTTGCTTGTGCTGGTGTTGGTTTCCTGTCGATTCTGTTGAGAAGAACCCTGTCACCGACTTGTTCACAGTAGCTCGCTGTCTGCCCTAGCTTCCTACTCATAATGAATCCTACTCCTGTTCCGCCATTTTCTGCTGCTGTTGATATTACCCCATTCTCTTCTGGCCAGAAGTCCTTGCCTTCTTTCCATTTCACTTCAGTGACCACCACCGCATCCAGATCGAGCTTTAGCATTTCCCTTTTGTTATTGTCTGCCTTTCCTATTGCATTCAAACTCCTTAGCTTCCACGTCTTGACTCGTATAATGTCATCCTTTTTTTGGTCATTCAATCTTTTTCTCGTGGTCACGGCAGTCTCCCCAGGTATCCAAATAGGCACTAGTCAGGAATCTCTTGCCAAGATCATCATGATACTTTTGTCAGTTACCGGCCACATCCCCTGTTGATGCACTTCATGTGTCTAATGCAGTGGTTTCCATTGTCTTCTGCATCCTCATGCCTTTTATCATTGCTGATTCATCTGCGTTAAGTGGAAGCTTCCAAACCCAATGGCAAGAGTGTCCTGAACCTGTCTGCTGCTCCACCCACTTTTGACAAAGCTGTTGACTGGGGGTCTCAAGATTCTTTCATGAGTACTTGCATGGTGAGCACGGGGTGCCAAGCTAGTGCAGTCTTTCTTCTTTCCAGGGCTGCATTTCCTTGCCCTTCCCCTCCTTTCCTCTCCTTGCTCCTTTGCCCCCTCCTCTCCCTCTCTTGGTGTCCTTGCTTATGTTGGCCGCGCTATCCTCCTGGTTATGTTGGTTTTGTAATTTGGCTTTGCTGCGTAATCACCTCATCCTTTTGGCATTCCCTGGTCCCCCTCCGGGGATTGGCCTCCATTACTAAATTTCTATTGCATCATGTGAGCCATTTGGGTAAGAGCACCTTACCTAGTGTCCCCGACGTTTGCCCTCGTAGTTCATTCCACCTGTTCATTCACGTTGTTGTCTGATGATAGGGTGCATAGCCTGCTCGGTAGCCAGCCCGTGTGGTGGGGTCGCTAGTACCCTTTTGGTTGAGCCCCCTGAACACACAGGGATCACACTTCTGATATCTGTGCTGTGACCACCTCAGGTAAGGCTAGCAGTGGTAGCTTGTCGTCCTGGTGCATTCGATCTCCCAGCAATGGCTGCTGTGCCAGACGGCCCTTGCTGTGGCTGGGTGGCGCACGTGAGGAGAGCCCCTGATTGGAGTGGGTGATATCAGGGCGGACACTGCATACGGATCCAGAACTCAGGCCATTCTTTTGCAGCTGTCTCTCCCCGTGGAACTGATACTTTTAGTGCTGCTTCTCCTGCCCCTTCGGCCTTCCCTCCCGCGGCTACACCCTTGCAGGTGGGTCAGGCCCATCGGCTAGGGGTGAAACCTTTTCCCCGCTATCTGGTTTGCACCAGGACTGACGGGGATACTTTCAGCAATGCCAAACACTTTATTTTTGTGGAACACATTGAAGATAAGTTTGGGGAAGTGGACTCCCTGAGCAAGGTGCGGTCGGGTTTGTTGCTGATCAAAACCGCTTCAGCTGCCCAGTCTGCAGCCCTTCGTGCCTGTAACCATCTTGGCACAATTCCTGTGTCCATTACCCCACCCCACCCCCCCCACCAGTCTCTAAATATGGTACAAGGTGTGATTTTTCACAGGGACTTCATCCTTCAAACTGATGAGGAACTTCGGAACAATCTTGAACGACGGGGCGGGGTGTTCACTTTGTTCGGCATGCTCAGAAGGGTCCGAAGGACAATCGCATTGATACTGGTGCCTTTGTCCTGGCCTTTGAAGGGGATACCCTCCCTGAGAAAGTAAAGATTATTGGTTATTGATGTGGCATAAAGATTATTCTTTATTGATTTGGCATGACTGTGGTGACTGGATGTCCGCTCCATGAGGGGAGTTCGTGTGTTCCGCATCCTGTGTGTACTGTCATGGCAATCATTTGCCACGTTCACCAGATTGCCCAGTATATAAGAAGGAAAAGAAGATATAGGAGTATAAGTTCGTTGATCGTTTAACCGACACTGAGGCTCGTAAGTAAGCATGTCTTCAACCAGTGTCCATGACGCTAGTTCTGCTTTAGTTCCATTTTCACCCCTTCCTCACCCTTCCTTACCCCAGTCCTGAATCCCTCTCCTCCCCCCCTCCCTTGTGGCTCCCACACCTCTGTGCACTGTTCCCCTCTCTCCAGCCAGAGAAGTGTCCCACGTCTTTGGTGTCTGCTGCTCAAGGACGCCCCTCCTGGGATATCCCTTCCAGGCCAAAATTATGCTGCCACGCAACCAATGCTGCCACGCGATGACTGCGAGAACCACGGTTTGTGGGGCCCCCAGGTTGCCCAATCTCTTTCTGTTCCCGATCTTGCTGCAGCTGGCTCCTTTATGCCACTCAGCTCTCCTCGATCTCAAACAGAAAAGAAGAAGAAACATAAGTCCCGGGACAAGGAGCCTCTGGTGTCTCCAGAGGTCCCATCCTTGGCTTCGCAACCCGATTCTGACTTGTTGTTCATGGATGTCACCTCCTCCTTGCCGGTGACAGTTGGTGACTGGCTTTAGCCTGTTCAACCCCCATTTGAATCATTGTTCTATGGTTATCCAATGGAATTGTAATGGGTATTACCATCACTTACCGGAGTTGAAATCTGTTATTTCGTCTTACTCTGGAGCTTGTTTGGTTCTACAGGAATATCATTTTATTGATGACCACTCACAAACCCTCTCTGGGTTCCGTGTTTTCTGTCGAAATTGGGTTGGCCCCGTGTGGGCCACTGGTGGCGTTTGTACGTTGGTCCGTACAGACGTTGCTAGCACGTGGATTCCTCTTCAAACTACATTGGAAGCGGTTGCTGTTAAAGTCCACCTGGACGGTTTGCAATCTTTATCCCCCCCACTGACAGAACACCTACACCTGCTGGCATAACAGCCATTGTTCTGCAACTTGTTCCTCCCTTCCTCCTTCTCGGGGATTTTTATGCTCACCAGGCTCCCCTATTCATTTCAATGCCAGTCATGGTACCTTTTCTGCCATCGATCTTTCTCTTTCTTCTCCCTCCCTCTTCCCTTCATTACACTGGTAACCACACGACGACATTTGTGATTGTGACCATTTCCCATTGATTCTTTCACTACCTTCCCACTCCCCGATGGGAAGGCTACCTCGTTGGTCTTTCCAACGTGCCGATTGGCGTCTATACACTGCACAGGTTGTGTTTTCTCCCTCTTTGTCAGGTTGTATTGATGACGTCCTACATGAAGAGTGATGCGATTGTTTGCGCTGCTAGTTTTGCTGTACCTCGCTCATCTGGACCATTTCACCGCCAGCAAGTCCCGTGGTGAAGTACGGCCATTGCCATTGCCATTCGTGATTGGTGTCGAGCTTTGCAACACCTTAAGAGGCACCCTTCCGTTGCCAACCTTATTACCTTCAAACGCCTTCGTGCTAAAGCTCGTTACTTAATCAAACAGAGCAAACGAATGTGTTGGGAATGCTTTGTTTCTTCCCTCACTCCTACTGTCCCTACGTCACGGGTATGGGCTACACTTCGCTCTCTCCAAGGTTGCCACTGGCAGTCCACCCTCACAGGTGGTCCCGGATGGTCTTAGTACGGACCCGCTGATTCTCGCGAAACATCTGGCGACCCATTTTGCATCAGCATCATCATCATCATCATCAACCTCCTAACCGGCATCTTTCCTTCACCAGAAACAGTGGTCCGAAGCTTCCACCTTACATTTTACCCGTTGTCAGTCAGAATCTTACAATGAACCTTTTATGAATGGGAATCTCTTTTCACATTTTCTTCTTCTCATGATACAGCTCCTGGCTCACTCAATTCATAACCAACTGCTTCAACATCTCAGTGCTCTACAACGGCAACATCTTGTCCAGTTTTTAACCGTATTTGGCTCCAGGGTGACTTTCCTTCTCAGTGGAGGGATAGCATCATGGTTTTGTTTGTCGTAAGCTATCGTCCAATTATTCTGACAAATGTTGTTTGCAAGTTATTTGAACTGATTGTAGCCTGTCGGCTCAATTGGGTCCTCGAATCTCGGAATCTATTGTCACGTTACCAGTGTGGCTTCTGAGAGGGACGGTCTCTGATCGATCATTTACTTATTAAGCTTGGAATCCCCAGTTCGACAGTCTTTTTCCCAGCACCGCCATTTGGTTGCAGTATTTTTTGACCTTTGCAAGGCTTACGAGACGGCTTGATGCCATTACGTCTTCCTTACACTTAATCAGTGGAGTCCACTCCCCGATTTTTATCCGCCAGTTCCTGTACTACCGATCGTTCAGGGTTCGGGTTGGTACTGTTCTTAATTCTCCATGGACCCAGGAGACTGGCATCTCACAGGGTTCTGTATTGAGTGTACTTCTTTTCCTCATTGCTATCAATGGACTTGTGGCCTCTGTCAGTCCTTAGGTCGCCCTTGCTCTGTATGTCGATGATTTCTGCATTTGGGTTTGTTCCTCTTCAATGGCCTCTGCAGAGCAGCAGTTCCAGGGAGCTATACGGCATGCCTCTGCATGGACCCTGTCACACAGGTTTCAATTCTCTCCTTTAAAATTGCGGGTGGTACACTTCTGTCGCCGTAGTACGATCCACCCTGATCCAGAGCTCTATCTCGATGCACAACGATTACCTGTGGTCCCACAGTTTCGTTTCCCAGGTCATCTTTTTGACAACTAGCTCACTTGGCTGCGTCATATCAGACTTCTGAAGGATGTTTCCGTAAACTCAGTCCTTCACTTCCTTGCCCACAACTCTTGGGGTGCAGACAGCTCCATCCTTTATCGTGCTTTAGTGCTGTCTCGCTTGGACTATGTCGTCAAGTTGGGCTGTCTCGCTTGGACTATGTCGTCAAGTTGGGCTGTCTTGCTTGGACTATGTCGTCAAGTTTATGGTTTGGCTGCTCCTTCCACACTGCACCTGCAGGATCCGGTCACCATTGCAGTATCCGTGTGGCCACTATTGCCTTCCCTACTAGCCCTGTTGATAGTCTCCTGGTTGAAGCTGGTATCCCCCCCCCCCCTTTCTGTTTGGTGGTCCCAGCTTCTGGTTTCTTATGCAATCGCTGTCTGTTCCTCTCCCACTCATCCTTCCTTTTCTATCCTGTTCCCAGCCCATGGATGTCACTCATCTGATTCCCGCCCTCGGGCGGGTTTACCGGTTGGGATCCCCCTTGCGTCTCTTCACCGTGATTTTCAGCTTCCTTCTGTGTCCTGTTTTCCATGCTCCCTTCCCACCACCCCCTCTTGGTTATTTCTTCTGCCCCAAATTCGGATGGATCTCCGCTGAGGTCCAAAAGAGTCCATTCCCCCCCTGGTGTTCCGTTGGTTTTTCCGCCAAATTTTATGGGAGTTTCGGGATGTTGTTTTTTACACCGATGGCTCTAAATTTGTTGACTGTGTGGGATATGCTTTCATGTCCTCCGTTCGCACGGAAAATCATCTGCTGCCACCTACATGTGGGGTGTTTACTGTGAAATTGATGGCAATTTCCCAGGCCCTTACCTTTATTAAACAGTCCCAGCACAACCGCATTTTGTTATGTACGGTCTCAATGAGTGGCCTTGTGGCTGTTGACCAGAGTTTTTCCCGCCATCCCTTGGTCTCGGCCATCCATGACCATCTCTCTGATCTTCACTGTGCTGCTTGTTCCGTTGACTTCCTTAAGGTCCCTGGTGATGTGGGTATCCCAGGTAATGAGCTTGCTGATTGTTTGGCTGGGGGAGCAGTCACTCCCCCCCCAGTTCTCTGTAACTCCTCCTGCAGTGGATATACGGTTGAACATCAAATCCAACTTCGCACAATCATGGGCCAACTCTTGGGTGGCTACCTCCGTGTCTAATAAACTTCGTGCGATTAAGGTGACACCTGGCCCGTGGCGTTCTTCCTTCCGCCTCTCTCAAAAGGACTCAACCACACTGTGTTGTCTCTGCATCGGCCATACCAGGCTGACCCACAGTTTTCTTTTGCGTAATGAGCCACCCTCACTTTGTGGTCGTGGAGCCCGTAACCCACATTTTGGTGCAATGCCCTCTTCTTTTGTACTAAGTACAGATTTCCCCGCGCTTTACCTTTAACCTTGGATGAGGATTTCTGGATAGTCGAACTGGTTCTCTGTTTCCACTGGGAAAGTGGTTTTTATTCTCAATTTTAAGGTTTTTAATCCCCCTTTGGTGTTGGGGCATGGCAGTGAGGGTTGGGGTATCTCCCACTGTAAGCTGTGTTTGGAATTCCCGTCTCACCTCCTTGGCCAAGATCCTCTTTTTTTTCCCCTTTTTACTCTGTTTCACTTTTTAGAATTTGTTAGTCTCCTTTTGCCATATGCACTTCTACATTCTAGTGGTTGGTCGCTTTCAAATAGCAGGTAGTCTTGCCCCTGCTGCTTCAGACGTGGGATATTTCCTGCCTCTAGCATAGCCATGGGGCCGCTCTCTTGCTGACAGCACTTATTTTATTTTTACTGTTGACGACACGACTGCTGTTTTACGTTTTTAGCCTTCTCCCTTTTATCGTTCTGACTGTCATGAGATGTCAAACTGTCTGAATGGACCACATTTGAAACAAGGGACTGATGACCTTGCTGTTTGGTCCCTTCAACCCCAATCAACCAGTAACCATCCAGTCAGATATCCAGTACAGAAGATGTGAGCGGAGACAGTAATTCAGTCAGCGCAGTACCGTGGTCACACACAATGCTGGGCCTGACAATCACAATCTCGTCTCTGTTCCAGGTACGGTGTGCTCTAGTTCTCACTGTGCTTGATGCTGGTCAAATGTCTACCCTTCTGCCAGGGCTGCAATTCTCTCCGGCATTACCGGAGACCACTCCAGTGAATCACATCAGTTTCCTTGCACTAGGGTGCGGCAGATTATATTTCCTATCTGTCTATTTGAGTCTCCAGCATGTTCCACACCGTCGGTATTGATGTGACGATTAGATCCAAGTATTATTTGTTACCCTCTGTCTCTCAGATTCATATGCTTCATATTAAGACTTTCTTTTCTTTTTGGAGTTTCTTGAATGTGTTACACTACTGGTAACTCAACAATTTATAAACATTGTTCGTGAAACAATATTGCCTAGCCTGTGTAATCCATTTTTTCTTCTAGCGGTAGCCTGTACTGGAATCTTCTGTCTGTTTTGTCCAGCTTAATTTAACATGAAAATTGATGTTTGAGGAAGAAGTACATCACCTCTGCTATCAAGAGACATTACATGCATATATGGTTCTGTCTGCTTTAGTCAGAAGCAAATTTTGAAACAACTCTTTTGTAAGTTTTACAGTATAGCTGTTGTAATTCCTGGCCATCATCTCCTTCATTCTCTCAGGCATCAAAAAATACTGTATGTTAGTTTTCCACTGTTAATCGAAATGGCAGTTTATCAAACAACTCCTGTGTATCTGTGACAAGCTTCATGTGTTTTTCATTGTACGAGGGTCGTTCAATAAGCAATGCCTAAAAATTTTAAAAAATGCCATTAATATACATAGACAGATGTCCTTGTTGGTGCCTCCCATTTGATGTTTTTTGTGTGCCATTGCAGTTTCGAACCATTCTGGCAGATGGCAGAGCAGTAGTACAGCGTCAAAATGGCGTCTGCATATGAGATCCATTACAAGCAGCATGCTGTTATTAAGTTTTTGTGCGCAAGAAAAGAAACCGTGGTGAACATCCATAAACGTTTGTGTGCAGTGCGTGGCAATGCTGCAGTTGATAGCACAGTTGGGCAACGGGTGGTGAAAGTTGCGCGCTCAGGAAATGCAGAAACAAGCTCCACGATCAGCCACACTTGGGACGTCCTGCTGCAGCCGCTGCTCCAGACATGCTTATTTATTTAGCGTATGGCATTTAGACACAATTGTTATTACAATCAATATGCAAAATTGTAATAATTTGGCATTAGATATTCTTACAGTTATTACAATAGTTATACAGAATTATACAAAATAATACAAAATTACACATAATACACATGTTACAGTAGTTATACAAAGTTATAGTAGTTTGGAAGTAATTACAAACAAACATCTAATGAGTTAATATATGCAATTGATTCTGGAGTCGCCATCAGGAAATCTTCTGGAGTCCCATCATAGGCTGTCCTGGGGCAGTCTTCTATTATGTGCTGACATAGCGGCGATTCTGTCATGCCCTACTGGTAGAGGGAATAGGCGCATCTGCCATGTTTAGTTCTATTTCTGTTTAAAGTTGCCCAGGTTTTGCGTGATAAGTCAAAACCTGGAGGCTTCTGGGAGATACATGGAAGTTTGCTGATGTTCTTTAAGGACCATTCTTGGTGCCAGGCGCTGGTTACGTTGAATTCTTCCTCTGTTGCAGATGTGGCTATTGCGGTTCTGATGGGTGACCTTCTGGAGCGTAGGCGGCTTTGGGTGGCATCTTCAAAATTCTCACGGATGGGTAGATTCCGATTGCTCATTATCTTTTTGTACTCTCTTATAAGAGTGTTTGTGTGGCGTAGGTTAGGGGGTGGTATGTGGCTTAGTACTGGGAGCCATTCCACGGGTGTAGTCTTTATTACACCAGCGATCATTCTCATTGTGTTATTGAGCTGTGCATCGATTCTATGGGTGTGGGGGCTGTTTAGCCATACCGGCGCACAATATTCGGCAGCTGAGAAGACGAGACTTAAGGCTGATGTCCGTAACGTAGTAGCTGCCGCTCCCCATGTCGTTCCACAGAGCTTCTGTATAATGTTATTCCTTGTTTTTGGTTTCTCTGCTGTTTTCATTAGGTGACCTTTGAGAGAGTGTTCTATCGAGGGTCACACACTCTCTTTCAAAGGTCACCTAATGAAAACAGCAGAGAAACTAAAAACAAAGGTGTAAAGCTAGCTCGCCTCCACGTGGTGCACCCCGGGTAACGCTAAATGAGCTAGCACATAATGGCAGTCGGACAAACCGTGAAAGGTTCTCCTGACTATGCAAGTAGACACAAAAAACATCCTCCTAAGGATATGCCAACAAGGAAACTTGGACCTACGGTCCGAATCTGCCATCTCAACATAGAGAGCATAAGCTATTCTAAGTGCCAATACTTATCCAGACTTGCTGAATCGTGCAGATGCCATTATTCGTGCCGACCGGTGCATCAAAACTTGACTATTGGCTCTACAGTTGTTGGTCAGCATTGGAAGTGCGTCTGCAATGATCAGGGATCTCGGCTATTCAGATAGCGGTGCTCCCGATGGATTCGAGTAACGCTCACAGCGGGTTACACGATTCAAAGAAGGGCCATTTCATCTGAACTATTAGAGCATTTTGAGACAGACGGAAACGCCTTTCCCTCACGGATTGTTACGGGGGACGAAAGCTGGGAGCTCCACTTTGTGCCAGAAACAAAAAGGCAGTTCATGCAGTGGCGTCGACCTTATTAGTGACAAAACAAGACATTAGAGACAAACCCCTCTGCCAGAAAAGTCACGGTGACAGTCTTCTGGGATTGTGATGGCGTCATTTCTGTGGATGTGATGGCAAGAGGGTCAACCATCAATTCAGGGCCATATGAGAAGACTCGAACACGAGAACCGTTACCGACGTGTTCAATCGGACAAGAATCCATCAGAAATCTTGCTCTAATATGATAATGCACGCCCACACACAAGTCCGAGAGCCCGGGAACGCATTGCCTCATCCACGCTACAGTCCGGACCTGGCACCCTCGGACTTCCATCTCTCTGGGCTGCTTAAAGATTTTCTACGGAGAACAGACTTTGAAGAGGACGAGTGTGTCAGTCTTTCAGTGGACACGAGCAAGACGTGTCGATGTATGTCACCAAATTCTGACTCTTAACAATAAATACATTATGGGGAAAAAAAGTGGGGCATTACTTAATGAACGACCCTCGTAAGTTCACAGAACTTGTGCGATTGTTTCCCCTATTTCCCCCCCCCCCCCTCCCCTGTTAGTGATATTCAGCTTCCATACATTAGGTTCCAAATAACCTCACAAGCAAGTCACAGCTAGCTGACTTGAACTGCATCCAAAACTCTGCCCGGCAGTCGTGCTGTCAGTGCAGCACAGTCGCTGTCCCCTACGTTCGGGCTGTGGTTCGCCCCCCCACTCTGAACAGCCGCCCCCTGTTTGCAGCGCGGGCCGTGGCTCCAGCAGTCCCAGCCCTGCCACTTGGCCACTCGGCGACCCCGGACGCTCTCCTGCCGCGGCTGCCCGCCACACTCCGCCGCCACCAGACGACGCGACCGTCTCTCGCCTGCGGTGAGCGCTGCCGGCCTGAACACTCAGTGCCGCGTCAACCAAATATTACACTAAAAACATCTAATTTAAGCATTCTTGAAATTTTCGATAAAGCTGAGCTTACAGTTGTCAGGAAAAATTATTTCTTCGTTTTATATGTGTATTTAATGTACCTGCTGCTCTTGATGGTGTTAACGTATCTTAGAAATTAGTTCCGAAGGAAGTGGGTTCGGAGCCACGGTGTCAGTGCACTGTTATTCAGTGAAACCTACATGTCACATGAGTGAGTATACAACTGTTTGGAAGTTCTCACAGGGAACCTCTTGAGAGCGAGATCACAAATTCAGTCTTCAGTGAGGCTCATTGGATAGTATTAATAGTTGTGATGGGGAAAAATATTAGCTGCTAATGTTTCACCATCTTCATGAGGAGGGCTACAGAAAGTGAGTGTCCAAGAGGTACAGATATAAACCTTCTATGAGACACACGTATTACACATAACAAAATAGACATCGTCGACGTTAGAGAAATGTTCAGGACAGATAATTAACTTGAACAACAAGCACCAAATGAAAAACAGCGTGTCCCGGTGGTCACAAAGGTTCACACCATCGAGATCGAAGGTGAACACTGTCGTAGACCTTAAACCGTGAAACTGGTCTTCCTTCGAGGTGCACGTTCAGATAATGCGATAATACGTTTTATAGGCACAGAACAAACAAAACATCTAGAGGCAAAATCTTCCAATGATACAAATTACAATATTGCACTCCTTTCAGGAGGGATAGTTTTCTCTGAGGGAGTATTATTTCTGTACGCAGACCAGGAACGATCAAAAGAAACTTGCTTTAACCAGTCATTGGTCAGAAGCAGTGCTCATACTGCGTTTGTAGTTCTCTTATGCCTATTTTCCTGCTCTCGTTTGCTTTGAGGTAACTACTACCTACTGCCCTTGCAAGATGGCGCACACGAGAAACAATCGTAGGGGGAGAGCACCTCCAGCTTGTCGCAGCACAAGAAATAGATTTCCAACAAATTTACCGACTAGATTAACATTCGACATAGTTGTGTACTGCTGTGTTAAGGCATTGATATTACGAGAGTGAATTTTCACTCTGCAGAGGAGTGTGCAGAATTTGGAAGGTAGGAGACGAGGTAATGGCGGAAGTAAAGCTGTGAGGACAGGGTGCGAGTATTTGAAATTTCGTTACCTGATTTTTTTCAGTTTTATAGCACTGTTTCAAACTATGCCAGTAGTATAGGCTTTGATATGGGACACCACATGTTTTTGACTTGAAAATATTTCGACATGTTTTTGACTTGAAAATATTTAGACATGTTTTCAGCTTGAAAATATTTAGACATGTTTTCAGCTTGAAAATATTTAGACATGTTTTCAGCTTGAAAATATTTAGACATGTTTTCAGTTTGAAAATATTTAGACATGTTTTCAGCTTGAAAATATTTAGACATGTTTTCAGCTTGAAAATATTTAGACATGTTTTCAGCTTGAAAATATTTAGACATGTTTTCAGCTTGAAAATATTTAGACATGTTTTCAGCTTGAAAATATTTAGACATGTTTTCAGCTTGAAAATATTTAGACATGTTTTCAGCTTGAAAATATTTAGACATGTTTTCAGCTTGAAAATATTTAGACATGTTTTCAGCTTGAAAATATGACTTGAAAATATTTAGACATGTTTTTGACTTGAAAATATTTCGACATGTTTTCTTCTGGAAAAATATTTCGACATGTTTTCTTCTGGAAAAATATTTCCACAAAGGTTTTTTCTGGAAAAATATTTCCACAAAGGTTTTTTCTGGAAAAATATTTCCACATATATTTTGTAAAAAATATTTTTGTCTTATAAAATTTCCACTTAAATATTCTGTTACATATTTCCAATTTCCTTTTTAAAAATTCGCCGTTCGGCTTGAGAAAACTGTATCGACAAGACTATTTTCATCATGTTCACATGTTTTCCACGTAAAAATATTTACATAGTTTCCGCATAAAAAATTTCCACATCTTCCCACTGCAAATTTTAAAACATTTTGTATAAAAGTGTGGTCCTCTCTTTAAACTCACATCTTTTTGCGCAAAAGATGGCAGCCACTTTTTAGCAGTCACTTTTAGCGAAATTGTGGCGATTGTAAGTAAGGGCAGCGGTATGGCACGAACCCGCATTTTTTAGACGAAAAGACGGCAGCCACCTTCCTGCAACGACTTTTCGCATCCCCTCTTTTGTGGCCACTTTCTTGATATTTCCAAGGAGCGTTCGAGTCGTCACTCGGCAGGCTCTTTTTCGTGGTCTCTGTTTAGCTACCACTTTCTTGCGAGCGCATTTTTGCAACGACTATCTGAAACAACACTCGAAAATTTTAAATGGTGTCCACCCTTTAAAATCAGACAGTTGTGATGTGCTTAAGTCACCTCAATTATTTACTGGTTGGTAGGTGTCTCTTCAGTTATCTCTATTTTATCATCCAGCAACAATCTGTACCAACAATCAGTATTATCAATGCATTCTGTAATCTCACAGAAAGCATAGCTGTATTCTATTTATACAAGCGGATTTTATTTCATTATTAATTGATAGCCCCCAGGGAAGTGTATCGATTATTCTGTAATCTCTTCTAAAGCCATAGGCTTATCGTAGTTACAGTTAAATTCCTTACCTATAGCTGTACTTACGAAGTTCTTTGTTTTCTTGTGTATGGTTATCATATTTTTGGTTATTATGACTTCGTCTTGTGAACCATGTACCAGCTCGGCCATTGTTTCCATATTCAAAACCTTTAGCACTACGGTAGTTAAGAGTGAAGCCTTGTAATTTTGGTAGACTGTCTACCTCTGTACGTTTTGTATGCACAACTTTTTGGCCCTGTTCCTATCCATTCAATACCGTAATCATCTTTACCAAACTCGTCAGTCAATTCACAAAGTGTGCAACCTGTTTCTACAGTATTCGTACCATCGTCAAGATAAACAAGTGTCGGTGTCGTAGGACACAATTTTATCACCTAATCTATCAAGCATATCGTACGGCCTCATTCTAGTGTTGGAAGTGGTGAAAGTGGACACAAATAGGTTGGTACCATCTTAGACATAGTACTGATATATAACTTGGATTACACAGGTCTGCGACATAAAAATCGTTCCAAATTTATCAAGTGGTTTTCATAGTGTTTTCAACATCGATTTCAGGGAAATTGGTGAAAAAATTCCATCACGTACAGTTATTTCACAAACGTCTTCTCTAGTTTTAGCTTTTTTCAATATTTCAGCACTCTAGTGAGTTTGAATTTTGGTTTTTAGGGTCTCCATAAACTGTTACTTAGCCGTTTTTATACTAGATGTACGCAAAATAAAGAGTAATCAGGAGAAACCAGCAGTATTTTCAGGTCAGTGCCTGTCTGCCGTGCTGCCCCTTCCCCGCCATCACCGAGCAGTGAGCTGCTGCTGTTGTCCTTCAGTTCACAGTACCTCTTAACTCTGTGATGTTCACGTGTTGTTGTTGCTGGTGCTTTAAACTAGTGACTGTTTCCTTGTGCTGTGAAGTTGTCCTATGGACAATGGCTACCAGAGGATATATAAATTCGCCACATCGCTTGTGCTACATTTGTGGTGCAACAAAGGAACATTTCCGATTTTGTTGAAAAGGTATAGTTCGCCTATTTTTGTATAAAGTTAGGTGATCAAGATAAGCCTTGGACCCCACACAAAGTTTGTTCAGTGTGTGTTGAAGAACTGAGGCAGTGGTTTCAACGTAAAAAGCAGTCCGTACATTTTGGAATACCAATGGTTTTGAGGAGCCCAAATATCGTAGTGATGACTGCTATTTTTGTTCTTGCAGTGCAAGAAGACAGAGATTGCTAAGATTCTGGCACAACTGATCCCGTTCCATTCTCACAAACTGAACTGAACGATTTAGACCTAGGCCTTTCTAAAGAATCGGCAGAGGTTTTAGGATCTAGATATAAAGATAAATATATATTGGCTCCGGGTAGATCCTTTTCTTGGTATGGATCGGGGGAAAAGGAGTTTGTATCTTTCTTCCCTCAAGAAGGTGACATGGTGTTTTGCAGTGATGTTCCCCCCTGGACTTATGGCACGTTTCAAAATAGAATATGCTCCTGATGAGTGGAAACTTTTTATTGATTCTTCAAAACAAAAAAGCCTTAAAGCAGTACTGGCCACACAACAGCAATAAGTACACTTCTATACCAGTTGGACACTCAGTTTACTTAAAACAGTGTTACGCAGGCCTTGAACTGGCTTCAAGCAAACACTGCTATTCAGACCACAAACGGACATAACGTGTGGATTTAAAAGTGATTTCAATGCCGTTTGGTCAACAAAGGGCTCTACAAAGTTCCCTTGCTTTTTCTGTGAATGGGAGAGATAGAAAGCAACACTACATGAAAAAAGGTTGGCCCTTCAGAAAAACCTTACAAGAAAGGGTTAAGAATGCTGATAGGAAAAGCCTTGTGGATCCCAAAAAGGTGTTACTTCCACCACTTCACATTAAGTTGGGACTGATGAAACAATTTAAGGCATTGCCAAAAGAAGGGGAATGCTTCAGATAGCTTTGTGGAGAGTTTCCTGGTTCATCAGAGGCAAAGCTAAAGGAAGGAATCTCTGTCCGACCAGACATTAGGAAACTAATGACAATCCCAAGTTTGTGGACAAAATGGAAACATAAGAAAAGACAGCATGGACATCTTTTAAATTAGGTGTTACAGGTTTCCTATGAAACATGAGAGATCCAAACTAAAAGACAATAGTCGCAGACATTACTTTAAGAAGCGGGCTGTAACGTGAGCTTTAAAGTTCATTTTCTCCACTCGTGTCTTGACTACTTCCCTGCAAACCTTGGTGATGTAAGTGAAGAGCAGGGCGAAAGATTCCATCAAGACATCCAAGAAATGGAAAGAATATATCAAGGAAGATTGAACGTCAACATGATAGCGGACTACTACTGGGTGATAAGTGGTGATCCTCAACGAGCCCACAGCTGGAGAAGCAATAAGAGGAGCTTTGACAGAAAGCGAAAGCGTTATTATAATAACTTGTGAGATTAAAGAATAGTGGAAGTGTGCGGGAAATGTAGTTTAGAACTTATTTATAAATAAAATAAAATTTTATTGTTACTATACTTAAAAATACTCCTTTTTCTGGGAAAACTTGACGTTACAGAAAAAAATTGGATTGCATTTTTGAAATTGGCGTTGAAAAGTACATCTGTCAGTTATCAAATTTCAAGCAACTTCCAAAAAATATTTTTTTTCAGACCTGTGTTATTTCTTCGTTGATCGGTATAATGTTAGTTGTCTCTCTTTTATTTTGTGTAAGAGCTCGTACCATTGCTCAATGTTGTCTATAAATTCTGTTTGTGACAAGTTCTGTCTCTGGCCGAATTTTCCCCAGAGGGAATTCCATATTTTGGCCACAGCCCGCTTGCCAGCATTCGGTTCAGTATTGTTAAAGCCGTGCGTGATGTCTTGCTTTCCCTCGATAATTCGACCGTATTCTTCTTTAGACTTCTGATTACCTTCCCAAGGATTAGTTTGACCTTTATAAAGGTTTTAACATAGTTTGTGAACAGTCAACTACTTTCCCATTCAAAGTGCCACACCTTGTAAATTTCCTGTATTGTGTAGCCTTCTCGATGGCTTTGTTGAGCTCTATAGTTGTCAAAGTTCGTACGAAAGCTCGCTCATCGTCACTATGGTTGCAACTACTATCAGGCTTTTCTTCTACACTTTTTGAATGTAGAGCAAACAAAAGCTTTTCCTGCTCAACTGGAAGCACAGAGTGGTACAAGCCGTGAAGCACATGCACTTTGCATTTAACAAAACGAAATCATTCGTCGTTATATTTTTGTGGCCTCAATATCTGTACGAGATGACCAACATATAATCGTCGTAAAACATCACTGTTGGATATAGCCTGCCCATGTCTATATATCGCAGCTTCTTGCCTGAAACCCTGAATTTAGCAGCGTTTGTTCTTGCACTGAAAAAGACATCTCTAGGATTCAGGGGTTCTATGACATTTACGTTCTCTTTTGAATTATTCCACTTACAGCTCCATATTTCGACACAGTTACAACCGGCGTACCCCAACTCTTGCGTGAGTTCTAAGAGATCCATGGTGTCATTGTTGACCGTTGTCGATAGTATCGGGCGAATAACACACTGGACAGCCGTGCCAGAAACAATTGTGATACTGGTAAACTGTTTTTGTGTTTGCGTACTAGCTGTCAACATTTCTGCCACATTTTGTAACTTCTCCACAGTTCAATGCATTTTGTACATTAGGAAACAATTTAACCACACAATTTACTCTTCGCTGAACATTTCCTTCTTTTGATGTTTGACTACAGCAATTGGGTTCAATGTATTCTGACCTGTAAATAGCCATACAAACACTAAAAATTATGTACTGGAAAGATCAATGTTTCTAATATCCAGGAAATATCTCCTAAATTCAAGGCAGCTGCGGCGCAATATGTCGTCAGAACGGAAATACTCTGAAAATTCCTTCTGGAAGTCAAACCCGTAATTTTCACCCACTTCCTGAGCGTGCCATTCTAAGAATGCTTTTCTAGCCTTACATATCACTACGTCAACACCATAGCACTTGTTTGCTGGAAGTCGCCCTACGTAATTTTGATTTGCTTATTGAAGAAGTGTGGAAAGTAACCTTTTTTCAGCTCTTTCAGACTGAATGTCTTGGAAAACCTCGCGAGATTTCCTAGGATACCATATTTACTGGGATCTAACCCGTACTTTTGGTTTTTGTAATTCAGAAAACCGCCTGCGGCCTAGAATCGAGTGCAAAGTAAGCGGAAGTTCTGAAAAATATTGGTAGGTGCCGCCACAACTAACTTCTGCCGTCAAATATATGTAGCGCTACACAGGCATGCCTTGCAGGCACAAAGATAAATACTGGCGCCAAAACCTCTGCGTTCGTAAATAAATTAAAAGAAAAGGTAGAAGAATGTAAACATTACGCCATGTATTCGTTTGTGTTTGCTGCTGTCTCACTGAAATTCTGTCTGCCTAATAAACCACGAAGCTAGAGTGAGACAACAGCAAATGCGGAAGAATATACATATCATGTCATGTTTATATTCGTATTTTTCTTATGCTGAATAGTGATAGTCAGAAATGAATCTCAGCAACTGACTAGATTTTTAAATCTAAGATGACGTTGATTTTTGTGCAGAATGCAATGCACTAAAGAGGCGTCTGCAAAGATTTTCAAACGGAGAAAATTTTTCGCTAAACTCCAGTTCACAACATCTTCTCTCATACGCTGTCTATTATTTCATTCTTGTTGGTCATTACCAAACAAAGCAGCAGTGTAAGTAACAACAAATAGCAGTCTCTTTTCATTGTTTCCCGTGTGAGACAATTTCTCTTTTTCTTTTTTACTGTAAGCCACGGAAGCGCGCACAAAAGCAAGCCATGCCGCAAGCGGGGACAGGTTGTAAACACTCATTGTCAGTATGCGACAAACAGTGCATGACACAGTACAATAATGCATTTTCAGCTTAGAGTGACTTAAACTCCTATAACAAAGAGAACAGCACTAAACAGATCAAAGCAAAATAAGCAATCTGTTCAAATCAGACGAAGCACGTGAAAAAGGAAGGGTACCTGTATAATGCCTGACACGCAGCAATGAATGTTCAGACAACATTATTGCGTGGAGATAGCAGCGATTGCTTGTACATGATTACTTACTGATATTATAACTTTACAGTGGAGATTGCCCTGAAGATGACCCCCATGTCAGGTTGAAACCGGTTGGCGACAAAATAATGTGGCTGTGAGTGTCGCTTTGATTGACGTAGCAATGGCTACTTGATAAAGCTTAACTGTTAAGCCTACGACTCTGACCACACTACTGTAGCTGTATCGTCATCTGTTCGGCTTCAATTGTGTCTCACGTTAGGGTAGTCAAAAACTTTTCTCTCCCCTTGAATTTAGAACCCCAAATTTCAGGTGCAGCTTAGATTCGGAAATTTTTTTTTTCATTGATTTAGTCTCATTCTTCGAGTGCGGCTTAGATTAGATTCGAGTGAATACGGTAAGGTTTATGCTGTCAGTTATTCTGAGCCTTAGGGAAGGTATTTTTAGCACTATAATCTTCGGTCCTTGGTAAATGATTTTGATCTTCATTCAGTTATTTACACAATACTGTAAAATAAAGTACGTATCATAAGTCTTTGTATTGTGTGCTATACACGTATAGCCCCTGTTACTCTGTGACAGCAACCATTCGCAAAACTCATTGTTTCTAAATTTGTACGTGTTTCCTTTGACGTCGCGCACAGCCAAGTATGGCGTGTGTATGCCTGTATCTTGTTCTGCTTTGAAATTGGAAAAGTAGTTCCTTTCTTTGTAAGTGCATTTTTAAATTTTTTAGTGCCACTCCCATTGCAAGTATATTTATAATCGCAGTAACCACCACGTCTTTTTCTCCTTTGCATGTAGCTGTAGCATTTGTTTTCACTTACCTTCACACACTCATCAGCGCAATTTTGGCAATCAGAGAAGCCAGGGTTGTCTGCCGAGGCTGCTGCTGCGTTATTTTTTACACTTTTCGCACTTGAAAATCTTTTCACACAAATCTTTTCACACGCTCACTTGTGATTACCCATGCATTTTTTACCAAAACAGTACTGTAGTCTCGATAGTCAGAGTTCCCAATAATCCGAGCCCCTTTAATAAAAAAGAAAAAAATAGAGGTTGCAATGATCTACTTTCTTTTTTTCACAGACATGATAAATAATGAAAGGGAGAGTACAGCTCAGCACAAAGCAGACAACAATGCAGTCAACACCGACGGTTAGCTCGCTGCCCTGTTGCACGAACATCTGTCGTCAGTATGGCACGAAATATCCCGACTGCTGCCGGCAGCTACCGATCAAAACAGGGGAGTTCATACGCTGCTGTAGTTCCCACCACCTGTACTGTACAGTGTTGTGTGTCGTTTTGTTTGTTGACTGTGTGTTCCGTTGTACGCCTTACAAAGATGAGTGCTGTAACAAAACAGAGGAAATTTGTGCCTTTGCATCTAAAATTAAAAACATTAAGGAGAAACAATAAAAAAACTTGCTCTCGAATATGGTGTAGGTGAAGTTAACGGTTGCTGACTGGCGAAGAAAGCGACTTAAATTGGAACAGTTTTCTTCACAGAAATGCTCCCACGAATCTCTCAGTCGAAGAAGTATAAAGAAGTCAGACTTCCAAAAAAAATAAGGCATTGTTTATGTTGTTTACCCAACAGAGACAGAAGGGTCCTCTGATTTCTCGTGCAACCTTGCAAGAAAAAGCTTCGTTTTTCAGAAACCAGCTGCAGGAAGCAGATGACAATTTCGCCGCTAATGTGGGCTGGCTCGACAAGTGGAAGAAGAGGTATGGAGTGCGTCAACTAGACGTATGTGGAGGAAAAACTCTCTGGTGATGCTCAGGCCGTTTAAAAATTTATTGTAGAGTTTAAAAAAATCATAACTGACGAAACTGGGCTAAATTTTAAAATTTTACCACCGAGAACTTGTGAAAAAAATTGCTCCTGGGCACAAAAATAGCAAAGAGCGGCTCACAGTTATGGCAGCTTCAAATGCAACTGGAAACCACAAACTAAAACTGGTTGTGATTGGGAAGTTCGCCAAGGCAAGAGCATTCAAGAATGTTTACATCTGAACTCTTCCGGTTGTCTATACACACCAGAATAATGCCTGGATGAATCAGGAAATCTTCAAGAACTGGTTTTTTAACTTATTTTTACCTGACTGCAAGAATTTTTTAAAAGAAAGGGGACTGCCATGCAAAGCAATTTTGCTCACGGACAATGCGTCCTCATATCCGAGTGCAGGAGAACTACAGTGCGACGATAACTGCGCCTTGTTTTTCCCACTGAACGTCACCTGTCTCATTCAGCCCACGGATCAGGGCGTTCTGGAATGTCTAAAAAAAGAAAAAAGTATCGTCGGCGATTGCTACAGTCAATGCTGCATTCCGAAGACAACGAAAGCATTGTAGGAGCTTTGAAGAAAGTGACTTTGAAGGATGTCGTGTACTGGATTAGCGAATCTTGGAGCGAAATAGTCACACAATTTAAAAGTGGTAGAGGAAAATTCTACAGGAAAGTGTGCCAGACACAGAAACTGAAGATTCAGCAGATGAGGACGATCAGCCACTGTGTAATTTAATCAGTGGATTGCCAGGGTGTGAGGAGGCGGAAGAGGTGGCAGGAGGCGAGTGGTTAAATCCGGACCAGCAGTTGGAAGTGACAGACTCTTCTGTAATTGACACGGTTAACATTCGACGGCAGTGCGAGGGTGACGAGGCAGCGGCTGCACCGGTGACGAGTCACACGGATGGCCGCGCTGGCCTCGAGGCCGCCATGTGCTCCGTGGAACAGCAGCCTGAGGCGTCACCGGTGGCGTCACACTGCCAGGAGGAAACGTCGCACACACTTCACTATTACTTGGCTAAATAAATAATTCTGCCAATGAAAATGCATGTGTAAATACCTTTATTTTAATAAAGTTCATATTTTGACCTGTATTACTTACAATATCATTTCTTTTTCCCATTTAAATTTCGGTCGTCCAAGTTTTTGACAGTTCGAGGTGGTTCCGGTCCCATTTACCTTGAACTATCGAGACTCTACTGTGTGTCTTGCACTTTCTGCATTAAATCCTTGGCTGTTTACCTTTATGCTTTGGTCTTAAACACAAGGTGCACATTTTTCCTGTATCTTTTTTGCAGAAGTATTTGTCCTTGTGATTGCAGGATTCGTCACACATCTTGCAATAGAAATTCTGCCGAAAAGAAACTCTTCATATTGTTGAAGCCATTGTGGTGGTCATTATTTAAGTACAAATAGTGTTGTTCCCTTTTCGCCGCCAGAGGAATGCATAACTGTGTTAAAATGAACAGCGGAAACAACTTTAATCTGAACATTCAAAAAAAGCTGCTGCATTGTCGATATCATCCAGACTGAAACCTTCTTCACAGTTCTATGAGTCTCGCTGACAACTCTTTTGCTAATCCTTCCTGCGGAGCTCTCCCTTTCCTAGTGTAGAGAGCGTCATTATCTGTCAGTTCATCGCACAAGTATGTTTCTAGTGATCATTGCTCGAGGATCGCACAGGCTATCGTTGTTGTTTATTTTGTTTATACTTCTCTTGCCAATTATATCTTTCGTAATATTTACTATTTTTGTTTCACTTTGAACCTCTACCTCCACCTATTTCGTAGACCTCAAAGTAAAATTTGGTGGTGTTTGTGTTTATATTTTCATTGGATCATTGGACGTTACTATTCTTTCAATCTGATCAAGTAGGTGTGAATCGTTGAATTTAAATTCCTTTTCGATGAAATTGATTGATTAAAATAGTTTTCAGCAACTATTTTCATTTCGTCTCATTGCTTGAAATCGGGCAATTTTCTTACTGCATTTGTATAGCCTTTCTAACAGCTTTCATTAGTTACTCGGGATTACCTTTCTTAGAGTCTTTGATTGTAACGATATTAGCTGTCTGCCAAACGTTATTTCCTTAACAATACTGTACGATCACAGGATTGGGTCTCGAGCGGTAGCTTCTTTACTTTCACTGAAGTGAACAGTTCTTTTTTGAACAGAAATATTTGGCCTAGTTTTCCTGTTTTCGTGGAGCCGCACCGTTATTTTTCTTCGAAAACCTCTGTAGAGAATTGAATGTGCCGAATTGCTTCCAAACGTTCCTTTTCTGAGTTCACCAAGTCCAGTAGGCCTTTCTTTGTATGTACTACAGAGTAACCTTTGACCCTACTTTTCCTTGCTATTTTTTTCAGTTCACGAGAAGTTTTCAGAGAAAAGTCTCTGTAGTTAAACAAACCACTATCATTTGCTGCTGAGGAAACTCATTCTATAGCTTCAACAAGTGCTGCTTTCTTCATTTTGTACAAACCTTTGATTGTGAAGTCTTATGCAAGGGCTCTTAATTCCTTAAGTTTTATTTTCTTTAACCTTCAAGTTTTTTTCTTCATTTGGCTCATCTAAGGACCACGCACCAGTTTCAGTGCCTCCTTCTTTGTTGTTCTTTCTTTTTCCTTTAGTATTCTTTCATCTTTTAACACTACATATGCTTTTTCTATCCTGGGACCATTTTGACGTGTCTTTTTCTCCCTCTTGCCTTGGAATCCTTCAATTTTTTACGCTTCCCTCTTGAAAATCTCTTTCTGTTTCATCTTTCTCACTCATGTTGTTTCTTGCCATATCTTTCCTAACTTCCTGAGTCCAGGCTATTGTTGACTTCTTGTCCCAAAGATATCTAAAAATCTGTTTGGTTAACCTCTTGCTGTTCATTTTGTGTAAGTGTCCAAAAAATAGCAATTGCCTCTTTTGTAGTGTTCCATTTTCCAATGCTACGATAAACTTCTTCATTGCTTCTTGATTTCCATACCTCTGTATTTTTTGGTGGCCCAAATATTTTTCGAATTTCTTTCTAGGACTTCAGTTTTGTATAACTCGTAGTTCAGTACTAAACATTAATTTCCGTAAAGAAACTCTGGTTTTTCTACTGTGTTGTAGTGCTGTGTCTTCAAGTTTTTAGACAGGCATCTTTTGTTGCAGATGTTCCTTGTTATTTCACAAGAGCAAATATTTAAATTTATTTACCATCTTTATCTGGCCAATATCTGTTGCTATGGATTCCAGAGCATTTTTTATATTTGTCATAAATTTTATTTGTCTAAGATATTCAACCTGCTTTGTTGGCTATTTCTTCTAAGAGACTGATTTGTATTCCAACATTTGTTAGATTTTCAGAAAGAATGGCAAAATCATTCGCAAATGCTAAACAGTGAATTTCAATACCTTTGTTTTCAGTTCCCAGTCTGACTGGTGATAGCTTCTGCTCTTTCAGTTTTTGTTTCGACTCTCTTACTAGTTTTATTCTTTTCTCTAGTGCACAGTTAAGAGGAGTGGAGACAAGCCATTACCTTTCCTTCCACCTGTTTTTATGCTGAATGCCTTCGATATAGCACCCCGAAAATTTACTTTTGATGTGGTGTTTGCAAACGTTTCAACGAATAAGGTTTGCTAATTTAGGTTTGATGCCAGATTCTCTGTTCATTTATCAAGTGTTTCGCTATAAACCGAGTGAAATGCATTTTTAAAATACATAAATATTACAACTATATCTTTGGACTTTGTAAATCTATGACGAATTATGGACTGTAGGTTGAAAATCTGTTCTCAGCAAAATCTGCAGTTTCTAAAACCAGTCATACTCTACCAAATGGTTACCAAGTGTTGCTCCTTCCATGTTTAATAGTATTGTTGAAAATTTTGTTACACGTTATATATTTTTTTAATCTGTGTTTCTGCTAATTCAGTTTTCGTGACACTGTTTGTGCGCACAAACCGCTGCACAGCATTCCCTGTTGTAATGTGTGGCACACTAAGAGAAGCAGGATGTGGCGGCATTGTCAGCAGCTGCTCTCTTCCGTCAACAGATGTCGCCGAGGTTTGCGCCGTGTAAATTACTGCAGTACGTGTTCTGCTTTACTCGTTACGGAAATGCATTGCGAGTGTAAGATTCTTTTACCACATTGATACAACAATGTGCCGAAATACGAGGACTATGAAACGCTGAAAGGCACACTTAAAATATATATAAAGGTTACAAGAATGTCAATGGCTGTGACGTTGACGATATCGAATTCTGTTAAATTCTTACGGTTTATCGACGATAAAAATCACAGTAAACGTGAGACTTTAAAATTTATCCTTAAATATATTTGCAAAGTACGATTAAAAGCTTGTTAAACAAGCGAAGAAAACAGGACGTTTGAACAGCTGAAAAGTTAGTTCAACGAGTGGAAGACGAAGCCGATATTAGAATACGAGGAGTATAAGAAAGGCGTCCAGCCTGTGACGGATAAACTGAATGCTTTAGAGAAAGAAGTTACTGGTGCTATAGCGAAAAATCGAGAGGTTGAAAGAGCTAGTTCCTTAGGAAGGGAATTATGACAATGTGTGTCCTATTCCGCCTACAACTGAGGAATAACCTTTTGAAAGTTTATTTGTGGATGATGATCCGATCACGCGAAAGACACGTAAGAGGCTTGAGCCCTCGTTGTAGCAAATTGAGGAAGAAAACCGGGAGGACATGAAGGCTGTTAGAAACTAAACAACACATTATGTTGGGCTGAAAGTATCAAAATGCTTGGGTGGTGTCGTCGTACAGTATTTGGCTTAAGATTTGACAGTCGAAAGCACTACATGGGCGGTTCCGAACTAACGTTTAACAATGACACTATTTCTGTCAAAGGTAGCAGTTTTCAGTGCCAGCAATGAATTCATGAAACTGCTAACCCGAAAAAAAACGTAGCATTCGAAGACTACACGCCTGATGACCGTGAAGCATATACAACTATGCTGAAGGAAACCAATGCAATATTTCACCACTATGATGCAAATACGAATAAACCCAAGTCAAACCGCAGTGAAAAGTAGATCATCATTATTCCGATGTAGCAGTCGTTTGTCTTGTGTAGTAATTCTACATCAGTGGCCAGTCACCAGTCAATAGCAAAAGAACCTGTTGAGTACATAGAATTCATTCTAGAAACATCCCCCAGGCTGTGGCTAAGCCATGTCTCCGCAATATCCTTCTGCAAGGTTCGCAGGAGAGCTTCTGTGAAGTTTGGAAGGTAGGAGACGAGGTACTGGCGGAATTAAAGCTGTGGGGGTGGGGCGTGAGTCGTGCTTGGGTAGCTCAGTCGGTAGAGCACTTGCCCGCGAAAGGCATAGGTCCCGAGTTCGAGTCTCGGTCCGGCACACAATTTTAATCTGCCAGCAACTTTCTGTTGAGTATGTTTGGATGAATGACCTCAGATCTAATCGACTAGGTGATGGTGGTTCACGGTGAAGAGAACGCAGCTGGTAGGTCGCTGGGATTTGCAGAAATGAAAGAACAGGGAAGCGGGCATGAAGTGTTCCGGACAAACCCGATGTGTGACTAAAGCGGACGATGGACCCATCACATGCCTTTCATTGTGCCACCTGCGTGCAGGTACCGTTTTTAGCGAAGTGTTTATCGGTATGCCTGAACGTCCAACGTTCTGCTTTAAATTTTTGCTCTAAAGGGGATAGGCAGGGTGCTAGCTCAGGGTGTATACGACCCGGGAGATCCGCGAAAAACCCGGGAATTTTTTGATGTGTCAGGAAACCGGGAATTGTTTAGAATTGCGGGAAGTTTTCGTTGTTTTAGTTTTCAGTTAAATTTTTGTCATTTTGATTGGTGAGAAACAATTCTCTCATCCTGCTACTGCAGAATAATACTGCAGCAACAAAACATGAACGACAGAAAAGAAACGAAAATAAAAGTTTAGTTGCGAAGGAAATGCGCCACATACAACAACAAAACTCAGTGCTCATACAAGCTTCTGCCAACAGCAAAGTATGTCGAAGGCTTTAGGAACACTGTGCAGTGATCGATAACAGCAAATTGCCTCCGACGAGCGTGACGTGACGACTGTTTGAATTGGCTTCGTGTGAACAGTTGCGGGCTGCCTTTCGCGCATGCGCAGTTTGTGAGCGGTCCCGCCTCCCTGTTGTGGTTACAGAAGTGTGGCTGGGAGCCGCCGTCTGCCGTCGCCGCCCTTGGGAAATGCGGTGGACCCGGGGCTGGTGCAGAGAGCAGCCCGAGCTGTGGTGGGCGGGTGGGTCGCCTCCACGTGGCCTGTGTATACCTTCAGCGGTTTTACTGTCTCCTCCTCGTTTATTGCGCTCACGTTAAATTAAAAGAAAACGGATTTTTGTGACAGGGAGCTATCAACTGAGTTAAAATACGTTCGCATAATCAAGGAAGGCTAAAGTATGTTAAGAGTTTCAGATTTTATTTCCACCTCTCTGACAGTCAAGAAGTAATCGCTTTGCAGAAGAATCAAGTTATTTTTCAAGGTTCGCTAAAGAGAAATCTTTTCCGCTCAGGCAGTCAGTTTATTTGAAACAAAGTGTTTAATTTCACACTATTGCCTAGTTTCAACTGTTCGCTGCGCATCAAGTGCACTTATGGCATTATGGCATAATAAAGAACTAAACATGATGTAATGCAGTACTGGTGCTGCAAGAAAATTAACATCGGAATCTCGACTTAGGAATGCGCGCTTTAAGCCGAATTGTGCATTTTAGCGTGGTGCACGAAATCCGGATGCTCTTGAAGCAATCCTGTGATGTCTTGTTTCTTTCGTAGCATAATGTAAGATCTTTCAGAGTGTTTCACACGTAGGAACATGAGGACCTCCTGCGTCATCGTAGCTGCGCAAGCGCGGTGACTCCTTCCACCTGGCGCTCTCTGTCAGCTGCTGACACGAACCTCATATTTCTAGCAGGTCGCGGGAAAATACTGAGAATGGTGGTTTCAAAAACGTACAGCGTAAATTTCCTTTTACGCAAGATGAACTATGTGCGAGAATGTACGATGAATTTATTGAATGAAAGAGCGTTTGACTCTCATTTAAAAATCAACTCCTTGGTGACTAGCTATTTAGAGGAATTTAGAGTCCAGAAGATGAGACATTTGGGTCGTTACTAAAAGTTTTACAATCACGTTAGTGTGACGTGTATTAAAGTGTAAAACGCGCACAGATCATCAATATCGTATGTGCAGCCTTAGCTTCTCTTGCAGCTTATTAATCTTTGAGACAAATATTATATGTGAATGCTGTGTATATTAATTTAAACCATGAGCTTTTATTATTTGTGTGTTGGCGCTACTTACGAGTGATGTTGCTGTTGGCTGACTACATCGCGTGTCGTGTGCTGTCATCAGCTGGCGAGATCACGTGACATGAGCTATGGCTGGCTTACAGAAGCTCACCGCAATCTCGATTTCAATGCATTGGAAAGTAACATGCGGTGTTTGAGGGAATCCGAATGTATACCCCCATAATAGGAACATATGCACGACATCAAAGGTCTTGCAAAACGTTTTTTTTTTCCGCTGAATTTAGTTTCCTAAAGTGCTGGGAATTCTACGTCGGTACAACAATCAAAGAAGTGATGAGTTTTACAGTGGGGAGGAAGAGTATATTGTCGCTTAACACGGAAAAAGTGTATTTTGACCCGGGAGAAAGTCTATTTTTAACCGAGAAGCCGAGGAAAAATGCGTGAACTTTTTTCCCCTTGTGCATGTATACACGCTGTATAGCTTGTTGATGTACAGAACATGTAATAATAAGTCGATAGTTCCACAACTCTAGAACCAGCAGTATATTTACAATGTGCAGCTATTTTTATACGCAGGAGTGTCGCGATATTTTGTCCACCGACACACATTTTTTTCAAGATGTCGAGAATCGGTATCAACATTTTAGTAAATATCGATCTATTGGATGCCACATTATTAAAATTATTCTGGTGTAGCGCCGACTACCTTCCCGCAGCCGAAGTGTGTCAATTGCGTCCGTGCGGCCATCAGAGAAGACGGCGGCAGCCCTTGCAGGCGAGCCAGCCGAGTACAGGGGGCAGCCCGGCCGACGCTCGGCCCTCCCTGCAGCTCGCGTGCGCCACGCCGCAGCCGCCTGCCTGCGTCTGCAGACACGGCTGTCGGCTCAGTCTAACATTCGACCTGGTCTCTCTTTGAAGGCACGCGTTTGCTTCCTGACGGTGAAACACCTGGTCTCAAGTCGAAATTAGAAACTAGTCGCAATTGTACGTAGACGGAATACACTTTATTTAAATACTTGGAGCACATACTGAAATGTGTTCGACAGTCGCCGACAGGCGGTAGGGGGCGTCGCCTGCCCTGGCCGCCCTCTGCCCTGGACGCGGTACAGTGTGTCCGTCAAGTCGTGCGCCCTCTCCGCTCCGCAGTGCTGTCCCGGCGACCCAGTCTGGCCACACAGCCTGGCGCCGCTCACTCCCAGCTCAGCGACTGCCCTGTCCAGAAAAACACGGCATTACGGAGTAAATTGCACTAACACGGGAACAGGAATCAAATGTCAGCGTTCCCGTATCTCTTAGAAGTATGAAAGCCAATATCTCTTCGTCTGAATGCGTGTCCGTCTACAACTTCATCCAGAACTGGCGCATACATTCCGTCTGATACGGTTTTTAAACAACACATTCTGGAGCTGTACTGGACAATTTAAGCCTTTCCTTCGATGTGGTCTGGCCTGTGTTGCGATCTACGTTTTGTTAACAGACGAGGAAGTTGTATTTCTGTACTCAGAGATGCCATTAGTTGCCTGTGTTTTCTTCCCGAGAGTCGGAAGGGATTGCTCCACACACAAGTAACCGTTAGAGGGGTGTTTCTCTGAAGCTCAAAGATCGGTTACCAGCACGATGCTGAGGTCACAGGAGGTGACTCCTCGGAGTGAATTAGGAGAAAAATTTAAAACAGCTGGTAATGAGATGCAGTGCACAAATTTTTTAACGGGAAGCGGCTGCAGATTTCGATAGTGGGATACTGGTATGTGTGTGTCATACGCTGGTTGATCTGTATCGTAGAGGGAAGATTTCTACATTTGTAACTCCTGGCTAGGCAGAAGTGTATTGAGGACTGCTGGAAGTTTCGCGTCTGTGATGGTTTCTTTCATTCGGTGTGTGTGTGTGTGTGTGTGTGTGTGTGTGTGTGTGTGTGTGTGTAGTAGTAGTAGTGAGAGAGTGTCGATGTTTTGTGCAGGAGCCTCTCTCAACAGGAGAGAGGGAGGAGGCTGATACAGGCGGCCAAGCAGGGCGCGGCGGAGCAGCTGCGCGAGTTACTGGCGGCGGGGGCGGACGTGCGGGCGAGGGTGGAGTACAGCCGGACCGCCCTGCACTGGGCAGCAGACAGGGGTCACGTGGCGGCGGCCAGCTGCCTCGTCGGCGCCGGCGCGGAGGTCGACGCCAGGGATTGGCGGGGGCGGACGCCGCTGCACTGGGCGGCAGAGGGGGGCCACGCTGGTGTGGTGCGGCTGCTGGTCGACGCCTCTGCTGACCCCAACGCCAGGGATGGGCAGGGGCGGACGCCGCTGCACTTGGCGGCAATGTGGGGCCGGGCAGAAGCGGCGGCTGA
The DNA here is from genome assembly GCF_021461385.2 of Schistocerca piceifrons. Taxonomy (NCBI): domain Eukaryota; kingdom Metazoa; phylum Arthropoda; class Insecta; order Orthoptera; family Acrididae; genus Schistocerca; species Schistocerca piceifrons. The sequence continues at coordinate 167,623,471 of NC_060148.1, read as the reverse complement.
GCTCCTCCTGGCGAGGGCGGACAGGGGGGCCCGGGATGAGGATGGCAGGACCCCCCTGGACCTCGCCAGGCAGGAGGGAAAGCAGGAGCTGGTGGATATGCTGACACAACGCTGACATACGGCATTCAGGAAGCACAAGCAGTTACATCATATGCGTTGGTCTTTCAAATAAAGAATACAAAAAATCAATCCTTTGTTCATTTATTTGTACATACCATTTTGTGCTGCGTATGACAACTCTGGTAACACCGGGACAACGACGAGAGATACCTGTAAACTAACGTGAGGAGCCCTTCAGTCTGTAAAATACTTCACGATCAGTTTTTGCAAAAGCTGAGTAACAACTGATAAACACTGCACTATTACTAAGCACCACCTGTCTCTCTCAAGATAACGTCAGCACTCAATCTCTTTGAAGACACGAATGGCGCAATACTGTTGGTTGCCTACCACATCACGCAGCTGCACTAACGTTCGTTGTTCGGACCAGACCACTGCATTACCCCATTACTGGAAACTATATGCTGCTAGCGTGCCTCGTGCTATGTTACACCAGCATAAACTGCACCATACTCAGATTACTGGCACACAAGTCGTTCAGTCAGAATGTGTCTTCAGTTGCGATCTCACGCCGAGTTCACTTATGTATCTGCAGTACGCAAATACTTGCCGTCTTTAATTGCAGCCTCACATTGGTAGCAAGAGTTACACCACATACCAGGCAACACTGCACACGGAATGAGTCACACATCAGGCACATTCGTAGAGGTGACACTATGACGAAAACTAAAATAAATAAAATTCTCTACTTTGGCCCACTAATCGAGCAAGTGCTTCCAACTGTTGGTGAGATTCTAATGAGCGACTTGCTGTTACGTTAATTCAAATGTAGATCTGACTCTCGATGTAAATTACACACTTTCCCATACTGTCGCCATCTGTACATGAGCGTGTCGTTATTTCCTAACTTTCGTCACCTGAGTCTACGACGTTTAATAAAAATGGCGGAACGAGCAGCGGGGATTTCAAAAACGAAACGCACTACGACAACTAACTTTTAAAACACGGTTCCTCTCACAGCAGTGCTGCACTGAAGCGAATACCTGGTGGTTACAGAGATGGAAGAGATACATGTCCAGTGTGCACAGAGGGGGTTCTTATAAAGTGTCAAGCGATGTGAAAGACTCATAAAATCTTGACGTCGAAAGGGAACTGGCCGGATTGAGCGTGTGAGGTTGCTTTCCCTATCGACAGCAACTTATTTTTCCAGATTTCAGGTTTCAGTGTGACGCTGCAGCTAAGGGAACAGTGCAGAATACAGCAGCAGTGGCGGCGGCGAGCGGGAAGGCGTTCTCCGCGCATGCGCCGGCAGCGGATTCGCCGCGCGGCGTGACGGTGAGTGGCTGGGGTGAGGGCTCGCGAGCCAGCCGTGGGGCCGCGACAGAGACTCGCGCCCGCCAGCCTCCAGTACTCGGCTGCGAGACGGACCTGCAACTTCCCCTCAGTCAGCATCGGCCGCCAGGGCCCACCTGTGGCGCAGCAGGCGGTCACGTGTGTAACCGCTACACGGCGAGACAAACAACTTAGACCCACACATTCACACCAGGCTATGATCGGAAACAGAAAACACACTAAATTTTCTGAATCTCGCCGTTCGAAAGAGAAACGCCACACCATGGCTTCACAATATTCGGGAAACCGACAGCCACGAAGCATCGCCGTTCACAAACCGCCGAATCACCCGGTGCCGCAAGAGCTTCACATTCGGACTCCACAGACTGAACAGAACATCCGTAAGCAAACACCATTCATTACACAAAGCAGCTACACACAATAAAACATATACCAGAGGAAAATAGTGGCAAGTCCCATATGATCGAGAAATTAAACCAACAAATTAGTAGAGAGAAAAGAAACTGGCCCACACACACAGAGAGAGACAGAGAGAGAGACCGATAGTGTAAACAAAATTCAAATTCGTCGCCAAATACTCTCGAGAAGAGTTGAACGCTAACGGCTTTAGCAAACACAACGTGTGTTTGTGCGTGCAGTGCCCTCAGAACGCAAAAGAATGATGTCGCAAAAAAATTGAGCAATAACATGTATACGCTAAATGTTTTGACGCCAAAATTACGTCGCTGAATAATCAAGAGGTGTGCAGTGCAGGACACCATACAGATAGTCCTGCAAAACTGTGTAATGTAAAAATCACGGTAAGAGGAAAAAAAACTTTCTTTAGGCCTGTCTTTGTTAGATCAATTAAAACATAAAATATGTTCACTTTCTACAGCTTACAATAATCAGATGTCCACTGGGGATGGCACAGAGGTGCCTAAACATGTTTGGGTAACAAGAGAAATTACTCTTTCTGCATAAAAGGGGAACCTGTTTTCAATAATACATCTATATATTCGCCATTGACTGTAGGAGTTATTTTCACAACTGCAATGTCGCCTTTGGGCTCTGAACAAGATTTCATCTCTGCACATGTCAGACTTTAAACTCCTCCGACACACACACACACACACACACACACACACGCACACACACACACACACACGTCCCGATTTTTGTAACTTCATGTGGTGAACCGTTTCACCTATTTAAATGCTAGCTGTTTTACTGCATTTTTTAATAAATGTACTGTGATGGCGTCTTGGAATTTATTTCAAATGGGTTAGCTACTCTCACCACCAAATTGGACACACAGATCGCCTGCTTGCATCTAAATAGCTATCCGTTCTGCTGCAAGAACTGCCCAAGTGGCCATATCAGCGAGAGACGTACGAAGAACAAGCAGGAGGGATTGTGGTGCGTCGGTTCATTAACATCGTACAGGAAATAGTTAAGTGTAGCAGTCTCGGGTGGGAAGTTACTGTGTCATTATTGCTTTCTTCGGAGTCGTGGCTACATTCAGAAACATGTACGGAGATTTCGTACCAAATGGGGGTCTTGCGCGTAAAAAAGCGTTCGGAAGAAAAGTAAGGAGTAAATATTTGTACAAATATCGGGTGTTGAAAAATTACAGGGTGTATACGACCCAGGACAACCGGAAATCTCGGAAGAACCCGGGAACTTTTTCATTGTTTTAGTTTTCAGATAATTTTTTTGTAATTTTGGCTGGTGGGAACTGATTCTGTGGCAAATTGTATCCCGCTACTGGAGAATAACACTGCAGCAATGAAACATGAACGGGAGGGAAAAAAATAAATCTTTAGTTGCAAAGGAAATGCGCCATTTACAACAAGAAAACACAGCTAAAAATATGTCAAAGGCCTTGGGGCGAAGACGATGTGATACTTTGTAACAATAAACTCCTTTCTGTGAGCGTGACGTCACAGCTGCTTACGTCAGGTTCATCTGGGCAGTCGCCAGCGGGCTGTTGCGCATGCGCAGTTGACTCGCCTGCGAGCACTACCTTCCCCCGCCCCCCCCCCCCCCCCCCCCCCCCCCCCCGCTGCTCGGACTGCTCCGGCCGTTAGCTGTACTGCGCGCCCTGGCTGCCGCATTCGCGCATGCGCAGAGTTATCTGAGTTGCAGTGAAAGGGGGGGGGGGGGTAGTGTCCACGTGACCCGTGTTTGCGTTCAGTGATTTGGCTGTTTCCTCTTCATTTACAGCTCCCACGTCAAATGAACACAATACGTATTTCTGTGGCCGGGAGCTATGAAGCGAATTAAAATACATTAACATATTTATTGAAGGCAAAAATATATTATTACACTCCTGGAAATGGAAAAAAGAACACATTGACACCGGTGTGTCGGACCCACCATACTTGCTCCGGACACTGCGAGAGGGCTGTACAAGCAATGATCACACGCACTGCACAGCGGACACACCAGGAATCGCGGTGTTGGCCGTCGAATGGCGCTAGCTGCGCAGCATTTGTGTACCGCCGCCGTCAGTGTCAGCCAGTTTGCCGTGGCATACGGAGCTCCATTGCAGTCTTTAACACTGGTAGCATGCCGCGACAGCGTGGACGTGAACCGTATGTGCAGTTGACGGACTTTGAGCGAGGGCGTATAGTGGGCATGCGGGAGGCCGGGTGGACGTACCGCCGAATTGCTCAACACGTGGGGCGTGAGGTCTCCACAGTACATCGATGTTGTCGCCAGTGGTCGGCGGAAGGTGCACGTGCCCGTCGACCTGGGAGCGGACCGCAGCGACGCACGGATGCACGCCAAGACCGTAGGATCCTACGCAGTGCCGTAAGGGACCGCACCGCCACTTCCCAGCAAATTAGGGACACTGTTGCTCCTGGGGTATCGGCGAGGACCATTCGCAACCGTCTCCATGAAGCTGGGCTACGGTCCCGCACACCGTTAGGCCGTCTTCCGCTCACGCCCCAACATCGTGCAGCCCGCCTCCAGTGGTGTCGCGACAGGCGTGAATGGAGGGACGAATGGAGACGTGTCGTCTTCAGCGATGAGAGTCGCTTCTGCCTTGGTGCCAATGATGGTCGTATGCGTGTTTGGCGCCGTGCAGGTGAGCGCCACAATCAGGACTGCATACGACCGAGGCACACAGGGCCAACACCCGGCATCATGGTGTGGGGAGCGATCTCCTACACTGGCCGTACACCACTGGTGATCGTCGAGGGGACACTGAATAGTGCACGGTACATCCAAACCGTCATCGAACCCATCGTTCTACCATTCCTAGACCGGCAAGGGAACTTGCTGTTCCAACAGGACAATGCACGTCCGCATGTATCCCGTGCCGCCCAACGTGCTCTAGAAGGTGTAAGTCAACTACCCTGGCCAGCAAGATCTCCGGATCTGTCCCCCATTGAGCATGTTTCGGACTGGATGAAGCGTCGTCTCACGCGGTCTGCACGTCCAGCACGAACGCTGGTCCAACTGAGGCGCCAGGTGGAAATGGCATGGCAAGCCGTTCCACAGGACTACATCCAGCATCTCTACGATCGTCTCCATGGGAGAATAGCAGCCTGCATTGCTGCGAAAGGTGGATATACACTGTACTAGTGCCGACATTGTGCATGCTCTGTTGCCTGTGTCTATGTGCCTGTGGTTCTGTCAGTGTGATCATGTGATGTATCTGACCCCAGGAATGTGTCAATAAAGTTTCCCCTTCCTGGGACAATGAATTCACGGTGTTCTTATTTCAATTTCCAGGAGTGTAGTTTCACTTTTCTGGATTTTATTTCAAAGTTTTTGGCAGTCAAGCATTAACTGCTTTGCAGAACTATGAAGTTATTGTTGTCAGTTTGCTACACAAATCTGGCGTTACTATTCTCGCTGAGGAAGTCAATTTATTTGAAACGAAGTGTTTCATTCCACAGCTGTTCGTTGAATGTAAAGTGCACGTTTTCATGTTCTGCCATGTATGGCATTATGTCATAATGAAGAGAAAAAAACATGAGATGCTACAGTACTGCTACTGAAAGAAAACTTACGTCCCAAAAACCACACCGAAAAGCTTAATGTCAGGTGGGACCTACTTAACTGTGAATCTGGACAGTGTGCACTTCAGACCGAAGTATTCACGTTAGTATAGTTTACGAAATTCCGATGCACTCAGAGTATCCTCTGACGTCCTGTTTCTTTTATGGCGTAATGTAACACCTCTTTGTGCTTTATACACACAAACATGCGGCCTTCTTACGTCACTGCAGCTGGGCACGCGCAGTAATGCCTGTTTTCTGGCGCTCTCTGGCTACTCGTAAGCCGAAGATGTTTGTGACAGTCTGGGGATAGTTTTGCGAATGGTGGTTTGAAAAGTGTTAATTTCAAACTAAATATGCTTCTACGCAGGATGAATTACGTTACGTGTGAGGAAGTGGGATGAATGTCTTAAAAAAACAGAGCGTTCGACTCTCGTTTCGAGCCCTGAAGACCAGGCATTTACGTCAGTATTTTAAATTTACTGGCAAATTTGTGCGACGTACCTCAAAGTACAACACACGCCATAAACATCGATATTGTATGTGAAAGCTTGGCTTTTCTTGTTGCTACACTACATATTTTAATGTAAACCCCTAACTTTTCCTATTTGTGTGTTCGCGCTACGTAGGTGATTGCTATTGGCTTAATACAGCGCGTGTCCTATGCTCTGAATGTCTGCTGTCATCGGCTGGCCAAGTCACGTGCCATGACGTCGCAATCTCGATTTCAAAGCTCCGGAAACTAGGGTGCCGTGTTTGGTGCAATTCAAATTTATAGTTTCGTAATACGAAAATATGCAGCGTAGGCCTATATGTTGCTGCAAATGAAAGGCCGTTCAAAAACTTCTCTCCCCGTTCCATTTTTCCCAGGAAGTTCCACGCCAGTGTATAAACCGTAAACCATTCAAAGGATAGATAAGTTTTACAGCTCCGAGGGAAAATTTACTGGAAACCTACCGTCACTTAGCACGGAAAAAGTGTATTTTCACCCGGGGAAAAGCATATTTTTACGCCCTGAATTACCAGTAAAAGAATCAACCAAAAAAGAGGTGAGAATCCTGGAGGCCAAAGGAAATGCGTGACCTTTAAGAAGCAGCAAATACACTTTCCCACAACGTAAGTATGACATCGGGTAAAAATTATTCTCTGTATCAGGAACCTGACTTGGGCACGCTCTGCCCCTAAAATCTCGGGTAAATTACTCTAAAAGCTGACTGATATTGTCGTGTTGGTTCCACTAGCAATGGGAACTACAGGAATTACCGAGAATAAGTACCATTCATTTCGTTTACCACTATTATTCATGTCCAACAGGTGTATTTACCGGATTCCGCTACTTGCAGAAGACTCCAAAGCTTGGAGGGCTTCGCCGTAAAACACGTAACGTGGTAATTGATGTACTCGAAGTCCCCGGTCTGCGACTCGTATTTGTTACATTAGAGGGTGCTGTGGCGTGGCTGGAGGGTGCGATATCTTTCATTTCGATAACTCTGCTCAGATGCATGCAGACGAACCCGTTAAATACTTCGGAGCATACTGCGAATAACGTAAACAATAAACGTAGGTGACTGGACGATTAGTCGGAAAACAGACTGCGCGCTGCTAAACAGAAAGGTGGCAGCTGAAGGGCGTGTTGCACGATGCCACGGAAGTAGCAGCAGGCAGGAGGTAACATTCTTTCTGAGAGTGTGGCTCATGTCCAGTGTGAGAGGGGCCGTGCAGATCCTGATCTACGTCTACATGATTACTCTGCAATTCACACTTAGGTGCCTGGCGGAGGGTTGATCGAACCACCCTTAAGCTACTCCCCTACCGTTCCATTCTCGAACAGTCGCGGGAGAAACAAACACTTAAAAAAGTATTATCGTACTCTGAGGAGAAAGCTGGCGATTGAAATTGCATGGGAAGGTCCTGCCGTAGCAAGAAACGGCTTCGCTTTGACGGCTGCCATGTTAATTCCTGTATCATATCCGTAGCGCTGTATCGCCCATTTCGCGGTAATACAAGACGACCTGCCCTTCTTTGAACTTTTTCGATCTCTTCCGTGAATCCTGTCTGAGGTGGGTCCCACACTGCACAGCAGTACTCGAGAAGGGGGCGTGCAAGTGTAGTGTAGGCGGTCTCTTTAGTGTACCTGTCACGTTTTCTACTTCTTCTGTCAGTAAATGGTAGTCTCTAGCTTGCTATCTGCACAACATTATCCATGTCATCGTTGCAGTTTAAGGTATAAACAACTTAAACTCTAAGTATTTAGCTGAATTTATATCCCTCAGATTTTTGTTATTTATCGTCTTAGTGGTTTCTTTGTCGTGCTCATGTGGACGACTTCACACTTTCCATGATTTGTAGTCAATTCCCACTCCTTGCACCATTCTGATACCTTGTCCAAGTCATTTTGCAATTCGTTTTGGTCATCTGATGACATTGCATGACGGTAAGTGGCTGCACCAGCTAGACACTGTCTAAGAGCACTGCTCAGATTGTCTCGTAAGTGGTGTACGGAGACCAGCAACAGTAGAGGGCCTCTTAACTCTTACTTTGGAGAACGCCAGGCGTTACTTCTGTTTTACTCGATGACTTTCCGTCAGTTACTAAGAACTGTGACTTTTCCAACGTGAAATCACGAATCCAGTCACACAACTCCACAGGTGCGCGATTTAACCAGAAGGGACGGTGTCAAAAGCGATATGGAAACCTAAAAACTACGTAATCAAATTGACGTCCCTTGTCAATAGCAGTCATTAGTTCGTGGTAATAAAGAGCTAGTTGTGTTTCACAAGAGCTTTATTTTCTAAATGCCTGCTGGCTGTTTCTAAATAAATCGTATTCTTCGAGGTGGTTCATAGTGTTCGAGTGCAGTATGTGTTCCAAAACACTACTGCAAACCGAGGTTTGTGATGTGGGTCTGTTATTCAACGGATTACTCTTATCCCGTTCCTTGGCTATTGGTGTGACTTGCGCAACTTTCCATTCTGCTGGGTACGGAGCTTTCTGCCAGCGAGCGGTTGTATATGGTTGCTAAGTGTGGAGCTATTGTATCAGCATACTGTGAGAGTAACAGACTGGTATACAATCTGGACCGCAAGCTTTGCCTTCCTTGTGGTTTACGCTGTTTTGCTGCACCAAGAATTTCTGCTTCTGAATTACTCATATTGGCAGTTGTCCTCGATTCGAGTTCTGAAATGTTTACTTCGTCCTCTCCTGTGAAAGAAATTCGGAAAACGGTTTGGTAACTCTGCCTTCGTGGCGCTGTCATCAAAAAGATCACCATTGTTATCGCGCAGTGAAGGTATCGATTGCGTCTTCACGGTGTATGCGATCCGGGACAACTGGGAAATCCGCGAGAAACCCGGGAATTTTTTCATCCGGAAGAAAACTAGGAAAAACGTGGTATATTTAAAATGCCGCGAATTTATCATTGTTTTAGTCTGCAGTCAAACTTCCGTAAGTTTGACTGGTAACAACTGATAAACGCCAAAATGTGTCAAAGGCTTCAGGACGAAGACTGTGGAGTACCTCATAAGAATAAACTGCTGCCGAGGAGTGTGACGTCACACCTGTTTGCATCAAGTTCAAAAAATGGCTGTGAGCACTATGGGACTTGACATCTGAGGTCATCAGTCCCGTAGAACTTAGAACTACTTAAACCTAACTAACCTAAGGACATCACATACATACATGGCCGAGGCAGGATTCGAACCTGCGACCGTAGCAGCAGCGCGGTTCCGGACTGGAGCGCCTAGAACCGCTCGGCCACAACGGCCGTCTAAATATCACACCGACGCATCCTTTTAAGCGCAAAACAGCTTAGGCTCTGAAAAGATAAACTGTTTCACGCGTCCCTTGTCTTCCTACTACTTTCTGTTCACGAAATGTCCTATACTAAGTGCGTGGTTTGAAGGAACCTGTTTTTAAAAAATCAAATGCCTCACCAATGCCACTTTTTCACACCTCATTCGCCTTCCTACCGTCTTCTGCAAATGCCTTAAATTTGCTACTTGTTAGTCAGATACCGCATCAGTGTGGCTTTTTATGCACAAAACAGCTAGGCCTGAGGCGGTGAACTTTTAACGCTTCGTTTCGTTACACCAGTTTCCGCTGTCGGTTTGGTTGCGTGCTAGAGTGCATTCCAACCTCCTTGTTCACTTACGTAGCTCGCGATACCTGTTGCGGAAATTTTTCATTTTCCCCTCAGATCAGAAAATAAGTTTTGTTTGGGGACCCCGCCTTCTGTGTTGTGCGCTTCTGATGCGTTCTTCTCGTCGTCATTTCGCTGCACGGGACCAGCCGTAGTGCTTCTGGAATCTCGACACGCCGGCTTAGACCGCTGTGTAGTTTACCTCCCATCTTGTGCGATCCTGCTGACATATTCTTGTGTAGCCGCGAGGCAGGGAGATTGTAAACGTTGTAATAACCATCTCCAGACTGTATCGAGCAGCAACTGGTCGTTTTCAGAGTTCTTCTTCACTATCGCGAAATTAGTGGGGGGGAGTGTCACGGATACGATACCGCAGATGGGGTGGCAGAGATTAAAATAGGGGCGCTTTTCCGTGCGACGAGATGTTATACGAAATTTCGGTCACCGGCTTTCTGATCGCAATACGAAAATGTTTTGCTGCCGTGCAACACGTAGGGAAGAATCTTTTCAAAGCCTTACTGAGTATTTCTGCAGGTTTTTTGCGACGTTGTACCAGTAAGTACGGGTAGCGGAAGTGCTCTCTCCACGACAGACTTTGGTGACGTCACAACACGGACAGCCGCGAAGAATTTATCGCGAGCGATTTCGCAGCGTGGCGTATACCCTAGTGAGCTTGTCCTCGTGTTCTTCTCTCCTATATAATACATTTAGTACCCTGAAAGATTCACCCTTTTATGACGAAACAAAGAGTTTTGGATTCTATTGTGTCTACCTTTTGTTATAATATAGTTGCGCTACACCTTGAAGACACACAATTGACGGACATCTGTCAGACCGTTTCTTACGCTCCGGGTTAGAAGCGCCAAATGTGTACCTGTTTCCCGCCTTATTCCTGCCTCTACAAGCCGGTCACGTGACCTGTGCTGGCTGCAGGTCACTACTGCTGTAACGTCTTCCGTCTCCAAATTCTGCTGCAGTCTGCTCCGTGTTCAGGGCGTGTACACAAACTATGACTTACAACGGAACAGTCCAGTAAGACATGTCGAAATCTACTCTGAAATTTTTTACAGAGGAAGAAAACATCGAAAGAAATGGATTGCCAGACTTTTAGCTGCTAAGGAGCACTGCAAGTATTTTGTAAAAAAATGTTGAAGTTACGGTGCACCCTTTCTGGCCGCGCCGAGAGCGGCTTACGACAGCGGTTTGTACAGCCCTGCCCGGCTAGCGCGGGACACGCAGACAGCAATTCTGAGCACCTGAAGCCTGGCTTACGTTGTGTCTAGGAATCCTACAGACTCGGTTCGCTAGACATAAACAGTCAAACAACTCGTACGAATCAGTTTCATTGCGAAACACAATTACGATTACTCAACTTTGATACGTGTCGCAGGCAACGGGCGGGATACAGAATGGTCAGTCTGCATCGTAAGAGACGAACAAGTCTGTGCTACGCAGAGGCAGCCGCCGCCGAAGCCGCGGTCCGCCTCCAGTCGGGGGCGGCGCCGACGCCGCCTCCACGCGGGGGCCGCTGGTGGCGCGTTGTCGTCCTGGAGGGAGGCCGTTCTCTGGTGTGCGGCTGGAACCGTCTGTACGGAGGAGAACTGCCTGTGAACGCTGCCTCACTGGTTTCTACTCTCTGGAGCTAATACTCGGCACACAGGATACAGCTCCGTCCCGCTACAGCCACAACGCGAAACTTTGGTGTTCAGTGAGGATTATTTTGCGTGTCAAGCGCACTCTTCTTGACGGAGCATCCAAAATGGCGCAGGGAAGCGAGCATTTAAGTGTCTCAATTTGTACGGAAGCGTGACACGCGCGGAGATCGTGCTCTTTGCAACGGAGTTGCATCTCCATCTATCGTTACCACTGGTCCAAAGTTTTCCTCGTATGTCGGCTGCCGTCTTTCCCTGGCTTCTCACTACCACTGAGGGGAAATTACAAGCAGGACGCCAGTTACCGACTTCGAGCATCATCTGAAGAGGAGGCGACACAGCTAGCGTTTCCACTAGGTTTGTAACGTCTAATGATCATATTCTTTTTTGTTCCTTTTTTTTCTCTAAAAGATCTATGATGTAGTGGCAAAGCGCCCGCTTCGTGATCCAGAGAGAGCGGGATCAAATCCCGTTCAGACCACAACTGCTTTCAATGTGATTTCTAACCGAGCATGCACTTCCTCAGACGTTGGAGTGGCCACGAAAGACACGTGGTTGGGACTCCACGTCAAACTGCAGGTGTCCACTTTGCGATCAGGTGACAGGGGAGGGCCAGGGAGGCGCCAGCAGCTGCAGTGCGGCCGCCAGAGACACCTGCAAGAGGCCTGCCGGGCGGGTTCTCTGCCGCTCGTGCTCGTCAGCCCGTCTGCCGCTGTGGAAACCTGCCTTGAACTGTGCAGACAACTGTCTGAATAACTTCATACCGGCTGTTGCACTCTTGCACGTGTATCAGTGGCTAGCAGAGAGAATAAAATCATGGCAGTGTGTGATGTGGCAGGCGACTTCCATCAGTGAGGACTTGTAACTTGTTGAACTGGAATGTGTCTTGCAGTACCACATTTTATAACATTTCCTGTAGGCCATTCCTTGCAATGATGATCGAATGTTGTACATTTGACTATCAGTGAAGCAGTTGTTTGTTTATTCTGTGTAGTCGTCACAAAAATGCAAAGTGTCTGTTGAATGAGAAAAAGAAACCGGACAAAGGAAACATTGATGCAGCGACCACTATTTTTATTTAGACAGAACTGGGATGGAGTCACAAGTGGTCCCGGCCATTGTTCTGCATATTGCGCTTCATTCCAGGCGTGACTGACGTAATTCGTAAAGTGTGGCCAAGAGAACTGGCGATGGACAAATGGCGGTAGCTTAAGAATACTCTTCCGCTGATAAACCAGAAACGAGAGACAGGTATCGGAAATGATGTTCTCTGGTAATTTCCTCAAAAAATGCTTTCTACTGTCCAAAACATTCTTTATTGAGAGGTCGAATCGCACTAGCGATTCCAGGCGGAATCCACGTTACATCCACACATTTTTCGTCACCGTCCACAAAAACAGAGGCGTCGTTATGTCCAGAACATGAGTGCAACGAAAGCAATGAATTGGTTTCTGCAGCTGGTAGGAATACTTCTCGAACGAAATCTTGAAAATTATTCTTTCCCATTGTCACAGATTTTGATACATTGATCACAAAATCTTTGGCACTAGACAGTCGATTTTCTAGTTTTGGTCCCTAATTTGTGTTGCGGTTATCGCAGACAGATGTACAGCTGCAGAAACAGTAAACCGCCCGCACTTACCGCCGACATTACCGTACAAGAATGTGTCACTGCATTCACTGAGTGGGCAGCCGACTCCGCCTCTTTTCCACCCCGACACGATAAAGAGCGGGCCGCACGCAGTTCTCTCACCAAACCCGACTGATCGGCGCTGTAAACGCCAGTTGAGGGGATGGCGGCAGGTTTCGCCTCTGAGTCAGCCGCGAATTCCCGAGCAGCACTGCCCGCCACCGGCAGCTGCTCCACAGGGTCACGTGACGTAAACCCGGTGGCTCTGCGGCCTCCTGCTCTGTGCGACTCCTGGAAGCCGCGCAGCCGGCCGGCCAGAGGCCCAGAGCCGGCAGTGGCCGCGCCGGCTGCAGCCCCGCACACCTCCGCCGCTGACGGCGCACAGCCTCTCCATCCGGCCAGTCCCCCATCTTCCCCCGACACTTTTTCCACTCAGGTGGTTTGGGGCCTCCGTTTGGCGCACATTCCTCACTTCCTCTAATTCCTTCTTCCACTTCTACAGTTCACGCTCCGACTGTACGAAACGGAAACGCCTTCACACACTGCGTAACTTCGAGCGTTTTCCCGTCCTTCGTCTGACCGATACTTCGCTGCCTTCTCTTTGTCGCTGCAAGCTGTTGCAGTACGTGTGTTGTTTTCAGACTTGGGAGGTATTCTCCTTCACAACTGTTACTGGCACTGCAGACGCCGTCCCAACCACAGTTCACAGAATCGTCACCGTTATTTCGTATTTCTTCTGACGTATCCACAGTTTCAAACGAAATGTCGACATCATTCGAATGAATGTCAAGGAAATCAAGTAACAAATGACAAATATGCACATCCTCAGGAGAGGTAGGTGATTTCGGCTGGAAGCCACGTTGTTCATATTTCATCATTGCTAAATTGAGAACGTTAACTGCATTCTACATCACTCTCAAACTGGAGGAAGAAAAAAAGTTTTCTTAGCAGGCATCTCTTACGAAATCGCACTAAATATCAATTCAACTTTATCTGTATTGTCAGTAGCTCCCATTACTGCAAAATACAACTGATAATTTGTGATAGATGTTTGTTGACTGCCTAATTCGAAGCAATAGTAACAGTGTACTATAGTGGCCGAGAAACTATCAAGGAACGGTAACCTGAAACGTCCTTTACAAATTACAATCGGGTTGTATCGTGTTTGCTATTCACAAATGCACCGCCGATGTCGGCTGTGTTGCGCATGCGCAGCTGCTGCAGCACCAGTAGGGGTGTACATATCTACCACCGCCTGGCGCGCAACGCATTTGGCAATTTTCAACTTTATTTTTTTTTTTTTTTTTGTACTGTCTCTTAGCAGCTAATATTTTGACAGTGCATTTCTTTCGTTGCCTTCTTCCTGTGTAAAAAATTTGTGGGCTAGATTTCGACTTGTCTTATTGGAACATTCCCTTGTTAGTTTTCTTCATCACTATGTGAAACGAATAAAAAATTGTAATCCTTATCTCCTCTTGTAAACTGAGCCATCCGCCTCATTTCACTACTGGACATGATAAAGTTGTTCCACAAATCGGCGCGATTCGCATCTCTATGCCTTCTTCCAAAATCATTGCCCACTATGGGACAAAAGCATCTACTTTTCACCCAAAATTTTTCGTTGTCTTACGAAAGGCATTCCATACAGTTTCGCACGGCCGCCTGATCAACAAAATAACAAGCGTATGGAATATGACACCAGCTGTGTGACTGGACAGAATAGCGCCCAGCAAACGGAACACAGCGTATCATCCTGAACGGAGAGGAGTCTTCGGACTTCTGAGTAACTTAAGCGGCCATTACACGAGAATTCGCCACGAACGGCACTGATCATGCGCGACAGCCATCTAGCGGTAGAACAGGTGAAACTACGAAAATTAGCAGATAGATTATCCGCAGTGCTTACTGCTTGTTGTTTGGTTGCTGCTAGGTGTCTAGCGGCTAAATTCAGATTTTCGTGTTGGGAAGTTTTCGCGTTGGGGATCTTACACATTCTGTTTTTCAGTAAGCAGGTTTCATAAATGCAGTAGACTCTTTTATACTAGCTGTTTGAGAAAGGATTTTTCTATTGATAGCTTCGTATTCTAGAAATGAAATGCAGCAAAGAGGCGTTAAGCGTCTTAAATCAGGCATACAGCGAGGAAGGTGAGTTATGACCCACTGTATCGTATTAAGCTACATCGGAAGTCGTTTTCTTCTGAGTAATATGCATATAACGTTATACGGCGATTTACGATTTGTATCGTAATTTCCTAGTTTACGAAAGTTCCGGTTTGATTTAATAGCATCTCTTGCTCGATTTCAGCATGCCAGAAAACAGAAACTGGAATTGAAAGGGAGAAAGTCGTTGCATTTTGGCACAGTGCGACAGACGAGGACTGCAAAACTCTGAGTAGATCATATATATAGAGGGGACCAAAAAAGGTATCCACTGTTTAAAAGTCCATAACTTGCAAACTAATTGACGGTGTTGTCTCATTTTTGGTGAGAGAGTAGCGTAAAGTCCATCTTAAAGATATCACTGTAGGTGTTCGAAATGGTCACCATTAACATCCACACACAAACGATGCCGCCGAACTGCAGCACCAACTACCGACTGCAACGTGTTCAGTTGGATATTTGCACATGGATGTACGATGGATTCTCCAAGTTCATCCAATGTGCGAGGCCTTTGTCGATAAACGACGTCTTTAAGTGTTCCCCACAGGTAAAAGTCCAGAGGAGTTAGGTCTGGGGAACGTGGTGGGTGCTCCACAGCACCTCTACGGCCATCTATCTTCCTGGTAGATTTTCGACGAGATACGCCCTAACACGATTTTGGTAGTGGGCTGGGCCACCATCTTGTTGAAAGCAAACTCTTCTGTCTCCATACAAGTCTCGGATGGCAGGTAAAATGGATGTCTGAAGCTTCTGAAGGTACACCTCGCCGTCAAAGAAGAATGGCCCAATCGAGCCCTGGTAAGACAACCCACACCGCACATTTACTCCTGGCAAATTCACGGCTTTGTCTACATGAACGTTCGGATTTTCGGCAGCCCAGTAGATGCAATTGTGGCGATTTACTGTGCCATTGAGTTTGAACTGTGCCTCATCAGACCACACAATCATCTCTGCAAACTCTTCATAGTTGCGCACCATCGTTAGTAAACCACTCGCAGTACTCCATTCTACGGTCTGGGTCGTCCTCGTTCATTGCGTGTAGCAATCGTGGGATGCAGCACTTCCACTCTGCTGTCTTCAAAAGTCGCCAAACACTCGAGCGAGTCACTCCAGTTTCACGGGCACACTGCCTCAGAGACTTCTGTGGTGGGCGAGTGAACTGTTGTAACACGCGGCGGGAGTTAGCTAGACTTGTTACTGTTACAGGTCGTCCAGATCGTTGTCTGTGTACATCTGTAACGCAGCCTTCGGCTTCACATTTGTCTCGAATGCGTGGAATCGTTAAACGTGTCGGTGGGTCTGTTTGCTACTCATTTCGCCATTGCTGTTGGACCTCATTAATGTTTTCGTGCTTGAAATACCTCTTCAAAACTGACTTCCTTTCATCGAATGTAAGCCTTGCGCCAGCCATGTTTACTCGAGCAACTAGGTGCAGCTAACAACAAAACACTGACTATCTGTCGACTGTCATCTGACAAAACAAAACAACGCAATACAACGCTTGTGTGGCGATTGCCGGAACTACAATCTATTACACTACCAAAGATGAGACAACTCTCTCAATTAGTTTGCCGATTATGGACTTTTAAACAGTGGATACAGTTTTGGACCCCTCTGTGTATATATACATTCCAAACTTGGAAAATTAACACAAGTACAGCTTTAAATTGTGCTGCAAATTGCAGAGCATACATCGACAACAAGTTTTTAAATGGTGGGCTGTGGTATTATGTGGTTAATAGCCAGACTTTTGAAAGATTCCCCAGTCAGCAGGAAACGTAATGTTACATCCAGCCTGCATCGTAACAGTGCATTTACCGGTATTTTATTGATGATGTAGGCTGGTATAACCACCAAATGTATAAACATATGATTTTATTCTTAGTTTCAAGAATGTGAGATAGCCTCCCTTATGATTGTGTCACACTTGTTAATTCCATCTTCTATCACAGACAGACGAGGATAATGGAATGTAGTCGAATTCAGTCGGATGATGCTGAGGGAATTAGATTAGGAAATGAGACACTTAAAGTAGTAAAGGAGTTTTGCTATTTGGGGAGCAGAATAACTGATGATGGTCGAAGTAGAGAGGATATAAAATGTAGACTGGCAATGGCAAGGAAAGCGTTTCTGAAGAAGAGAACTTTGTTAACATCGAGTATAGATTTAAGTGTCAGGAAGTCGTTTCTGAAAGTGTTTGTATGGAGTGTAGCCATGTATGGAAGTGAAACATGGACGATAACTAGTTTGGACAAGAAGAGAATAGAAGCTTTCGAAATGTGGTGCTACAGAAGAATACTGAAGATTAGATGGGTAGATCATATAACTAATGAGAAAGTATTGAAAAGGATTGGGGAGAAGAGAAGTTTGTGGCACAACTTGACCAGAAGACGGGATCGGTTGGTAGGACATGTTCTGAGGCATCAAGGGATCACCAATTTAGTATTGGAGGGCAGCGTGGAGGGTAAAAATCGTAGAGGGAGACCAAGAGATGAATACACTAAGCAGATTGAGAGGGATGTAGGTTGCAGTAGGTACTGGGAGATGAAGAAGCTTGCACAGGATAGAGTAGCATGGAGAGCTGCATCAAACCAGTCTCAGGACTGAAGACCACAACAACAACAACATCATAGACAGCAGCTTCTCGAAACAGGCCATGTCCATCCTCACGAAGGTCCGAAATTCATGCGTATACTTCGAGCCTCAGTTCTTTCGTAAGCAGTGAATCTAATCCCATGCATTTGTCGCTTCTTTTCAACCAGGATCGAACTCACCAACAACATCTGGCTTTCAGTCCGAAGATTTACTGTCACTGGCAGGGCAACAGCTGCAAAAACAAGTGGGTCCTCCATGTGCAGAATGCTGTATGAACACATATAGCTGTGTAACCAAGTGTCGTAATGTAAAACTAAGTGTTGAGTCTGTAATTCAGAACAGTAGTAACCTACATAAGAAATTAACAACTACTTGATAAATAATGATACACAGTTTCTTATGAAAGAGGAACCTTGAGTGAGATGAATAATTCGAACAGATGACGTTCCAATATGTGACACGGTCCCCCTCGTGTTTCACGTGGAAGAACGAACGACTCCACAACAGATCACAGTCGTGTTTGCAATTCGCGCGTTACCACTGTCTGCTGCGCATGCGCGCCAGGTATGTCCCGCGTGGACGGAGTAACAGGTCTACGTGAACCTGCCCGTAGTTACGGATATGCACGCTTGGGGCGCTGGTGCATTGGTCTACAGTTTAGGGGCATAATTGTACTACGGGCTTTTAGGGTGTGCCCCCAAGGGAGTGCTACAGGACCGTTACTTTTCGCTATATATGTATGACGTAGTAGATGACGTCAGAAGTTCCGTCAGGCTTCAGCTGCTGCACACGGAGGAGTCGCAGCGGTGGGAAACTGCAGCGGAGTACAGGAGGACCTGCAGGGGGAGCAGGCTTTGGTGCAGGGAGTCGCAGCGGACCCTCGACACGGACAGGCGTAACGTAGTGCGAGTACCTACACAGGGAGACCAGTCACTGTAAGATTACAAAATTACAGAACAACCACTGGACAAATGGTTGCAGTAAGTATCAGCTCTTAACTCCTCGAATTTCCTCGCTGTGGCCATTTCGCGAGATGTGTGAGGGGGGAGAGGCAGTGTGTAGTGCGAGTCTTAGCGGGAAATGCTCTCTCGCAATGTCAGCAGCAGACCTCTCCCTGATGCACAGCGCCTCTCCTGCAGCGTCTGCCGCTCGACTTTGTTGGCCGTCTCTGTGACGCTCTCTCTCGCGCAGACCAAAAGGTCCCGTGACGAATCGCGCCGCTCTTCTTTGGACCTCCCCTGTCTCTTCCTCCAGTCCCACCTGGTGAGCGTCCCAGACTGACGAACAGCACTCTAGAATCGGTCGCACAAGCGCCTTGGGAGCCACGTGTCTCGTGTATGGTTTACGTTTGCTCAAGATTTTCCCTACGAATGTGCCTGGCATCCCCTTTTCCTGCTAATTGGTTTCCATCCTCATTCCACATAGGTTCGCTGTGGATAGGTACTCATAGACTTACGATAGGTAACTTACTGCTTCCAGAAATTTGTCATCAGGTATGTAGTTTTAGAGCAGTGGATTTCTTTTCCTGTGTTTGAGCAATGTGTTAAATAGATTTACGTTCAGCGTCAACTGGCAGAGCCTCCAATGTTCATTAATCCTCTGCAGGTGATTCAGCAAATCTGCACCGCCTTCTGGCGTCGCTGCTTCCTTACAGACGACCGCGTCATCCACCAACAGTGTCAGAGACCTTCCAGCTGTAACACTGTCACAGCAGGGCCACAGAACCACTTGTTCAGAATGTAGTCTGCCACTACTAGCCACACATCCACGGACAGGGATGCCAAGTCTAACTCTACGACGGCAGACAGGGGAATGAACGTTGGAAATGTCGTCTGCCAGAATACGTACACGGGGACGCACACTGATGCTACGAGTGATTTAGATGTGCAAGTCCAGTGCGTCCACCGCACACTTCTCGTAACTTATTTTTAGTGTTTTTTCATTACCTCCCACCTCACAGCTGTTGCCCCAAATAAGTTTCTTCTCCGTCGTTCGCGAGCTGTAACGCTTGTACCGTAAACACTGCTCAATAGTGGGATGACTACGTAAGTTTTAATGCTCAGCATAACAATAAACATAAGATGGTAGGATCCCACCTAATTTTGTTGTGTTTCACCAATCACAAAATCAGTAAGACGATTTCTACAGCCATAACAAGATTCCCAGTCACTATTCAGTAGTTCCAGAGGAGAGCAGCGCGTTTCTTCACGGGTTCGTTTAGCGAGCGCCAAAGCGTCTCTCGCCTCCTCAGCCGTCTGCTGCGGCAGGCGCTGCAAGAGGGGCGTTCCCCGTCACGCCGTGGCCCACTGCCGAAGTTCCGAGAGCGAACACCGCTACAGCAGTCGGCCGGTGCGTCGCTGCCCCCTACGTGCGTATCGCGAAAAGTCCGCGGAGGTGAAGTCAGAGAGGCTTCCCAGCAATCGCTCTGCCCGCGAACCATACGCGACTGGAACAGGGAGAGGGGGGGGGGGGGGAGCGAGCGACACCGGTTGACAAATCTACCCTCCGCCACACACCGTCAGGTGGCTTACGGAGTACAGATGGAGACGCAGAGCCGCAGGAGTCGTAATTTTCTTTAAACTCTGAGTTGTCTCTCTTCACTTCTTATCAGCATTTCGCCGTTTTGTTTTACGAACCGAACTGAAATGACGTGAAAGTGAGACAGTTTTATTTGGAACCGAGTGCGCTGTGCTGTTGTCTTTAGTGACTGTTGTGGGAAATGGCGGTGTCTCAGCTCAGCTGTTGGCATTCTTCCTATACTAGGTCGGCGGTCATGGTGTTCATCTTGTTTTCAAACTGTTGTTCATTGTTAATAACAAACTTGAGGAGGAGTTAAACGTAACGTCACGCTATTGTCAGTCTGTGCAACGCTTCGGGGAGCTGCCTCTCTTTACGCCAGATCTTGCAGAATAGTGTGATCAACATCTGTCCATCAACTATGCTATACTGTATCCCTATAGGGTTCTGTTCGAATACAATAATCGGTTTCCTCAAAAACATTCAAAGATGCGAGTAATTTCATTTCCGTAAACAAACAAAATTTGAACTTTACCTTAGTTACCTCATACGGTATCTCTACCGTTTTACAATCTGACGGTACGTTACGAGACTCCCACCTAAAGTCACCTCCCACTCCAGCCTCTGGCTACAGTCTCTGTGGACGCTGTCGCACATTTAAGCCAGAAAAATTTCTACAGACTACACCACACTTTCCTCACCTACATGTCTCTCTCAACGACGAGTCTTTAAGGGACAAACATTAAAGGCAAAAGAAGTGACGCACCTCAGCTCTGGAAACGACACGGGAGCTGGAGGCGCACGCGACTCGCCTGCCGCCTGTCCACACTGAGACCAATGGTGGCGCCCGTGCTGCACTCACAGCTGGGGAGCCTGCACTCCACGGCCTCTCCGAGGGCTCAAAATGTCCAGACTTTTAGTTGTTTAGCAGAGCAGCTGTACTGCTGCGTTTTGCCAACTGTTACACGTCGTTGTGCCGAGTAGAAAGCGGCGCGAAATGTTAGAAATATGGAGTCGCTCCCGTAATTAACTATTCCCTCGGCCTGACTTGCGTTTAATGTTTACAGTTTCTTCATATTGCTTACATGGCAACCTCCCCATCGCACCTCCCTCAGATTTATTTGTAAGTTGGCACAGTGGATAGGCCTTGAAAAACTGAACGCAGATCAATCGAGAAAACAGGAAGAAGTTATGTGGAACTAAGGAAAAAAATAAGCAAAATATAAAAAATGAGTAGTCCATGTGTAAGATAGGCAACATCAAGGATAGTGTGAGCTCAGGAGCGCCGTGGTCCCGTGGTTAGCGTGAGCAGCTGCGGAACGAGACGTCCTTGGTTCAAGTCTTTCCTCGAGTGAAAAGTTTAGTTTTTTATTTTCAGACAATTATTATCTCTCCGTCCGTCCGTCCGATGCGAGGTAACTGCGCCGTAGTATGGGGACGCTACACCTAAACAAACATCGAAACACACGACGTCAGTCGACTGCAGCGCACGGAAGAGAGAGTATTCCTGCTAACGAGGCTCCCTGGCTGGCAGTTGACTGTTCGCTACTCTGGACGAGAGTGCATTAAATACGGGAGACGTATTCCGCGGGCAATATGAATCCAGCAAATGTAGCTCGCGACTTCAGTAACAAGGTCAATTAATATTTTCTTGTTGAGTAATCGCTTGACCTGTGATCTTGTGATCAAATGTTTTCGGTTCCCATTGGAAAGGCACGTCCTTTCGTTTACTAATCGCACGGTTTTGCGGTGCGGTTGCAGAACACAGACACTAAACTTATTACAGTGAACAGAGAAGTCAATGAACGAACGGACAGATCATAACCTTGCGAAAATAAAGAAAGTTAACTTTCCACTCGAGGGAAGACTTGAACCAAGGACCTCTCGTTCCGCAGCTGCTCACGCTAACCACGGGACCACGGCGCTCCTGACAGCACATTCTCCTTGATGTTGCCTATCTTGCGCATTGACTACTCGGTTTGTATATTTTGCTTATTTTTTTTTTTCATAGTTGCACACAACATCTTCCTGTTTTCTCGATTGATCTGTGTTCACTTTTTCAAGGCCTATCCACTGTGCCAACTTACAAATAAATCTGAGGGGGCTGCGATGGGGAGGTTCCCTTGTTAGTACATATTCACATTTGTTTTTCATGAATCGGCGAGCAATTACATGACACACGGTGGCGAGAATTCCTCGTCGTCACAGCAGCCTCTAGAACTCGTACAGAGACGTAAAAGTGTGGTATAGAGGAGAGCCATATGTTTCCACTTGTGGCTGCGTGTCTCTCTCTCGACTGTACACAACTGTGACGTCAAATCGTCCATTCACGCGACGTACTTACACGAACACCGAATGTTCGCCGCCACGTCTACATCTACGCCCCCTCGATACGCTGCAAACCAGTGCCAAGTGCATGGCAGAGGGTACTTGGCACGGTGACTCACTGCCGCCCCAGTGAGGAGTGCGGTGCGGCCGTGGCGAGTGCTGAGGCGGCCGGGCCGGCCCGGCTGCGCCTCCAGCGACGCGCAGTGAGCGGCTGGAGAGCGCCTCCGGACTCGGCCAAACTTTCCAGTCGGCCACTCGTGGGAGAGCTTGCGTCTCTCTTCAGGCGTCTGCGCATTGAGTTTCTCCAAAACTTCCGTGACTCTCTCCCGTGGGTCACACAAACCTGTGCTGCCCTTCTCTGTATACGTTCAGAAGCCCCTGCCGCTGCTGTGTGGTGCGGGCCCCACACGCCTGAGCGTCATTCTACGAGGCTAATCCCTAAAGTAAGGCCTCCTACTTTTTTTTTGCTAGTACAGGACTCTGTCTGTGTGGCAGCTGGTCACGCCGCTATGAAGAGGGCGTCACGCGCTGTGTGTAAACACGCGCACGCCGCGCTGAGGCGCTCAGTCTCGGCTCGGCAGCCGTTTAGAATGGAGCTGCCGTTGGATGTTACCGCCGAGTGCGAACTGTGCATTATTTTTGAACGCAGAGGGCACTGCGCCGGTTGAAATCCATCGCCAATTGACGGAAGTCTATGGTGAGTCGTGCGTGGATGTCAAAAATATTCGTAAGCGGTGTAGAGAGTTTGCAGTTGGTCGGACCGAAATTCACGACGAACAAAGGAGCGGGAGACGGTCAGTTTCTGAGTAGACAGTGTTGCAGGTTGAGCAAAGCATGCGTCGAGATCGGCGGATCTCCCTGGATGGTCTCTGCACGTCGCTTCCTGAGGTTTCCCAAACCACCGCTCACAGAAATTTAACAGAAACGTCGAACTACGGGAGGGTGTGCGCAAGATGGGTGCCACGCACGCTGACCGAGGACCACATGCGGCAACGAGTTGATGCTTCCAGCGCATTTCTTCACCGCCTTGCAGCCGAACAGGACAACTTTCTGGACTCAATTGTCACTGGTGACGAGAACATTTGGCCGCAAAGCGATTCAGCTCCGACGACGAGGTGAAAGAAGAGGTTCATATCTTTGTGAACAGCATGGCGGCGAGCTGGTATGACATGGGCGTACAAAAACTGCCACGGCGTCTACAAAAATGCGTCGACAGAAATCGTGATTATGTCGAAGAATAGCTAAATGTTCAAGCTGTAAACTGTTGTAAAGCATTGTAGAAATAAACAGGTCTATGTACTTATAAAAAGATAGGAGAGCTTACTTTTGGGATTACCCTCGTATGACGGCACCCACAAGTGTTTCGCAACCGATATCGCCTGTATACTGGCTGCATTGTCAGAGTATCCTGCCAGAGGTCCGAAGTCATCCTCGCCTCATTTCTCCCCAGATCACTACTCTTAAATTCGTCAGCACGGGGTAAACGAACACATAAAATGACACGTAACTGAACAGAAGTGCCCTCAATACAACTCTGGGTGGAAAAATTTGTTCAAACCGGGAAGGGAGTTTCGGACGCTCGCGGTATTCTCACTGCCTCAGGTGTGAATAAAAGTGCGAGATTCGGACGAAAACCTGCGCCGGCTTTTGCCGCTCAGCTGACTGCAGTCCCGCCGTCGATGTCTGCCGCGCGGTTGCCGCCCACCGACTCGTAAATAATTGGGCGAGTTGCTGCGCGGTCTCTGAGCGCCGCGGCAGAGGAACTGGGCTCTGCCGTGCTGACACACCCACAGACCCGGCAGCCGGGTCGGCGGATCCTCACCCCTGCGGCCTGCCTGCGGCCACAGCTGACGTCCCTCGCTTTGACGTCAACACAAGTGGCGGAAACACTTCTGCTTAAAACACTGCAGCGAATGTTTACAGCCAACACCCACTACGGTCTCGCATCGCTCGTTGCAAACGTAGTCGGGTTCCGCAACATCTCCGCGCCACAAGACACCCTCTGCACCACCGACAGCCTCGAGCAGAGCTCTGAGTGGCCTCAAACTGGAGGGCCGCCTCACGACACATCCAGCTGGTGGCGCCAGGAATTCTAAAGGAGACGCCGGCAAACCCGCCACAGCTCATTCCCCTAATTTTCTTTCTCTCGACATCAACACCAATACAGCGGCTCCACTTTGTTCTCTCAGCTTCAATAAGACGACTTTCAGCTCTTCTTCCCTTTCTGCCATCCGTGTGGTATCGTCTGTTTATCTGAGGTTATTTACAATTCTCACCTGCTGTTTGAATTCCGGTTTCCTCTTCATGCAGCCCGGTATTCCTAATAACGTGCTCTGCACACAGACTGAATACATGACGCGACATGCAGCACTCCTTTCTGATTCTCGACCATTTAGTTGCTCCGTACATGGTTCTCACTGTGACCTCGTGGTCGGGATACAAATTCCGCGTGAGGTAAACGAGCCGGTCCGGTACTGCCTGCGTTTTAAGCATCTCACATTATTGTCATCGGCACAATCAAATGCTTTGGCATAATGAATAACGCAGAGGCACCGGTCTTTCGGGAATTGTCCCGCCTTCTCTACGGATTCAGTGTTCAGAAATCAGAACAAGAAGAGCTGTACTTCGATACTGCTGGGAGAAACGGAGGAATTCCTAGTGGATTACATCAGGGTCGAAGAGAGATTCCGAAAACAGATACTGGATTTTAAGGCATACCCAGAAGCAGATATAGATTCAGGCCACAATTTAGCAATGATGAAGAGCAGACTAAAGTTTATGACACTCGCCAGGAAGAGTCAACATGGAAAGAAGTGGGCTACTGAAGAACTGGGGAATTATGATCTGATTTCTCTGTGGCTGTACGTCCTGTGATAATGAAAACCACAGTGGGCTGTTCAGCTGAAGAGCAATGGGCCTCTCTACAGAGGGGAATCACAGGTAGTGGAAAAAGAAATATAGGTACAGGTAAGATCACTGCGGTTAAGAGAAGAAAAACTTCTATTGAGCGTCGAAAGAAAAGCGTACAAAAATCCCTAGGAGATGATTGGAATACAAAAGAATGAAATAAATAGGAAGTACAGGAAAGCTAGAGCGAAACAGCTGTGGGAAAAAATCGGACAAGTGCCAGTAGGACTCACTCGCTTAAGGGTCCGCACAAACTTAATTATTTATGGAGAGAGTTCGTTTGTAGATCCTGATGAGTGACTTTGCGAGTATTAAAATATGTGACATAGCGACTGTATTGACATAAAGCTTAGATTTGTTACAGTGACAAGCAACTGTAGACCTGATAATTTGAAATAAATTTCAACTCGACGCCTCTACCCGTTTCTGAGAAAGCTTGGGGGGTGTCTTAAGAGGTGGACACACAGACAAACAGACAGCAAACTGATCCTGCGAGGCTTTCGTTTTTACCAACTGGCCGGCCGCTGTGGCCGAGCGGTTCTAGGCGCTTCAGTCTGGAACCGCGTGACCGCTACGGTCGCAGGTTCGAATCCTGCCTCGGGCATCGATGTGTGTGATGTCCTTAGGTTAGTTAGGTTTAAGTAGTTCTAAGTTCTAGGGGACTGATGACCTCAGATGTTACGTCCCATAGTGCTCAGAGCCATTTACCGACTGAATTGACGTACAGAACCGTAAAAATGTGTTGAAATCGAAAGATAAATGGGGAGACAGATTTAACAATTGATAAAAGTCAAACCCACTTCGATGGTTATTTTGCTGCTATATTTCGTCATTCCTGCATTGTGTTGCCACTCGCTACCTGCTGGCGGAGACAGAAGGTCACTTTATTCTCAGTTTTCCCACTGATGTTTGTTTACCTGTGTCGTTCCTGCATTCTTTAACCCCTGTTTTAATCCAGTGTGCGCAACTGAGGCGGGTGGGCTTAAGTGTAGGTGGCAGCCGCGGCCCGCTGAAGCACCTCTGCCACCCAGCGGTACGTTCTCAATTGGGGAGACCTTTCTGGTCAAGGTAGGGTTCGGCAAGTACGAAGCAAGCAGTAGAATCTGTCGCCATGCGCGGGCGGGCGTTGTCTTGCTGAAATGTAAGTGCAAGGTAGCTGGAGGAGAGTTGTCTCTGACTTCGAACTGAGACCTGACGACCAACTCATCTTCCAGGCGTCCGAGCTCCTCTTCACAGAGAGGGTATGCACGCGTACGAGCAACGTTCAGTTCAGAGGAGACGATCGAAGCGACCACCCTGCGTTTGTAAACATTTCGTCACCCGCAGGATCATACATTGCAACCCAGCGACATCCACTATAGCGCAAGTGGCAAGCGTGCGAGATATTAAGTCACGTACAGCCATCGGCGGAGTACCAAAAACTGTTCCTTTAAGTGAGGCCCAGAAATAAAAATCTGGTAGATTAGGGTCCGGCGAACGTGGAGACCAGAACAGTGGAACTCCACGGCCAATCTGTTTCCTTGGAAGCGCTTCATTCAAATAATTAGGCAATGCATTCCAAAGTGTGGCGGTGCAACATAACGCTGAAACGACAGCTGTCGCCACACACCATGTGGAGCGTTCTCTACTGCGTCAGGCCTAGTATGGCAAAGAAACCTACGTAAGAATGTCTGCTGTTCCTTATCTTTATAAATGGTTTAGCAGACTATCTGAGCAGCTGTCTTGGGTTGTTTGCAGATGATACTGCCGTTTATCGCCTAGTACAGCCGTCACAAGATGGAAACAACTTGCAAAACGATTTAGAAAAGATACTTGTATGGTCAGAAATTTGGCAGTCGACTATAAATAATGAAAAGCGTGAGGTCATCGATACGAGAGCTAAAAGAAAATCAATTAAATCTAAAGGCCGTAAATTCAACTAAATACGTAGGTATTACAATTTCGAACAACTTCAATTGGAGAGAACAATATAAAATGCTGTAGGGAAGCGAACCAAAGACTGCGTTTTACTGGCACAAACTTGGAAGATACAACAGATCTACTAAAGAAACTGCCTGAAGTACGCTTGTCCGTATTCTTTTGGAATACTACTGCATCGTCTCGGACCGTTACCGGATGGGATTAATGGAGTACACCGAGAAAGTTCAAAGGAGAGCAGCACCTTTTTCTAATATGGGGAAATAGGGAAGAGTGTGTCGAGGTCGTGATACAAGATTTGGGGTCGACATCATTAAAACAAAGTTGTTTGTCGCTGCGGCGGAATCTTCGCACGAAATTTCAACCACGAACTTTCTTCTCTGCAAGCGAAAATATTTTCTGGACGCCGACCTACAAAGGCAGAAACGATGATCATAACAAAATAAGGGAAATCAGAGCTCACTCGGAAAGATACAGGTGTTGATCTTTTCTGCGCGCTCTTCGTGTTTGGAATAACAGAATTATTGTGAAGGTGGATCGATGAACCCTCCGCCAGGCACTTGAGTGTGACATGCAGAGTGTCCACGTAGAAGCGGGAACAGAGGCGCATCCAGCTTGTCCGGACGACATGTGGAACCAGTAATGGCTGTTGCCGAGGTTGAGAACACCCACACGAGTGCAGCCAGTCTAGTTCATGTTGCTTACAAAATGTTGGTTACCTTCCGCTTGGCGCAAAAGTCATTCTCGAAACAGTAGTCGTCGAATGCGGATGCCGACCTCCAGCTGTGGCCTTTTGTCTTCCCGTTGAACATTTTCTCGTTATAGGATGACTTGGGAAGATGTGCGAGGGTTTCACAGACGAATCTGCTGCGTTTAGGAAGGATGCGACGCCAGAAGGCTGCACTGAGTTGCGACGACAGTGGCGGGTTTCGCAGCCGGTGTGGTCACCGTTTCTTTACTTCTTTCATTGTTTCTTACAAAAAAATAAAAACTATGTTTCTGTTACCCTCGATGATTTAAAACACGCATAACACACAAAATGATAAAAGTATGGCGAAAACTCGAACGGTCGCTCCTTTCTAGTCTCTATACATCTTTTCGTCCGTGTTCTTTCCTTTTTTCCCTACTGCAACGTTAGTTTGAGGCAGTTCTCCGTATCTGGTGCACTGTACTCGTCTACCACTACTTCAGAATACCTCCTCGTGCTGGCCTTGAAGGACCCACACCATGCAGGCGTGGCGCGAGCCGAGCGGCGCTCGGAACCCTGGAGAACCAGCTGGAGCAGCTGGACAGTGGTCAGCACGTGTAGTCGGGTTCCAGCCTGGACACTGGGCAGTGGGTGAGCTGCTCCAGACTGAACACTGCCGACTCCACACTGCTTTCCAGTTCGTATCCAGTCTGTCTGTGTGCAGTGACCACAGGCCAGAGTGACTGGTCCGCCATGTAAGTGAGACTCCGCTGGACTGAGCCCGGACCCCTGACGCGGTCCGCCCACACCGCTGCAGACTCTCACCGCTCGAGGCCCAGCCACAGCCACAGTCTCCAGCACTTGGCGTACGGCCGCGTCCGCGTCCGACTCCGCCGTCGGTAAATGTTGCGGGGCCTGACGGGAGATGCGTCGCTCAGCCGGCACCGCCGCCAGCATCGGCGAGTCGGCAGGCGACGCGCCGCACTCCCCACGTGACTCCAGCAGCTCCAGCGGCGACTCCAGGTTCAGCACGCGCCACGCACCAGGGGGGCGGCCGCAGACTGCTGCCCGCGTCTCCGGACACTGCTGTCCCCCAGCTGAGGCCGCGTCGTGCCCTGCTCTCCGTGGTCTCACTCAGCCTGTGCACGGGACAGACACGATAATATTGGGAAATGCATCTACAGTTGCGTGAGGAAGGACAACACTCTCGATGCCACCGTAATTCTGCCAGAGACGGGAAGAGCCAGTTGAGTGTAAAGGACAATGTAGAATGATGGACGTTACAAGGTGAACATCAACTAAACTAAAATTAGTGTACAGTGGACAGGACAGTCTATTAAATCAAGCGACGCAGACGACTTTACATTACGAAATCGGAAAATGCATGTAGTGCACGAATTGTGCTATTCCCACAAGGAACTACTGGGTGATGGCAGAAATGAGGTCAATATAAAATACAGAGTGACAAAACGAAGAACGTCTCTCCATAAAAATGCATTAATATCAGAATATTAAAAAGTTAAAACTAATGAAAAATAAAACGAATAAAACAAAAATTTAATGAGACGGAGAATTCCTTTTTTCCCCACCTTCCGCAGTTCCTCGATATTGGGAGATGAATGTTGAAGTATGAGAAATCCGCTCAGATGGCAATTTGTTGAACTAGATAGATTAGGATACTAATTGGATTGGACATATCTTTTGTCAAATTTTATCAGTGCATTCTGCTAGCACAGGCAGTAATGCTATTCCACGTTGCCCATGTGGCCAGCATGGTGTATTCTTGAGTCACTGGTGGGGAAGAAGCAGGTTAATCTTAAATCATTCTTCTCACCTACTGCGGTGTCTGTCGGGCTGTGATGGACCGGATTCTTCGTGGCCCACGGTCCATATGTCGGACAGCCCTCTGCTAGTGTATGCGGCAGGAAATCCCATTTCGATGCCAGTGCTATGTACGCTTGTTGACCGGTCTACCTGACCGGAGGCCCCAGCCACACGGCATTTACATTTAGGTCAAAGGTGACCGAGCCAGGAGCAGTATCTCATGTGGGTAAGAGATCAGGGAGCAAGAGATAAGAAAGAAGAATGGAGATGCGTCATCTGTATATATATAAAAGGTTATGTCCTTACCAACTGACTGACTCACTCACTCTCTCACTCACTCCTCATTGCCCAAACGGCTGAGGACAGAAGTTTCAGATTTACAGGGATGTGATCTTACACTGTAGGCATTGTTTAGGACGCACTGTTCGAAATTCTGCTACTAAGCCAGTGAAATAGTGCCAAAAATGGCTCTGAGCACTATGAGACTTAACATCTGTGGTCATCAGTCCCCTAGAACATAGAACTACTTAAACCTAACTAACCTAAAGACATCACACACATCCATGCCCGAGGCAGGATTCGAACCTGCGACCGTAGCGGTCACGCGGCTCCAGACTCAAGCACCTAGAACCGCTCGGCCACTCAGGCCGGCGAAATAGTGGTTGAAAGGCTTTTTAAAAATGTTGTACTATTACGGCAATTTTGACCTGAGAGCAACAAAAATTGGTACTTGGTTCCTCTGTCAGAAATAAGAAAACATGTTTCAGCATTTTTGGAAAATCAACTACTAAGGGGGTAAAGCTTTATTTGAAAATAAAACACTATTGAAGACCTCCTAAAGCATTTGTGGAACTACACTGGTATTTGACTTCTCGGTTGGAAATACAAAAATTACACATTCCAGTGATTTAGGAAATTCAGCCCCTTAAAGGGAGTGAAACAGGGAATGAAAAGTTTTATGAAATTATTTCATTATGAAAGCGTTTTAAAAGCTAAATCTATGAAATTCCTATTGGGCTTCTCGGTATGAAACAAAAAATACTTCTTACACTGATTTTGAATCTCGACACCTAAGGGGGTGAAACTGCGAATTTTTCGTTATAACACAAAAATTTTAAAGTGAAGTCTGTGAAAATTGTTATTTCACTTCTCAGTTAGGCATATATACAAGGAAATGTGTGTTTGGAGATGAAAATTTCTATGGATAATAACAGCACAAAAACGCAAAGGGAGGAATTAACGAAAACCTTGGACTGCATCTACCAGAACATGCTTTTTGGTCAGAAGTAATTAATTTCATAATAATTATTCAATTGCTAAAGTTTATCCGTTTTCACTTTAAGGCATATGTATACCTGCAGAATATCAATATTTGAATGTTGTTAAAATAATATTGTTGACATGTGTGTGTGAGATTGACATAGAACATACTTAAATTACGTACTATTTTTCATGTAGAACAACATTTGATCTGGACCAAGATTTCAAAACGATCCACGTCTCCCTCCTTTTCCTCTGTGTTCCACATCGCACAAATAGAGTACCTTGCATTCGGGCATAGGTGGCTGCATTGGGACTGCATAGCAACCGGTGTGTGCTGAAGTTTAAAACCTGTACGTTCAGAATGCCGTCACTGCTTACTGTTGAAGTTTTGGTCCAAATTTTTTTTATGGGACCAATTTTTGGGGATATCATCTTACCAATCTGTTTTTTCTCCTTAAAATATGCTGTTAAGGTGGTCATTCCTCACGAGATGGTAGAGGCTGATTGGAATGCATGATTTTTGCCTCATGCCATGAACAAAGACTGAAAGTGTTTAATGTCTAATGCCGACTTGGGAATTTTTCCTTTGTGTGAGACAGGGGTACAAGATAGTGTTATGATTTAGAGTTCTAGATTCGCACGTTTTACTGTTCATGTCATTTCTGCGTTATCTTTCACTGACCGTATCAGTACCCATTTGTATTGACATATACTGTGCAATTTCAAACACTCACGAGTGCCGCGACAAACTGATACTGTGATAGTTAATAGTAGGCTTAAACTTAATTATAATCTTTCACAATTTTGGGAGCAGTATGCCTATCATCTATGAAAGCAATCGTTCATTACTTACATCAAAATAGGTTATTTTGAGAATTTTGAAACACTTAAAACTATATTTTCCCAAGTTACCGTTAAAAGTGTTTTGGATACATAATTTACTTCATAGCAAATCAGTGTTGTGGTTCACAGTTCTGCCGAAGAATACATCCACCCTGAACTTCATTTTGTATCAATGCAGGCCGGCCGGTGTGGCCGAGCGATTCTAGGCGCTTTAGTCTGGAGCCGCGATACCGCTACGGTCGCAGGTTCGTATCCTGCCTTTGGCATGGATGTGTGTGAGGTCCTCAGGTTAGTTCGGTTTAAGTAGTTCTAAGTTCTAGGAGACTGATGACGTCAGATGTTAAGTCCCATAGTGCTCAGAGCCATTTGAACCACATCAATGCAAATAAACGTGCAGTTTTGAGAATTTTTGGAAGCTATCATTGTATTTTGCGTAATCTACGAGCAATTTGTAGACAATCGACGCTTGTGATGTATTTACTGTAGCAGATTTACTAACAAACATCTAGTTTTCCTTTCAAGAGCGGTAGCCCTATGTATTACCTGCATTTATCATGAATTAACTGTTTTTTTTTTGTTGAGTTTGCTAACAACTGTAATTAACCGCAAAACGGTTTAGGAAACCAGTAGTTTTTGCCATAGGTTTTTGTGTTGCCTTAACAGAAATCGCGTAATTGCTTAAATTCTTACAGGGGGTTTGCAACTTTATTAAGAGATAATCAGAGCACTTAATTCGAAGTTATTTTCTCGCTGTCTTATAATACATGTTCTCAGACGTGGGATGAGTTGGCTGACGTACGCAACCAGCTGGAAATCATCCTGACTATTGCCAAACAAATGGCGGCTGCTGCGAACCGGTGTGCTGGAAGAGCTCCCTCAGAGTGGTGTACCCGTGACGCCTGTACCAGAGATTCCTCGAGTACTGTCCTCTCCCGTGGAGCCCGTCTCCCCTGCAGAAAGCACGGGTCCTGTCATGACTCACCCACCTGACTGCGAGTGGTGTGTCAGTGGCAGACCCGGGCGCCGTGTACAGGGTGGAAGGGGACCAGGGAGGACTCGGGGTGTCTTACCGACCCCCCTCACCGACAAGTCTGAGGTACTGACTCTCACTGAAACTGAAGCTGAAACGGGTGCAGTGGGACTCATTTCTCATGTTTTTGGGAAATTTTTGTGTCTGGTGTCAGGAGGAGACAAACGCAAAAGGGCAGGGGTCTAT
The DNA here is from genome assembly GCF_021461385.2 of Schistocerca piceifrons. NCBI lineage: Eukaryota > Metazoa > Arthropoda > Insecta > Orthoptera > Acrididae > Schistocerca > Schistocerca piceifrons. Next base: position 167,590,388 of record NC_060148.1, on the reverse strand, counting down.
CAACTGTCAGCAGTTCGAATGTACAGCAAATGGTGGAATCCCTGAGGGAGGTGGAGGTGGCAGCGAGGGTCAGGAAAGGACACCGGGTGCACTCAGTGGGTATGCCTGGGGCCTCATTCAGCATGTTGAGGAGGCTATTCTGGCAGCCGTTGAGGGAACAGGCTGCAACCGACTGCCGTTGGAACAAGTGATTCCTGTCGTCTGTGGTCATTCCAGTTACAGGTTGAGAAGACCAGCCTCGCATGCAGAGCCTCGACGAAGCTCACTGTTTGCAGCATTGTCCCAAGAAGTCATCGTGGCCCTTCGGTTAGAGTGGAGTGGGAGAGCCGGACCAGAAACCCTGAAGGTTCTGTGACAAGCTGGGCTGTGCCTTTCTGGACTTACGGCACAGGATTGAGAACTGTGGGGTCCCCCTAAAAAGGTCAGGTCTGTGCTACATATCAGAGGCTGCTACTCAGGTAACTGACTGTCTGTGGGGTGGACATAAGGGTTCTCCAGACTAGGTGACTCTCCATCCAATCCAGATAACAATAGCTGTAGGAAACCCAGAAGTATTAGTGTAAAATCGAAAGAAATGACTCCCGCAGGCGAGAACGTTAAAATCATAATGGTAAACTGCCAAAGCATTCGCATTTAAAGTGCAGAGTTTGAAGTGTTGCTGAAAAACAGTGAAGCTGACACAATACGATGTACAGAAAGCTGCTTGAAACATGAAATTGATAGCAGTGAGAATTTTGGGGACAATTTAAATGTATATCAAAAGGATACGCATATGGGAAATAGAGGGGGTGAATTCAGATCCATCTTGGTAGAAATCAAAGTTGCATGGCACATTGATTGGCCAAGATTCAGTATCAGGGGTAGGCAAGCTTTCGGCACAGGTCAGGAGCATGTAGAGGAACTCCGGCTCAAGTGTAAAACAATAGTCGACCACGCACTGGATAGATATGTACGCTGTAGAGCAGTCCGTAATGTGAGGAAACCTCCGGGGTATACAGCCACTATAAAGAAACTTCTAAAGGAACAGAGCTAGAGAAATGATGAACGACACATGTCTGGCTGTCAAAAGAGCAATGAGTGATGCCTTGAGTGACTACCGTAGCAGAATATTGCCAAGTGACATTTCACAGAACCCAAAGAAATTCTGGTCGTGTGTAAAGGCTGTTAGCGACATCAGGTTAGTGTCCAGTCCCTAGTGATTGACACAGGAATTGAAACTGAGGGAAGCAAAGCAACAAGCTGAAATGCTTAACTCCATTTCCAAATGTAGCTTTACAAAGTAAAACACAATTGCCCAGTTTAAGCCTCGTACCACTGAGAAGATGAGTGAAGTAGGTATTAGTGTTAGTGGAGTTGAGAAACAGATGAAATCGTCAAAACTAAACAAAGCTCCAGGCCGCTGTGGAATCCTTCTCAGGATCCATACTGAATCTGCAGCTCAGTTAGACCCTCTTCTAACTATACTCTATTGTAGGTCCCCTGAACAAAAAACCGTGCCCATTTCTTGCAACAATGCATGGGTCACACCTGTCTACAGAAAGGGTAGTAGAAGTGAGGCACAAAACTACCGTCCAATATCCTTGACATCAACTTGTTGCAGACTCTTAGAGCGTATTCTGAGTCAAACACAATGAGGCATCTTGAACAGAATGAGCTCCTCAGTGGCGACCAGCACAGATTTTGGAAACATCGATCATGTGAAACCCAACTCACACTTTTCTCACGCGGCGTACTGAAAACTTTGGGTCGAGGCAACAAGGTAGATGCAGTATTTCTTGATTTCTGAAAATCATTTGATTCAGGATCATGCCTACGCTTGTTGTCTCAAGTACTATGATGCGCAGTATCAAGTGAAATTTGTCACTGGGTTGAGGACGTTTTGGTAGGAAGGACACAGCATGTTATCTTGGATGGAGAGTCCTTATGTTGAAGTAACTTCAGGTGCGCCCCTGGGAAGAACAGAAACACTAACTTGTGTACCACATCCTTATCTAACCACAGCCCGGCCTTATCAGTCCGCTTCTACAATTATGTCCCGCCACGTACCTAGCAGAGCTAGGGTACGCACTGCCACACTCATCTTCTTTAACGCTCTACTTTACGTATAATAGATGTACATGGTATACTATTGTCCCATCCTGTGGGGGCTACCCTCCCCCCCCCCCCCCTCTGTAGAATATATATATATAAAAGTATGCCTGTGAATACTTGTGGTGGTGTGGTTTTCTGCCGAAGGAACTTAACTAACTAAATGCTGTTTACTTGGAATGCACCTCAGTTGCAGATGCCAGTTTGAAGAGTGGATACAGCAATGCTGTCAACAGAAACATATTGGTTATATATTATATGACATGGGACTCAACAAAATGTGGCCAATTAGCTACTTGCAGTCTAATAGCGGAAACCCCAGATTGGGACCGTCCACGTCTAGGGTTGTCTGCTAGAGCGTCCAGCTCTTATTATGTCTCAGCCAGCTGAGTTCTAAGCTGATTGAGACAAATTTTCTTTGTCACTTTGTGTACAATGATGTATTATTCGAAAATCCCAATGTTCACCAGGAAAAAGAAAATTTCCTTATATGTTTCGGTATATCTTCTCTTAAGAGGGTGTCATGACAACTACTGGTTGTGTGTGTCAGCTGCATTCATTGGACTGTTGTGTTGTGTAACTGCTTCAGGCTTCTCGATTGGACAGATAAAATTACAATTTCATGGTCACTGTTTCACTCTGCAGTGGAGGGTCCACCTCTACAAAACTTCTCAACAGTTTAAAACTCTGTGCCAGATCGAGACTCAGACTGGGGACTTTTGTCTTTCACATTAAAGTGCTCTACCAAATCTACCGTATCACTGCATATTCTAGTCCAGAGTGAAAAATTAATTCTGGAAACATCCCTCAGGCTGTGACCTGGCCATGTCCGCGCAATATCCTTTCTCCCGGGAGTTCAAGTCCCGCAAGTTTCACTTGAGAGCTTCTGTGGAATCCGGAAGGTAGGAAGGAGGTGAGGTGCTGGCAGAAGTAAAGGTGTGGGGACGGACCGTGGGTCGTGCTCGGATAACTCGGAAGGCAGGCGGCACGGCACTTGGCCACAAAAGGCAGAGCTCCCGAGTTCAAGTCTCGATCCGGCACAAAGTTTTAATCTGCCACGTAGTTTCAAAATTACAGTTTATTTGAACTGAGATTTCTGAGGTAAGGAAACTGCACTGCTTTACTTTTGAAAGCATCTTGATTTAACCTGCGACAGAATTTTACGTGCGTGCGTACGATGAACCAATTGCGACGGATTATACGTTGCTGCTGCAATGCAATTTCTTTTATAATTTTTGTTCACCTACCCCTTTACATCGGTACACCTTCGCACCTAAACTCCCGACTGCAGCTACTTACGAGATCACAGAAAGGCAGTGCCGAGGAAACTGTAACCTCATAGCTACACGCCGGAGGCCATTATAAGTAAAATTTGCTGAAAATTGTCTATGTACTTTAAAGGAATGATTCGGAAAGGGGATGTCACCCGTACTTTAAACATGAAGTTCAAATTTAAACCTTCAATAGATCTTTATTGCCGTTAAGCAACATCATCAGCCCACATTTACGAAAATTACTAAAGTTTCTGCTCACAGTTATCACCATACCTAAAACAGCCAGAACGTTTACCCTCCCAAATTCCGAAACCAATTACTTGTGACACAGTCAATGATCGGCCAATTACTTCTGCACACGATATTCAGTGGTTGTCTTTAGTAAAAGTTTTCAATTATGCCGAACGTCCCACATACTCTCACACACGCATTCTCATTCACACGCACGCTAACACACAGTACACATATTTACTTAGAATTCTTGAAATTATTATTATAGAAAAGTCACAGAGGTTTTCTGAAACTAAAAACTTTTAACTTTATATATGAACACTGAAAGTGTTATCAGTTCGTCGTACATAGTCACTGAAGGTTAACTATTGCATCACTGTATTTATTTAAATTCTTGACTGTCGGAAAACTACTTCTTTTTTTTGGAATTTTACTAACTTCCAAAATACAACTATTTTTGATCTCTCAAGGCGAGGCCGCCAATTGTGAAATTCAGATTCGATTCATACTGCGCATACTAGAAGCTCATGGCCAGAGGTGTAATGTGGCAAAGCACCAAGATGCACTTCTCAGCCGTTGTCGAGAAAATCGACAGTTGAAAGAAACTGTTGTGGTGAAATACTCTCTACGATTAATAATTTTTTATAGAGTCGTGGCGCAGCGGTAAGCGCTCGCGTACGTAATCTATAGGTCACCGGATCGAATCTCGCGCCATGCAACTTTTTTTTATTATTTGTTTTTTGTAATTCAAATGTACACACACACACACACACACACACACACACACACACACACACACACACACATATATATATATATATATATATATATATATATATATATATATATATATATAAAATTCCCGGCTATCAGTTGCAACAATTATGCATATAATAATAAAACTTGAAATAAAACACAATATCACAAATAGTATTCAAGTGGATACAATTTATTGATAAGTACGGTATACACTCGCACATAATTGACAATTAGTGACCAGAAGTAGCCGGAGTATCGCACCAACCAGACTGACAGTTATCACAGAAACATGGAAAGCAGGAAACAGCACCACATCGAGCACATCTGATAAACGATGCGTTTTTACAAAAACAATTGTTTTTTAAATTATCTGTTGGGAAACACACCTGATTGAGATTCTGAAAAATTGTTCTATCCTTCGTCAGGTTTGATGCATATACATTTGAATTACAAAAAACAAATACTAAAAAAGAGGTTGCATGGCGCGAGATTCGATCCGGTGACCTTCGGATTACGAACCCGAGCGCTTACCGCTGCGCCAAGACGCTGTGGAAAATTATTAATCGTAGAGAGTATTTCACCGCAACGGTTTCTTTCAACTGTCGATTTTCTCGACAACGGCTGAGAAGTGCATCTCGGTGCTTTGCCACATTACACCTCTGGCCATGAGCTTTTATTATGCGCAGTATGAACTGAATCTGAATTTCACAATTGGCGGCCTCTCCTTGTCAGACTTTGACATATTGTTTGTTTTCACAACAGAAGGTTGTACATCAAATATGATCTTCCTCAGGTTATTCCTTTTTTAGTTTCGTATAATGTGGGTGGCCTGCCAGCGCTACTCCACCGCTTTCACACGCGCAGCTGCAACAGATGGTCGTGACGTCAGTCTGCAGGTCACAACTCGTCCGTTACTGACCGTGTACCACTCCACCGGCTTACATCGCAGCCCGCATACATTCTGAAGTGAAGCTTTTAGCAGACAAATGGGCGGTCGCGCACTAGTTGCGACGCCACAAACCCTCGTCAGTAACTGCTGCTTGCTGAGTACCTAACAGAAAGAGTGCCTGGTGAGGTGTCCTTTTAATTTAATCCTGAACTGCCACAGATTCCCAATTTTTTGCTGTGTTAGACAGGAGCTTGTTGAAAATCTTCCAACCAGAGACATAACTCCACTTTGGACCATAAACAATGAGGCAAATCCTACATGAAAATTACTTTTATCTCTCATCCTGTGACAGTGTGCATCACAATCAGCTGAAGCCAATTTTTATCATCGGCAATAGAAGCTGTTAACCCGCTTGCTTATACAGCCGGCTCACAGCCGGTCGCAGATTTCGAGTCAGTTACTCGTACACTGCCAACTGTGAGCGCGTCTAACAGCTACTGGTATACCGACTCCTGGGCATTCCTTCTTCTCTGCTAATGGATGGTATGACATGTTACACACAAATGGAAAGCTCAGAAATCGAACTATTTAGTGGTGTACAACACATTTAATTTCTTTTAATATTTTTCAAGTTATAAGCAATCCTTACCAGGTTTTCTCACCAGCTGTTTAGTAGCGAGCAATGCCGTACAGTAAAAAGTTCTTTTTTTCAGTTGAGGAAATCTAAAATCTGTTGAATAAAAGTGACAGTGATGCTAAGCCGAGTGACATTTCTCACAGCTCCAATAACGGAGACAGTGAGACAAACAAAACTGAACGGACACTGATGTTGCAGCAACAGTTGCAAGTATTGCTGAAAAAATGGAAGGTAGAAAAATGAAAGTGAGGAATAAATAAGGATAACCTCCCAACATTTCATTTTCTGGTTTTAGTGGCATCAATTCGAGAGTTCAAAGACAACTCCCTCAACAGCTAGCCCCCTTAGATATGTACACAAAAATAGATCATGTGTCTTTCATGTCTTTCAGGGAGAATGTAACAGTAGAAACAGATATGCAACAGACTGTTATAAACAAGGTCCTACTTTGAAATCCAACAGTGCTTGTTTTTCTAATACATCTGATGAAATTCAAGCATATTTTGCTGTATGTGTTCTTACGACACAAGTGAAGGAGCCAACACTTCATCAGCTGGTCCACAAAAAAATCGATCCATACTCCTTTCTTTTCTGATGTCATGATTTATAGAAGAATCTTACATATTTCTAGTTTCCTTCATTTTGCAGACAATGAAAATGTGCACCGTGCAAATCATCTGAACAAGTTGCACAGTCTTATTGACCATCTCAAACAAAATTTCCAAAGTGTTTATTATTCTGAAGAAGCTATTGTAATTGATGAAAGCCTCATGAAATTCAGAGGTAGACTCTGCTACATCCAATTCAATGCCCCAAAAAAGACACATTTCCGAATAAAGTTCTTCAAAATTTGTGAGTCAAATAGTGGTTAGCATTCCACATTTGATTTTTTACGTGAAGAAAACCTGAGACAGGCAAGAAAGAAATCTGAATTGGTCAAGTTGTTGCATTATGGACCTCGTGCAACTGTATTTTGACAATGGTCAGACAGTACACGTTGACAACACATTCCTGTCTTTATTCGTGAGGTTCACTCAAAGGGGCACAAACACCATAGGAACAGATAGATCCACAATGTAAAATATTCCAGACCAGATACAAAAATATAAACTAAAAAAAGGAGAGCCTTGTATTATTTTCACACAAGCTCATAGCTCTGAAGCAGATGAACAAAAAAGAAGGGAATATTCTGTCTACTATCTATGTAGATGTCAGTGTGACAGAAACAGGAGAACCTGATGGGAAAACCAAAACTCCAGTCCAGAAGACCCGAGCAATTACAGAATACAGCAGGCCAATGAATGCAGTTGACACACAGGACTGGTGGTTGTCATCTTTCCTTCTTGTGAGAATATATGTCGGAAGATACAAGGATATTTTCTTTTATCTGATGAACAAGTTGGATTTTCAATTACTATATGCTATTAAACAAAGTGTCAGAAAAAATCTGGTTTCAATCAGTTTAGAATTCAGCTGGCTGGAATACAATGGAGCTGGTCACTATCTTAGTCTGGGGTTTCCCCTATTAGACTGCAAGCAGCAAATTGGAAACATTTTGTTGAGTTTAGCCTCCAAATGCCATCAAGAAAACACACTGCAAAAATTCTGTCGTGTCCAAAGCGAGGAAGAAGAAAACTGACACGTGGTATATCTATAAGAAATGTCTCATGGCATTGCACATGCCAGAATGTTTTTGAGTATACCACACCAACAAAAACTTCTAAAACAGTATTATCTTCACTACTCATCGCTTCAGTAAATAGTAATTTAAGATTTATAAAGAAATAATATAAAAATATTATATAATTTTGGGAAGAGAGCATAACAAGTAATTCCTTGAGTGCAAGGTCGCAAAAGGCCAATAATGTTTAATGCATTTGATGGCGCACATATTGTCTGCCATGCGACCGCAATATTGACTGTTAATGGCAACAGGGAAGGGGGAGGGGGGGGGGGGCAGGTCTGGAGGAATCGATTAGTGGGCACAGCACGAGGCTACGGAGCGTAGTCAAACTGCTTAGTCGACGAGTAACTCACGAGAGTGTACATTGCTAGGAGTGTTGATACAAAGCAGAGTGATTTCAACGATAAACAAAGCTAACATTGCATTGTATCAAAAACGACGACAACAACAACAGATGTTGAAGTTGACAGTTCATCAGAAAGGAACCCAGTGAACTTCGTAGAGTGAGAAAGAAGATGCCGGTGACATATTATCATTTCTGCAAGATGAGTCAGTGGAGTGTGTGGTGTCCCATATGGTCTACTATGTGGGCCATGTGTGTGAGGAGTTGAGTGATGACGATACGTGCTCAATGACTGAAAGTAATGTGGAAACAGGCGTCGGGCCATGTAGTTCATCATTCTTACCAGACAGCTTGCATCTGGTGAGACGTAGTGAGGGACAATCGTTGTCCAAGGAGCGGGTACTAAACATGATCATGACACAGAAAGTAGTCCGAAGCACAGTAAAAAACAATTATGAACAGTTTTCGAATGAGGCTGCAGCAATATGACCGTGTAGTGGGTAAAAAAAAAACTACGGATATTCGAGGGAGGACAGGGTGTACTTGTTACGAAAACTGGCATTTGTGCATTTCGGGAATGTTGGATAGAGGCGTTCTTGCCGTGCAGGTGACCGGGCTGGCAGCGGCGACGGCTGCAGGCGCGGAAGCCGCGGAGCCTCCAGCTCTGCCGGAAAACCGAGGACGGCACGAGCGGATCTGGTTCCGGGGTCGCCTGACAGTGCCGGAGGGACCAGAAATGACAAATGAGGCGCGAAGAATGCGGCCCTGCTCCCAGCGGTGACCGCCAGAAAACCAAATCGTGTGGCGCCGAGCCAGAACGAGGCGAAGCAGCGGGAGCGCGTGGCGGAGGGTGCAATAGCCGCGGGAGCGACCGACGGGCGCGGCCGTGTGGCAGTTCCGCCGGGGAACGGGTGCCGCGCGGCTGAGAGCGATACGAAGCCCAGAGTGTGCGCTGGCGAGAGTGCGTGGCGCGCTACGGGCTCACCTGCGACTTAAACGCACGCTCGGCTGGGGGTGGAATGGGGCTGAGGTCAGATGGCGAATGCCATTAGCAGCACAGAACGCTTCAAACTCTGAGGACACCAATGGGGGGCCATCGGCCGAGACAATAACTTCAGGAAGGCCCTCAGTGCAAAAAATAGATGTCAAAGCCCGAATAGTACTGCCAGATGTAGTAGAAGACATAGGTACAACAATGGGGAAGTTGCTGTACGCATCAATAACTATCAACCAGCGGGTGTCCCAGAAAGGACCCGCAAAATCAACATGAAAGCGCTGCCAAGGCGCAGTAGGAGTCGGCCACGCAAAGAAGCGCTGGCGGAGAGCCGATTGATGCTCCACGCTAGAGCGACAGTTGGCAAGCAAATTCTCATTTTGTTTATCAATGCCAACGCAAGTGCAGTGACGGCGCGCTAATTGCTTCGTCCGCACTATACCCCAAAGACCAGCGTGCAGCAGTCGGAGAATTTCCGACTGCAACGGACGAGGTACAACCACACGAGACTGATCATTGTCAGTTCGTAACAAGATAACACCGTGGTGTACAGACAGGTTGTGACGCGCAAAGTAACGTCGAACAAGCAGATCACGAACGTGCGTCGCAGATGGAGGCCGTTGAGTTTGAATATAATGCAAAAGAATGTGCAAAGAAGCATCGGCTGCTGTCGCGGAAGCGAAGCGACGAAAATCCACCGGAAAACCATCACCCAGTTCCTTGTCTTGCGAATCATAAAAATGCAACACAATTGGGAAGAATCGAACACTTCGTCAGGACCGATAGGTAGACGAGACAAAGCATCAGTATTGCCACGCCGGGCTGTAGGCCGAAACAACAATTCGTAATTGTAGTTAGACAAAAACAAAGACCAACGTTGCAACTTTTGTGCCGTACGGGCCGAAACTGGCTTTGACGGGTGAAACAACAAAGTCAGAGGCTTATGGTCGGTTATCAAATAGTACCTGCGACCGTACAAGAAATCATGAAACTTTGTCACTCCACATACAACAGCTAAAGCTTCTTTCTCGATTTGAGAGTAGTTTTTCTGGGCATAAATGAGCAACTCAGATGCAAAAGAGATCGGACGATATACAGAATTAATGCGGTGCGAGAGAATCCCTCTGATGCCGTGAGAAGATGCATCGACAGCCAAAACGATTTGAGCTTGTGGAAAGTAGCCTCACATTCTGAAGACGAAACAAAACCAACGTTCTTACCCTGAAGGCGATGCAAAGGCGCTGCAACCTGCGCTGCATTTGGTATAAACCGAATATAATATGCGATTTTGCCCAACACAGACTGGAGTTGTTTCAAGTTCCTGGGTGCTGGCAAGTCTCTAATCGCACTGAGGCGTGACGGCCGGGGGTGGATACCCTGTCCGTTAGTCATATGTCCTAAATACTGAACCCGAGTTTGAAAAAATTTGCACTGGTCTCTGTTACACTTTAGTCCTGCCTGCAGAAGCACAGTAAATAAGGCAGGCAAATTCTGCAAGTGCTTGTCAGGGGTGCGACCCGATACAACTGTATCGTCCAGATAATTGGAACAACCAGGGACAATGGCACACAATTGGCGCAAGTAAGACTGAAAAATAGCAGGAGCCGAAGCGCAACCGAACGGAAGGTGCAGAAACTTGAACAATCCTAGGTGGGTGTCGATAACAAAATAGCGCTGTGACTATTCGTCGAGTGGGATCTGAACGCATGCGTGCCGCAAGTCAATCGTGGGAAAGAATTTTCCCACACCAAGCTTATCAAAAATGTCTTCAGGACACGGTACGGGAAATGTAGCTATCACGGTCTGGGGATTTTCTGTAGACTTAAAGTCAGCGCAAATACGGAGACTACCCTTCGATTTCTTCTCACACACACACACACACACACACACACACACACACACACACACACACACACACACACACACACCCCATAGGCTGAGCCGTGGTAAAAACTGCTGTCTTGAAGAGCGCGCCGCAACGTGTAGTGTGAAGCAGTCGCCCTCCGTTTCTGGCGGTGGCGCCGCTGTGGCAGTCGCAGCTTCGGTGTCTCCCTCTGGTGGGAAAAGGGGAAAGGTTGCCTGTTCACGTGCATTTAAGGCGCGCTACGAGCTCGCCAGTCGGTCAGTCTGGGTCAGTCTCTCGTTCCCAGCTTGCTAGTCTGTCTCTCGTTCACATTTGTTAGTCAGTTAGTGTCTGCCTGTCGTTCGGAGTGCTAGTATGTATGTCCTTCGGATCAACCTTTAAAGCCTGCAAAATGAGAGTCTTTCCACTCCGCCAGTAAGAGAACTCGGCGAGTGGTCGCCCAGTCTGGGCTGAGTTCCTGCATCTGAGTCTGCGCGCTAGGCCGCCCTCGTTGCTCGGGCAACGGTCATTGCCGGTCGGATCGATCGGTTGGTCGGTCGCGCACTGAGACACGAGACGACTGGTCCGCCTTGAGCGTCGGCGCGTGTGAGGTCGCCACGTGAGTCCAGTGGGCCGCGCCGTATAGCGAGGGGTAGTGGCTTCGCGGTCGACACGAGAGCAGCAGGAGTCAACCCACGACGTCTGTCTGGCCGGTGCGAGCTGCGACGCCGTGAGGCGGGAGGTCGGCGCGCCTTCCTGCGTCCGTTGGAGCGGCTGGCAGCGGACGGTTCGGGAGACCGATATGGGGGGTTCTGCGGCAGGTCTTACGGAGTTTATTAGAAGTTAAGTGATTGGTGATATGTTGTTTGATTTACTGTTGTTAAATTCTACTTGTTTTCTTGGTGAGGTCACCAGCCGTTTTGCTTTGGGGTCGTCCCACCATTCTTCTCCGTTTGCCCACCCGTGGGAAGGTGGTTGTTTATAACTTGGGTGATCCATTTTTCCCTTGTGGACTAGGGGCGGGTTAGAACAACCTGCAGTCGGGGTTGTTCGGTAATCTCCCTATCGATATACCGTACGTTAGTAACTGCCTCTGTCATGTTTGTCGGATTTGGTGTGTTAACAAATTTATTGCTTGGAGTGTAACGGCCTAATGCCTGAAATACGTTTTGATCTTGTCTATCATCTTGAGAGGCGGTATCTATGTACTATAGAGCATCTTAACTTGTTTGGCCAAACTTGTAGAATTTTATATAAAATTGCATTTCAGGGGCTTTTATTTAAATGATCATTTTAGTATTTAAAGTTGCCACCCTTTCACCATAACACTTTTCTTAGAAGTTAAAATCAAGTTGCACCTTCGGTGGCAAGGTTAATATTTTAATTGTTAGTGTTTTGTATCATTTCCATCCATCCTGCGGGGGGTGCGTAGTTTGTGTGCTTGTGTAAATTGTTAAAACTCTTAGTTTAAAGTAATCTGGTGTGTTGCAGATTTGCACCAGTGTAGTCTCTCAGAGGCTGTTGTGAGCGGTCGTAACTACGGCCGTGTCAAAAGGGAGCGGCAAGGTTCTCAGCCCGAAAGCTCATACACTCAAAACATGTTTCTTTGTGCCTCTGAATAAATCGTAACTTGATATTTAGAGGGTGCTTTCTGATTATAATTTCAAATCTGTTTCTTTTCATAAATGCTTTTAGGCACTATTAAAGTGAATAAAACTCCCATTTGTGTAAAGGAATTTGGTTATGATTTCATCAATTACTCCCTGGCGACAACTTCCATGCTTACATAGTGTGTTAATGTTCTTGATGAATCGCTAGTAAATAAAATAAATTATTAAGAATATTGTTTGAAAATAAATCGCGGTTCAATGTACAGCAAGGCTGCTATACCTCATATAATCACATATAACCATAGACAGTGTTGGATTTGTGTGAGTAAAGAGGACATGTGTACAGCATACTATGCCTGTTTACAAACACACTTACACTATGAAATACTTGTGTGGGACAAAAGAACTCATCATCTGGCGGAAGAAAGCCAATAGATGATTCTGTTGTTTACGTAATTCGGCTACTCGCAAACAATTTCGCGAACACAAAATACTCATAATTGCCACTCTAATACATAATCTATGTACTTACGCATGCCGAACAGATATACACGTGTGTGAAATTGGATGACATGTGCACTAATATGGATCCGGAAACAGGAGCATTTCCTCGTGCCAATTAAGTGAAAACTAGTTGATTACGTGTTGCCAAAATATTTCGTTTTACAGTATACTACGTGATACAAGGGAACTGCGTGAAAATAAATTTTAGGATGGTGACAAAATCTAGGTTGAGAGAGAAAGTGTTACATAAAACAAATGTCTTTAGCGAGGAAGGCAAGAAAATTGGTGTCTAATTACAAATCTGACTGTCAACAAACAAAGTCGTAAGGAATGGTGCGTAGTTCAGTTTACAGGCTGCAAACTCTGTGGAACAAAATCTTCTATGAGGTAGTACAAAAAAGTTAGCATCTAGGTAACACTATTTATACATGAGAACCATTTGTATAATTAAGAATAAAGTGTTTAATACCTCTTTATTTCGCGACTCAAACATGCCTATGAATTAGATCACTAATTTTGATACATAGAAAACTATTAGCAATGACTGAATTGAACCTACGATTACATCTATAAGTAATAGTAATAACTTATCTGTGGATTCCTTTCCCTCTGCGGGCTTTCATGAAAAATGTGCTGGTGTGACCCTCAACTACGTACCCTCCGACTCAGAGTTGAAATATTGGAAGTTTTGGCTGGTTCCGTTGTCTAGGGGTTGGGATACGTACTTGCCGCATTACAGGCCAAATACTGCTGAGTCTACAGTATACAATATGAATATACACACGAATCGAGTGGTTGAAGGTTCGTGTCGCTCGGCAATTGCGAATTTTGTATGTAACATAGAAATTTATGTATGGAAGATTGCACTTAAATGAACTCTGCAGGCGCTAATTTTAACGGTTATAAATGATGAGTACGATATCAGAAGTACCTTTAAGAATGCCGCTTATTGCGGCGAAACGCTTGTTGGTGTCGATAGTCCAGCAGTTAAGTAAAATAAGTTTAATAATATAGAAACAATATATTCCTACTGCGCACGTAATTACTTATGAACAACAACACATCTCGCGAGATACTCACTTCTAAACACATACTGTGTGCTCACTGCAGAAGCCACGGAATCCATCGAACTACAGACCCATATCATTGACGTTGGTTTACAGTAGAGTTTTAGAGCACATACTGTATTCAAACATTATGAATCACCTCGAAGGGAACGATCTATTGATACGTAATCAGCACGGCTTCAGAAAACATCGTTCTTGTGCAACGCAGCTAGCTCTTTATTCGCACGAAGGAATGGCCGCTATCGACAGGGGATCTCAAGTTGATTCCGTATTTCTAGATTTCCGGAAAGCTTTTGACACCGTTCCTCACAAGCGACTTCTAATCAAGCTGCGGGCCTACGGGGTATCGTCTCAGTTGTGCGACTGGATTCGTGATTTCCTGTCAGGAAGGTCGCAGTTCGCAGTAATAGACGGCAAATCATCGAGTAAAACTGAAGTGATATCAGGTGTTCCCCAGGGAAGCGTCCTGGGACCTCTGCTGTTCCTGATCTATATAAATGACCTGGGTGACAATCTCAGCAGTTCTCTTTGGTTGTTCGCAGATGATGCTGTAATTTACCGTCTAGTAAGGTCATCCGAAGACCAGTATCAGTTGCAAAGCGATTCAGAAAAGATTCCTGTATGGTGTGGCAGGTGGCAGTTGACGCTAAATAATGAAAAGTGTGAGGTGATCCAGACGAGTTCCAAAAGAAATCCGTCGGAATTCGATTACTCGATAAATAGTACAATTCTCGAGGCTGTCAATTCAACTAAGTACCTGGGTGTAAAAATTACGAACAACTTCAGTTGGAAAGACCACATAGATAATATTGTGGGGAAGGCGAGCCAAAGGTTGCTTTACATTGGCAGGACACTTGGAAGATGCAACAAGTCCACTAAAGAGACAGCTTACACTACACTCGTTCGTCCTCTGTTAGAATATTGCTGCGCGGTGTGGGATCCTTACCAGGTGGGATTGACGGAGGAGATCGAAAGGGTGCAAAAAAGGGCAGCTCGTTTTGTATTATCACGTAACAGGGGAGAGAGTGTGGCAGATATGATACGCGAGTTGGGATGGAAGTGATTAATTCAAAGACGTTTTTCGTCGCGGCGAGATCTATTTACGAAATTTCAGTCACCAACTTTGTCTTCCGAATGCGAAAATATTTTGTTGAGCCCAGCCTACATCGGTAGGAATGATCATCAAAATAAAATAAGAGAAATCAGAGCTCGAACAGAAAGGTTTAGGTGTTCGTTTTTCCGGTGCGCTGTTCGGGAGTGGAGTGGTAGAGAGATAGTATGATCGTGGTTCGATGAAAACTCTGCCAAGCACTTAAATGTGAATTGCAGAGCAATCATGTAGATGTAGATGTAGAACTCCCAGTCACGCGGTTGGCCCAGACCATGCGCTGGGGCAACCCCCCCTCTCTTTCCCCCACCAACGTTCGGCGCCACACGGCCGGTGACGAGCCCCGACCTCTGTGCAGCCACACCAACCCCGGACCCAGAATATCTTCAGGGCGCCACAACTCGCCCGTCACCTCACACCTGTTTCCGAAAACAGAGAAAGGAGCAAAGTCAGTTTCTTCTGGTACATCATTGAAGCAGGTAACACGCATTAGCCTACTCCTTCATCGTCATTAACGCTAATTCAATTTATGGAGAGTGTAATTGGCCATTATGTGAAATTTTATAGGCACAGCAGCACGTAAAATGAATATTCAAATGAAATTATTACACTACTGGCCATTAAAATTGCTACACCACGAAGATGACGTGCTACAGACGCGAAATTTAACCCACAGGAAGATGATGCTGTGATATGCAAACGATTAGCTTTTCAGAGCATTCACACAAGGTTGGCGCCGGTGGTGACACCTACAATGTGCTGACATGAGGAAAGTTTCCAACCGATTTCTCATTCACAAACAGCAGTTGACCGGCGTTGCCTGGTGGAACGTTGTTGTGATGTCTCGTGTAAGGAGGAGAAATGCGTACCATCACGTTTCCGACTTTGATAAAGGTCGGATTGTAGCCTATCGCCATTGAGGCTTATCGTATCGCGACATTGCTGCTCGCATTGGTCGAGATCCCATGACTGTTAGCAAAATATGGAAACGGTGGGTTAAGGAGGGTAATATGAAATGCCGTGCTGGATCCCAACAATCTTGTATCACTAGCAGTCGAGATGACAGGCATCTTATCCACATGGCTGTAACAGATCGTGCAGCCGAGTCTCGATCCCTGAGTCAACAGATGGGGACGTTTGCGAGACAACAGCCATCTGCACGAACAGTTCGACGACGTTTGCAGCAGCACAGACTATCAGCTCGGAGACCGTGGCTGCGGTTACCCTTGACGCTGCATCACAGACAGGAGCGCCTGCGATGGTGTATTCGACGACGAACGTGGGTGCACGAATGGCGAAACGTCATTTTTTCGGATGAAGCCAGGTTTTGTTTACAGCATCGTGATGGTCGCATCCGTGTTTGGCGTCATCGCGGTGAACGTACATTGGAAGCGTGTATTCGTCATCGCCATACTGGCGTATCACCTGGCGTGATGGTATGGGGTGACATTGGTTACACGTGTCGGTCACCTCTTGTTCTCATTGACGGCACTTTGAACAGTGGACGTTACATTTCAGATGTGTTACGACCAGTGGCTCTACCCTTCATTCGATCCCTGCGAAACCCTACATTTCAGCAGGATAATGCACGACCGCATGTTGCAGGTCCTGTACGGGCCTTTCTGGATACAGAAAATGTTCGACTGCTGCCCTGGCCAGCGCATTCTCCAGATCTCTCACGAATTGAAAACGTCTGGTCAATGGTGCCCGAACAACTGGCTCGTCACAATACGCCAGTCACTACTCTCGATGAACTGTGGTATCGTGTTGAAGCTGCATGGGCAGCTGTACCTGTGCACGCCATCCGAGCTCTGTTTGACTCAATGCCCAGGCGTATTAAGGCCGTTATTACGGCCAGAGGTGGTTGTTCTGGGTACTGATTTCTCAGGATCTGTGCACCCAAGCTGCGTGAAAATGCAATCACCTGCCAGTTGTAGTTAATATATTTGTCCAATGAATACCCGTTTATCATCTGCATTACTTCTTGGTGTAGTAATTCTAATGGCCAGTAGTGTATCAATCAGTCACATACCTGCGAGAACAGATATATAAATAAAAGAAAGTAACCATTAAAATCTAATTTATTCTGTGCATTGTTAATCAATATCGAGATGTTTGTCCCCAGACTCCTGTCCTCTATACTGTCAATTTCTTTACAATACTCTTCCCCCCCAAACCAGAGAACGAATGGCTAGTCCCATTAAAGATGAAAATGTTTTAGGACAGAAAGAAGGGTACAAAAAGAAAAAGAAGAGGAAGAGGAGGAATATTATGACATATGGTGTGTTTCACAGCTGTTTACAGGTAAATAAATCAATCTTAAATTGGGGGTGAAGGACGGCATCACCTGTCAAAACTCTCAAGATGGCTTTTCGCAGGCTATATTTTACGGCAATGTGTGGTTGCAACAGTGTTGTAGTTCACATTCCTGCAGTGTGGCTCCGATGCACGTCAGCGTTGCGTTGTAGCCCCGCATATTGTTCACAGAGCAGGCTACTGCAGGTTGTTGATGTGCTGCCGAGCTGCTGCTGGTCGAGGTGTGGAGAGTATGTGACACGGCCGGGCCATATCCCTCTCTGTCCTCAGCTGTGAACGCTCCCCTCTCTGCCAGCCTCACTTCCTGCTTCCCGACGAGAGCACTGCGGAGGAGAATCGCGCGAATCAGCATTATATCGATTCAGTCCGAAAGTTGTCCAGTGCATACGTACAGGCACTTGGTCTGTTTGTCTGCGTACAGGAACGTAGAGGTGGACAAACGAGACAACCAGGCATTTAGTAAGTGAGATATGTACGTGTGCATTCAAAGTTGTAACTACACTACTGGCCATTAAAACTGCTACACCAAGAAGAAATGCTGATGATAAACGGGTATTCTTCGGACAGATATATTATGCTAGAACTGACATGTCATTACATTTTCACGCAATTTGGGTGCATAGATCCTGAGAAATCAGTACCCAGAACAACCACCTCTGGCCATAATAACGGCCTTGATACGCCTGGGTATTGAGTCAAACAGAGCTTGGATGGCGTGCACAGGTACAGCTGCCCATGCAGCTTCAACACGATACCACAGTTCATCGAGAGTAGTGACTGGCGTATTGTGACGAGCCAGTTGCTCGGCCACCATTGACCAGACGTTTTCAATTCGTGAGAGATCTGGAGGATGTGCTGGCCAGGGCACGAGTCGAACGTTTTCTGTATCCAGAAAGGCCCGTACAGGACCTGCAACATGCGGTCGTGCATTATCCTGCTGAAATGTAGGGTTTCGCAGGGATCAAATGAAGGGTAGAGCCACTGGTCGTAACACATCTGAAATCTAACGTCCACTGTTCAAGCTGCCGTCAATGCGAACAAGAGGTGACCGAGAAGGGTAACCAATTGCACCCATACCATCACGCCAGGTGATATGCAAGTATGGCGATGACAAATACACGCTTCCAATGTACGTTCACCGCGATGACGCCAAACACGGATGCGACCATCACGATGCTGTAAACAGAACCTGGATTCATCCGAAAAAATGACGTTTTGCCATTTGTGCATCCACGTTCGTCGTCGAGTACACCATCACAGGCGCTCCTGTCTCTGATGCAGCGTCAAGGGTAACCGCAGTCACGGTCTCCGAGCTGATAGTCTGTGCTGCTGCAAACGTCGTCGAACTGTTCGTGCAGACGATTGTTGTCTTGCAAACGTCCCCATCTGTTCACTCAGGGATCGAGACGTGGCTGCACGATCCGTTACAGCCATTCGGATAAGATGCCTGTCATCTCGACTGCTAGTGTTGCGAGGTCGTTGGGACCCAGCACGGCGTTCCGTATTACCCTCCTGAACCCACTGATTCCATATTCTGCTAACAGTCTTTGGATCTCGACCAACGCGAGCAGCAACGTCGCGATACGGTAAACCACAACCTCGATAGGCTACAATCCGACCTTTATCAAAGTGGGAAACGTGATGGTACGCATTTCTCCTCCTTACACGAGGCATCACAACAACGTTTCACCAGGCAACGCCGGTCAACTGCTGTTTGTGTATGAGAAACTGGTTGGAAACTTTCGTCATGTCAGCACGTTGTAGGTGTCACCACCGGCGCCAACCTTGTGTGAAGGCTCTGAAAAGCTAATCATTTGCATATCACAGCATCTTCTTCCTGTCGGTTACATTTCGCGTCTGTAGCACGTCATCTTCGTGGTGTAGCAATTTTAATGGCCAGTAGTGTATTACGTATAACTAACTTTATTGTACAGTTGTTTCATGGACGCAGAAAACGCTGAACTGACTAAGGTAGCTTCGGGATGGCCAGCGAAGTGAACAGATTCTTCCCGCCTACTACTCTGGCCGATCAGTTTCTGTCAAGAGGCTGAGTACCAGGGGGCGTCCTTACACAACGGAATGACATCACCTGCGCAACTATTTTGTCTCCAACACTGCTAAAGTGCGCGTCATTTATGTTGGCGGCCGAGTTTAGGTTCGTTCTGCGCATCTGACGTCACAAAACACAGTCAGCCAATGAACAGAGAACGACGTTGCCAGATCTTGACTGCAGTGCATAGCATGGACGAGTGTCTTCAGTTTTAGAAACTTTCAGTGATAAATAAAGTAATAGAACAAAAGCAATGTCTTGATAGCAGACTTTCTTTTATAGAAAGTTTGGAAAAAGCATTCTTTATACCAATTGCTTCGTATTCTATTAATTAATTAAACCAAACAATCAATAAGACTCCTAATTCGGGCGATAGCAAGGAAAGGTGTTTGTATCAATCTCACGAACCGCTTATTCGCAATAAAGAACAGTGGAAAATGTTTATTTCCTATTGTACTTCGACGAAGCGTGAGTAATTCATAGTCATACCAACATTGTTTGTCAGTATTTTGCGTGACTTGTTACAGTCCTCATGGGGTTCTGTAGTCAGACGAGCTGCATTAGCGTAACGGTTAAGGTGTTGGGCTTCTACACGAAAGGTTATGAGTTCAGACCTTGTGCGCTGCTTAATATTTTCATTATTTAAAAACAATATCGAAGTGCCTTACTTCACGAATTATATTCGTTTGAATGCAATTTTTTTGAAATTCCTAGTGCTTTGTCTCTTCATTAACCCTTTCGCTGCTGCAGACACGTGCTCCCTGCATACCGCGCTGTGCGCGATTTTGTCATCACTGCACTGCTCGCCTGTGCAGACACACGGTGTTCCCACTGCTTTGACACACTTTATCATTCGATTTGGCAAAAACTATTTGGCCCAAAAATTTGATTTTTACACGTCTTCTTGACTGATACCTTCCCCCCATAAATGACTTAATTTTGTTTCGATGTTCAACGCAGTTATTATGCAGCTTTACGTGTAGTAATTTTATATGAAATTTAGGTATCTTGTCCACATTTCATTCTCAACATTGTGGCAACTAAAATCGACCATACGGAAAGTATACTCTATGGACTTTTACCTCTGCAAACTCTTCAAAATTTCGTGGAATGGTTTACTTCATTTAATGCTGCATAATAACTGCGTTGAACATCGAAACAAAAGTAAGTCATTTATGGGGGGGAAGGTATCAGTCAAGAAGACATGTAACAATCTAATTTTTGGGCCAAATAGTTTTTGTGGAATCGAATGACAAGAGTGTCAAAGCAGTCGGAACACCGTGTGTCTGCACAGGCGTGCAGGGAGCACGTCTTTGTAGCAGCGAAAGGGTTAATGCGGCCGTGGTGGCTTTACTTCATGAACTGCGCGCTCCCCCCTAAACGTAAGTTTGCGAACTATACTATACTATGGCGCTGCTTGTCTCGGCGCGTGCGTCGTGTGCAACTGGCAACGCAGCAATCTACCGCGTCTGGGCGGGCATGCGCGAGCCGCCAAGATAAAAGAATTCAACTATAGTCTCTCTCTGCCGCAACGTATGTCCGGTCGCGAAATCCTAAACCTCGTCAACTGGAACAGCTATTATCAGTACCACAAGAGAATTGATCACTTTGTGTTAAATCGCTATGAACTTAAAAGTGAAAGACACTAAAAGCAATAACAAAATATTTCGAGGATTTGAAAACAACAAAACTGATAGTAGGAATATTAAGCTGTGAAGTGCAGAGCGCTGTATTACATCGTTCACAATAAAACATTCTCCAACACCAACTGCGATCAGAGAATTGAATTTTTCGCAGCCTACTGTTTCGAAAACCAAAATGTGACTTTTCTATCTGACTGACTATGGTAGAGCTTCAACCATGCATTGTGCATTCCAAATGCTTGAAATGGTAATATAAAGATGAAACCTAACCATTAAGAAACGCTTGTAGAACAACATAAGTACTTTCAAAGTAATTCTAGCTTTGATACTCTAAATAAAATGTAACGATCTGTGTCTCAAGACCAGACTCCTGAAGGTGCACTTGAATGGCTACTCCAAGTTGTTCCACACATTCTTATAGCCGTTCAGGGTATCGATATAACAAATTAAATTTTGTCGTTTAAGTAGCATGCACAAAAATATGTATGCCCTTGAACTCGATGTGTCCTAGTTCTCGGAATAATTTCGTTATTCTTTTATATGGAACAAACGAAGCTCCTCAGAGTAGTCTCTCCTACACACGCTAGGTTCATGTAAGATCGACATGTTTGTACCTGTAAGTTAAGTATGAAAACTACTCTTGCTTTTTACTTAAAATGACTTACTATTTATTGAATACCTACCTTAAATACCACTAATTGTCTAAAAAAGTTTGTTACCAGTTTCAGCGGTTTAAGTGCAGATAGAAGTGGACAGTGTTAAATTCTTGGGATTACAGCTTGATAATAAATTCAACTGGGAGGAGCACACCACAGAACTGCTGAAGTGTCTTAACAAATCTCTATTTGCAATGCGAATTGTAAAGACATAAGGGATATAAAAATGAAAAAGCTGGCATACTATGCCTACTTTCATTCCACTGTGTCATATGGGATTATTTTTTGGTGTAATACATCAAGCCAAGCTTAAGTTTTATGGGCACAAAAACGTGAAGTAAGAGTTATATGTGGTGTGAACTCTAGAATATCCTGCAGAAGCCTGTTTAGGGAACTAGGGATACTAACTACCGCTTCCCAATATATTTATTCCCTAATGAAATTTATCGTTAAAAATATATCACTTTTTCAAACCAACAGCACAATTCATGGAATAAATACTAGAAATAAGAGTAATCTTCAAAAGGATTTAAAGTCACGTAGTCTTGTACAAAAAGGTGTGCATTATTCAGGAACACACATTTTCAATAACTTGCCAGCAGCCATAAAAAGCTTAACAACCAATGAAATATATATATATAAACTTCTGCACAATTTCAGTGCAGTAGTGTGTTGATTGTAAATAAGTATTACAGTAGTTGTATTAGACGTTTATTACCTTATAAATAAAAAACTTTTTTTTAATTCAGTGCATTAGTATTTTTAAAATGGCTCTTTCATGTAGTACGTTTCTTTAATTTACGTCTATGCTCACAATCATTTTTGTTTAACAGATTACCGGTTTCGGTCTTTAATGACCATCATCAGATCTGTTCATAAAAACAGATCTGATGATAGTCATTAAAGACCGAAACCGGTAATCCGTTAAACAAAAATGATTGTGAGCATAGACGTGAATTAAAGAAATTTATTACATATATGGGTCACTGTGTTTTATCGCGACGATGTCGCAGCTTGTGAAATCTTTCATATAGTGTTCATTAAAAAATGACGATCATTCCACTTGCGACCTGTGGAATGGTACATTAGCTTATTTATTTTAGTTGTAAATATTTGTCATGTATCGTTGTTTTCCTGAATGTTCTACATCCTGGAGGATCTCCTCACTACAGATCAATTGGGATGAAAATAAATCTAATCTAATCTAAATACCGCTGGAAAGCGAAAACTTTGGCGATGTGACGATTACGCGCAATCAGCGTACCATTATATACACATTTGCATCCTTTCTCTAACAATAAGAACCTGCAGTCGAACTGTTTTTTTATACGATGTCAGATTATTCTTGCTGTGCGCTGCAACATATTTCATCGCACTGTGCTGCAGTTTAGCACGGTCAACCACCAGCCAACTTCTCGCTCTCCTACACGTATATCTGTGCCTGGTGTTATAATATGGGGAAAATAGTGGTGGCTTACCTGAAAAATTAAGTACACTTACAGGAAAAGTAATCACAACAGCAAGATGGAGTTGCGCGACATCAGTGATAGCTGGCAGGCATTTTTACATCTGAGAGATGACGCCTGTTCACTTTTCGCACCAGCCGCCTGAGAGTGGCGCTGGTAGCACCTCTGTGACGAAGCAAATCAGGTTTGCTTTAAATACACGCAGTAACGGTCGTGATGGTTACTTAAATTTAGGATCAGATGACGTGAGTTGATGAGAGTCAAGAATGCCTTTAAGGCGAGAGAGATGCCATTACCAACAACTCACTGAGTTTGAACGAGATTGTGTAATAGAGCTACGACAAGCTGGATGTTCCGCCTGAAATTTTACTATAAAAATACAGCGAGCAGCCACTTTTTTTTAAAATGCGTTTTATGTATGCCACTGTGCATTTCGTGTTTGCACCCATCTTCAGCTGGCAAATTACACGTATCTTCAGTTTCTACAGTGGTGCAATATCGACAGCAGTTTGGATGCTGCAGCTGGCGTGTGCAAGAGCAACGATTCCAATCATTACTCGCGACACTGAAGTAAATGATTGGAATCATTGCACAGGCCAGCTGCAGCATCCAAACTGCTGTCGAGATTGCACCACTGTGGAAACTGAAGATACGTGTAATTTGCCAGCTGAAGATGGGTGCAAACACGAAATGCACAGTGGCATACATAAAACGCATTTAAAAAAAGTGGCTGCTCGCTGTATTTTTATAGTAAAATATTATTATCCCCTGCCACGGAGATCAACAGCCCAAATAAAATGGACAAATTGTTACCTGCCTGAAATAGAGAATGATGTGGCAGGAATGTAGCAACTGTACGTAGCTGTTGGCAGCAGCTGTCACAGGAATGACCAGGTTATGGACGGTCACATGACATTACCGAGAGAAAAGACCATCGCGTTCAGCGAATGGTTCTGGCACATCGTAGTGCATCTGCAGCAGCAATTCGAGCACCAGTTGCCACCACCGTGATACAACGAACACTTACGGAATGGTTACTTCGAGGGCAGACACCCTGTTGCGCGCACTTTACTGACCCCAAACCACCGCCATTTGCGACTTCAGTAGTGCCAAGCGAGAGCTCATTGGAGGGCACAGTAGGAGTCTGTTGGGAATCCTGACGGAAGCGGGTTCTGCCACGGTGCCAGCGACGGCAGTGTTCTGGTCGGTAGGCGTCCAGGTGAGCGCCTGCAAACAAGCTGTCTGCGTGCTGGACACACTGGACCTACTCCTGGAGTCACGGCCTGGGGCGCGGATCCATACGACACCGGGAGCACTCTCGCGGTTATCGCACGCACCCTGACTGAGAAACTGAACGTCCGTCTGGTGACTGGACCTGCTGTGCTGCCATTCATGAGGGTGTTTTCCAACAGGATAACGCTCGCCCACATACCGCTGTTGTAACCCAGCGTGCTCTACAGAGAGTCCACATGTTATCTTGGTCTGCTGGATTACCAGATCTGAATCCAATAGAGCACAATGCGACCTCGTTGGACGACAACTCCAGTGTCATCTACAACCACCATTAACACACACAAATAAAGAAAAGATGTTATGTGGACATGTGTCCGGAAACGCTTAATTTCCATGTTAGAGCTCATTTTAGTTTCGTCCACCTACGTTCAATGGAGCACGTTATGATTTCACACGGGATACTCTACCTGTGCTGCTAGAACAAGTGCCTTCATAAGTACGACACAACATGTGGTTCATGCGCGATGGAGCTCCTGCACATTTCAGTCCAAGTGTTCGTACGCTTCTCGACAGCAGATTCGGTGACCGATGGATTGGTAGAGATGGACCAATTCCATGGCCTCCACGCTCACCTGACCTCAACCGCCTTGACTTTCATTAATGGGGGCATTTGAAAGTTCTTGCCTACGCAACCACGGTACCAAATGTAGGGACTCTTCGTGCTCGTATTGTGGACGACTGTGGTACAATACGCCATTCTCCAGGGCTGCATCAGCGCATCAGGGATTCCGTGCGACGGAGGGTGGATGCACGTATCCTCACTAACGGAGGACATTTTGAACATTTCCTGTAACAATCTGTTTGAAGTCACTCTCGTACGTTCTGTTGCTGTGTGTTTCCATTCCATGATTAATGTGATTTGAAGAGAAGTAATAAAATGACCTCTAACATGGAAAGTAAGCGTTTCCGGACACATGTCCACATAACATATTTTCTTTCTTTGTGTGTGAGGAATGTTTCCTGAAAGTCTGGCCGTACGTTTTGTAACACCCTGTATTGACTGATCATGTTCAACAAGCATGGAACACCATCCCACAAATTGACATCCAGCATCTGTACAACACAGTGAATCCATGTTTCCATATTTGCATTCAACATTCTGCCGGTTAAACCGGTTGTTAATGTACCAGCATTTCACATTTGGCATGCTATTTCGCACTTTCACTAACCTGTGATCTCGTAATATGCTTTTCCCAGAATTTCATCACTCCACATTAATTACCGTCTAGTGTGATCTTTTTCCGTCATCACTTGCTGCAGCCTTTGTGATTCATCCCACCTCAAACGAACCAGTATTCTGAGGCACAATGCAATCTGTCCATAGTTCATGGTCTGGTGGCTAGCATTGCTGCCTCTGGATCACAAGGTCCCGGGTTAGATTTCCGACCAGGTTGCGAATTCTCTCTGCCTTGGGACTGGGTGTTTGTGTTGCCACCACCACCACCACCACCACCACCACCACCACCACCACCACCACCACCATCCGTGAGTGTGGCTAGATTGGATTGTAAAAAAATTGGACTTGTAAAAAATTGGGACTTTGTACATGCGCTCATGACTGTGCGGTTGATCGCCCCAAAAACCAAACATCATCATAATGCAATCTATCATTTCATCTTTACTTGCATGTGATTTACACGATAAAATTCGCTACAGGGATGCAGTCTTTCACCCCTGCTGTTGAGTATATACATCGATGAAGCAATGACGGAAATAATAGAAAGGTTCAAAAGAGGGATTGGAATTCTAATGATTCCAATGATAAGATTCGCTGCTGATATTCCTGTCCTCTGTGAATATGGAATGAACATTCTAAAGAGAACAGAATATGGACAAACTACACAGGAAAAATACAAAAATAATAAGAAGCAGCAGAAATGAGAGTCACAAGACACTTAATACCAAATCTGGTTATTACACTACTGGCCATTAAAATTGCTACACCAAGAAGAAATGCAGATGGTAAACAGGTATTCATTGGACAAATACACTAGAACTGACATGTGATTACATTTCACGCAATTTGGGTGCATAGATCCTGAGAAATCAGAACCCAGAACATGCACCTCTGGCCGTAATAATGGCCTTGATACACCTGGGTATTGAGTCAAACAGAGCTTGGATGGCGTGTACGGGTACAGCTGCCAATGCAGCTTCAATACGATACCACAGTTCATCGAGAGTAGTGACTGGCGTATTGTGACGAGCCAGTTGCTCGGCCACCATTGACCAGACGTTTTCAATTGCTGAGAGATCTGGAGAATGTGCTGGCCAGGGCACGAGTCGAACGTATCCTGTATCCAGAAAGTCCCTTACAGGACCTGCAACATGCGGTCGTGCATTATCCTGCTGACATGTAGGGTTTCGCAGGGATCGAATGTAGGGTAGAGCCACGGGTCGTAACACATCTGAACTGTAACGTCCACTGTTCAAGCTGCCGTCAATGCGAACAAGAGGTGACCGAGAAGGGTAACCAATTGCACCCATACCATCACGCCGGGCGATACGCCAGTATGGCGATAACGAATAC
This sequence comes from Schistocerca piceifrons, assembly GCF_021461385.2. Taxonomy (NCBI): domain Eukaryota; kingdom Metazoa; phylum Arthropoda; class Insecta; order Orthoptera; family Acrididae; genus Schistocerca; species Schistocerca piceifrons. Next base: position 167,563,403 of record NC_060148.1, on the reverse strand, counting down.
ACGCTTCCAATGTGAATTCAACACGATGTCGCCAAACACGGATGCGACCATCACGATGCTGTAAACAAAACCTGGATTCATCCGAAAAAATGACGTTTTGCCTTTCGTGCACCCAGGTTCGTCGTTGAGTACACCATCGCAAGGGTTCCTGTCTGTGATGCAGCGTCAAGGGTAACCGCAGTCACGGTCTCCGAACTGATAGTCCATGCTGCTGAAAACGTCATCGAACTGTTTGTGCAGATGGTTGTTATCTTGCAAACGTCCCCATCTGTTGACTCAGGGATCGAGACGTGGCTGCACGATCCATTACAGCCGTACGGATAAGATGCCTGTCATCTCGACTGCTAGTGAGACGAACCCGTTGGGATGCAGCATGGCGTTCCGTATTACCCTCCTGAACCCACCAATTCCATATTCTGCTAACAGTCATTGGATCGACCGACGCGAGCAACAGTGTCGCGATACTATAAACCGCAATCGCGATAGGCTACAATCCGACCTTTATCAAAGTCGGAAACGTGGTGGTACGCATTTCTCCTCCTTACACGAGGCATCACAACAATGGTTCACCAGGCAACGCCGGTCAACTGCTGTTTGTGTATGAGAAATCGGTTGGAAACTTTCCTCATGTCAGCACGTTGTAGGTGTCACCACCTGCGCCAACCTTGCGTGAATGCTCTGAAAACTAATCATTTGCGTATCACAGCATCATCTTCCTGTAGGTTAAATTTCGCGTCTGTAGCACGTCATCTTCGTGGTGCAGCAATTTTACTGGCTAGTAGTGTACAAAGTAGCAAAAAGTAGGGAATTCTGCTACCTTGGAAACAAAATAACCCAAGGCAGACAAAGCCAATAGGGCATAAAAATCAGTAGAACAGATAAAGAGAGTATTCCTAGCCAGAAGTCTAGTGGCATCAAACATAGTCCTTTATTTGACAAAGAACTGTCCGAGGATGTACATCTGAAGAACAGCGTTGTACAGTAGTGAATCATGGACTGTGGAAAAATCAGAGAATCTGAGCATTTGAGATGTGTTTCTACAGAACGATGTTGAAAATTAGGTGGACTGATAAGGTAACGAATGAGGAAGAAAGGAACATATGGAAAACACCGACAAAAAGAAGCGGATGGATGATAGCGCGTGTGCTGAGACATCAGGGACTGACTTCCGTGGTACTAGAGGGAGCTGCAGAGAGTAAAAACAGAGACTGGAATACATCCAGCAAATAATTGAAGATGTAGATTGCAAGTGCTACTCTGAGATGAAGAGGTTTGCATCGGAAAGGAATTTGTGGTGGCCCACATTAAAAGTATCAGATTGATGACTCAAAAAAATGAATGTATAATAAACATACTGCTTGTTAATATTTACTATTAAAAACAGTCTTGATCACGATTTATTTATCAAGGTGACCGGTTTCGACCACTACTGTGGTCATCTTCAGACCATTGTGTAGGTACCTCTTTCTGTTGGAGAATAAGACATTGATCACTGCTGTTCCCGTAATGCATTCAAAAGTAATACTGCTTGTTACTGACCAAGGTGAAATATCATTTCTACATGCTCATGTACAGAGGTGCTATCTCAGATATTTTAACATAGGTGCCACACTAGTGATATGGCACATGTACACAGTCGCTGGAGAGCGGATGATCGCATCGTTACTGACGACTGCGACTCACTGGGTCTCTCACCCTGCTGGTCTCTCACACTGCAGGGCGTTTAAAAGTCATTACATCAAAGCTGTAAGTGTGATGCTCACCCCATGGGTAACTACTTTAGTGTAACATGAAATCTTTACTGACTCTGACGCCAGATGTCACTGGGAGGTCTTTACTAGTCCAGGGACAATGTCACTTCACGAAACTAGAAGGGTCTACTGTAACCAGGTGTGAACCATACTACCTAACTCAAACACCTAGAGTGATTTTTAACAAGAAAAGCTTAAGAATGAGTAGGCAGAGAAAGGTATTTCAAAAGTGAATTGGGAAATTTAATTTTGCTGTAGCTACTCCCTTTTATGCAGGGCACATGACTGGATTACTGGCAACTCTGCGTTCCTATACCCTGCCGCTTCTCAGGGTCATAACCGACACAAAAGGACATTTAGAGTCGCCTGGAAGTGTCAGTGAATATTATGGTCCCTATCAAAATCTTCTGGAAGTGTCAGTGAATATTCTGGTCCCTATCAAAATCTGTTCTTTATACTGTAATCTGTAACCCACACACAGATGACAAAAAGATGTTGAAACATTCTGTATAGTGCTGGGAATATCACCAGTCATGAATGTATATTTTGGACCAATCTTTCTCATTATTTGGAGCATTATTTAATTAAATGTGCACTCAGCACGATACCACATAATGGTCTGATAATGTGATGTGAATAGCGGTGTCACATTCTGGTACAACATAAACATGTGCTGCATGTGCAGAAGTGAATTCTGTCTGGGCTCAGAGCTAAATATGCAATCAACTATAGAACTGATTTAGCAATAGTATATGTAAAGTGAGAATTAAAAAAAAAGGCTCAGCACTATGTAAGCCCACATGGTTTAAAGTAATCAAATAGCAGAAATGCTTCTTGCTAATGGTGTGTTTATAAATCCTACTTATTTTTGAAAGCTTTGGATGAGAAATATATTCAGACTATTTTCTCAGAACGAAGTTTATCTCTTCCAGCTTACTTTAGTGTTCAGATATATCGCTTCATCTCTCTTTGCTGGGAGCATTACTAGACTAGTTACATTTAGGTATGTACAAATGAATACCAGCAGAATTAATTTAACAAGTTTTTCATAATGTGGGGCCACAGTCATAATATATTTCTGCTAAGTCAGTACCGCCATTAGGCTGTTTTTTATTGGCGGTGTGTATTTTAAATACGACAGTATGCCATCTTAGGGACTGTATAACGTTAAATCACTTGATAATGGCACTTTAAAGCCGAAATCGTGATCGAGTAAATGTAACACTGCAAATAAAAAAGTCTAATGGCGGTACTGACTTTAAAGTAATTTAACAATACTTATTAAAAAAAACATTTTTATGTGATACTGTTGTGAGTTTTATTTTGACATCTCTATCGACTCCAGGTAGTTCGACAGCCTAGCAAGGTCTAGGGCAGTGTCCCCGTTGTCATCCTCGAGCCCCTTGTCTGCGCCAGACTCGACCAGCATAGCCGCCACCTCTTCGTGGCCATTTGCTGCTGCACAGTGCAGTGGCGTCCACCCTCGCTGGCCCCTCACATTGGGGTTAGGGGACGACGCCAACAGTAGCTGCACCACTGCCACGTGGCCTTTCTGTGCAGCCAAGTGCAGAGGTAGGTCCCCCTTATCATCTCTGAGCTCTCTATCTGCGCCTGCCTCCAGCAGCGCTGTCACCACACCTGCGTGGCCATCTGCTGCCGCCCAGTGCAATGGTGTCCATCCATTTCCTCCCCTTACATTGGGGTGAGGGGAGGACAACATCAGGAGCTGCACCACAGCAGTGTGGCCCTTTCGTGCAGCCCAGTGTAGAGGCACAGTTTTCCACTTGTCCATTGCTTCCACCCGTGCCCCACTGTCCAGTAGGCACCTCACCACATCCAGGTACCCCCTTCCGGCTGCCCAGTGTAAGGCAGTTCTCTTGTCCTCATCCTTGGCCTTCACATCTGCACCTGCCGCCAGCAGCACACTCACCACTTCTGCGTGGCCATTTGCTGCAGCACAGTGTAGTGGCGTCCACTGGTGCTGTCCTCTCACGTTGGGATTAGAAGGTGACAGCAGTAGCTGCACAACAGCTGTGTGGCCCTTCTGTGCAGCCAAGTGCAAAGGTATGTCTCCCACATCATTTCTGAGCTCTCTGTCTGCTCTTGCCTTCAACAGAATAGTCACCACATCTGTGTGGCCACCTGCTGCCGCCCAGTGTAACGGTGTCCATTCATTTGCCCCTCTCCTATTGGGGCGGCGGGAGGACGCCAGCAGTAGCTGCACCACAGCCGTGTGGCCCTCCCGTGCAGCCCAGTGCAGAGGTACAGTATTGTACTTATCCACTTCTCGCACCTTTGCTCCTCTGTCCAGGAGACATTTCACAACCTCCACGTTCCCCCTGCCTGCTGCCCAATGCAGGGCAGTCCTCTCGTCCTCGTCTTTGGCACTTACATCTGCACCCGCTGCCAACAACACAGTCACCACCTCCGTGTGGCCACTTGCCGCAGCACAGTGTAGTAGCGTCCGTCCGCGCCGCCCCTTCGCGTCGGGTTGAGGAGAGGACGCCAGCAGCAGCTGCAACACGGCCGTGTGGCCCCTCTGTGCAGCCAGGTGCAGAGGCGTGTCCCCCTCATCGTCCCTGAGCTCCTCATCCGCCCCCGTCTCCAGCAGCACAGTCGCCACACCTGTGTAGCCACATCCAGCTGCCCAGTGCAGTGGCGTCCACCCACGTTGGCCCTTCACATTGGGGTGAGAACAAGATGTCACCAGCAGCCGTACAACAGACACGTGGCCCTTCCGGGCAGCCCAGTGGAGAGGAACAGTCTGCCACCTGTCCATGGCATCCACCTGTGCTCCACTGTCCAGCAGACACCTCACAGCATCGAGGTATCCTCTTCCTGCTGCCCAGTGTAGGGCAGTCCTCTCGTCCTCATCTTTTGCATTCACATCTGCACCTGCTGCCAGCAGCGTCTGAAGTTCAACCACCGCCCCCTTCTGAGCTGCACGGATCAGGCGATTGTCGTTCTCGTAGCGAGACCACCTCCTGCGCAAAACAATGAAATTCTGTCATTCTACTGAAAACATGCACATCTCACAAACATAAAAATTCGAAAAGTAAAACTGAGGACTGTCACAAATACACAATTTCGTAAAAATAAAACATAAATCTACATTTCCCTTTTTTCTGTGTAACTGAACTGTGGAGAAGTCTTTACATTAAAGCCAATATAAATAGTTGTGCAACATGGCTGCACTCTTCATTCACTAACCACTCTAAACATTTTCACTCCTTTCTTCAAGAAATTCAATTTTTATTTTGTTTCCTGGCAGAATACTGTTGTTAACCAGTGACTCACCCTGTATGCGTGCACCAATACTTCCACAGACTTGCCAAACCGACAGACAAAAACAATTATACCTCTACGAATTTAAAGATTATTTCCTTATACGACAGCAACGAAGTTGAGTCCAGTTTTTGAAAAACCTTGTGACAGAGTCTCCAAATAATATTGAACGTTACTGTTTGGGTAGAAACCACCTAGTCAAAATAATTAGGATGTTACAATGATGCTAAGTCAATTGCGCTCCCCTCCCCCCCCCCACCCCCCCCCCACCCACACACACACATACCCACTCGCACCCACGCACACACTTACAAGCTAAAGGATTATGACTACTGGCTTAATACCACATTGGTCTTCCTTTGGAATGCGTGCAGTTCTCAGTAGCATGGATTCGACAAGTCTGACAGTTATCTGGATGCAACTATGTGATCAAAAGTCAGCCAGACACCTGGCTGAAAATGACTTACAAGTTGGTGGCGCCCACCATCGGTAATACTTCATGACAGCTTCCACTCTCGCAAGCATTTGTTCAATCAGCTGCTGGAAGGTTTCTTGGGGAATGGCAGCCCATTCTTCATGGAGTGCTGCACTCAGGAGGTATCAATGTCGATCGGTGAGGCCTGGCACGAAGTTGGCGTTCCAAAACATCCCAAAGGTGTTCTATAGACTCATGTTAGGACTCTGTGCAGGCCCGTCCATTACAGGGATGTTATTGTCGTGTAACCACTCCGCCACAGGCCGTGCATTGTGAACGGGTGGTCGATCGTGTTTAATGATGCAATCGCCATCCGCAAACAGCTCTTCAACAGAGGGAAGCAAGAAGGCGTTTAAAACATCAATGTAGGCTTGTGCTGTGATAGTGCCACACAAAACACGACCACACCATAACACCAGTGCCACCGAATTTCACTGTTGGCACTACACACACTGGCAGACGACGTTCACTGGGAATTCGATATACCCACACCCTGCCATCAGATCGCCACATTGTGTACCGTGATTCGTCACTCCATACAAAGTTTTTCCACTGTTCAATTGTCAAATGTTCACGCTCCTTACACCAAGCGAGGCGTCGTTTGGCATTTACCAGCACTCGACCATGTAATCCAAGTTTCCTCACCTACCGCACAACTGTAATAGTACTTCCAATGGATCCTGATGCAGTTTGGAATTCGTGTGTGATGGTCTGGATAGATGTCCGCCTATTACACTTTACGACCCTCTTAAACTGTCGGCTGCCTGTCAACATACGAGGTCGACCTGTATGCTTTTGTGCTGTAGGTGTCTCTTCATGTTTCTACTCCACTATCACATCGGAACAGTGGACCTAGGGACGTTTAGGAGTGTGGAAATACGTCGTACAGACGTATGACACAAGTGACAATCACCTGACCACGTTAGAAGTCAGTGACCTCTGTGGAGCGCCCCTTTCTGCTCTCCCACAATGACTAATGACTACTAAGGCTGCCACTGATATGGAGTACCTGTCAGTAGGTGCCAGCACAATGCACCTAATATAAAAACGAATGTTTTGGGGGTGTCTGGATACTTTTGATCACATAGTGTTTATGGCACCATGTTTCTACATTCAGGTTACACAATTCCCATAAATTATGGGTCAGTGGTTTGTGGGCATGGAAGTGACACACACACACACACACACACACACACACACACACACACACACACACACACACACACATGTGCAATTTGGCCCTGATATAGACAAAAGTTCATTATCATGCTCCTCACACCTCTGTAGGGGCAATCTGGCCTTACATTATGGACAGTTATCCTTTGTAAGATGTCATCGACGTTGGGGAAGCTGCAAGTTAGAAGGGATGCAGATGGTGTGGAATAATGTTCACACCATCTGTAGCTGTCATGGTGCCTCTCATTAGTATCACAGGTCAAATGAAAGACCAGGTGATTGTTCCTGGTAACATAATATTACCTCCACCTGCCAATATATGTAGTGTGGCATGTGTTTCGAGGAGGCATTGCCCTAGATGACAGCTTATCCAAACAATGACATCGACCTGTTGCATCAAGAGAGGTGTTTCATCGGACCAGGCTCCACGTTTTCATCGACCCACGGTTTGCTCTCTATGATCCTGTGTGCACTGCAATGTCACTGGGCAAGAATGAAAAAACACAGGGATCAAATGCTGCAAGGTCCCTTCTTTAGCAAAGAGTGCTGAATGGCAAACTTGCCCCTGCACCAGTACTATACTCCATCAGATCTGCCACAATCGCCGCTTATCCTGCTTGACTAGAGTGGGGAAGCCCCCAAACTTCACAGTCACGTCCAGCACCTTGCTGCCTGCTCGATGTTTCACTGTCCTTGAACCACTGTTCATATATGCTCATGAAAGTAGCATGTAAAACAGCTCAAAAACCTTGCCATTTCCGAGATGGTTGTTCCCAGATGCCCTTTTTTAAAATAACTCATGGCAGTACATATCGAGAATAAAATTAATACTTATCGGAAAAAGTTGTGCATCACCCCACTTCCCAGAACTCCTGAAGATAGACGTTGACTGTGGATATTGTATCACAGACACAGTCCCTTTGAGTGTTCAGAGATGTCTCTAAACTCGCCCGAAGATGTAAACAACCGTGCATGAGTAACACGTATTAAACGGATGGCGTCCGACAGCCGATCAGTTCCAGTCATTCCACCAGAAAGGAGTTACATGGCTCGTGATGTTTGTTGTTCAACCATGCCTAGACCGTCAATACCGCGTTTCGATCGTGTTCGCATTGTTACTTTGTGCCAGGAAGGGCTCTCAACAAGGGAAGTGTCTAGGTGTCTCGGAGTGAACCAAAGCGATGTTGTTCGGACACGGCGGAGGTAGAGAGAGACAGGAACCGTCAATAACATGCCTCGCTCGGGCCCCCAAGGGCTACTACTGCAGTGGATGACCGCTACCTACGGATTATGGCTCGGAGGAACCCTGACAGCAACGCCACCATGTTGAATAATGCTTTTTGTGCAGCCACAGGACGTCATGTTATGACTCAAATCGTGTACAGTAGGCTGTGTGATGAGCAACTTCACTGCCGACGTCCATGGCGAGGCCCATATTTGCGACCACGACACCATGCAGCGCGGTGCAGATGGGCCGAACAACATCCTGAATGGACCGCTCAGGCTTGGCATCACGTTCGCTTCACCAATGAGTGTCGCATACTCCTTCAGGAGCGAGTTTGGAGGCAACCCAGTCAGGCTGAACGCCTTAACCACACGGCCAAGCGAGTGTAGCAAGGTGGCGGTTCCCTGATGTTTTGGAGCAGCATTGTGTTGGGCCGACGTACGCCGCTGGTGGTGACGGAAGGCGTCGTAAATGCAACCATATCGGCAGAATATTAGCGAGGCATTCGTCTGCGTGGACAATTCGCGCCCCCATCGTGCACATCTTGTGAATGACTCCCTTCAGGATAACGACATCGCTCGACTAGAGTGGCCAGCATGTTCTCCAGACGTGAACACTATCGAACATGCCTGTAAGACATTGAAAAGGGCTGTTTATGGACCACGTGACCCGACAACCACTCAGGTTTCTACATCGAATCGCCATTGAGGATGGGACAATCTGGACCAACAGTGCCTTGATGAACTTGTAGATAGTACGCCATGACGAATACAGGCATACATCAATGCAAGAGGGCGTGCTACTGGGTATTAGAGGTACCGGTGTGTACAGCAATCTGGACCACCACCTGTCAATGTCTCGCTGTATGGTGGTACAACATGCCATGTGTGGTTTTCAAGAGAAATAAAAAGGGCGGAAATGATGTTTATGTTGATTTCTATTCCAAACTTGTGTAGAGATTCCGGATCTCTCTGAACCGATGTGATGCAAAACTTTTTTTGATGTGTGTACAATTCGTCTCTGTTCAGCTTGTATACATTCTTTAGAACGTCATGTGCCCATGACGTCACCAGGTGGCATTCAGTCTCGCGGTGTAGTGGTCACGACGATTTGGCTCACCGGTGTACACGTATTTCTTTGGCACTTTTATCAAACTAGGGTCAACTACTTGTACTCGGTCCACATCAAATCCACTTGTACCGATTAATGGCTCTTTGTTCACCGTAACTTACATTTCTGTTGTAGCGTTTAGCATTGCAACATACATTTGTTTAGTATTGTGGATCTTATTTCATATTAGTGAGTTTCCTTGTAAGTGCTATGTTGCTCCCACCACGTGATTCAACATTTTGCTTTTTAGAAATTATGTTCTTAATTACGGACAATATATAATGCAGCACCAAACAAACTGGTATACGCATGTGTATTCAAATACTGAGATATGCAAACAGGCAGAATACGGCGTTGCAATCGGCAATGTCTATGTAAGGCAACAAGTGTCTGGCGCATTTGTTAGTTCAGTTACTGCTGCTACAATGGCAGCTTATCAAGATTTAAGTGAGCTTGAACGTCGTGTTATAGTCGGCGCACGAGCGATGGGACACAGCATCTCCGAGGTAGCTGTGAAGTGGAGATTTTCCCGTACGACCTTTTCACAAGTGCACCGTGAATATCAGGAATCAGGTTAAACATCAAATGGCTCCAGGGGGAAAAAGATCCTGCAAGAGTGGGGCCAACAACGACTGAAGAGAATCGTTCAACGTGACAGAAGTGCAACCTTCCGCTAATTGCTCCAGATTTCAATGCTGCGCCCACACACACACACACACACACACACACACACACACACACACACACACACACACACACACACACACACACAAAGCTTTAAGCTTCGCCTGGCCCCAGGAACACTCTTCCGAGTATAAACAGTTCCGCTGGCCACCAAACTCCCCGGACATGAACATTATTGAGCATATCTGGGATGGCTTGCAACGTGCTGTTCAGAAGAGATGTCCACTCCCTCGAATTCTTACAGGTTTACGGACAGCCCTGCAGGATTCATGGTGTCAGTTCCCTCCAGCACTACTTTAGACATCAGTCGAGTCCGTGCCATATCGTGTTGCGGAACTTCTGCGTGGTCGTGAGGGCCCTAAACGATATTAGACAGGTGTATCAGCTTCTTTGGCTCTTCAGTGGAAGAAGATTGAAGCACCTTAGATTCCCAGTGACAACAGATTTGGGGTCTGACACTGTACTTTAAATAATCTCACCAAACCTGATACAAAAGCACTCTTAAATTTTCTGCACGTTTCCTTACATATCATTTCGAACCATTTACATATCTCAGTCGATGTTCAAAGACAAAGTACCTCAGTTGAGATAAATAGTTTCACCTAAAAGATTATGTTTCGAATAACAATAATACAAACTTCGCTAATAACTTGCAATATATTTTACGTTGGTAAAATCCAATTAAAAATGCGTACTCTCCTTGTCAAACAGGAGCATTTAATCTGACAACCAAGTTCTGCACGCTTTTCATTTTTGCGGTAGGCTTTATTCTGGTGTGATTTTAGCTCTTCTACCCTCATGTGAACCATGTTCAAAAAACATATTATAAACGTGATTTACGTCTCAACACTACCAGCAATTTGTAACGGACTCCAATTTTTCTTTTTGTGCACTCAATCTTCAATAAACTTGACCTCAGTAATTTGAAACTACATAAGTCATAGTTTGACCAGCCAAACTTTGTAATTAAGATGTATCACATGGCTGACACCATAGCAATGACGTCAGCACATGCTGTCTCAGCTCAAGGTAGGCAAAACCTAACAGAGTATTGGAGAGTATCAGTAGAATGCTAGAAGCCGCAAGTTGGTCTTACATACCGGTATGTGTGTACAGGGTGGTCCATTGAACGTCACCGCGACAAATATCTCACCAAATAAGCGTTACACGAAAAAACTACAAAGAACGAAACTCGTCTAGCTTGAAGGGGGAAACCAGATGGCGCTATGGTTGTCCCGCTAGATGCCGCTGCCATGGGTCAGATGATATCAACTGTGTTTTTTTTTTAGATAGGAACCCCCATTTTTCATTACATATTCGTTTAGTACGTAAATAAATATGTATGTTTTAGTTGGACTACTTTTTTCGCTTTGTGATAGATGGCGCCGTAATAGTCACAAACATATGGCTCACAATTTTAGACCAACAGTTGGTAACAGGTAGGTTTTTTAAATTAAAATGCAGAACGCAGGTACGTTTGAACATTTTATTTCGGTTGTTCCAATGTGATACATGTACCTTTGTGAAATTATCATTTCTGAGAACGCATGCTGTTACAGCGTGATTACCTGTAAATACCATATAAATGCAATAAATGCTCAAAATTATGTCCGTCAACCTCAATGCATTTGGCAACACGTGTAACGACATTCCTCTAAACAGCGAGTAGTTCGCCTTCCGTAATGTTCGCACATGCATTGACAATGAGCTGACGCATGTTGTCAGGCGTTGTCGGTGGATCACGATAGCAAATATCCTTCAACTTTCCCCACAGAAAGAAAGACTGGGACGTCAGATCCGGTGAACGTGCGGGCCAGTATGGTGCTTCGACGACCAATCCACCTGTCATGAAATATGATATTCAATACCGCTTCAACCGCACGCGAGCTATGTGCGGGACATCCATTTTGTTGGAAGTACATCGCCATTCTGTCATGCAGCGAAAAATCTTGTAGTAACATCGGTAGAACATTACGTAGGAAATCAGCATACAATGCCCCATTTAGATTGCCATCGATAAAATGGGGGCCAATTATCCTTCCTCCCATAATGCCGCACCATACATTAACAGATGTGAAAATTACCGAACAATCAGTTTAATAAGCCACAGCTGCAAAATACTAACACGAATTCTTTACAGACAAATGGAAAAACTAGTAGAAGCCGACCTCGGGGAAGATCAGTTTCGATTCCGTAGAAACACTGGAACACGTGAGGCAATACTGCTACGTTTCTAGCATTTGTAGACTTAGAGAAAGCGTTTGACAATGTTGACTGGAATACTCTCTTTCAAATTCTAAAGGTGGCAGGGGTAAAATACAGGCAGCGAATGGCTATTTACAATTTGTACAGAAACCAGATGGCAGTTATAAGAGTCGAGGGACATGAAAGGGAAGCAGTGGTTGGGAAGGGAGTAAGACAGGGTTGTAGCCTCTCCCCGATGTTATTCAATCCGTATATTGAGCAAGCAGTAAAGGAAACAAAAGAAAAATTCGGGGTAGGTATTAAAACCCATGGAGAAGAAATAAAAACTTTGAGGTTCGCCGATGACATTGTAATTCTGTCAGAGACAGCAAAGGACTTGGAAGAGCAGTTGAATGGAATGGACAGTGTCTTGAAAGGAGGATATAAGATGAACATCAACAAAAGCAAAACGAGGATAATGGAATGTAGTCGAATCAAGTCGGGTGATGCTGAGGGAATTAGATTAGGAAATGAGACACTTAAAGTAGTAAAGGAGTTTTGCTATTTGGGGAGAAAAATAACTGATGATGGTCGAAGTAGAGAGGATATAAAATGTAGACTGGCAATGGCAAGGAAAGCGTTTCTGAAGAAGAGAAATTTGTTAACATCGAGTATAGATTTGTGTGTCCAGAGGTCATTCCTGAAAGTATTTGTATGGAGTGTAGCCATGTATGGAAGTGAAACATGGACGATAAATAGTTTGGACAAGAAGAGAATAGAAGCTTTCGAAATGTGGTGCTACAGAAGAATGCTGAAGATTAGATGGGTAGATCAAATAACTAATGAGGAAGTATTGAATAGGATTGGGGAGAAGAGGAGTTTGTGGCACAACTTGACTAGAAGAAGGGATCGGTTGGTAGGGCATATTCCGAGGCATCAAGGGATTACCAATTTGGTATTGGAGGGCAGCGTGGAGGGTAAAAATCGTAGGGAGACCAAGAGATGAATACACTAAGCAGATTGAGAAGGATGTAGGTTGCAGTATGTACTGGGAGATGATGAGGCTTGCACAGGATAGAGTAGCATGGAGAGCTGCATCAAACCAGTGTCTGGACTGAAGACCACAACAACAACAACATTAACCCGCCGAGGTCGCTGATGTTCCACTTGTCGCAGCCATCGTGGATTTTCCGTTGCCCAATAGTGAATATTATGCCGGTTTACGTTACCACTGTTGGTGAATGACGCTTCGTCGCCAAATGGAAACTGTGCAAAAAACCTGTCATCGTCCCGTAATTTCTTTTGTGCCCAGTGGCAGAACTGTACACGACGTTCAAAGTCGTCGGCATGCAGCTCCTGCTGCATAGAAATATGGTACGGGTGCAATCGATGTTGATGTAGCATTCTCAACACCGACGTTTTTGAGACTCCCGATCCTCGCGCAATTTGTCTGCTACTGATGTGCGGCTTAGCCGCGACAGCAGCTAAAACACTTACTTGGGCATCATCATTTGTTGCAGGTCGTGGTTGACGTTTCACATGTGGCTGAACACTTCCTGTATCCTTAAATAACGTAACTATCCGGCCAACGGTCCGGACACTTTTGATCACAATAGCCATACATCAACACGATATCGACCTTTTCCGCAATTGGTAAACGGTCCATTTTAACACGGGTAATGTATCACGAAGCAAATACCGTCCGCACTGGCGGAGTGTTACGTGATACCACGTACTTATACGTTTGTGGCTATTACAGCGCCATCTATCACAAAGCGAAAAAAGTGGTCCAACATTGATATTTCTTTACATACTACAAGAATATGTAATAAAGTCTAGCAGTTCTAGGCGCGCAGTCCGGAACCGCGCGACTGCTACGGTCGCAGGTTGGAATCCTGCCTCGGGCATGGATGTGTGTGATGTCCTTAGGTTAGTTAGGTTTAAGTAGTTCTAAGTTCTAGGCGACTGATGACCTCAGAAGTCGCATAGTGCTCAGAGCCATTTGAGCCAAAAGTATCCGGCCACCCCAAAAAACAAACTTTCATATTAGGTGCATTGTGCTGCCACCTACTGCCAGGTACTCCACATCAGTGACCTCAGTAGTCATTAGACATCGTCAGAGAGCAATCTTCGAACGTCGTCAGGGTTCTGAGTGCCACTTGGGTCATACGTCCGCACACGAGATTTCCACACTCCTAAACATCCCTAGGTCCACTGTTTCCGATGTGACACTGAAGAGGAAACGTGAAGGGACACGTACAGCTCAAAAGCGTACAGGCCGACATCGTCTGTTGACTGACAGAGACCGCCGACAGTTGAAGGAGGTCGTAATGTATAATAGGCAGACATCTATCCAGACCATCACACAGGATTTCCAGACTGCATCAGGATCCACTGCAAGTACTATGACAGTTAGGCGGGAGGTGAGAAAACTATGAGTTCATGCTCGAGCGGCTGCTCATAAACCACACATCACACCGATAAATGCCAAACGACGTCTCGCTTGGTGTAAGGAGCGTAAACATTAGACGATTGAACAGTGGAAAAACGTTTTGTGGAGTGACGAATCACGGTACACAATGTGGCGATCCGATGGCAGGGTGTGGGTATGGCGAATCCCCCGGTTAACGTCATCTGCCAGCGTGTGTAGTGCCGACAGTAAAATTCGGAGGCGGTGGTATTATGGTGTGGTCGTGTTTTTCATGGAGTGGGCTTGCCCCCCTTCTTGTATTGCGTGGCACTATCACAGCACAGGCCTATATTGATGTTTTAAACACCTTGCTTCCCACTGTTGAAGAGCAATTGGGTTATGACAATTGCATCTTTCAACACGATCAAGCAACTGTTCATAATGCACGGCCTGTGACTGAGTGGTTACACGACAATAACGTCCCTGTAATGGACTGGTCTGTAGAGTGTCCTGACTTGAATCGTACAGAAAACCTCTGGGATGTTTTGGAACGCCGACTTCGTGCCAGGTCTCACCGAACTCTCCTCAGTGCAGCACTCCGTGAACAATGGGGCTGCCATTCCCCAAGAAACCTTCCAGCACCAGATTTAAAGTATACCTGCGAGAGTGGAAGCTATCATGAAGGCGACGGCATACTGAATTCCAGCGTTACCGATGGAGGGCGCCAGGAACTTGTAAGTTATTTTCAACTGGGTGTCCGGATACGTTTGATCACATGGTGTATGTACCAACAGGAAGAGTTTATTGTGTACCTTTGTCGGTATTGTCTTCGCTGTACCTCATAGCACGTACGTCTCCACTGTTTTATCCATTCGTACAGAACATTGTCTTTAGCGCGTTCAGTTCATGTTGTATGTGGTTGACGCCACTAACCCAGTGAGCTAACGCTGTCAGGCTGCTTAGCGCGGCGTTCTTTTGTGCTGGACGGCGGTGCGAATCCGAATGTAGGTATCTGTTGGTTTGCATCGGATTCGTATAGGCTTTACGTCCCAGACTGCCACGAGGTGTTCCGTAATCCCCCACATCCAAGAAAAGGAGTTACTCCATTGTTTTCCGTTTCTAGCGCGATCTTTATGTTCTCATGTAACCTGTTGATTCATATACATAATTTTCTCTGTCCTGAATGTGGATAATAAGCGGATATTCTGTACACTTTAATTCAAACCCCAGTAGAACCTCCTACTGAAATTGAAGCCTGGACCTGTATCTTGGAACAAAACGACATCAACTGAGATCTATACTTCCTCTGGAACTGTTGATTTGGATATTTACTAACAGGATATTCTCAGACTGGGCGAATATTTTCGAACTCACTCTCCAAGGCCAGTTGTGGTGGAGTGCTTCTATCCTCCCCATACCCTCCTTAAATTGCGAAGCCCACTATGTTTTGTTGTCGGTTGCGTTACTGCCTTCTGTGTTTATTGTTGACACGTGTTACTGATAGGTGTTGGAGTCTCCTAGACCGTGTCTCGTGAACCACGTGCCTGTTCATCACTGTTTCTGCAACTGTCAGATGGTTTGGCAAATCGTTTATGTACACCAAGAACAACAGAGGTCCTAACACAGAACCCTGGGGCACTCCATAGCTAGTTTTTTTTTTTTTTTTTTTTTTTTTAACTGGAAGATACTCTTTGCCTTCATGACATATTTGTACTTTCTGTTGTCTATCAGAGAGATAAGACGAACCATTTGAAGGCAAGTCCACGCACCCCATAACATTCTAGTTTCATAAGCAATAAGTCGTGGCTGATTAAATCAAATGCTTTAGATAAATCTAAGAATATTCCACAGTTTAATTCGTTCTTGTCCATGGCATTTAGAACCATTTTCATGAATTGGAAGACTGCCGTTTCTGTGGATCTGTTCTTTCTAAACCCATTTTGAGCATTAGTCAGTATTTTATTTTTATTCAGGAAGTCAGCCAGCCTTTCATACATTACTCTTTCAATTACTTTAGAGAAACCCGACAATAATGACACTGGCCTATAAATATTTATGTCAGCTGTACTCTTTTTGTGAAGTGGCTTTATTATGGAGAGTTTTAGTTTTGATGGGAACACCCCTGTCCTGAAAGAAGTATTAATAATGTCTGTTAGGTCAGTATCTATACTCGTAGAACTATGTTTGTCTGGAATTCTGTCAATACCACAAGACATTTTATTTTTTAGTTTATTAATAGCATTTGTAACTTCACATTCTGTTAATGGGTGCAGAAACATTGTCTTTTCACAAGTTGGTATTTTTGTATTTTTGTTGTTTGAATTGCATAGGCTTTTAATTAGGTTCGGTGCTACGTTCACATAATGTTCATTGAATATATTGGCTACCTGTTGAGCATCTTCTACACTTTACCCTCATTTTTAATTTTTAAATTATAGGTCTTGGTTTTACATTTTCCTATCCTATTGTTTATAACTTTCGAAATCGATTTTGATTTATTGCTTCCATTATTAATGTATGAATCATTGCTTAGCCTTTTTGCTGCCTGTAAAACTTTCCTATAGACCCTTCTATATTTCCTATAGTATGGTTTTTTTGTTGTATTTATTTTAGCATGTTTGTTTAGGTTTCTAAGGGTAGTTGCTGATTCTTTAATCCCTTGTGTTACCCATGTATTTGTCTTCTCACTGACTAATTCTTTTTAACGGGAATGCTACATCGCAGCAATATTTATAGTGAGAAAACTGTAATATATAGGCTAAACGAAACAAATACTGAAGCCGACCAACAACTAGCATATGTTGATATTAAATTGAGAAATCTACAGGAACTTGGATTGCAACACATTTTCACAGCAACTTAATGTTAACAGTCACCCATTAATTTACCAGCTTAACTTAAAAGGTATTAGTTAAAATGAGAGCAATCTCAGCTGCATTTTTTGTATAGAACCTGACAGGGATTTTAGCGACTCGAGCTGACTGTCAACGCCACTGACATTAATATGTCCACTAATCATCTTTCCAGTGGCGTGAGAATTAAACTGAAGCAGGACTTCTGGATCATCCTTCGTAAAGGAACATTTGAAAATGGAGTTAAACATTCTTGTCTTTTCTTTGTTGCACTATTTCAGCTTCCATGTCACGAATGAACTTCCGAGCACTATCTCTGGTGCACTATAGTCTTCAAATATGAGGAATATTCCTTTGTGTTTTGTGATGTACATGCCAATAACATTTGGTACGGTAGTCAGTGAAGGGACCTTGCGTTTTCCTTTTGACTGCTGAATTCATTTCATTTAACATCTATCTACTATGCAGCGCTACTCTTTCTTTAGACGTTTCTTTATATGTACCACAGAGGGTCGTTCCCATCTTGAGCTGCTCTGCTGCGTACATACCTACCCAGTGCTTGGCCAACCAATCCTTTTAAAGATCTCTTACAATATGATGCCACTGTATCTTTATATTAGTTACTGAACCTGTAATTTTCTACTTGATTTTACTGTCCTTCGTACTTCGACAGTCACTACTGCTATGACACCTTGAGGCCGCCGATATGTAAACATCTTCAAAGAGCTCAGGTCTGTTTGTTGCCATTAGATCTATTTTCAACATATGTGGGCTTCTGAATTGTTTGTTAAAGCAGTGTCGAGAGGAAGCATTTATTATTATTTCGCAAGGTATCTTGTCGCTCCCACTTACATCTGGGTGTGACTGTGTTGGCTGATACTATCAATTGTAAACTAATGCCCGCATCTGATACTGAGCCTTTTCCAAACATTCGTGCATTCAGCTTGAGTTTCTGACCTCGCGAATCTGAGTTTCTTGACTATGTGAAGAGCATTATTTTTTTCAGCACTGCTTCAGATTTTGAGGCCCGCATCTCGTGGTCGTGCGGTAGCGTTCTCGCTTCCCACGCCCAGGTTCCCGGGTTCGATTCCCGGCGGGGTCAGGGATTTTCTCTGCCTCGTGATGGCTGGGTGTTGTGTGCTGTCCTTAGGTTAGTTAGGTTTAATTAGTTCTAAGTTCTAGGCGACTGATGACCTCAGCAGTTGAGTCGCATAGTGCTCAGAGCCATTTTTTGAACCAGATTTTGAGAGTTTGTTGTGAATGGTTCAGCAGTTGATTGTTAGGATTTTAACTGCTTCATCAATGGGAGCATTTCTTTGGGTTTGCACTAATACTTCACGATCTGGAACAGTTACCATTACTGGACTGGATGGTGGTAAGTTGTATAACCTAAACGACGCTTCGATACAGTTAACATACAACCAGCTGTGGGGTCGCAAATGGTGATGTGCAGTGCACATCTGACCCATTTAAGGGCACTGTACTGTTCTCAACCCTGAAGATTAAATGCAGGGAGTCTCAGTCTCGCTTGTCACAGTATGTTCGAAGTCTCCAGTTCAGGTCATTCATTAGGTGCACAACCAGACCGCCATAGTCAGTTCGGGGGACAGTGTGGGAAATCGGTAAATTTCATTACAGCTTCGTGGACGAGGCTTGCCTTCTCAACATTTTTAGCCTGTCATTGGAATGATCCAACTATGACATCAGACTCTAGGCGACAGGCACTATTTGTGCCAACATGTGTCACATTCTGCCGCTAGTTGCACCTTGTTCCCTCAGTGACTGTTGGAATAGCCTCTTCAATATGTTGCGTGAGGCTCTCAGCTATACACACTACATGTAGGTGGTGACTGTTCCATTTCCTTAACAGGTACTATTATTCACCGTAAATTTGAAATGTAGACCATTAACAGTCCTCTGATACTTTTGTCTTTCTTTCCTTACATGCAAAGCCTCTATTGCTAGCTCAGTTTCAGTGGAAGACAGCACCTCAAACTTTTTGGTCAGGGGTATGAGTGTAATTCCCCCAGTTCTCCCTGGTCCCAGTCTCTCCTGCACAATGGCTGTAGACCGACTGATATGCCCCTCACAATCGGTTTGACGTGTGACCATAGATTACGTACTTCCTACAGATGCTGTGACAACTATTGTTGTCCATGTTCCCATGGCGCTTACCACTGTGGCTTGTGAGAGACCACATCTGTGCTAAAGTCCAAATAAAGAGTATTTGATTTTTCATTTTTGTCCTACAAATTTAATTTCTTATGTTGTCTTCATTTAAACAGCCTTTATTAAAGATCTTTTGTAACATAGTGATAATTACGAATACATATTTGTAACGAAAACTGGAATTCTGCGTGCAATATGTAATTTAAGAATAAGACGCATTTTTAATTTAAAATCATGATTAAATACGTGTGACTTAGCATATGTTTGATGAATTTTACGTTTAAAGGAGAGGTAGGTATTCGAAATTGGACGAAAAAAAAATGAACGACAAAAGCCAGATCAGTGGATTACCACTGTACGACGCCACTGATTCAGCTCAAGTTATGAAGCCCACATCGAGAAATTCGTTAACTTTGGGAAAAACAGTTCCTCAGAAAACTTCAAAGCCGATTTTTCTTGTAAACTTATGGAAAAAACATTAAGAACAATCTGTTTCTCACCACTTTTTAACGGTGTTTTACGCGCATGTTTCACTATGGAGCCTCAGCCATTTTCACACTACAGTGCTACAGTAAGAGTATAACAGTGCATAGATTGTGAAGGTACACGATTTTTGTAATAACAGCTACAGAGCTAAAATATGATTAAGAAAAACATCGGTGGCTGCTAATGCATTAAAATGTCAAAGTTTCACTTGCGATAACACAGTAATAAGACATTTAATCATAAGCAGGACCTGCACTATGAGTGGAACAGCATCTGTCTCTGCGTGCCATGACTGCTGACCAATCATCACATTTCTGTTTGTTTACATCAGCTTCATTATTATGATGAACTAAGTGTAGTATAACTTCAAATACACTTAACTGCCTCAATTACGATGTGTCTGCTTAACTCTGTCACTGATGTGGCTTGTTGCTGGAATGTAAATTACTACTTTTCCTTCATGTACATCTCAGTAGTAACATTAAGAAGGGACATTTATTTTTCCAGCATCTTCCATGAAGTCGAGTGTCGCCTTTCAGCAGAGATGCTAAAGCAGTGAGCTCAGAGCTCTGGCTAACGCTGGAGTACAAGTATTAACGTAGCATGTTTTTCTTTTTAATGACAGTTTCATCTGCTATGACCGGATGTGAGGGAGACCAGAGGAAGCCAAAGAGAGTGAAATGTCTGTAACCCAGCCTATTTTTTGTGTGGCACAGCAGGGAACAAAGTGACAGCTATCTACACTTCTGGCCATTAAAATTGCTACACCACGAAGATGACGTGCTACAGACGCGAAATTTAACCGACAGGAAGAAGATGCTGTGATATGCAAATGATTAGCTTTTCAGAACATTCACACAAGGTTCGCGCCGGTGGCGACACCTTCAATGTGCTGACTTGAGGAAAGTTTCCAACCGATTTCTCATTCACAAACAGCAGTTGACCGGCGTTGCCTGGTGAAACGTTGTTGTGATGCCTCGTGTAAGGAGGAGAAATGCGTACCATCACGTTTCCGACTTTGATAAAGGTCGGATTGTAGCCTATCGCGATTGCGGTTTATAGTATCGCGACATTGCTGCTCGCGTTGGTCGAGATCCAATGACTGTTAGCAGAATATGGAATCGGTGGGTTCAGGAGGGTAATACGGAATGCCGTGCTGGATCCCAACGGCCTCGTATCACTAGTAGTCGAGATGACAGGCATCTTATCGGCACGGCTGTAACGGATCGTGCAGCCACGTCTCGATCCCTGTGTCAACAGATGGGGACGTTTGCATGACGACAACCATCTGCACGAACAGTTCGACGACGTCTGCAGCAGCATGGACTATCAGCTCGGAGACCGTTGCTGCGGTTACCCTTGACGCTGCATCACAGACAGGAGCGTCTGCGATGGTGTACTCGACGACGAACCTGGGTGCACGAATGGCAAAACTTCATTTTTTCGGATGAATCCAGGTTCTGTTTACAGCATCGTGATGGTCGTATCCGTGTTTGGCGACATCTCGGTGAACGCACATTGGAAGCGTGTATTCGTCATCGCCATACTGGCGTATCACCTGGCGTGATGGTATGGGGTGCCATTGGTTACACGTCTCGGTTACCTCGTGTTCCCATTGACGGCACTTCGAACAGTGGACGTTACATTTCAGATGTGTTAGGACCAGTGGCTCTACCGTTCATTCGATCCCTGCGAAACCCTATATTTCAGCAGGATAATGCACGACCGCATCTTGCAGGTCCTGTACGGGCCGTTCTGGATACAGAAAATGTTCGACTGCTGCCCTGGCCAGCACATTCTTCAGATCTCTCAGCAATTGAAAACGTCTGGTCAATGGTGGCCGAGCAACTGGCTCCTCACAATACGCCAGTCACTACTCGTGATGAACTGTGGTATCGTGTTGAAGCTGCATGGGCAGCTGTACCTGTACACGCCATCCAAGCTCTGTTTGACTCAATGCCCAGGCGTATCAAGCCAGTTATTACGGCCAGAGGTGGTTGTTCTGGGTACTGATTTCTCAGGATGTATGCACCCAAATTGCGTGAAATGTAATCACATGTCAGTTCTAGTATAATATATTTGTCCAATGAATACCCGTTTATCATATGTATTTCTTCTTGGTGCAGCAATTTTAATGGCCAGTAGTGTACATATAACGCATACATCTGTCGTCAGTAACTTTTGTTTGGAACATGCATATGTTATAATATCGAATCTGACTTAATGTCGCAATTAATAACCAACCTGATAGCCGAAAAATTGCTGCGACCTGGAGGAAAAAAAAACAGCTTTTTTGCGACAATTAGCGGTTCACGCAATATAGGCTCGAGATTTGACCACCACAAGCGTTACTGAATGCTACAAGATTCATAAGTTATATGTAACACTTATATGTCGCTTTTACATCGGTGACTCGGCTGTCCAGTGTACAGCACCGAATGTGGATGATCAAACCAAATTCGTATTGGTGTTTTGATTATGGCCGCCACTCAAGTCTTTTATTTTATAACCAACAATGGAAGCATCAGGTAGAAATATCAACAATGTAGGAAAAGACAGAATGCTACTGCCCGTAAAGAAGACACATCAAGTTGCAGACAGACACGATTAAGACACTTACATAAAACTTTCGGCCAAAAGATTTTCATCAGTAAGAGAGAAACACACACCACTCAACACAAAAGCAACCACACCTCACGTACACACGACTACCGGAAGGTGTTCTACCGGAAGGTGTTGGTCAATTAGGGCTGAAATTCTCCCAGTGGGGGCAAAATAACCTGCCTCTAACGACCAACAGTATCTGCACTTTGACAGTTATCTCTTCCCCACCAAAAAATCCATCCCACGCAGCCTGGACACGACATGTCTGCAGTGACGAAAGCTCTCTTCCTCAGAATGCTGAGACTCTCACCAAGACCTTCACAGGCAGCCACTAAACCCCAGACCCAGTGTGCAACCAGATCTCCCATGCTATTTCTACTCAACCCCAATTGTCCCACCACCCACAAAGGAGTGTTCCCTTCGTCACCCAGTAGAGCAAAGTAGACCACCCTGTGCGACAACATGCAGCTGAACATAACACAGTTGATTTCAATGGCTGCTTCACTACCCAAGCCATCTACATCCGTCCCTCCAACACTTTAAAACCGCACAAATGGGAGTTACTCTTACAACGCATTCTCTAGTCCCATAATTATCCTAGCCTCAATCTCTGGTAACACTGTTCCCACACATTCCATCAACAGTTTCCACCCCCTTTGTTCTACCCTCACCTCCGCATTCTCATCACCCACCCTATTTACTTGCAGCCCCCTGCCAATACATCCACCCCTCTCTCGCCGCATCGTTCCCCCCCCCCCCCCCCCCCAACTCCCTGCCCCACAACCTCCTGACACTGTGTCTGTTGGCAGTCTAGTCTGTGCACACACCATCAGACAGCGTTCGTCTCTCTCCCCACCATACACTACTATCTCTTCCTTTCACTGCCCACTCCAGAGAGCCCGGATTTGGATGCCTCTGATACTCATCTATGGTCACATGAATCGCAGGCTATGGTGACAACATTCTGACACAGACAACGAGGTGCAGACCAGCATATAGAAGTGGCGGAAAGCACAGGAGGCTGCCTTCTATGACGAGGGTATTGGAAAGCTGGTACAATGCTACGACTAACGTCTAAGTCGGAACAGTAACTGCGTAGAGAAAAAGTTTGAAGGTGTAGCAAACTGTTGAACATAAAACAATTTTGTTTTTCACCGTGGTTTCCATTTTGCGGCAGATTGCACCTTACTGTCTGAATAGCCCTCAAATTCATAAAGACACTGTATATTTCGAAGCACAGAGTGACCACCACCTTACCTGCATCACTGAAATTTCTTACGAAAAATAGCTGCATGTGCAGTTTAGCGCTTGAGCAAAATGCAACGTTAGGGAATGGAGCACGTTTCGCATGAAACCAGTATCACGTATTCAAACATTGAGACAAAGAATACGTGATAAAATAGGGGAATGAAGGAGAAGGTGTAAGATAACGAATTGCAGCAGTCCAAATGTATGGAAAACGGAATATACTACATGAACTTAGACATATTATCTTTTGTGCTTACGAACAGACATATAGTCACAACATTTAACATCCCTTCTGAACATATCGCAAAACTACAAACAAAATAACTTGACTAGCAGTCTAGAAGCGCATTCGCGAATGAGAGAAACCTTAAGTCCCTTGAGTGTAAGATGGTTAACAGAGACGGATACAAATCACCATGTGTTGTGCAGCAAGTTAAAACGAAATCAAAGACGAGGCGCTGTGTACAGGAAGTCCACATAAGTAGTGGGACAAAGTTCATTTCAGTAGTGCAGTTTGTTAGTGTGGGTTTCCTAAATTCAAGGGCAAACCTATTTTTTTAAACTGCGTGATCAAAAGTATCCCGACACCCCCACAAACATACCTTTTTCATATTACGTGCAGTGTGCTGCCACCTACTGCCAGGTACTCCATACCAGTGACCTGAGTAGTCATTAGACATCGTGAGATAGCAGGATGGGGCGCTCCACGGAACTCACAGACTTCGAACGTGGTCAGGTGACTGGATGTCACTTGTGTCATACGTCTGTACGTGTGATTTCCACACTTCAAAACGTCCCTACGTTCACTGTTTCCAATGCCACAGTGAAGTGGAAACGTGAAGGGACACGTACAGCACAAAAGCGTACAGGCCGACCTCGTCTGTTGACTGACAGAGACCGATGACAGTTGAAGAGGGTTGTATTGCATTATAGGCAGATATCTATCCAAACCATCACACAGGAATTCCAAACTGCATCAGGATCCAATTCAAGTACTATTAACAGTTAGCAGGGAGGCGAGAAAATTTGTATTTCATGGTCGAGCGGCTGCTCATAAGTCACAAATCACACCGGTAAATGCCAAACGATGCCTCACTTGGTGTAAGGAGCGTAAACATTGGACGATTGAACGGTGAAAATGTTGTGTTGAGTGACGAATCATGGTACATAATGTGGCGATCCGATGGCAGGGTGTGGGTATGGCAAATGCCCGGTGAATGTCATCTGCCAGCATATGTAGTGCCAACAGTACAATTCTGAGGCGGTGGTGTTATGGTGTGGTCGTATTCATCATGGAAGGAGTTGCACCCCTAGTTGTTTTGCACAGAACTGTCACAGCACAGGCCTACATTGATGTTTTAAGCACCTTCTTGCTTGCCACTGTTGAATTCCAGCATTACCGATGTAGTGTGCCACGAACTTTTAAGTTGAAACTTCGTGGGAGAACTGTGTGCCGGACCGAGACTCGAACTCGGGATCTTTGCCTTTCGCGGGCAAGTGCTCTACCAGCTGAGCTACCCAAGCACGACTCACGACCCACCCCCACAGCTTTAATTCCGCCAGTACCTCGTCTCCTACCTTCCAAACTTCACAGAAGCTCTCCTGCGAACCTTGCAGAACTTTTAAGTTATTTTCAGCCAGGTGTCCAGATACTTTTGATCACATAGTGTAGTTGCATTCCGGCTGGAGTTGGCAATCATGTGTACGTGAGTTGTGCTTGCCTGCGTGTATGAATGGTGTGTTTCTTAAAATTGAAGGTTGTGGCTGAAAGCTTTATGTATCTTATTTTATAACCGTTTGTTAGACTCATTTCGGTTTGTTTGATGTGAAAAGGAACACCAAGCAATTTTCTTTCATTTGATGAGATGATTCATCAAGTTTATGGAACTAGTCACATAGTATGAAACAGTGCAGGACATGAACGACCATCCTTTGGGTTAGTGGAATTATATCAGAATATTGTCAGACTCCTCTACATAATATGCGTAAAATTTTTGGAATATTTCTGTTGAATTGTTGACTAATCTAAGATGGACTGTGAGTACTCAGTCTACATAAGATGGTCCGCTTTTTCTTCATTACAACACATATTTTCAGGTAATAAAATCTGGTTGTGATGTAACATAACTAAGAATGATGGCTACAATACAAAATTGTTTTAAATTATTTGTTTTTGTACACAAGTCACTTTAATTATATTTAATCTGCCAGCTCTCATTGTGTAACTGAAATTTTTTACTTTAGATTTCCCGTTTAGAAATTTTACCCGAAATCACTAACATTTGTTATAGGTAAGGACCTACTATGATATGTATGATAAAATTTTTGTGTATGTGCCTACGACACCTGCCAATTCCTTTCCCTGAGTAATTTCACTCTGTAGGCTAATCTATAATTTTGAAATAAAACCTTTTATTATTTGCTTGGCTTACCTTATTAACAGCTTAATTAGCATTAATCAATGGATTAATATTAATATTAAATAATGAGAAGACATAAGGAACCACATCAGTGTCCAACAATTATCTTTTATGGACAAATTCAACAAAATCTATCAAGCAGACGTATTTAGGTAACTAAGACTAAATATTCAATGAGTGTAATAGGGAACCTCACAAAGACTTGTAAAACTGCAAAGGGCATATAAAGTCACCTGAAACAAGTACAACAAAAATCTATATCAGAAAAGGGAAAAGCGTGGCATAACAACACTTGTGGAAGCTGTTGCTCATTACATGTGTGGAGCCCAGATAAGTTTTGGTACATCCCCAAAACAAAACCAATGACTAACTAGGAAAGTAAATTTTCAGAAAAGCTGAGGAATGTAAATGAAAAAGAAAGTGTAGGACAAGGAGAGATGTTGGGAGGAAAAGAAAAAGACCTACAAAATAAGTTCAAACACGCTCCTTACCTGAGAGTACATTGACATTTTCATACTTGTACTGTCTTAACCAAACCCAGTCAATTGATATACACAACAACCACACACTGTTCAATGTTTATATTATCACAGTGAGTATTATTTCTGCATGTTTTAGTCATTCGTCCCCTGTCAACCTGGTTCAATGTCTTGTAGGTGTATTACAGCTCCATCTGAAATGATATAGAGTTGTAGCTGTTCAAAATTCCTGCCACTCTGCTGTTGCTCCCCAGACTCCACTGGAATCTGGCCACCTTGAGCTGAGGCGGCATCTTCTGCAATGGTGACACAATGTCATTGTTATGGTACCAGTAAAACCCGAGCCATTATTGCAATTTTTTAATTCTCATGGTCTTGTCAATAATTTGAAGTTACTCCAAGGCCGATTTTATTGACGATTAAGACATCAAAATAAAAATCTGAGTACGCTCAATTACTACCAGTTGTGTTTAAATGCAAGTCCTCTGTAGTATCTTGTAGGTAACTGCCTCCTTGAGGGATTGTGCTGCTACCTCGGAATCTTGGCCATTTTCTTGCACGGATCGTAAATTTCTCACCTACATTGCTGTTTATTTCACATTATGCTGCTCATTTGGACGTACGATGTTCGACATACGACTACACAACCTATTGCAGTGTTGGCTGAAGCAATAATGAAGGAATAGCTGTGTGTTCAAGATTTTGAAACAGCAATGGGATGGCACAAAACAATGTTATTTTTGAATGGCGCCAACTCGAGGGTTAAACAAACCTCCTGGGACTTAATGACTGTCTTCCTGCGCATTCTACATTGATTAGGGCTCAAATAAAGGTTCTCTCCCCCTTGTTTTAGCTTTGTGACACTTTTGTTCCTTGGGTGCTTAAAAATTCACAATATGTACTAATATCAGTAGTAAAATCGTATTTCGACGTGTCTAAAATACAAGCATAAGGGTTGTTTATAACGCTATCTCTGCTTGGTTACTGCTGAAATGCGTGAGGAAACAGGGCAATGCAGGTCGCTTATCACGTTCAAATTACCAAAATATTATCGCTAACAGTAAAGTTTCATCAACGCTTCGGTGAGGGTACAGATCATGTATCTAAATTAACAAATTCTGTGTGACTCATGACGAAACTATTTCTTTCTAACGAGCAGTTGGAAGCATTAGAAATTGAACTGACAGTAAGGGGAATTTTTCTGAAGAAGTAGTTCACGCCAGTGACCTCAGTATTCAGCCTGCATTCAAATCAGAAGACACTTCACTTCAATCAAGGAAGGCGTCCAGTGAAAACGGACACCTGGTGCAAAAAGACATGGGGGAGAGTGGGGGAAATACACGCACCTAAGGAAAAATCGATGTGAACCATTCGTTACGTCATTAAAACCTACGAAAATAAGTACATACCATACAATGGACATTTCTCCACATATTCCAATCGTCTGTAAATAGTTATAAACTGTACTTTAATTTTGAACATTAAAATAAAAAAAGTGCAAATGCATGGTATTCCCCACCCCTGAGGGTAATGACACGCAAAGTGTTGGGTAATAACACGTAAAACAAACCATAAAAATGTACAATACTTCCTTTTTTTATTTGTTTATTAGTTACTACAAATAGTAAACAGTATATTTAAGAACGAATTAATGTAATTCTAGAAAGATATCTTATAATTTTGGTTTTTTTACATTTTTTATTTTTTTTTATGTGGAAAGAGCTCATTTTCTCATACCATACAGCAAAGATCGCACATGTAACCTTTTGGAGTGTTCCAGCCACTACATTCTTCATCACTCCATCTGCTACAAGAAATACATCGGTACCATAGTTCTCCATCCTTCCCAAACACTCTACAAACTAAACAGACATCATCTGAAATCTCCACGTTTTTACCCCTTTCCCAAGACGTGGCCCCACCTATTTGTTTAACACCTTTAGGAGCCGAAATTCTCTCGGGCTTTTGTATTTATGCCTGTTTCATCGACGTTGAACACTCGCCCCTCTTTAAATTTATATTTATCAAAGAGATGTTCTAAGTTTTTAAAATATGCATTAACCTCTTCTTCATTAAATGCCTGTATTCAGTTAATGCTAGTTACTTCAGGTTTTCTTATGCTAATATTTGGGTTTCTTTTTAAAAACAGAGCTAGCCAATCCTTTACAGCTAACCTAGATGACTTATCAAAATTGTTTGCAATGTTGTTAGCCTCTGCACACTCAAATGCAATCTTTCGCAGCTGCATGCATGTAATGCCATTGTAATGACATGATCCCTAATCTCATTTTCCTGTTCTGTCGAAAATGTTGGGTATCTTCCAAGTTTTGGACTTAACGTTCATTCTCGTTCGCAGAGTAGCTTCATCAATCCAGAAAGCTCTTGATACTTATCTTATTTTTCTTCCAGATTTGATGGCATCAAGAGCCTTACAAAGTTCCTCGTGCGTCCATTTTGCTTTCTGGGTTTTTCTTTTATAATATCTACCCATCTGAGATTTAAAAAAAACTCGTTAGTATTGAAAATATAACCTGCAAGGGGGAATACCACGCACTTCAACAGCTGCGTGGAATTACCCCACCGTAAGTTCGATGACTAACCTAAGCATAACTCGGCACCTAATTCAAATAGCAGGACAAATCTACAATTAAATTAAAGGTTTCATCTAGGGTTAATAGTTGATACGCAAGAATTACATTAAAGCAACTTATAGTAGCACTTACCTTGCAAAATACAGCTGACCAAAATTACATGAGACACGCCGAAAATAAACAATACTTCACTACTCCAACAATGCCACTGGAAAATGGCTGGCATAAGCCGTATAGTAGTTGTTACTCCCGCCGGCAGGGTGTAGCATCAACTGGGAACAGATCGCGCCATTCAAACTTCGTAAATCAGCCTGCGTGGGATTACCCACATGCGTGTGATTCCCCCACCTTCCCCTACTATATCTTGAATGATTAATACAAAACCCTCTTCATAAGCTCTTATTAACGATAATCGTGAAAGTCTTGCAAAGACATGACTAACATTGAAGGTCGAAAAGTATACGGTGACAGCTGGAATGATATAAGTGGAATTACACTTGAAACCTAAATACACACATCAAAAAAAGTTTTGCATCAGCTAAGTTCCGAGAGTTCCAGGACATGTACAGAAAATTGGGATAAAGATCAACATAAACATCATTTCCGCCCTTTTTATTGCTCATGAAACCACACATTGCATGTTGTACCTCCATGCAGCGAGACCTTCAGCGGTGGTGGTCCAGACTGCTGTACACACCGGTACCTCTAATACCCAGCAGCACGTCCTCTTGCATTGATGCTTCCTGTATTCGTCATGGAATAGTAGCCACAGGTTCATCAAGGCACTGTTGGTCCAGGCTGTCCCACTCCTCAACGGCGATTCGGCATAGATCCCTCAGAGTGGTTGGTGGATCACGTCGTCCATAAACAGCTCTTTTCAATCTATCCAAGGCGTGTTCGATAAGGTTCATGACTGGAGAACATTCTGGCAACCAGTCGAGCGATGTCGTTATCCTGAAGGAAGTCATTCACAAGATGTGCACGATGGTGGCACGAATTGCCGTCCATAAAGACCAATGCCTCGCCCATATGCAGCGGCGTACGTCGGCCCCACATAATGCCACCCGAAAAACATCGGGGAACCTCCACCTTGTTGCACTCGCTGGGCAGTGTGTGTAAGGTCTGCCTGACCGTGTTGCCTACAAACACGTCTCCGACGATTGGCTGGTTAAAGGCATATGCGACACTCATCTGTGAAGAGAACGTGATGCCAATCCTGAGCGGTCCATTCGGCATGTTGTTGGGCCCACCTGTACAGCGCTGCATGGTGTCGTGGTTGCAAAGATGGACCTCGCCATGGGCGTCAGGAGTGAAGCCGACAATCATGCAGCCTACTGCGCACAGTTTGAGACTTAACACGACGTCCTGTGGGGCTTAAGCATTATTCAACGTGGTGGCGTTACTGTCAGGGTTCCTCCGAGCCATAATCCGTAGGTAGCGGTCATCCACTGCAGTAGTGGCCCTTGGGCGGCCTGAGCGAGGCATGTCATCGACAGTTGCTGTGTCTCTGTATCTCCTCCATGTCCGAACAACATCGCCCTGGTTCACTCCGAGACACCTGGACACTTGCCTTGTTGAGAGCCCTTCCTGGTACAAAGTAATAATGCAGACGCCATCGAACCACGGTATTACCGTGTAGGTATGGTTGAAGCACAGACATCACGAGCCGTGTACCTCCTTCCTGGTGGAATGACTGGAACTGATTGACTATCGGACCCCCTCCATCTATTAGGCGCTGCTCATGAACGGTTGTTTACATCTTTGGGCGGGTTTAATGACATCTTTGAACAATCAAAAATGGTTCAAATGGCTCTGAGCACTATGGGACTCAACTGCTGAGGTCATTAGTCCCCTAGAACTGAGAACTACTTAAACCTAACTAACCTAAGGACATCACACACATCCATGCCCGAGGCAGGATTCGAACCTGCGACCGTAGCGGTCACGCGGTTCCAGACCGAAGCGCCTAGAACCGCTCGGCCACACCGGCTGGCTGCACTAGTTTGGATACTTGTATACTATGGGGGAGTGCTGTCATTGGGTGTGAGGGTGAGGAAGAAGTGTATTAGTTGATGTTAATGGTCTTTGCATTGCGTGTTGTCATTGGTGGATATGGGCGTTTTGCATTGGAGTTTCCTCTACCGCTTGCCATTGATGGAAATCGGCGAATAGGAGACTGAGCGGCGACTGTAGCGTAGCGCTGGTCACTAACTGCCCAGTATCGGCCAGGCCGCGTCATCACTCTGTGTTCCCCCACCGCGCGCCTGTTGCTCTGCGAGAGCTGTCCTTCCGCTAAACTGTCACAGCTGACAGCCTAGGCGCTTCTCTATTCATGTTGTCGGGTCGCCTTGATCTTTCTTTAGCCTCTCTCATCTTCCTCCTCCAACTAAAGGGCTGTTTCACCGTTACGCCGGCCTCTCGAAATTTGAACTTCTTATAAAGCATAGCATAGTCTTCCTAAAGCCTTTGACACACTTTGCTACTGGCAGACGCTTGAATGAGCACTGTTTTGTTGTTGTATACGGAGCATTTCCTTTGCAACTTAAGTTTTATTGTTTTTTTCCTTTGTCTCGTTCACGTTTTGTTGCTGCAGTATTATTCTGCAGTTACGTGATACAGTAATATCGTTTGTTAGAGTTTTGGTTCTTACCAGTCAAAATCACAAAAATTTAACTGAAAACTAAAACAATGAAAAGTTCCCGGAATTCTGAACAATTCTCGACTTTTTCCCGGTTTTCTCCCGGATGAAAAAATTCCCGGGTTTTTTCCGGATCTCCCGGTTGTCCCTGGTCGTATACACCCTGTAGGACATGTTCTGAGGCATCACCGGATCACCAATTTAGTATTGGAGGGCAGCGTGGATGGTAGACCAAGAGATGAATACACTAAGCAGATTCAGAAGGATGTAGGTTGCAGTAGGTACTGGGAGATGATGAAGCTTGCACAGGATAGAGTAGCATGGAGAGCTGCATCAAACCAGTCTCAGGACTGAAGACCACAACAACAACAAAATATAAAACTAGAGTTGGGGATGATAAAAAACACAGCAATCAGACAGGTACAATAGTAAACAGACAATTAAGAAACATTGCGAAAGTCTGGTTTCTGTTCGCAAGAGAAGAAAAAAAAACACGTAGCAACAGTATGGGTTCTCTTTGCTACACTTCGGAAAAGACGCACAACACTTACTTAAAATACTGCACTAAAAAGTTGGCATGGAGATGACACACCACAGCCTAGGGTAGAGGGGAGGGGGGGGGGGACCCACACAGATGATAGGAAGTAAGGGCGCAGGAGAGGAATAAACAAGGGGGAGGAGTTTATGGAGGGACTCATGGGAGGGGCAAGGTGGACATGAGAGGTAGTGGGGAAAGGCAGAGAACGAGAATGCTAAAGGACTCAGGGAGAGGAGTCCAAGAGAGAGTAAATGGGGAAAAGGGATAAATAGGATGGGAGGGGGGAGAAGAGGGAACCTGGGAAAAGGACAGAGGTAGAGAAGTAGAGACAAGGATCAGAGTTGATAGGAGAAATAAATGGAGAGAGAGAGAGAGAGGGCATCATCTGAGAGGGGGAGTTGACAGAAGCCACCTTTGGAAAGGAGACAACAGTTGTAGAGGTGGAGGGTAGGTGGGACACAACAGTGAAGGCACAGCAGTGTGTAGGGGTTGGAGAAGAGCAACAAGAGGATGGGAGGGGGTTGCATCAAGTCTGCAGGAAGTGTAGATGACTCGGATATGTTCGAGGAAAAGGAGCAGATGGAGAAAAGAAATCAGGTCATAGAGCATCCACACATGGGGGACAGGAGGTGTATACGAAAGGCGAGGCGGGATGCATGGTGC
Organism: Schistocerca piceifrons; assembly: GCF_021461385.2. Lineage (NCBI taxonomy): Eukaryota > Metazoa > Arthropoda > Insecta > Orthoptera > Acrididae > Schistocerca > Schistocerca piceifrons. The sequence goes on along the minus strand of NC_060148.1, from coordinate 167,530,415 downwards.
TTGAGAATCTGGAGGGACTTATAGAATTTGGGAGAGGGGCAGAGAGCCAGGTGGGACTGACATAGGAGAGTATGGGACAGTTCAAGGATTTGTAGGTGTGGAGGACGGTACAGGGGTTCAACCCCTAAGTCCAACCTGAGAGGAGTTTAAGGAGGTGGACATGGTTGTGGGCTTTGGATTGGATAAAGCGGAGATGAGGGGTCCAGATAAGGTGACGGTCAGTGTTGAGTCCAAGGGAGATGAGGGTGTGGGAGAGGTGGACAGGATGGGTGCAGATGGAAAACACAAGGAGCCACAAGGAGGGAGTGGTATGACCTACAATGAGTACCTGGGTGTTGGAAGAATTCATTTTTAGGAGCCACTGGTTACACAATGTGGCGAAACTGTCAAGGTGATTATGGAGGAGGCATTGGGATCATTGCAGGGTAGGAGCAAGGGCAAGGAAGGTGGTGTCATCAGCATACTGCAGGAGGTGGACTGGAGGGGGAGGGGGGGTTGGGGCATATCTGCTGTGTACAAGAGGCAGGTGAGAGGGGAGAGGACGGAGCCCTGAGGCACACCCATGGAGGGGTAGAAAGTGCGGGAATTGGTATTATGGATGGTGATGTAGGAGGAGCAGTGGGAGAGGAAGGAGGCAATCAGACGGACATAGACGATAGGAAGGGTGTAAGTTCAGAGTTTAAACACAAGATCGTTATGCCATATGCAGTCATAGGCCTTTTCGAGGTCTAGGAATACAAAAATGGCGGAGCGACGGGAGTTAAGCTGGAGGGAAAGGAGATGGGTGAGGCATAGGAGTTGGTCGTCGGCAGAGAATGAAGGGTGAAAGCAACATTGGGTGTTGAGGAGGAGGAGGAGGAGGAGGAGGAGGAGGTGGTGGTTGATGCGCCAGGTAAGGATGGATTCTAAAAGCTTACCGATCACTGTGGTGAGACATATAGGGCGACAGGAAGAGACATCAGATGGAGACTTGTTAGGTTTGGGGAAGGAAACGACCCAGGGGCCAACTGTGTAGTATTTGAGGGTAACAATATGCATCATTTGGAAACTATACTTGACGCACCTTCGTGAATACTTTTTAGCACTGGGACCAACCAGCATTGCCTGTACCCTATGGGGATGATGGGCTGCGCTATGCAGCGCAACAGAATGCATCAGACCGGTAGTTTTTGTGCTGGGAGTTTAGAAAATGTGCTCATGTAGTGACGGAACTCACTGTGTGTGGGAGATGGCGGCATCACCAGGCGAGGTAGTTTGGCGGACTGCCGCGGGCGGCGCTGCTGCGGCAGAAGTCCTGCCGCGGTCCCTGTGGCGGCGATTGCTAGGCGGCGCTCTGCCATCCATACCTGCCAAGAAATAAAAAAAATTAAAATAAAAAAGAATTGGTTGTGCCACACCATCAAGAACTGTAACTTTTCTCCATCCGCTTGTTGTTGTGACGCAAGGCACTGAAAAATCAAGACAAAGAAATGAGTTTTAGTCTTTAACAGACATTTCCTTGACAATCTTAACTTTTCCACATAACCTTCTGATTTCATGCGACTGGGCGCACCACCGCATTTACACCACAATTTTGTCTTCACACTTATCGTTTTCAAGCAGACCAAAGGGTAAAAACTGAAATAAAACAGATTGTCATTGCATTAATTATTTATTTCAGATAGAAGTAAAAGAAAAAAAATAAGCCCACTATTATAATAGGTTCCATAAATAAACATCTTCAGTCAGAACAAATTACCATCCTCTGGTCATTAGCATCACAAGAGAAACACACAACATTATGACGAGAATGCTTCTTGCAGACATTGTTTCCACAATTGTTTCACGATGTCTTCGTCCTGACATTTTTATTTTGTGTCGTGCACATTTTTGACATATTCCAGGCGGAGGTTCGTCATGAACTGGACCTCCTTTTCTGAGTTTTTTCGAGAAATATTTTTACATCTTTCGGAAGGTTCGTTAGTTTCGCTGATTGTCCTAGATGAGCGTTCATAAGACTATACGATAGTTTTTTTTAGAAATAAGCCATCGTCTGTCTTTACTGTCTGGGTTGTTGTGACTAAAGATGACGTTCCAATTTATTCTCGCGATATCCAGATGTCGATCGAATAATACCAGTGGCCATCTCCTGGTTGTTCTGACTGCTCACATCTGATCCACAGTATCCACTCCTCCCTCATTCTGTTATAGCCCAAATTTACTGCCGATTCCCCACTCTCTTAATTTCACTTATATCATGCACAACTTTTTTTTTAGTCACAGTTGAAGATAAACAGAAATCTTACTGAAAGCCACTGAGTGTCGATTTACTTTCCCTTGTGTTCCCAGCCTGAAATTCGGGTGAAACTTAATTTATTTTTGAAAGTGCTGATGGTGGTCGACTTTTTATCTGGTAGATTCTGAGCTAGACTGTAACAGGTGTAATAGTTATCAGTCGTAACATTTCTGTCGTGCCCTCTATGGGAGTTACCTGCCTTTCGACATCTTCAGGTTTATTTGATTTTAGATATGCCCCAGCGATCTCTTTGCCACAGTACACTTCGGAATTGAGGGTATAAAATGTTTTTGCGTCACTAAGGGCGTATATGATACCGTACTTTGCAGGATTATTTGGAATGTACTGTACAAACCCACAACGGCCTCTAAAAGCCTTCAGTATTTCATTAATTGTCTCAAATTCACTGACATTACAGTGAGCAATACGTTTATTTACAAATTCTTGGTGAAACTCACCAAGAGGTGCCAGTTTATCTGCAGACCTTCGTTCAATTCTTGTTTCTATATTTGTCAAACCTATCGCTCTAAGAACAAAACGGAAACATTTATAATATATAAAGTGCTCCGAAAAGAGCATGAATTTCTTCTACTGAAGTGTCTTTGCAATCGCGAGGTCTAGAATAGTTGGTATCACTACGTTTCTCCCAATCCATCTGTTGGTATGAGCTACAATTTCTTCTATTATATTTTTAATAACAAAAAGACAAAATGCATCTGCACTTTTGGCAATCAGTTTTTGGCCCGGTAAAGTCCTGATAATATTTTAGCATTTGTTTTCCCTGTAGTTATGGGCTGCCTAATACAAAGAGTTTCACCGTCTTTTCCAGTATAAAATGTAACATGTGCCGCTGTTTTCTGGCTGTCTTGTTCCTGTGACTGTTCAGATTCACTACTGTGATTGTCAGCTTCAACAATTTCCTCTTCCATATCAAAATCATCTTCAGATTCGTCACAAGTCAACTCATCTTCCGAAATTTCCGCTAGAATTCGTAGCATTTCTTCAGTATCCCCTACAATATCACTTTCGCTGGAAATATAGTGTATCTATAAAACAACAAAATAACTCTCTAAACAAGAATAAATGATGAACACGTGTGGTTTTTTAGGGGTTTTACGGCGTAAAATATATAAGGTCATAAGCGCCCAGTATAGAACCATAGAATACTGGGACCGCGAGGGTAGAAAACTGTTTCGAGGTCCAGTACAGAAAGGAAGAGAAAACAAATCTAAAACGTCAAGACGTTACGGAAGAGTATCTAAAAGACGTCGGCAAGAGACCAGAATCACGAGGTAGAAGTCAAATCTCTTCGTCATATTACTGCTTTTAAAAAAACTTAAAACGCGAGCCACAGCTAGCATGTCTGGCAAAGCGAGCGGCAGCCCGACCCTGAGACGTAAGTGGCTAAAATAGGGGCAGAGGATCAGGAAATTTCTGACTGTTAATGGCTGGCTACACAGAGGACAGCTGGGTGCAGGGTCGCCACTCAACAAGTGGCGGCGGCTAAAGCGGCAGTGCCGGATTCACAACCGAGCTAACATTACTTCCTCATGGCGAGATGGATGGGAGGAAGTCGACCAGGCTGTTGGGAGAGGTTTCATTTCTGAGTTTGTTCCCATGAAGGGAGCACCAATGGTCATGCGAAAGTGACGTGACACGCCGATAGAGGAAAGTACGAATATATTGCGATGGAACAGAGTAAGGGGCGGGCCGACAGATATGGACTGCGGCGTTGGCTGCAGCATCAGCAACATCATTCCCAGTCACACCAACATGGCCAGGAACCCACATGAACATCACTTGGGCTCCCCCATCCAGGAACAAATGGGGGAAGTCCTGGATCCGTCGAACGATGGGGTGGACTGGATCTGGATCATCCAGACTCTGAAGGGCACTGAGGGAGTAGGAGCAGATCACACAGTGAGTGAGCTGGTGCCTCTGGAAGTAGTGAACAGCCTGATAGAGGGCAAAAAGCTGTAAAAATTGTGCACTGGTCGAGAAGGCAGTATTGAAACTTATCATTCTCGATGACAAAAGCGCAGCCAACACCGCTGACGGACTATGAACCACCAGTGTACAAGAATATGCTATCGGCAAGTTGTGAGCGAAGTTCGAGAAATTTGCAGCGATAGGTCAACTCTGGAGTAGAATCCTTCGGGAACGAGCTGAGGTCAATATGAACACCAACCTGTGCCTGAAGCCAAGGTGGTGAAGGGCTCTCACCCATTCTGAAAGTGGCATTAAGTGTGAACTGCGGCTGCTGAAGCAGGTGACGAAAACAGATGTCGGAGGCCACAGAGAAGAAACGTACGTACATCTCGTATTGGCGGTCAAGAATGTCATCAGAAAAAGGTCAAACGTTGGGTGGCCTCACATGGAAGAAAGTCAACATGCATACCTACTGAGTGGGATTTCGCGCCAGTATGACAGTGGTTGTTCACCGGCTTCTGCGTGGAGACTCTCAACTGGGCTAGTACAGAAGGCACCAGTGGCGAGGCGGATCCTCAAATGACAATGCAGTGGGGAGAAGGACGTGGACAGGCGCCCTCCTGTGCACCCCTGCTACAGGAGACACACTTTGCTGCGATTTTACATGACCTGCTGGTAGGACTGAACTGGTGGCATTTATAACACCGCAATGCATTGGGAATGTAAGGTCGCACACAGATGACCTCATAGCCTGCCTTTATCCTAGTAGGAAGTGTTAATTGATTGAAAGTCAGGAACAATATGTGAGAGGGCACCAAATCGACACTTCCTTCTTCATAACTCGATGAACAGCAGTAACGCCCTGATCCAATAGTTATTTCGTCCTACGTCAAACCATCTAACAGCCAGGTGTCATAACACCGTGGGACATGAAGAAACATTGAGGCAGAAAGAGAAGGAAAACCAGTCATTGTGATGAAGTCCCCGATGATTGCCATTGTCTCCCATGGCACGCTCCTTCCAGGCAGAGGACCTCTAAAGGGGAGCCCCCCCCCCAACTTAGGTGATTGTCCTCAGCTCAGGTCACACCTGAACGACAGGCAGAAGGACCAATCAGCAGGAGAGGAAGGTAACAGCTCAGGCAATCAGCCCTCCCTGGGCCTGGCCTATATCAGAGTGTATGTGCGGGCCCTACATCCCAAACTGGAGCTGGGAGTTACCCGTTACAGTCACCTGCCACACGTCAAATGTGTGAGTGGCCGTCATGTGCACACACACAGGGAGGAGAAGAAAAGATAAGAAGAAATAAATGATGGCCCCAAACACCACAGCAGAGGGGGAAAGGGGGCAGTACAGGGGAAAGTGGGCAGTACAAGGTAGGGGAAAGGGGGGGGCCAGTACAGGGCAGGGAAAAGGGGGCGGGGCAGTACAGGGCAGGGGAAAGGGGGCGGGGCAGTACAGGGCAGGGGAAAGGGGGCGGGGCAGTACAGGGCAGGGGAAAGGGGGCGGGGCAGTACAGGGCAGGGGAAAGGGGGCGGGGCAGTACAGGGCAGGGGAAAGGGGGCGGGGCAGTACAGGGCAGGGGAAAGGGGGCGGGGCAGTACAGGGCAGGGGAAAGGGGGCGGGGCTGTACAGGGCAGGGGAAAGGGGGCGGGGCTGTACAGGGCAGGGGAAAGGGGGCGGGGCTGTACAGGGCAGGGGAAAGGGGGCGGGGCTGTACAGGGCAGGGGAAAGGGGGCGGGGCTGTACAGGGCAGGGGAAAGGGGGCGGGGCTGTACAGGGCAGGGGAAAGGGGGCGGGGCTGTACAGGGCAGGGGAAAGGGGGCGGGGCTGTACAGGGCAGGGGAAAGGGGGCGGGGCTGTACAGGGCAGGGGAAAGGGGGCGGGGCTGTACAGGGCAGGGGAAAGGGGGCGGGGCTGTACAGGGCAGGGGAAAGGGGGCGGGGCTGTACAGGGCAGGGGAAAGGGGGCGGGGCTGTACAGGGCAGGGGAAAGGGGGCGGGGCTGTACAGGGCAGGGGAAAGGGGGCGGGGCTGTACAGGGCAGGGGAAAGGGGGCGGGGCTGTACAGGGCAGGGGAAAGGGGGCGGGGCTGTACAGGGCAGGGGAAAGGGGGCGGGGCTGTACAGGGCAGGGGAAAGGGGGCGGGGCTGTACAGGGCAGGGGAAAGGGGGCGGGGCTGTACAGGGCAGGGGAAAGGGGGCGGGGCTGTACAGGGCAGGGGAAAGGGGGCGGGGCTGTACAGGGCAGGGGAAAGGGGGCGGGGCTGTACAGGGCAGGGGAAAGGGGGCGGGGCTGTACAGGGCAGGGGAAAGGGGGCGGGGCTGTACAGGGCAGGGGAAAGGGGGCGGGGCTGTACAGGGCAGGGGAAAGGGGGCGGGGCTGTACAGGGCAGGGGAAAGGGGGCGGGGCTGTACAGGGCAGGGGAAAGGGGGCGGGGCTGTACAGGGCAGGGGAAAGGGGGCGGGGCTGTACAGGGCAGGGGAAAGGGGGCGGGGCTGTACAGGGCAGGGGAAAGGGGGCGGGGCTGTACAGGGCAGGGGAAAGGGGGCGGGGCTGTACAGGGCAGGGGAAAGGGGGCGGGGCTGTACAGGGCAGGGGAAAGGGGGCGGGGCTGTACAGGGCAGGGGAAAGGGGGCGGGGCTGTACAGGGCAGGGGAAAGGGGGCGGGGCTGTACAGGGCAGGGGAAAGGGGGCGGGGCTGTACAGGGCAGGGGAAAGGGGGCGGGGGCTGTACAGGGCAGGGGAAAGGGGGCGGGGGCTGTACAGGGCAGGGGAAAGGGGGCGGGGGCTGTACAGGGCAGGGGAAAGGGGGGGGGCTGTACAGGGCAGGGGAAAGGGGGGGGCTGTACAGGGCAGGGGAAAGGGGGGGGGGCTGTACAGGGCAGGGGAAAGGGCGGGGGGCTGTACAGGGCAGGGGAAAGGGGGGGGGCTGTACAGGGCAGGGGAAAGGGGGGGGGCTGTACAGGGCAGGGGAAAGGGGGCAGTACAGGGGAGGGGAAAGGGGGGTAGTACAGTGGAGGGGAAAGGGGGCAGTACAGTGGAGGGGAAAGGGGGCAATACAGGGGAGGGGAAAGGGGGCAATACAGGGGAGGGGAAAGGGGGCAATACAGGGGAGGGGAAAGGGGGCAATACAGGGGAGGGGAAAGGGGGCAATACAGGGGAGGGGAAAGGGGGCAATACAGGGGAGGGGAAAGGGGGCAATACAGGGGAGGGGAAAGGGGGCAGTACAGGGGAGGGGAAAGGGGGCAGTACAGGGGAGGGGAAAGGGGGCAGTACAGGGGAGGGGAAAGGGGGCAGTACAGGGGAGGGGAAAGGGGGCAGTACAGGGGAGAATAGTCCTACAAGCAAACCAATGCAAAAGAGCCTTAAGAGCCCATGAAGGCATGAGACATCGCCCGAAGAGAGGGGAAAAGGACAGGAAAAGAGGAGACAAACAGTACAGAAAGAGAAAAGGGGGCTGTACAGGATAGAGGAAAGGGGGCTGTACCGTGGTCTAGGGGTAGCGTCTTTGATTCATAATCAAAACGGGTTCGATCCCTGCCACTGCCTAAATTTTGATAAATAATCAGCATTGGCGGCCAAAGACTTCCGGCATAAGAAGTCACCCTCATTCTGCCAACGGCCTTGTCAAAGAGGGCGGAGGAGCGGACAGAGGTTCAGGGCACTCTTGTCCTAGGGGTGGGAAATTGCCGCTACAGGCGGAAGAATCAGCAATGATCAACGACATGAGGATGCAGAAGGCAATGGAAACCACTGCATTAAAGACACGTAACGTGTATCCACAGGATGTGTGGCCTGTATTTGAAGAAGTGTCATGATGATCTCTCCGTTGGCAAAAGATTCTGGAATAGTCCCCCATTCGGATCTCCAGAAGGGGACTGCCAAGGGGGAGGTTACCATGAGAAAAAGATTGAATAATCAACGAAAGGATAACGTTCTATGAGTCGGGGCATGGAATCTCAGAAGCTTGAATGTGGTAGGGAAAATAGAAAATCCGAAAAGGGAAATGCAAAGGCTCAATCTAGATATAGTAGGAGTCAGTGAAGTGAAGTGGAAGGAAGACAAGGATTTCTGGTCAGATGAGTATCGGGTAATATCAAGAGCAGCAGAAAATGGTATAACAGGTGTAGGATTCGTTATAAATAGGAAGGTAGGGCAGAGGGTGTGTTACTGTGAACAGTTCAGTGACCGGGTTGTCCTAATCAGAATCGACAGCAGACCAACACCGACAACGATAGTTCAGGTATACATGCCGACGTCGCTAGCTGAAGATGAACAGATAGAGAAAGTGTATGAGGATATTGAAAGGGTAATGTAGTATTTAAAGGGGGACGAAAATCTAATAGTCATGGACGACTGGAATGCAGTTGTAGGGGAAGGAGTAGAAGAAAAGATTACAGGAGAATATGGGCTTGGGACAAGGAATGAGAGAGGAGAAAGACTAATTGAGTTCTGTAACAAGTTTCAGCTAGTAATAGCGAATACCCTGTTCAAGAATCACAAGAGGAGGTGGTATACTTGGATAAGGCCGGGAGATACGGGATGATTTCAATTAGATTACATCATGGTCAGACAGAGATTCCGAAATCAGATGCTGGACTGTAAGGCGTACCCAGGAGCAGATATAGACTCAGATCACAATATAGTAGTGATGAAGAGTAGGCTGAAGTTCAAGACATTAGTCAGGAAGAATCAATACGCAAAGAAGTGGGATACGGAAGTACTAAGGAATGACGAGATACGTTTGAAGTTCTCTAACGCTATAGATACAGCAATTAGGAACAGCGCAGTCGGCAGTACAGTTGTAGTGGAATGGACATCAATAAAAAGGGCCATCACAGAAGTTGGGAAGTAAAACATAGGTACAAACAAGGTAGCTGCGAAGAAACCATGGGTAAGAGAAGAAATACTTCAGTTCACTGATGAAAGGAGGAAGTACAAACATGTTCCGGGAAAATCAGGAATACAGAAATGCAAGTCGCTGAGGAATGAAATAAATAGGAAGTGCAGGGAAGCTAAGACGAAATGGCTGCAGGAACAACCTTTGGTGACATTAAAAGCAACGGTGGTAACATTAAGAGTGCAACGGGAATTCCACTGTTAAATGCAGAGGACAGAGCAGATAGGTGGAAAGAGTACACTGAAAGCCTCTATGAGGGTGAAGATTTGTCTGCTGTGATAGAAGAAGAAACAGGAGTCGATTTAGAAGAGATAGGGGATCCAGTATTAGATTCGGAATTTAAAAGGGCTTTGGAGCACTTACGGTCAAATACGGCAGAACGGATAGATAACATTCCATCAGAATTTCTAAAATCATTTGGGGAAGTGGTAACAAAACGACTATTCATGTTGGTGTGTAGAATATATGAGTCTGGCGACATACCATCTGACTTTCGGAAAAGCATCATCCACACAATTCTGAATACAGCAAGAGCTGACATGTGCGAGAATTATCGGACAATCAGTTTAACAGCTCATGCATCGAAGCTGCTTACAAGAATAATATACAGAAGAGTGGAAAAGAAAATTGAGAATGCGCTAGGTGACGATCAGTTTGGCTTTAGGAAAAGTAAAGAGACGAGAGAGGCAATTCTGACGTTACGGCTAATAATGGAAGCAAGGCTAAAGCAAAATCAAGACACTTTCATAGGATTTGTCGACCTGGAAAAAGCGTTCGACAATATAAAAATGGTACAAGCTGTCCGAGATTCTGAAAAAAGTAGGGGTACGCTATAGGGAGAGACGGGTCATATACAATATGTACAACAACCAAGAGAGAATAATAAGAGTGGACGATCAAGAACGAAGTGCTCGTATTAAGAAGGGTGTAAGACAAGGCTGTAGCCTTTCGCCCCTACTCTTCAATCTGTACATCGAGGAAGCAATGATGGAAATAAAAGAAAGGTTCAGGAGTGGAATTAAAATACAAGGTGAAAGGATATCAATGATACGATTCGCTGATGACATTGCTATCCTGAGTGAAAGTGAAGAAGAATTAAATGATCTACTGAACGGAATGAACAGTCTAATGAGTACACAGTATGATTTGAGAGTAAATCGGAGAAAGATGAAGGTAATGAGAAGTAGCAGAAATGAGTACAACGAGAAACTTAACATCAGGATTGATGGTCACGAAGTCAATGAAGTTAAGGAATTCTGCTACCTAGGCAGTGAAATAACCAATGACGGATGGAGCAAGGAGGACATCAAAAGCAGACTCGCTATGGAAAAAAAGGCATTTCTGGCCAAGAGAAGTATATTAATATCAAATGTTGTTGTTGTGGTCTTCAGTCCTGAGACTGGTTTGATGCAGCTCTCCATGCTACTCTATCCTGTGCAAGCTTTTTCATCTCCCAGTACCTACTGCAACCTACATCCTTCTGAATCTGCTTAGTGTATTCATCTCTTGGTCTCCCTCTACGATTTTTACCCTCCACGCTGCCCTCCAATACTAAATTGGTGATCCCTTGATGCCTCAGAACATGTCCTACCAACCGATCCCTTCTTCTGGTCAAGTTGTGCCACAAACTTCTCTTCTCCCCAATCCTATTCAATACTTCCTCATTAGTTATGTGATCTACCCATCTAATCTTCTGCATTCTTCTGTAGCACCACATTTCGAAAGCTTCTATTCTCTTCTTGTCCAAACTATTTATCGTCCATGTTTCACTTCCATACATGGCTACACTCCATACGAATACTTTCAGAAATGACTTCCTGACACTTAAATCAATAGTGGATGTTAACAAACTTCTCTTCTTCAGAAACGCTTTCCTTGCCATTGCCAGCCTACATTTTATATCCTCTCTACTTCGACCATCATCAGTTATTTTGCTCCCCAAATAGCAAAACTCCTTTACTACTTTAAGTGCCTCATTTCCTAATCTAATTCCCTCAGCATCACTCGACTTAATTAGACTACATTCCATTATCCTTGTTTTGCTTTTGTTGATGTTCATCTTATATCATCCTTTCAAGACACTGTCCATTCCATTCAACTGATCTTCCAAGTCCTTTGCTATCTCTGACAGAATTACAATGTCATCGGCGAACCTCAAAGTTTTTCTTTCTTCTCCATGAATTTTAATACCTACTCCGAATTTTTCTTTTGTTTCCTTTACTGCTTGCTCAATATACAGATTGAACAACATCGGGGAGAGGCTACAATCCTGTCTTACTCCCTTCCCAACCACTGCTTCCCTTTCATGTCCCTCGACTCTTATAACTGCTATCTGGTTTCTGTACAAATTGTAAGTAGCCTTTCGCTCCCTGTATTTTACCCCTGCCACCTTTAGAATTTGAAAGAGAGTATTCCAGTCAACATTGTCACAAGCTTTCTCTAAGTCTACAAATGCTAGAAACGTAGGTTTGCCTTTTCTTAATCTTTCTTCTAAGATAAGTCGTAAGGTCAGTATTGCCTCACGTGTTCCAGTGTTTCTACGGAATCCAAACTGATCTTCCCCGAGGTTGGCTTCTACTAGTTTTTCCATTCGTCTGTAAAGAATTCGTGTTAGTATTTTGCAGCTGTGACTTATTAAGCTGATAGTTCGGTAATTTTCACATCTGTCAACACCTGCTTTCTTTGGGATTGGAATTATTATATTCTTCTTGAAGTCTGAGGGTATTTCGCCTGTTTCATACATCTTGCTCACCAGATGGTAGAGTTTTGTCAGGACTGGCTCTCCCACGGCCGTCAGTAGTTCCAATGGAATATTGTCTACTCCGGGGGCCTTGTTTCGACTCAGGTCTTTCAGTGCTCTGTCAAACTCTTCACGCAGTATCATATCTCCCATTTCATCTTCATCTACATCCTCTTCCATTTCCATAATATTGTCCTCAAGTACATCGCCCTTGTATAGACCCTCTATATACTCCTTCCACCTTTCTGCTTTCCCTTCTTTGCTTAGAACTGGGTTTCCATCTGAGCTCTTGATATTCATACAAGTCGTTCTCTTATCTCCAAAGGTCTCTTTAATTTTCCTGTAGGCGGTATCTATCTTACCCCTAGTGAGATAGGCCTCTACATCCTTACATTTGTCCTCTAGCCATCCCTGCTTAGCCATTTTGCACTTCCTGTCGATCTCATTTTTGAGACGTTTGTATTCCTTTTTGCCTGTTTCAATTACTGCATTTTTATATTTTCTCCTTTCATCAATTAAATTCAATATTTCTTCTGTTACCCAAGGATTTCTACTAGCCCTCGTCTTTTTACCTACTTGATCCTCTGCTGCCTTCACTACTTCATCCCTCAAAGCTACCCATTCTTCTTCTACTGTATTTATTTCCCCCATTCCAGTCAATTGCTCCCTTATGCTCTCCCTGAATCTGTGTACAACCTCTGGTTCTTTTAGTTTATCCAGGTCCCATCTCCTTAAATTCCCACCTTTTTGCAGTTTCTTCAGTTTTAATCTACAGGTCATAACCAATAGATTGTGGTCAGAGTCCACATCTGCCCCTGGAAATGTCTTACAATTTAAAACCTGGTTCCTAAATCTCTGTCTTACCATTATATAATCTATCTGATACCTTTTAGTATCTCCAGGGTTCTTCCATGTATACAACCTTCTTTCATGATTCTTAAACCAAGTGTTAGTTATGATTATGTTGTGCTCTGTGCAAAATTTTACCAGGCGGCTTCCTCTTTCATTTCTGTCCCCCAATCCATATTCACCTACTATGTTTTCTTCTCTTCCTTTTCCTACACTCGAATTCCAGTCACCCATGACTATTAAATTTTCGTCTCCCTTGACAATCTGCATAATTTCTTTTATTTCATCATACATTTCTTCAATTTCTTCGTCATCTGCAGAGCTAGTTGGCATATGAACTTGTACTACTGTAGTAGGTGTGGGCTTCGTATCTATCTTGGCCACAATAATGCGTTCACTATGCTGTTTGTAGTAGCTTACCCGCATTTCTATTTTCCTATTCATTATTAAACCTACTCCTGCATTACCCCTATTTGATTTTGTGTTTATAACCCTGTAGTCACCTGACCAGAAGTCTTGTTCCTCCTGCCACCGAACTTCACTAATTCCCACTATATCTAACTTCAACCTATCCATTTCCCTTTTTAAATTTTGTAACCTACCTGCCCGATTAAGGGATCTGACATTCCACGCTCCGATCCGTAGAACGCCAGTTTTCTTTCTCCTGATAACGACATCCTCTTGAGTAGTCTCCGCCCGGAGATCCGAATGGGGGACTATTTTACCTCCGGAATATTTTACCCAAGAGGACGCCATCATCATGTAATCATACAGTAAAGCTGCATGCCCTCGGGAAAAATTACGGCTGTAGTTTCCCCTTGCTTTCAGCCGTTCCCAGTACCAGCACAGCAAGGCCGTTTTGGTTATTGTTACAAGGCCAGATCAGTCAATCATCCAGACTCTTGCCCTTGCAACTACTGAAAAGGCTGCTGCCCCTCTTCAGGAACCACACGTTTGTCTGGCCTCTCAACAGATACCCCTCCGTTGTGGTTGCACCTACGGTACGGCTATCTGTATCGCTGAGGCACGCAAGCCTCCCCACCAACGGCAAGGTCCATGGTTCATGGTTCATGGTTCATGGGGGGGGGGGGGTAATATCAAATACCGGCCTTAATTTGAGGAAGAAATTTCTGAGGATGTACGTCTGGAGTACAGCATTGTATGGTAGTGAAACATGGACTGTGGGGGGGAGGGGGGGGGGGGGGAAACCGGAACAGAAGAGAATCGAAGCATTTGAGATGTGGTGCTATAGATGAATGTTGAAAATTAGGTGGACTGATAAGGTAAAGAATGAGGAGGTTCTACGCAGAATCAGAGAGGAAAGGAACATGTGGAAAACACTGATAAGGAGAAGGGACAGGATGATAGGACATCTGCTAAGACATGAGGGAATGACTTCCATGGTACTAGAGGGAGCTGTAGAGGGCAAAAACTGTAGAGGAAGACAGAGATTGGAATACGTCAAGCAAATAATTGAGGACGTAGGTTGCAAGTGCTACTCTGAGATGAAGAGGTTAGCACAGAAAAGAAATTCGTGGCAGGCCGCATCAAACCAGTCAGTAGACTGATGACTTAACGGAGGGAAAAGGTGGTTGTACAGGGGGAGGGGAAAGGGGGCTGTACGGGGGAGGGGAAAGGGGGCTGTACAGGGGGAGGGGAAAGGGGGCTGTACAGGGGGAGGGGAAAGGGGGCTGTACGGGGGAGGAGAAAGGGGACTGTACGGGGGAGGGGAAAGGGGACTGTACGGGGGAGGGGAAAAGGGCTGTACAGGGGGAGGGGAAAGGGGGCTGTACGGGGGAGGGGAAAGGGGGCTGTACGGGAGAGGGGAAAGTAATTAAATAATAAATATTCGCCACAGTGAGAGCAGCAAAATAGGTTGTGCCAGACAGGAGGTGTGGCAGAGCAGTGGCAGGGTACTCTGCATCGACAGCCAATGCTCGAGCAGAAAGCGTCTGACTGTACACAGGCATACCAACTAACTCGCGTAAGTGCTTCTCACATCTGCAGAAACATTTCTCCCACCTAACTCACAGAAACGCTTCTCCCACCTAACTCACAGTAACGCTTCTCCCACCTAACTCACAGTAACGCTTCTCCCACCTAACTCACAGTAACGCTTCTCCCACCTAACTCACAGTAACGCTTCTCCCACCTAACTCACAGTAACGCTTCTCCCACCTAACTCACAGTAACGCTTCTCCCACCTAACTCACAGTAACGCTTCTCCCACCTAACTCACAGTAACGCTTCTCCCACCTAACTCACAGTAACGCTTCTCCCACCTAACTCACAGTAACGCTTCTCCCACCTAACTCACAGTAACGCTTCTCCCACCTAACTCACAGTAACGCTTCTCCCACCTAACTCACAGTAACGCTTCTCCCACCTAACTCACAGTAACGCTTCTCCCACCTAACTCACAGTAACGCTTCTCCCACCTAACTCACAGTAACGCTTCTCCCACCTAACTCACAGTAACGCTTCTCCCACCTAACTCACAGTAACGCTTCTCCCACCTAACTCACAGTAACGCTTCTCCCACCTAACTCACAGTAACGCTTCTCCCACCTAACTCACAGTAACGCTTCTCCCACCTAACTCACAGTAACGCTTCTCCCACCTAACTCATGGAAATGCTTCTCCCATGTAACTTGCAGAAACGGTTCTCCCATCTAAGGCAGTGTCCTACGTGAGCGACAGAAGTGAGCGACAGTGGGCGACTTCTGGATACGCGACAGTCCAGCGACAAGCAGCAACAACGGGCGAAAACCTTGGGTGTCCTGCTTGCGAACGACGATGTCGCGCTACAAGATGGCTGCGTAGAGCCAACCAGCTGTTACTATAAAACGGCGTCCTTAACCTGTAGAATACTGTAGCTGGGGAGTAACGCTACAGAATTAGGTTTACATAAGAAAATAAAGCGAAAAGGAATGCTGTGCATGAAATTTACAAAAAGAGGAGTCTCCATGGAGAATTTCGTAAGTATCGTCAACTACAAAGATCACCAGACATGTTCTTCGAATACATGTGAATGTGCGGAGGAGCATTCGACTGTGTCATCAATAAATTAAATACGAATGTTTTTTTACATGATCAAGAACTTTTAACAGCCAATAAATGCGGAGGAATGACTTTTACATGACTAACTGCGCTAAATACAAACGTAAGGATACAGTTTGATAAGATCGAGTAGTAGCTAGCTGTGGTGGAGGGGTAGCATATGCAGTTCATAAGTATGTGTGAGGAAAAGGGTCCTGGGTTCGATTCCCGCCAGTTCTTATATTTTTACCGACTCAGCTACGATTCTGTATATTAAGTTTTATGTATACTGTTTACATTGCATCACTATTTTGAAGGTCTTGCCAAAGAACTTGATCTTCACACCTATCGCAGTATATCACACACATTTAATTTTACATATATTTGATGTTGCGAACGTAATTCATCAGCAGTCAATGTGAAGGCCAAGCGTTTCATTTACTCTAAACAATCTGTAAAAGGAAAGATTACAAAATTTTTGAAAAGAAAGTAAAAACGTTTTGTGTAATAATTTGTCTAAAAGTATCAACTAAAAAATATTAGATAACCGTTTGGTGCACCTCATTTTCTGTTCATGATTTCGAGCATCATTCAAAGGCGCGTAGAGCGTACGTTTCTCTGATCTACTTATTTCTTTTACACAAATAATGTTATAAAATATTTCGCTAATTTCTTCCATTTTCGACATTTAAATACCGCACCAATGTATACTTTTATGTGCAAAATAGCTAGGTGCCGGCCGTGGTGGTCTAGCGGTTCTAGGCGCTTCAGGCCGGAACCGCACGACTGCTGCGGTCGCAGGTTCAAATCCTGTCTCGGGCATGGATGTGTGTGATGGTCTTAGGTTAGTTAGGTTTAAGTAGTTCTAAGTTCTAGGGGACTGATTATCTCAGATGTTAAGTCCGATAGTGCTCAGAGCCATTTGAACGATTTGAGCCAAAATACACTCCTGGAAATTGAAATAAGAACACGGTGAATTCATTGTCCCAGGAAGGGGAAACTTTATTGACACATTCCTGGGGTCAGATACATCACATGATCACACTGACAGAACCACAGGCACATAGACACAGGCAACAGAGCATGCACAATGTCGGCACTAGTACAGTGTATATCCACCTTTCGCAGCAATGCAGGCTGCTATTCTCCCATGGAGACGATCGTAGAGATGCTGGATGTAGTCCTGTGGAACGGCTTGCCATGCCATTTCCACCTGGCGCCTCAGTTGGACCAGCGTTCATGCTGGACGTGCAGACCGCGTGAGACGACGCCTCATCCAGTCCCAAACATGCTCAATGGGGGACAGATCCGGAGATCTTGCTGGCCAGGGTAGTTGACTTACACCTTCTAGAGCACGTTGGGTGGCACGGGATACCACTGGAGGCGGGCTGCACGATGTTGGGGCGTGAGCGGAAGACCGCCTAACGGTGTGCGGGACCGTAGCCCAGCTTCATGGAGACGGTTGCGAATGGTCCTCGCCGATACCCCAGGAGCAACAGTGTCCCTAATTTGCTGGGAAGTGGCGGTGCGGTCCCCTACGGCACTGCGTAGGATCCTACGGTCTTGGCGTGCATCCGTGCGTCGCTGCGGTCCGGTCCCAGGTCGACGGGCACGTGCACCTTCCGCCGACCACTGGCGACAACATCGATGTACTGTGGAGACCTCACGCCCCACGTGTTGAGCAATTCGGCGGTACGTCCACCCGGCCTCCCGCATGCCCACTATACGCCCTCGCTCAAAGTCCGTCAACTGCACATACGGTTCACGTCCACGCTGTCGCGGCATGCTACCAGTGTTAAAGACTGCGATGGAGCTCCGTATGCCACGGCAAACTGGCTGACACTGACGGCGGCGGTGCACAAATGCTGTGCAGCTAGCGCCATTCGACGGCCAACACCGCGGTTCCTGGTGTGTCCGCTGTGCCGTGCGTGTGATCGTTGCTTGTACAGCCCTCTCGCAGTGTCCGGAGCAAGTATGGTGGGTCTGACACACCGGTGTCAATGTGTTCTTTTTTCCATTTCCAGGAGTGTAGCTAGGTCTTGAACAGATGACATTTTTGACACTTCATTTGCAGCAGCTTTTCGTGAAACATTTCAATTTTTCCTCAGCTTATTAATTAAATTTTCGTTCATTACCCTAATTACTTTCAGGCAGTTAAATATTTTCATGCCAAACTAGACCTCATGCTGGTCACTTTGATTCCCCCTTTACCTGTTTCTCTCCCTTTGTTTGGATATGAAAATTTGGACAAAACCTCACAGTGTAAGTTATAGGGAGTCTTGTTTTCGCTCCGCTCACGCGTTTACAAAAACGTATAGAGTGTTAATCACATGATAAAATAGCCCTTTCTGCGTCCTGTCATTTCAAAAATTCATCTTTTCGATATCTCGAACCATTTATGAGATACGACGATTTTTACGACCACTTGATTCCCTAAGCGCAGGAAAGGTTGGGACGCGCCGCGAGCGACCCGTCCGCGGATATCACAACCAATATTTCAAGAGTGAAGAGAGATATCATTCCGATCTCAACTTTTAAATACAAGTTAGATATATTGGTTACGTTTCATACGCAATAATGAATGGCCTTAAATGAACTATACGGAAAGTCTACAGCATGTGAGTTTACCTCTGCAAATTCTTAAAAATTTCGTGTAGCACAGTAACTATGATGAATAACGAAAATAAATTCAGACCTTTATCGAGCAAAGATATCAAGCTTATAAGATGCGGAAGAATGAAACTTTTTCACCAAATAGTTTTCTTAAAATCGGTTGTTAAGTAATTCATAGCTGCCGTCGCGTCCGCTCCACTCATTTGCCAAGAAGACACGTAGCTGTCACTCTGTGTCACGCGTGCTGCAGCCACAAGATTCATACACGTTTGAATTCAAATGTCGCCAGTCGCAGCGGGAGACAGGCAGCGACACAGATGTCGTTCACGTAGGACACTTCTGGAACTACAAAAGTGATGGCATTTCGTCTCTTGAAGCTGTCGCGCACTGTGGCTCACATAGGACACGGCCTAACTCGCAGAAATGCTTCTCGCATCTAACTCAGAGGTATATTTTTCCTAACTCGCAGAAATGATTTTCCGAGCTAACTCGCAGAAATGATTTTCCGAGCTAACTCGCAGAAACGATTTTCCAAGCTAAAAGAAACGATTTTCCAAGCTAACTCACAGAAACGATTTTCCGAGCTAACTCACAGGTACATTTCTCTCACATAACCCCCAGAAATGATTTTCTGAGCTAACTCGCAGATACAAAAAAACTTACTGGCAGATTAAAACTGTGTGCCGGACCGAGACTCGAACTCGGGACCTTTGCCTTTCTTGGGCAAGTGCTCTACCAACAGAGCTACCCAAGTACGACTCACGGCCCGTCCTCACAGCTTTAATTCCGCCAGTACCTCGCCTCCTACCTTCCAAACTTCGCAGAAGCTCTCCTGCGAGCCTTGCAGAACTAGCACTCCTGAAAGAAAGGATATTGCGGAAACATGGCTTAGCCACAGCCTGGTGGTTGTTTCTAGAATGAAGATACATTTCTCCCACCCAACTCACAGAAAGGTTCCTCCCACCTACATCACAGAAATTTTTCTCCCACCTACATCACTGAAATTTTTCTCCCAACTAGCTCGCAGAAATGTTTCTCAAATTTCAGCCTTGCGTCTGCCTCCATGTGATGGAAACAGCAGAAATGATAATGAGACCTCCCTGGTGTGGAAGGTATGTGGCTGGCGGCATTCGTGTGTCGCCTGCTTGTAAATAAGGGAACAGATATGGCTATAGTGTCTTCCTCTGGAAGTTACGAAACTCAGTAGTGTATTTCACAGCTTCATCGCCACTGACGCCAAGGGCACGCAAAGGAGTCTTTTTCCTGGTCTGGGTCTGCTCTTCGGGGTTCCCAGTCAACATTTTTCTGTTTCTGTTCCGCACACTTCCCCTGTCTACTTTCTCTCACCTTCAGTGAGACAGTTTTCTGAAGGACGTATTTGCACATAGCTTCATCCTGCCTGTCCCTAATCAGTTCTTTCGCATCTGGCAACGTCTATTAATGTGAGAAATGCTGAGTTACGCCAGGTCCGAGTCCAGCTCATGCAGCCGACGTGAGCTGCCGCAGCAGTCCTGCGCTCAGACTCACAGTCTGTGGAGAAGGTGTGCTAGTGGTGGGGCGTGTGCCGCTTTCAGGACGCTGGCCAACTGTGGCGTCTCTGCGCCACAGGATGGCCAGCCGAGGCGGTTGGAGGGAAGGTCTCCCAGTAAAGTGGCCTTGAGTCGTGCAACTCAGCGAGTTTCCTGACCGGCAGAGGACGACCTGACACCTCTCTCTGCTCTGTACGTCTCATGCATTGGTACTGGGTGGAGTAAGTTTGCTACGAGACAGCCAGCTGCTTTGGGCACCAAGTGTGCATCCAGTCTGTCGACTCAGTTCACGCTGTAGCGGCGACTTTGGTCGGCCTCGGGCCACTCGTCAGCGCGGTTGTTTCCCACACTGTTGTTTCCCACACTGTTGTTTCCCACACTGTTGTTTCCCACACTGTTGTTTCCCACACTGTTGTTTCCCACACTGTTGTTTCCCACACTGTTGTTTCCCACACTGTTGTTTCCCACACTGTTGTTTCCCACACTGTTGTTTCCCACACTGTTGTTTCCCACACTGTTGTTTCCCACACTGTTGTTTCCCACACTGTTGTTTCCCACACTGTTGTTTCCCACACTGTTGTTTCCCACACTGTTGTTTCCCACACTGTTGTTTCCCACACTGTTGTTTCCCACACTGTTGTTTCCCACACTGTTGTTTCCCACACTGTTGTTTCCCACACTGTTGTTTCCCACACTGTTGTTTCCCACACTGTTGTTTCCCACACTGTTGTTTCCCACACTGTTGTTTCCCACACTGTTGTTTCCCACACTGTTGTTTCCCACACTGTTGTTTCCCACACTGTTGTTTCCCACACTGTTGTTTCCCACACTGTTGTTTCCCACACTGTTGTTTCCCACACTGTTGTTTCCCACACTGTTGTTTCCCACACTGTTGTTTCCCACACTGTTGTTTCCCACACTGTTGTTTCCCACACTGTTGTTTCCCACACTGTTGTTTCCCACACTGTTGTTTCCCACACTGTTGTTTCCCACACTGTTGTTTCCCACACTGTTGTTTCCCACACTGTTGTTTCCCACACTGTTGTTTCCCACACTGTTGTTTCCCACACTGTTGTTTCCCACACTGTTGTTTCCCACACTGTTGTTTCCCACACTGTTGTTTCCCACACTGTTGTTTCCCACACTGTTGTTTCCCACACTGTTGTTTCCCACACTGTTGTTTCCCACACTGTTGTTTCCCACACTGTTGTTTCCCACACTGTTGTTTCCCACACTGTTGTTTCCCTATCAATAAGACGCCACCAAAGCAGAGGCTTGCCTCAGATTTGCTAGGAAAAGGCAGTCAAGAAGGGCTCCTGCATGTGAATTCAGGGAGGTAGAAATCGAGCTGCATGACCTGATGAAAAAGAATATACAGGGTGTTACAAAAAGGTACGACCAAACTTTCAGGAAACATTACTCACACACAAATAAAGAAAAGATGTTATGTGGACATGTGTCCGGAAACGCTTAATTTCCATGTTAGAGCTCATTTTAGTTTCGTCACTATGTACTGTACTTCCTTGATTCACCGCCAGTTGGCCCAATTGAAGGAAGGTAATGTTGACTTCGGTGCTTGTGTTGACATGCGACTCATTGCTCTACAGTACTAGCATCAAGCATCAACAGGTTAGTGTTCATCACGAACGTGGTTTTGCAGTCAGTGCAATGTTTACAAATGCGGAGTTGGCCGATGTCCATTAAAGTACGGATTAGCACGGGGCAATAGCTGTGGCGCAGTACGTTTGTATGGAGACAGATTTCCAGAACGAAGGTGTCCCGACAGGAAGACGCTCGAAGCAATTGATCGGCGTCTTAGGGAGCACGGAACATTCCAGCCTATGACTCGCGACTGGGGAAGACCTAGAACGACGAGGACACCTGCAATGGACGAGGCAACTTTTCGTGCAGTTGACGATAACCCTAGTGTCAGCGTCAGAGAAGTTGCTGCTGTACAAGGTAACGTTGACCACGTCACTGTATGGAGAGTGCTACGGGAGAACCAGTTGTTTCCGTACCGTGTACAACGTGTGCAGGCACTGTCAGCAGCTGATTGGCCTCCACGGGTACACTTCTGCGAATGGTTCATCCGACAATGTGTCAATCCTCATTTCAGTGCAAATGTTCTCTTTACGGATGAGGCTTCATTCCGACGTGATCAAATTGTAAATTTTCACAATCAACATGTGTGGGCTGACGAGAATCCGCACGCATTTGTGCAATTAGATCATCAATGCAGATGTTCTGTGAACGTTTGGGCCCCATGTTCTTCCACCTACGCTCAATGGAGCACGTTATCATGATTTCATACGGGATACTCTACCTGTGCTGCTAGAACATGTGCCTTTACAAGTACGACACAACATGTGGTTCACGCAAGATGGAGCTCCTGCGCATTTCAGTCGAAGTGTTCGTACGCTTCTCAACAACAGATTCGGTGACCGATGGATTGGTAGAGGCGAACCAATTCCGTGGCCTCCACGCTCTCCTGACCTCAACCCTCTTGACTTTCATTTATGGAGGCATTTGAAAGCTCTTGTCTACGCAACCCCGGTACCAAATGTAGAGACTCTTCGTGGACGGCTGTGATACAATACGCCACTCTCCAGGGCTGCATCAGCGCATCAGGGATTCCATGCGACGGAGGGTGGATGCATGTATCCTCGCTAAAGGAGGACATTTTGAACATTTCCTGTAACAAAGTGTTTGGAGTCACGCTGGTACGTTCCGTTGCTGTGTGTTTCCATTCCATTATTAATGTGATTTGAAGAGAAATAATAAAATGAGCTCTAACATGGAAAGTAAGCGTTTCCCGACATGTCCACATAACATATTATCTTCCTTTATGTGTGAGGAATGTTTCCTGAAAGTTTGGCCGTACCTTTTTGCAACACCCTGTATACGTCAGTTAGGATACGGCCGTCGACGCGCAGTGACGTAGTTTTCGTCCAAAGCGCCGGGCGAGATCATTCGTTTGCTCAGAAGTGGGGGCCTAGAGAGCCTGTATAGGGACAGAGTAGCCATTTTTCTGACAAACTGCGGGCGGGATTTTTGAATGGCCAGTAGTGGAGTAGTGGAGTACACACCCACCGAATCAAAAGCATAAGACAATATGGCGAAATCTTTCGTTAAATGCCTTTCTTTACAGCTATAGTACAGTAGCCTACTACGTACAGCACAGGAAAATTTGATACAGTGGCTATAAAAATTATTCGTTACTTGCATTTGTCTCCTTTAAAGTTCGTTTACTAGACATATTTACAATGAAAGTAACGTAAATAAAAAAAATGTAGTGTATAACATTTGTTTCGTATCGGAAGTGCATAACACTAAAGATTTAACGTACCTGTATTACGTCAGATGGATGAAACTCGTAAGCAGTTGTTTACTTGTGACATACAAAAAGTGTGAGACGTATTAGTACTTCTTGTCACGTCTTCAAACGTTTTGCAAATCGCAAGTAAACAACTGCTTACGACTTTCTTTCATATATCTCGTAGATAACAAACGAAAAAGATTACAAAAATCAGGTAATGTTAAATGTAGGCTACTGTAACAACGACCAAATATAACAAGAAAACTATCGTATCCCTTCTACCCCACAGTAAGTGGGCCTATTAAAAACTGTCTTCAAGAGTACCTACAATTATTTAGTGCGAATAATGTTTTAGCAACCACAACTGCTGCGGAAAATGCGAGGAAATGCTAACATGCCAAATCCACCTTCGCCTCTACTGGAACAACCAAAAGCAGCACAACCTGGCATCGTTTACGAACGTCTGCAGAACGAATTACAGAGGTCAAAACAATACTGTACAATTACTAACGTGTTTACTTCAAACATGTAGGCCTACCGACTTCATCACAAAACGCTTCATTATTTCAACTCGTATTTAAGATCGCAAACGCTAATTACGTACTAAAAACGATATACAACTAAATCGAACATGCATGCACAACGCATAACAAGTCTTTCAATAATTCAGATATCTTTTAACCGTTTAAAAGTCCTCTGAACTTCAACTCAAAAGCACGGTGAAAGTAGGAAGCTCGAGAGACGTTTGGCGCCATTTTTCTGCCAAAGCTAATCAACCAATCACGGGCAACCTCACCTATGGCCACTCTCTCCCTATACAGGCTCTCTACCGACGCGCACGCCCTGCAATCTTCTGGAAACGATTTTACAGCAACTATCTGGCAAAAGAGCTTCATTTTTTCTTTACTTGTAGCTTTATATGTCAGATGCATTAAGATGTGCCCATCACTTCGTTTGTTGTTGTGGTCTTCAGTCCAGAGAATGGTTTGATGCAGCTCTCCATGCTACTCTATCCTGTGCAAGCTTCTTCATCTCCCAGTACCTACTGCAGCCTACATCCTTCTGAATCTGCTTAGTGTATTCATCTCTTGCTCTCCCTCTACGATTTTTACCCCCCACGCTGCTACATTTGTGATCCCTTGATGCCTCAGAACATGTCCTACCAACCGATCCCTTATTCTAGTCAAGTTGTGACACAAACTCCTCTTCTCCCCAATTCTTAGCAACAAATAATCGTGGACAAATAAGGAGTATCGTGACGAATATAGGGATTACCGACCACAAGGCAATAGCTGCTAGGCTGAATACCGTAACGTCCACAACCATCAGAAAGAAAAGCAAAGTACACGTATTTAAAAAAGATGATAAAAATGCTCTTATCGTCTTTGTAAGAGACAGTCTCCACTCCTTCCCATCTGATCACGTAAGCGTAGAAGAGTTGTGGAATGTTTTCAAAGAGACAGTATCAACAGCAATTGAGAGATATATACCGCATAAATTAATAAGCGATGGTACTGATCCACCATGGTGCACAAAACGGGTCAGATCGTTGTTGCAGAAGCAACGAAAAACGGATACCAAATTTAAAAGAACGCAAAATCCCGAAGATTGGCAAAGTTTTGCAGAAGTTCGAAATATAGCGCTGTGCCTCAATGCGAAATGCTTTTAATAATTTCCGCACGGAAACTCTTGTCTCGGAATCTAGCAGAAAACCCAAACAGATACTGTTCACATATAAAGCACACCAGTGGCCAGACGCAATCAATACCTCCACTGCGCGATAACAACCGTGAAGTCACTGATGACAGTGCCACCAAAGCACAGTTATTGAACACGGTTTTCCGAAACTACTCCACCAAAGAAGACGAAGTAACTATTCCCGAATTCCCATCTAGAACAACTGCGCAGGTGAGAAACATAGAAGTAGATATCCTCGGTGTAACAAAGCAGCTTAAATCACTTAAGGCAAGGCTTCCGATCCAGAAGGTATACCAGTCAGGTTCCTTTCAGAGTATGCAGATGCAATAGCTCCGTATTTAGCAATTATATACAACCGCTCGGTCATAGAAAGTTCCGTACCTAAAGACTGGAAAGTTCCCCAAGTCACACCAATACCCAAAAAGGGAAATAGGAGTAATCCGCTGAATTACAAGTCCATATCACTAACGTCGATTTGCAGTAGGGTTTTGGAACATATACTGTACTCTTAACATTATGTAGTACATCGAAGAAAACTATTTACTGACGTGCAGTCAGCACGGGTTCAGAAAATATCGTTCTTACGGAACACAAGCAGCTCTTTATGCTCATGAAGGATAAGTGTTGTCGACAGGGGACGTCAAATTGACTACATCATTTCAGATTTTCAGAAGGCTTTCGACACCGTTCCTCACAAACGTCTTCTACCCAAACTGCGTGCCTTTTGATTTGCGCCTCACTTTGTAGGGAAGTAGCCTACTCACCCCGTATAAAATTCTCAGTCTTTCCATTGTGTGCCAGCCAGTCCGCTGTAAGTAGCTCTGACGTCATAAATGTTGCGCAATACTTTAAAAATCAAGTAAATAACCTGAAACGGTTCTAGCATATCAGGAGTAATACTAAATCAGTATGTGTTGAATGTCAGTTCAATAACTTTAACCATTTTCGAAATTTGGACGTTTTTCTGTAAAAATCATTGGCGCAACAGAAAAGAGCTAGAGACTTAAAAATTTATATTTAGATTCCTTTTTCATAATTATTTAATAGAAACAGTACTTTGGATCTCACAAATTAAAATTTTAGTTGAAATTCATGATTTTTCTGGTTTTTGTCTTAAGAATTAAGGAAGCAAGATAGATTAAGTAGGCGAATAAATAAGGCTAGGATGTCTAAATTTAAGTAAAATGGAGATCCGCTATAATCATAAAGATGTGAGAAGTTTCAATCGAATAACTATAAAACTACAGCGATAGCGTATCTCCAAAGGGCAAATTCAGAGCTCGTCTACTGCGTGTAGTGTAATTAAATTAATTCTCTCGCCCAAAATATTTGACTTAGCCACGTCAGACTTTTATTATGATTACTTACCTGTGTGCTGATTGCACATTTAAATTGAGAACTTCATCGGCCATCAGCAAAAGAAACTATGATTTATTCGGTAACTTAATGTGGTGCATTACTAGCCCAGCGGCTAGTCGGGAGAGCCGATTTGATCAGGCGTTCCCTTAGCCGTCCGCACCGCGGCTTTATATATAAGAACGCTGCGCGAGGAAGCAAGGCCCCAGTTCTCTCCAGACGCTGAATAACACATCATCTGTGTCGGAAGTCGCGTCCCGTCGGTATCATTGCTATAAACGGCCTCGGATGCCGTATTAAGTTACTCGGGATACGCGTAACCATGAAATCATTTTCGAGAGAAGTGTTAATTCTGGGATGACTTTAATTATCTATCTTCAGTTTCCGTATGTCGTATTTTCACGTGCCGTCGCGGGACAGACATTCTACCATTATTTAGCGTGGCGTTTGATGAACCTAATCATCAAATTATGGCGAGCATTCACTTAAACATTTAATTTGGACAGTTATAGTTGCATCAGCGCATTAGACTCTGAACTGCTCTGTTAGTCAGATTGCGTGGATTCTTTTTTTTTTTTCATCTTTGACTTTCAGAATATAGCGAACGTTTTTACACGATCGTTTTTGATTATGAATCCCAGACAATCTCCTAATTCCTCAGAGCTATAAGCTGCAGCTATAAGTGTATTTCTCAGATGAAGTGGGCACTAGGAATTCTAATTACAGGCTTCACGTTTTGCTAATCACTTTCTGGTTGCCAAAATTGTAGTTAGAGAGCCAGTGTTGAGAACGGCAAAAACAACAGCATAAATAATAGGAACATTTATATAACAACAAATTCCACCAGCCGCCCCACATATGGTTAAACGGCAGGGAATTGCATAATTTCTACAATTCAACATTATAATAACTTAATTTCCACCAGCCGCCCCACAAATTGCGCGACTGGATTCGTGATTTCTTGTCAGAAACGTCACAGTTCGTAGTAATAGACGGAAAGTCATCGAGTAAAACAGAAGTAATATCCGGCTTTCTCCAAGAAAGTGTTATAGGCTCTCTGTTGTTCCTGATCTATATTAACGATGTAGGAGACAATCTGAGTAGCTGTCTTAGATTGTTTGTTTACCGTTTGTTTACCGTCTTGTAAAGTCATCAGATAATCAAAACGACTGGAAAAATGATTTAGATAAGATATCTGTATGGTGCGAAAAGTGGCAATTGACCCTGAATAAAGAAAAGTGTGAAGTTATTCGCGTGAGTACTAAAAGAATCCCGCTAAATTTCGATGACGCGATAAGTCACACAAATATGAAGGCTGTAAATTTAACTAAATACTTAGGGATTACAATTAGAAATAACCTAAATTGGAACGATTACATAGATAATGTTGTGTGTAGAGCAAACCAAAGACTGCGATTCATTGGCAGGACACTTAGAATGTGCAACAGGTCTACTAAAGAGACTGCTTACACTACGCTTGTCCGCCCTATCCTGGAGTATTGCTGTGCAGTGTGGGATCCGCATCAGGTGGGACTGACGGACATCATCGAAAAAGTACAAAGAAGGGCAGCTCGTTTTATACTATCGCGAAATTGGGGAAGTAGTGCAATGGACAGGATACATGAGTTGGAGTGGCAATCATTAAAACAAAGGCATTTTTCGTTGCGACGGGGTCTTCTCACGAAATTTCAATCACCAGTTTTCTCCCCCAATTGCGTAAACATTCTGCTGGCACCCACCTACATAGCGAGAAATTCTCATCACGATAAAATAAGAGAAATCAGGGCTCGCACAGAAAAATTTAAGTGCTCGTTTTTCCCGCGCGCCGTTCGAGAGTGGAACGGTAGAGAGACAGCTTGAAGGTGGTTCATTGAACCCGCTGCCAGGCACCTTATTGTGAATAGCAGAGTAATCAAGTAGCTGTAGATCCCGAGTAGGCGGCACTCACCTCAAGACAGACTGCAGCCCAGTGTGGTCAGAAGAAGACTGGGCAGGACAGGACAACAGGTGAGGTGCAGCTCGCTGGACAGACCCACGTGCAGCCTGACCTCTGTACCCCCCCTCCCTCCTCCCCACCACTCCTCTGTCCCACACCACCCACTCATACACCTGCCAGAGAGACCTGCTTCCACCTGGCGACAGGGACAAAGCATCGCCTGACCACACCCAGTAATGCAATCTGCGCCGCTCGTGACGCCCACCAGCTCAGCTGTATCTCAAGTGCTCTCCTTCAGATACGACCGTATCAGTCTACCACTAAGCCGCGTAAGTAATGGACAGCCGAAGGCCACAAGAGGCTCTCGTTATCAGGAACACATTCTCTAATAATCCTTTGTGTAACTACACCGACGGAAAAAAAATCGCAGCACCAACAAACAATTAACGGAGAGTAATGAAATTTCGGGAATATACCATGGACCCTGCCGTTGGTGGGGAGGCTTGCGTGCCTCAGCAATACAGATGGCCGTACCGTAGGTGCAACCACAACGGAGGGGTATCTGTTGAGAGGCCAGACAAACATGTGGTTCCTGAAGAGGGGCAGCAGCCTTTTCAGTAGTTGCAGGGGCAACAGTCTGGATGATTGACTGATCTGGCCTTGTAAAACTAACCAAACCGGCCTTGCTGTGCTGGTACTGCGAACAGCTGAAAGCAAGGGGAAACTACGGCCATAATTTTTCCCGAGGGCATGCAGTTTTACTGTACGGTTAAATGATGATGGCGTCCTCTTGCGTAAAATATTCCGGAGGTAAAATAGTCCTCCATTCGGATCTCCGGGCGGGGACTACTCAAGAGGACGTCATTATCAGGAGAAAGAAAACTGGCGTTCTACGGATCGGAGCGTGGAATGTCAGATCCCTTAATCGGGCAGATAGGTTAGAAAATTTAAAAAGGGAAATGGGTAGGTTAATGTTAGATACAGTGGGAATTAGTGAAGTTCGGTGGCAGGAGGAACAAGACTTTTGGTCAGGTGAATACAGGGTTATAAATACAAAGTCAAATACGGGTAATGCAGGAGTAGGTTTAATAATGAATAAAAAAAATTGGAGTGCGGGTAACGTACTACAAACAACATAATGAACACATTATTGTGGTCAAGATAGACACGAAGCCCATGCCTACTACAGTAGTACAAGTTTATATGCCAACTAGCTCTGCAGATGAAGAAATTGATGAAATGTAAGGTGAGATAAAAGAAATTATTCAGACAGTGAAGGGAGACGAAAATTTAATAGTCATTAGCGACTGGAATTCGAGAGTAGGAAAAGCGAGAGAAGGAAACATAGTAGGTGAATATGGATTGGGGGGAAGAAATGAAAGAGGAAGCCGCCTTGTAGAATTTTGCACAGAGCATAACTTAATAATAGCTAACACGGTTCAAGAATCATAAAAGAAGGTTGTATACATGGAAGAAGCCTGGAGATACTAAAAGGTATCAGATAGATTATATAATGGTAAGACAGAGATTTAGGAACCAGGTTTTAAATTGTAAGACATTTCCAGGGGCAGATGTGGACTCTGACGACAATCTATTGCTTATGAACTGTAGATTAAAACTGAAGAAACTGCAAAAAGGTGGCAATTTAAGGAGATGGGACCTGGATAAACTGACTAAACCAGAGGTTGTACAGAGTTTCAGACAGAGCATAAGGGAACGATTGACAGGAATGGGGGAAAGAAATACTGCAGAAGAATGGGTAGCTCTGAGGGATGAAGTAGTGAAGGCAGCAGAGAATCAAGTAGGTAAAAAGACGAGGGCTAGTAGAAATCCTTGGGTAACAGAAGAAATATTGAATTTAATTGATGAAAGGAGAAAATATAAAATTGCAGTAAATGAAGCAGGCAAAACGGAACACAAACGTCTCAAAAACGAGATCGACAGGAAGTGCAAAATGGCTAAGCAGGAATGGCCAGAGGACAAATGTCACGATATAGAGGCTTATCTCACTAGGGGTAAGATAGATACGGTCTACAGGAAAATTAAAGAGACATTTGGAGAAAAAAGAGCCACTTATATGAATATCAAGAGCTCATATGGAAACCCATTTCTAAGCAAAGAATAGAAAGCAGAAAGGTGGAAGGAGTATATAGAGGGTCTATGCAAAGGCGATGTACTTGAGGACAATATTATGGAAATGGAAGAGAATGTAGATGAAGATGAAATGGGCGATATGATACTGCGTGAAGAGTTTGACAGAGCACTGAAAGACCTAAATCGAAACAAGGTCCTGGGACTAGAGAACATTCCATTAGAACTACTGACGGCCTTGGGAGAGCCAGTCCTGACAAATCTCTACCATCTGGTGAGCAAGATGTTCGAGACAGGCGAAATACCCTCAGACTTCAAGAAGAATATAATAATTCCAATCCCAAAGAAAGCAGGTGTTGACTCATGTGAAAATAACCGAACTATCAGTTTAACAAGTCACGGCTGAAAAATACAAACGCGAATTCTTTGCAGAACAATGGAAAAACTGGTAGAAGCCGATCTCGGGGAAGATCAGTTTGGATTCCGTAGAAATGTTGGAATACGTAAGGCAATACTGACCCTACGACTTATCTTAGAAGAAAGATTAAGGAAATGCAAACCTACGTTTCTAGCATTTGTAGACTTAGAGAAAGCTTTCGACAATGTTGACTGGAATACTCTCTTTCAAATTCTGAAGGTGGCAGGGGTAAAATACAGGCAACGAAAGGCTATTTACAATTTGTACAGAAACCAAATGGCAGTTATAAGAGTCGAGGGACACGAAAGGGAAGCAGTGGTTGGGAAGGGAGTGAGACAGGGTTGTAGCCTCTCCCCGAAATTATTCAATCTGTATAATGAGCAAGCAGTAAAGGAAACAAAAGAAAAATTTGGAGTAGGTATTAAAATTCATGGAGAAGAAATTAAAACTTTGAGGTTCCCCGATGACATTGTAATTCTGTCAGAGACGGCAAAGGACCTGGAAGAGCAGCTGAACGGAATGGACAGTGTCTTGAAGGGAGGATATAAGATGAACATCAACAAAAGCAAAACTGTGGTGTCACCGCCAGACACCACACTTCCTAGGTGGTAGCTTAAATCGGCCGCGGTCCAATTAGTACATGTCGGACCCGCGTGTCGCCACTGTGTGATCGCAGACCTAGCGCCACCACAAGGCAGGTCTCGAGATACGGACGAGCACTCGCCCCAGTTGTACGACGACATTGCTAGCGACAATATGGACGTGGCCTTCCTCTCATTTGCCGAGAGACAGTTAGAATAGCCTTCTGCTAAGTCCATGGCTACGACCTAGCAAGGCGCCAATTGTAACAGTGCATGTATCTTACGAGTCGCATTTGTATAGTCAAGAGAGATGTATCACAAGTCCCAGACATTAAAGTTAAGTATAAAGCAGCTACGTACTTTTCTTGCTATCATTCAATAGTTATCCTGTTCCAGACTTGACGCCCGTCGGCGTGTGTGTACGCGTGCCTTTCTTTCGGCTACTACCGTGTGGCGCAACAGTCTTGTTACGTCACTACAAAAACGAGGTTAATGGAATGTAGTAGAATTAAATCGGGTGATGCTGAGGGAATTAGATTAGGAAATGAGACACTTTAAGTTGTAAAGGAGTTTTGCTATTTGGGGAGTAAAATAACTGATAATGGTCGAAGTAGAGAGGATATAAAATGTAGACTGGCAATGGCAAGGAAAGCGTTTCTGAAGAAGAGAAATTTGTTAACATCGAGTATAGATTTAAGTGTCAGGAAGTCGTTTCTGAAAGTATTTGTATGGAGTGTATGCATGTATGGAAGTGAAAAGTGGACGATAAATAGTTTGGACAAGAAGAGAATAGAAGCCTTCGAAATGTGGTGCTACAGAAGAATGCTGAAGATTAGATGGGTAGATCACATAACTAATGAGGAGGTATTGAATAGATTTGGGGAAAAGAGGAGTTAGTGGCACAACTTGACAAGAAGACGGGACCGGTTGGTAGGACATGTTCTGAGGCATCGGGGGATACCAAATGTAGCATTGGAGGGCAGCGTTGAGGGTAAAAATCGTAGAGGGAGACCAAGAGATGAATACACTAAGCAGATTCAGAAGGATGTAGGTTGCAGTAGAGATTAAGAAGCTTGCACAGGATAGAGTAGCATGGAGAGCTGCATAAAACCAGTCTCAGGACTGAAGACGACAACAACAAACAGTCATTTAGGTAACATATTTGAAGTGATTAGCATTGAAAGATTGCTGGACAATGTAAGCGCGAGATAAACCATTCCAGAAGTGAAGTCGTGGCACATTAATAACCGGTGTAACCGCCAAAATGTTGAATGCAAGCTTGCAAATGCTGATGCATTGTATCGCGCAGGTGCCGGATGTCAATTTGTCGGAAGGACTTCCGCGCCTTGCTCGGTGAATAATATGAAAGTAATTTCTGTAACATTATGGACATCATCATTAGTGTATCGCGTCACCTATGAAAGCATTTCACTTGTGAGAGACCATATGCGTGCCAGCACTTGCATCCCACCGGCGCCTTTTAGTTCCGATGGCTCGGCTTGATACGTTCAAGAATATTCGCTGCCTCCCGAAAATTTTTAATTTGCAGCTCTAATTGACTTCATCACGGCACCCATCACTCATATCGCCGATATACGTCATACAAAAGTATCTCTTTGTACTTTCAGGCCAATATTTGTGTTGAGGTCGCGTAAAACATACACTATGCCACCGAAAGTATCCGGACACCCCCAAACACATACGTTTTTCGTATTAGGAGCACTGTGCTGCCACCTACTGCCAGCTACTCCATATCAGTGACCTCAGTAGTCATTAGACATCGTCAGAGAGCAATCTTCGAACGTCGTCAGGGTTCTGGGTGCCACTTGGGTCATACGTCCGCACACGAGATTTCCACACTCCTAAACATCCCTAGGTCCACTGTTTCCGATGTGACACTGAAGAGGAAACGTGAAGGGATACGTCCAGCTCAAAAGCGTACAGGCCTACCTCTTCTGTTGTGTCAGAGACCGCCGACAGTTGAAGGAGGTCGTGATGTGTAACAGGCAGACATCTGTCCAGACCATCACACAGGATTTCCAGATTGCATCAGGTTCCACTGCAAGTACTACAATACTTAGGCGGGAGCTGAGAAAAGTTGGATTTCATGGTGGGGGGCTGCTCATAAGCCACACATCACGCCGGTAAATGCCAAACGACGCCTCGCTCGGTGTAAGGAGCGTAAACATTGGACGACTGAAGAGTAGAAAAACGTTATGTGGAGTGACGAATCACGATACACAATGTGGCGATCCGGTGGCAGGGTGTGGGTATGGCGAATGCCCGGTGAACGTCGCCTGCCAGCGTGTGTAGTGCAGACAGTAAAATTAGGAGGCGGCGGTGTTACGGTGTGGTCGTGTTTTTCATGGAGGGGGTTGCACTCCTTTTTGTTTTGCGTGGCACTATCACAGTACCAGCCAATGTTGATGTTTTAAGCACATTCCTGCTTCCAACTGTTGAAGAGCAATTTGCGGACAGCGATCGAGCACCTGTTCATAATGCACGGCCTATCGTTGCGCGACAACAACATCCCTGCAATGGACTGGCCTGCACAGAGTCTTGACCTGAATACTATAGAAGGCCTTTGGGATGTTTTGGAACGCCGACTTCGTGTCAGGCCTCACTGACCGACATCGATACCTCGCCTCAACGCAGCACTCCGTGCAGAATGGGCTGCCATTCTTCGAGAAACCTTCCAGCACCTGATTGAAGGTATGCCTGCTAGAGTGGAAGCTGTCATCAAGGCTAAGGGTGGGCCAACACCATACTAAATTCCAGCATTACCGATGGAGGGCGCCATGAACCACGAGCTTCTAAGTAATTTCAGCCAGGTGTCCGGATACTTTTGATCACATAGTGCTAATGGTTTTGTGAAGCCCAAGTTGCATCGAAGTGTACTACAAAACTACTGTCCTCAGCTCGCAATACGTGCACTTTACACAAAATTTCGTTCTTGCTGCTGCAATGTATCTGCATTCCATTAAAAATTTTCGTCCACCATTACACTTCCTGTATCAGAAAACAAGTGGACGGACAAGATAGAGGACAGACGCCTCTGAGCCAGAACGCTTAATTTTTTCACCGAGAAAACACTTGTTCTAGCCGTTGAATACTCTCTCCTGTCGTAGCATCACCAAACCTTTTGCCACTCTCTTGCAATTCCGTAAATTTCTGTTTCGTTTTTATCCCTTCCTTGTAGAATCGACTGCCGGTGTTACCGAACTGTTAATGCGGAATACAGTCGACCCTGGAATACCACAAGGTTTCCTTGTCATGTAATGAACCTGTGCAAAATTTATATTATTCCTGATTTCTTCACTGATAGCCGGATCAGTGAAAAACTTCAGTGCATTCGATACGACAATTTTAGATCGTTTCCGAATGCCTTTTCGCCCTTAACGCAGACCGACTGGATTGAAGTCACACGTGGGCCCTCGCTCCTACACTACGAAACATAACGCCAGTGCGCCATCACGCGGAACGCTGGAAGCACACGTTGACAAGCGATATCGCACAGAACGCTGAACATTATATATATATTGCAGCTAGAATGGTAAAACCTGACATTATTACGTACAGCGTAACACTTGACATTTTGTGCAATTTTTGTTTGAAAATGCGCGTCGACATACATTTTATAAGGAATTTATTTGTAAGTACTATTATTTCTATAATGTTTTTATCTTAAACTAATCAGGCGATAAAACTGGAATTTCACAGTTTACATCTGCATAAAAGGCTCATAAAACGTGTGGAACAGATTTTTCTTTAAGGCCACAGTTGCTTTGAAATTAATTTTTCTGTTTTGTGTTACCCAGGACTGCTAGATTTTTCTCAAATTTTAAATGAGAAGTTTTCTCTCAGAAAAGATAACGGGAAAGTGCTACACAGTACTCTGCAGTAGGTAATTCTTAAGAACTAAGCCAGATTTCAGGATGTTAGCTTTGATAGTTACCTGCTGACGTCATCCAGCGTCGCGACGCCGCCGCTGCCGACCCACTGGGAGACGCCCACCAGCCCGGGCGTCGGCGCCGCCGAGTTGTTCAGGTCCAGCTCTAGTCTCTCTGCAACACACAGAGGGCGGAGCGGTCAGGTCAGCGTATCACACACACACACACACATATATATATATATATATATATATATATATATATATATATATATATATATATATATAGTGTTACAAAAAGGTACTGCCAAACTTTCAGGAAACATTCCTCTCACACAAAAAAAGAAAATATGTTATGTGGGCATGTGTCCGGAAACGCTTACTTTCCATGTTAGAGCTTATTTTATTACTTCTCTTCAAATCACATTAATCATGGAATCGAAACACACAGCAACAGAACGTACCAGCGTGACTTCAAACATTTTTTACAGGAAATGTTCAAAATATCCTCCGTTAGCGAGGATACATGCATCCACCCTCCGTCGCGCGGAATCCCTGATGCGCTGACGCAGCACAATACGAGCACGAAGAGCGATATTTGCACCACGGTTTGTGAAAAAATATTGCCCACACGGCTTACTTCAATGTTTTCACACTATGTAATTCATCCCTGATAGCTTTTCCATATTATGTTTGTAAAATTTTTGGATGTGAGGTCCGCCAGTTACGCAAAACACCGTTTTTCTCAGTACCCAAACATGTTTCGGCACCACTTGCCTTCATCAGTGGGTTTTCGTCTTTACTTATTCTGCAATGTGAACATTTTTGTTAAATGATTACAAAACTATGTATATTCTTTGTTCAAACAACAGATCGTTTCTTTTTGTAAACACGTTTACATTTGGTGAGCATAAATTTTCTGGATCACTTTTGTGTTAATTATCATAGGTAGGTTGTCATCTACAACCAAACGATGTTGATGAGAAAAATTTTTTGCTCTGAGTTAACCTATCTTCTAGAATGTAATTTGGTTTTTCGTGATGTTTTCACGCCTATTTTCGTATTTACTTTCGTTTTCGTGTGGCAAGCACTTCCATTCTCCGCATCATGCTGAGATGTTGTGATGCATACGTAACAATAACAAGCATTTTCCACAAATAACGTAGTAAAACACTTTTCACTACACCAGAACACAGTGTGACTGGTTTGTTGTGTGTCCTAGCCCAGTCAGTGTCTATTTGTTCACCAGAGAGTTCGGCGCCAAATTTGAATTTTATTTGCATTTTGTCTGCGTGGGCGTGGGCGTGGGCGTGTGTGCGTGTGTGCGTGTGTGCGTGTGTGCGTGTGTGCGTGTGTGCGTGTGTGCGTGTGTGCGTGTGTGCGTGTGTGCGTGTGTGCGTGTGTGCGTGTGTGCGTGTGTGCGTGTGTGCGTGTGTGCGTGTGTGCGTGTGTGCGTGTGTGCGTGTGTGCGTGTGTGCGTGTGTGCGTGTGTGCGTGTGTGCGTGTGTGCGTGTGTGCGTGTGTGCGTGTGTGCGTGTGTGCGTGTGTGTGTGGGGGCGTGTGTGTGTAGATTGCAAAAAATGGCTCCGAGCACTATGAGACTTAACATCTATGCTCATCAGTCCCCTAGAACTTAGAACTACTTAAATCTAACTAACCTATGGACATCACACAACACCCAGTCATCGTGTAGATTACATCTGTTTGTGCTGTTTTTATTTGTAAAGTTCCTTTAATGTGTTAAACAGTGTGCCCTTGCAGAGTGTAGTGTATTCGTTTAAGAGCTGCCGCGCGGTCTGAGGCGCTGCAGTCAAGGACTGTGCGGCTGTTCGCGGCGGAGGTTCGAGTCCTCTCTCGGGCATGGGTGTGTTTGTGTGTTTGTCCTTAGGATAATTGAGGTTAAGTAGTGGGCAAGCTTAGGGACTGATAACCTTAGCAGTTAAGTCCCATAAGATTTCACACATAAAAACAAAAAGAAAAAACGTTTAAGACCTGTTTTCCTTCTGCTGTTGCCTTCCGTATATGGAAGTTTTCCTCAATGGTCAGTTTGCTGTGTAGGTTGTGGCTGCGGAGAATGGAAGTGCTTGCCACACGAAAACGTAAGTAAATACGAAAACAGGCGCGAAAACATCACGAAAAACTAAATTACATTCTAGAAGATAGGTTAACTCACAGCAAAAAACTTTTCTCATCAACATCGTTTGGTTGCAGATCACAAGCTACCTGTAATGACTAACACAAAGTCCGCAGCTCGTGGTCGTGCGGTAGCGTTCTCGCTTCCCGCGCCCGGGTTCCCGGGTTCGATTCCCGGCGGGGTCAGGGATTTTCTCTGCCTCGTGATGATTGGGTGTTGTGTGCTGTCCTTAGGTTAGTGAAGTTTAAGTAGTTCTAAGTTCTAGGGGACTGATGACCATAGATAAGCCCCATAGTGCTCAGAGCCATTTGAACCATTCGAACTAACACAAAAGTGAGCCAGAAAATTTATGCTCACCAAATGTAAACGTATTTACAAAAAGAAACGATCTGTTGTTTGCCTAAAAATGCACATAGTTTTGTAATCATTTAACAAAAAAACAAAAATGTTCACATAGCAGAATAAATAAAAACGAAAACCCACTGATGATGGCACAGTGGTGCCGAAACATGCTTGGGTTCTGAGAGAAACGGTGTTTTGCGTAACTGGCGGACCTCACATCCAAAAATCTTAACTGCAAACACGGCCAATACAAGGAGCTGCAGATCAAAAAGGCGGATTTTTTTGTAAAGTGTGAATTTCCTCGTCTGTCAAACACCTCCCTGTGGCTTTCCATCTTCTAAAAACAAACGAACAAGCAAAGATAATCTTTCTCACAGCCTTCTAGAGACATCTGCAGTTAGTTTCGATTATGTGATCGATAAATTAACCCACAAAGATTTTCTGCGTATCTCAGCTTAGAAAGAGTGGGCGTGGCAGGTGCCCAAACAAACTTTTTTTTAAACATATTTCTAGCCAGAATTGGATTACGCAACTTCGCGATGTTATTCGTTTAGTGCGTTTAAAATTTTTTGATGTTTGGCTGACCAGCATTCCCTACCACGCCGCCACCCGTTCGGCTGGCGAAGCGCCCCTGCTGCCACACCCTGAAACCACGAGGTGTCACGAATTACATTCACCAACGTTTGCCAGCTCTCATTGTAAAGTCGTACTCTGTGGCGTTGAAGTGTTCTGCAGTCGTCAGGTATTGTGAACAAGGGTTGTGTGTTGGCGTTGCATTAACAACAGTGAAATACATGTGGATACGAGAGCCGCCCAAGAACACGTTCGCCGGTTGCTTAGATAACGCTCTGCTACAAAACATTCCTCGGAATGCGACAATAGTTGTGGACAAAGCGCATTACCACTCTGTTGGGATGCATAAATCTCCAGCAATGGAGTTGAGGAAAGCTGATGTTTTGCTCTGGGTACAAAGAAATGTTCCACGAGATCTAGCACATACAAAGCGATGTTAATGGAACTTTCAGTGCTGTACAAACCAAAACTTCACGCTCCCCGATCGACGAACTGGCTGAAGTGAAAGGGCAGAGCTCAGCCGTGCTTCCTCCGCATCATATTCATTTAAATGCGACTGAGAGCATATGGGCCTCGGTGAAAAATGGTGTGGCAAAAAACAGCAACCACTTGAAGCTCAATGATTTTGAAATACTGAGAAAAGAACCCACTGCGAATTGTCAGCCATACTAAGAAGGTAGTTGAGGAGACATTGTTCAGAAAAGAGTGTGACGAGTTTTGAGCATTATGTAACTTGTCCTGATGCCATGTCAGCAGGTTTTAGAAATATTCATCTCCCTATCATTATAATGGAGGTGAAATTGCGTCAGAATCCTGGAATAGTTTATTACTAAACAAACAACTCCGTGCAAGCCAGGACAATACTTTATGAAACGACCCATTCTCGAAAAATAAATGTGTAGCTTCCTCACTTATATAGTTACAAAACCCACAGCAGTTCTCGTCTCACCAGCTATCGATGGCCATAAATAATTACATCACTGCATTGAAGAAAAACCGGAAGTCGATTGAATAT
The DNA here is from genome assembly GCF_021461385.2 of Schistocerca piceifrons. Classification (NCBI taxonomy): domain Eukaryota; kingdom Metazoa; phylum Arthropoda; class Insecta; order Orthoptera; family Acrididae; genus Schistocerca; species Schistocerca piceifrons. The sequence goes on along the minus strand of NC_060148.1, from coordinate 167,491,190 downwards.
CGCGGTAGATATGGAAGTTTCGCATATTAATCATATGGAAAAACGCTCTCGTCTTTGCGAGCTGTCATTTGCCAAAATCTTGTTTCGATATCTCAAATCGTTTATGAGAGACGAGGAGTTTATGAATATTTCACTCTAGGTTTTTCACTGACTCACGAGTTCGCGACGGGAGGCTTTACACACATTCCATTATTTCCAGATTGGAAACAGCGATATCCCTCGAAGTTCAAGGAATAATTCAATTTATTATCTACATTTAACACGCAGCAGAATGTAACCGAACATGCACCAAACACAAAGTCACAGCGACCCGTATTTTTCACTGCAAACTAAGGATTTCCTGCAGTAATATACCTATTATCGAAATATCATGCACTACTGACCATTAAAATTGCTACACCAAGAAGAAATACAGATGATAAACGGGTATTCATTGGACAAATATACACTCCTGGAAATGGAAAAAAGAACACATTGACACCGGTGTGTCAGACCCACCATACTTGCTCCGGACACTGCGAGAGGGCTGTACAAGCAATGATCACACGCACGGCACAGCGGACACGCCAGGAACCGCGGTGTTGGCCGTCGAATGGCGCTAGCTGCGCAGCATTTGTGCACCGCCGCCGTCAGTGTCAGCCAGTTTGCCGTGGCATACGGAGCTCCATCGCAGTCTTTAACACTGGTAGCATGCCGCGACAGCGTGGACGTGAACCGTATGTGCAGTTGACGGACTTTGAGCGAGGGCGTATAGTGGGCATGCGGGAGGCCGGGTGGACGTACCGCCGAATTGCTCAACACGTGGGGCGTGAGGTCTCCACAGTACATCGATGTTGTCGCCAGTGGTCGGCGGAAAGTGCACGTGCCCGTCGACCTGGGACCGGACCGCAGCGACGCACGGATACACGCCAAGACCGTAGGATCCTACGCAGTGCCGTAGGGGACCGCACCGCCACTTCCCAGCAAATTAGGGACACTGTTGCTCCTGGGGTATCGGCGAGGACCATTCGCAACCGTCTCCATGAAGCTGGGCTACGGTCCCGCACACCGTTAGGCCGTCTTCCGCTCACGCCCCAACATCGTGCAGCCCGCCTCCAGTGGTGTCGCGACAGGCGTGAATGGAGGGACGAATGGAGACGTGTCGTCTTCAGCGATGAGAGTCGCTTCTGCCTTCGTGCCAATGATGGTCGTATGCGTGTTTGGCGCCGTGCAGGTGAGCGCCACAATCAGGACTGCATACGACCGAGGCACACAGGGCCAACACCCGGCATCATGGTGTGGGGAGCGATCTCCTACACTGGCCGTACACCACTGGTGATCGTCGAGGGGACACTGAATAGTGCACGGTACATCCAAACCGTCAACGAACCCATCGTTCTACCATTCCTAGACCGGCAAGGGAACTTGCTGTTCCAACAGGACAATGCACGTCCGCATGTATCCCGTGCCACCCAACGTGCTCTAGAAGGTGTAAGTCAACTACCCTGGCCAGCAAGATCTCCGGATCTGTCCCCCATTGAGCATGTTTGGGACTGGATGAAGCGTCGTCTCACGCGGTCTGCACGTCCAGCACGAACGCTGGTCCAACTGAGGCGCCAGGTGGAAATGGCATGGCAAGCCGTTCCACAGGACTACATCCAGCATCTCTACGATCGTCTCCATGGGAGAATAGCAGCCTGCATTGCTGCGAAAGGTGGATATACACTGTACTAGTGCCGACATTGTGCATGCTCTGTTGCCTGTGTCTATGTGCCTGTGGTTCTGTCAGTGTGATCATGTGATGTATCTGACCCCAGGAATGTGTCAATAAAGTTTCCCCTTCCTGGGACAATGAATTCACGGTGTTCTTATTTCAATTTCCAGGAGTGTATTATACTAGAACTGACATGTGATTACATTTTCGCGCAATTTGGGTGTACACATCCTGAGAAATCAGTACCAAGAACAACCACCTCTGGCCGTAATAACGGCCTTGATACGCCTGGGCGTTGAGTCAAACAGAGCTCGGATGGCGTGTACAGCTACAGCTGCCCATGCAGCTTCAACACGATACCACAGTTCAAGAGTAGTGGCTGCCGTATTGTGACGAGCCAGTTACTCGGCCACCATTGACCAGACGTTTTCAATTGGTGAGAGATGTGGAGAATGTGCTGGCCAGAGCAGCAGTCGAACATGTTCTGTATCCAGAAAGGCCCGTACAGGACCTGCAACATGCGGTCATGCATTATGCTGCTGAAATATAGGGTTTCGCAGGGATCGAATGAAGGGTAGAGCCACGGGTCTTAACACGTCTCAAATGTAACGTCCACTGTTCAAAGTGCCGTCGATGCGAACAAGAGGTGACCGAGATGTGTAACCAATGGCACCCGGGTGATACGCTAGTATGGCGATAACGAATACACGCTTCCAATGCGCGTTCACCGCGATGTCGCCGAACACGGATGCGTCCACCACGATTCTGTAAACAGAACCTGGATTCATCCGAATTAAATGGCGTTTTGCCATTCGTGCACCCAGGTTCGTCGTCGAGTACACCATCGCAGACGCTCCTGTCTGTGATGCAGAGTCAAGGGTAACCGCAGTCACGGTCTCCGAGCTGATAGTCCGTGCTGCTGCAAACGTCGTCTAACAGTTCGTGCAGATGGTTGTTGTCTTGCAAACGTCCCCATCTGTTGACTCAGGGATGGAGACGTGGCTGCACGATCCATTACAGGCATGCGGATAAGATGCGTGTCATCTCGACTGCTAGTGATACGAGGCCGTTGGGATCCAGCACGACGTTCCGTATTACCCTCCTGAACCCACCGATTCCGTATTCTGTTAACAGTCACTGGATGTCGACCGACGCGAGCAGCAATGTCGCGATACGATAAACCGCAATCGCGATAGGCTACAATCCGACCATTATCAAAGTCGGAAACGTGATGGTACGTATTTCTCCTCCTTACACGAGGCATCACAACAACGTTTCACCAGGCAACGCCGGTCAACTGCTGTTTGTGTATGAGAAATCGATTGCAAATTTTCCTCTTCTCAGCACGTTGTAGGTGTCGCCACCAGCGTCAACCTTGTCTGAATGCTCTGAAACGCTGATCATTTGCACATGACAGCATCTTCTTCCTGTCGGGTGAATTATGCGTCTGTAGCACGTCATCTTCGTGGTGTAGCAATTTTAATGGCCAGTAGTATAGTAACAATGACCATTAACGAAATGATAGACGGTTCATCATGAAGCTGACGAATTAAACTAAAAGATGCGCGAGACAGAGTTTATTACCGAATAGTTGCTTTGAAATCGTTTGAGAAAGACAGCAGCTCGGCCGGCTTGGTGTTCACGCTTGATACGCCCAGCACCCGCTGGCAACTACGCTTCCCTCCACTCACTCCGTACTGAACTGTCAGAGGCCGCAGCTTAGTTTATGGGGACTTGGATCGCCCTAGCCCGACAATGTCAGATTTACTGACTTGGCTTCCCTGTATTTCAGGAACCACTGTAGCCACTGACATGAAAATTTTACAGGACATTACACTGTGTGTTCTCAGTCTAATGAACTACAATAATTGCATTTCAGCCGCTGCTTTCGGAAATACAATTTTTTAATTACAAGGTTAAAATTATGTGTACTTTTGTACGTTATCCTAAATAATTTTAATTGTACATACTATTATGTTCTTCTTTTGGTTCAGTAGACACAGGATGTTTGTTATTACTCCCTGAAAATTTGAATACTTTACTCGAAGTTGTTTCTGAGATTTAGGGAAAAATGCAACAGAAAATGTAAATTTGCAGGAACGGCTCCTAAAATTTAAGAAGACTGTAACCCAATATACGCTTCATTTTTTATTTTCAGTCACTCAGAGGCACCCTGCACCATACTGAATATAATCCTCTTGATCTTTTTCCAAGTTTTTTCTTCTTCTCTTCTTTCTGGACTCCTTAGTGGCCAACTGTGCTGCATACTTTGCTTTATCAATGCGAACCTTGTCCATCCGTTCAAGTTCTCTGATGCAGTCTGCTCCAGGGTTAATTCCCATATGCTGTAGCACTTTCGTCCTACCAATGTTCCCATCATTAAAAGCTATAACAGCATCACTGCCCCCCCCCCCCCCCCCACTTTAATGTCTTCATTCCAACCAAAACTTTTTTGGTATGCGAGTCCATGCAACATTATTGAACGACTCACTGGGATTTTGAGTCTGACCATGCACACACTTCTTCAGTAATTCAGAATTTGGCAAGTCTCTGTAAATAGGTTTTATGATATCCATGACTGCTGCTGGGATGGAATGTTTATGGCTGTACGAACTGTTTGAGTACTGGCCATTGCGGTAACTGCACCATGAATCACGTCCAGGAAGGGAAAGGTGGTGTACTGGTTTTTCATCAGTTGACAGTCTATGGAAGAAGGTAGCCCCGTACTGCCTGCTTCATTTTGAACAAATCCTCAGTATTATTTCTAATGGCCATCCCACAACACTGCTGTAGTTCATCAATCATTTTGTCTGTCCGTCTCCCTCTTATGGTTTTACCGTCACAAAGTTTCTTGTCTCTCCAACTTTGTCTCAACTTCCTCAACCTGATGCCCATCCTCTTCTGGACATGACCAACACTGTTAACCTTTATAACATAGCAGTTCACAGCTTAGATCTTTAAGCAATGTACGCCAAAATATTTACATTTTCAACAAGTGTCACATTTTTAAAAAATAAACTAAAATATTTCCCATGTGAGTTTATAAGTGACATATGTAATTTTATTCGGATACCTAGGAATTACAGTTACGAACAACTTAAATTGGAAATACCACGTTGAAAATGTTCTGGGGAAGGCAAACCAAAGACTGTGGTTTATTGGCAGGACACTTAGAAAGTGTAACAGGTCTGCTAAGGAGACTGCCTGCACTACGCTTGTCCGCCCTCTTTTATAACCCGTCCTTAAGCCTTCGGCACACGGACCGTGCATCCGAACGTTGAGCGTGCCGAGTTTCTGACGCCATAGCGTGGGATAGCACGTTCGGGAGTCTTTCCGAACGTGCAGAGCAATATCTGGCATGTCGGATATTCTGAGCGTGCGTCTGAGCGTTGACCAATGAGATGGCACAACGCCACCTACGTCACACGCACGCCATCTCCATTCACTACAGAGTTGGGAGTCGCCATATTGGCATTCATTTCATGCCTGTATGTATATATGCCGTTTCTGAGCACCAGCAAATTGAGAATCACTGGAAAACCCCTTGTTAGTTGTCTAATTCGTTCCAATAAAATAATGAGAAACATCATATTCGTGGCAAAAGAATTATTGTAGCTTCCGTATTATGAGAGTAGGCTATTTGAAGGCAGCGACACACTGAAGATCCACCCAAAACGCGTTGTTCTTGGTACAATTTGTTATAGTTAAATTTCAATTAGTAACATTATTATCTACGATTAACGTTTTTAGCAAGGCGTAATACGATATGATTAAGTTCAAAGCCCGTGTTGTTGGTTTAGCGAAATGAGTAGCGTCTGTGTGTACTCATGAGGTTTTGTTGGGGCGGTGGTGTTCTCGTCTTAACACTTCCAAATTTTTGCCGGCACGCTAGCTCAGCGTGTTCATTGAGAGGGTGTAGCTACCCTCTGTAATAAAAAAAAACTGAGTGAACGGATCAACGAAGAACCTGAACGGGTGGCATCGGACGCCCTCCACGAACAAATTCAACGAACAATACAGAACAAAATAAGATAAAAAAAGTTGCTTCTGTGTCCACTCATGAGGCGGTGGTTCAAAAATGGTTCAAATGGTTCTGAGCACTATGGGACTTAACATCTTAGGTCATCAGTCCTCTAGAACTTAGAACTACTTAAACCTAGCTAACCTACGGACATCACACACATCCATGCCCGAGGCAGGATTCGAACCTGCGACCGTAGCAGCAGCGCGGTTCCGGACTGAAGCGCCTAGAACCGCTCTGCCACAGCGGCCGGCTGAGGTGGTGGTTCGCGGCTTAACATTTTCAATTTTTTCCTATCATTCGCGTTTTTATTAGTTTCTGATACTTTATTATTAGTTTAATGTAAGTATATGCTATAATATTTGATGTTATGTAAATATAAGTTCACCTTTTTTAGATGGGTGACTTTGTTCGATTGGCTTAACCTACAGGACAGCTTGCGCTACTTGTATAAAGATATTTTGCTGCTTTTTCTTTTACGCTTCGTAATTCATATGTTTCAAAGATTCTGCTACTGGGTAGGAACAGTGATCAAGTAAGACTGACCTTGCGGTTTTACTAAAATGTGGGAATGATGAAATAATGTTTATTTTATGCGGAGAAGTATTCCATATTTGTAGCGCACTGTTTGTAATGGAACTTTTATAAGCCTGTGTCCTTAGTGACTGGACATGGTACCGTCCTTTTCGTGGACGATGGAGGAAATGTGTGTTTTAACAGAGAGCTAACGTGTGAATTTTACGCGCTCCCATTGAGTAAACAGTGTGATTTACGAACTAGAAACATCCCTCAAACTGCCGCTGGAGTGCGTTGCGATCGCGTGTACCACGTTGGGGCCCACGTACCGTGTGCACAAGTCGCATCGTTCCTGAGCCTTCAGCAGCACGTTGAACTTGGCACGCTCAACGTTCACGTTCGACAGCACGGTCCGTGTGGCGACGGCTTTACCAGATAGTACTAACGGAGAACATCGAGAAAGTTCAAAGAAGGGCAGCACGTTTTGCACTATCGCGAAATATGGGGGGAGAGTGTCACAGAAATGGTACAGGATTTGCGGAGGGATCTTCTAACGAAATTTCAGTCACCAACTTTCTCCTGGGAGTGCGAAAAAATTTGTTCACTCCAACCTGCATAGGGAGAAACGATCATAATAATATAACAAGGGAAATCTGAGCTCGCACGGAAAGATATGTGTGTTCGTTTTCTCCGCGTGCTGTTTGAGGTTCGAGCAACAGAATTATTGTGAAGGTGGTTCCACGAATCCTCTGCCAGGCACTTAAGTGTGATTTGAGGAGTAGCCACGTACATGTAGGTGAGGATGTAGACTTAAGAAACCGAAAGTGGTTGTTTCAGAAACTGGCTATGAGAGGTTTTCATAGACTGCCTCTAACGGAAAAGGCAGTCTGGTTGCAGCAGCCACAAAAAAAAAGTGACGTCAGGTTGACAGTATGGCGCTCCCTGGGCAGCGGCCAGGGGTGTACGCATTCCGCTGTCAGCTGGCCATGCTTGCCTGTCAGCCAGGCAGCCACACTGCCCCACGTTATCAACAGCAAGGGCAGGCTGCTCTGCTCCCATCCAAGCCAAGCTGTGCCCAACCCAAGCCGGCTACAGGAGTCTTGCTCGCATGTTGTCAGGCGTTGTCGGTGGATCACGATCGTAAATATCCTTCAACTTTCCCCACAGAAAGAAATCCGGAGAAGTCAGATCCGGTGAACGTGCACGCCATGGTAGGGTGCTACGACGACCAATCCACCTGTCTCGAAATATGCTATTCAATACCGCTTCAACCGCACGCGAGCTATGTGCCGGACATCCATCGTGTTGGAGTTGGTTCGGTTGTTTGGGGAAGGAGACCAGACAGCGAGGTCATCCGTCTCGTCGGATTAGGGAAGGAAACATCCCGGCATTTGCTTGGAGCGATTTAGAGAAATCACGGAAAACCTAAATCAGGAAGGCCGGTCGCGGGATTGAGCCGTCGTCCTCCCGAATGCGAGTCCAGTGTCTAACCACACGCTCGGTCATCGTGTTGGAAGAACATCGCCGTTCTGTCATGCAGTGAAACATCTTGTAGCAACATCGGTAGAACATTACGTAGGAAATCAGAATACATTGCACCATTTAGATTGCCATCGATAAAATGGGGGCCAATCATCCTTCCTCCCATAATGCCGAACCATATATTAACCCGCCGAGGTCGCTGATGTTCCACTTGTCGCAGCCATAGTGGATTTTCCGTTGCCCAATAGTGCATATTATGCCGGTTTACGTTACCGTTGTTGGTGAATGACGCTTCATCGATAAATAGAACGCGTGCAAAAAACCTGTCATCGTCCCGTAATTTCTCTTGTGCCCAGTAGCAGAACTGTAAACGACGTTCAAAGTCGTCGCCATGCAATTCCTGGTGCATAGAAATATGGTACGGGTGCAATCGATGTTGATGTAGCATTCTCAACACCGACGTTTTTGAGATTCTACATCTACATCCATACTCCGCAAGCCACCTGACGGTTCTCCCTTCTATCCCAGTCTCGTATTGTTCGTGGAAAGAAGGATTGTCGGTATGCTTCTGTGTGGGATCTAATCTCTCTGATTCTATCCTCATGGTCTCTTCGCGAGATATACGTAGGAGGGAGCAATATACTGCTTGACTCCTCAGTGAAGGTATGTTGTCGAAACTTTAACAAAAGCCCGTACAGAGCTACTGAGCGTCTCTCCTGTAGAGTCTTCCACTGGAGTTTATCTATCATCTCCGTAACGCTTTCGCGATTACTAAATGATCCTGTAACGAAGCGCGCTGCTCTCCGTTGGATCTTCTCTCTCTCTTCGATCAACCCTATCTGGTAGGGATCCCACACTGCTGAGCACTATTCAAGCAGTGGGCGAACAAGCGCACTGTAACCTACTTCCTTCGTTTTCGGATTGTATCTCCTTAGGATTCTTCCAGTGAATCTCAGTCTGGCATCTGCTTTACCGACGATCAACTTTATGTGATCATTCCATTTTGAATCACTCCTAATGCGTACTCCCAGATAATTTATGGAATTAACTGCTTCCAGTTGCTGACCTGCTATATTATAGCTAAATGATAAAGGATCTTTCTCTCTATGTATTCGCAACACTTTACACTTGTCTACATTGAGATTCAATTGCCATTCCCTGCGCCATGCGTCAATTCGCTGCAGATCCTCCTGCATTTCAGTACAATTTTCCATTGTTACAATGTCTCGGTATACCACAGCATGATCCGCAATTTGTCTGCTACTGATGTGCGGATTAGCCGCGACAGGAGCTAAAACACCTACTTGGGCATCATCATTTGTTGCAGGTCATGGTTGACGTTTCACATGTGGCTGAACACTTCCTGTTTCCTTAAATAAGATAACTATCCAGCGAACGGTCCGGACACTGGGATGATGTCAGGATACCGAGCAGCATACATAGCATACGCCCGTTGGGCATTTTGATCACAATAGCCATACATCAACACGATATCGACCTTTTCTGCAATTGGTAAACGCTCCATTTTAACACGGGTAATGTATCACGAAGCAAATACCGTCCGCACTGGCGGAATGTTACGTGGTACCACGTACTTATACGTTTGTGACTATTACAGCGCCATCCATGACAAAGCGGAAAAAGTGGCCCACCTAAAACATTCATATTTCTTTACGTACTACACGAATATGTAATAAAAATGGGGGTTCCTCTTAGAAAAAACGCCGTTGATATCCGTCTGAGCTATGGCAGCTCCATTTAGCAAGCCAACCATAGTGCCATCTGGTTTCCCCCTTCAAGCTAGACGAGTATCGCTCTTTGTAGTTTTTTCGTTTGATGCTTATTTCGTGAGATATTTGGCCCGGTCACGTTCAATGCACCACCCTGTATACCCGCTTTACACAGTCAATGAGCCCGCATTACACAGTCAATGAGAGACATTCGACGTGAAGAAAGTTCAAAAAGTAGGAACACTCGTTCACACAGTGAAAGTAAAATTATGTGCTACAACAGTTTCAAAACAACACATATTTATCGAGAATTGGGAAAAAATATAATATAAAATCAAAATATCGGCACTCGATATTGCCATTTTGATACGGACATTTCGGGGGAAAGACTATCGCCGAGATTATATATATATATATATATATATATATATATATATATATATATATATATCACTCCTGGAAATTGAAATAAGAACACCGTGAATTCATTGTCCCAGGGAGGGGAAACTTTATTGACACATTCCTGGGGTCAGATACATCGCATGATCACACTGACAGAACCACAGGCACATAGACACAGGCAACAGAGCATGCACAATGTCGGCACTAGTACAGTGTATATCCACCTTTCGCAGCAATGCAGGCTGCTATTCTCCCATGGAGACGATCGTAGAGATGCTGGATGTAGTCCTGTGGAACGGCTTGCCACGCCATTTCCACCTGGCGCCTCAGTTGGACCAGCGTTCGTGCTGGACGTGCAGACCGCGTGAGACGACGCTTCATTCAGTCCCAAACATGCTCAATGAGGGACGGATCCGGAGATCTTGCTGGCCAGGGTAGTTGACTTACACCTTCTAGAGCACGTTGGGTGGCACGGGATACATGCGGACGTGCATTGTCCTGTTGGAACAGCAAGTTCCCTTGCCGGTCTAGGAATGGTAGAACGATGGGTTCGATGACGGTTTGGATGTACCGTGCACTATTCAGTGTCCCCTCGACGATCACCAGTGGTGTACGGCCAGTGTAGGAGATCGCTCCCCACACCAAGATGCCGGGTGTTGGCCCTGTGTGCCTCGATCGTATGCAGTCCTGATTGTGGCGCTCACCTGCACGGCGCCAAACACGCATACGACCATCATTGGCACCAAGGCAGAAGCGACTCATCGCTGAAGACGACACGTCTCCATTCGTCCCTCCATTCACGCCTGTCGCGACACCACTGGAGGCGGGCTGCACGATGTTGGGGCGTGAGCGGAAGACGGCCTAACGGTGTGCGGGACCGTAGCCCACCTTCATGGAGACGGTTGCGAATGGTCCTCGCCGATACCCCAGGAGCAACAGTGTCCCTAATTTGCTGGGAAGTGGCGGTGCGGTCCCCTACGGCACTGCGTAGGATCCTACGGTCTTGGCGTGCACCCGTGCGTCGCTGCGGCCCGGTCCCAGGTCGACGGGCACGTGCACCTTCCGCCGACCACTGGCGACAACATCGATGTACTGTGGAGACCTCACGCCCCACGTGTTGAGCAATTCGGCGGTACGTCCACCCGGCCTCCCGCATGCCCACTATACGCCCTCGCTCAAAGTCCGTCAACTGCACATACGGTTCACGTCCACGCTGTCGCGGCATGCTACCAGTGTTAAAGACTGCGATGGAGCTCCGTATGCCACGGCAAACTGGCCGACACTGACGGCGGCGGTGCACAAATGCTGCGCAGCTAGCGCCATTCGACGGCCAACACCGCGGTTCCTGGTGCGTCCGCTGTGCCGTGCGTGTGATCATTGCTTGTACAGCCCTCTCGCAGTGTCCGGAGCAAGTATGGTGGGTCTGACACACCGGTGTCAATGTGTTCTTTTTCCATTTCCAGTAGTATATATATATATATATATATATATATATATATATATATATATATATATATATATATCGATATTTTTTGGAAAAAGTATAGATATTTTATCATCAGCCCTAATTGGAATGCGTCAGCATGCAGTTGTGAACAGGTTGTCTCGTGGAGAACGTACGTGGCTGCCTTCGTGCCGCCGAGCGCGTGTTGAAGCGGTCAGACTTCGTCCGCACCCCGAAACCAAATTCGCGACGACAGCTGCTACTGGGGAACTCGGGGGAATTCTCAGTTCCGGAGGGACGTACAGTCCTCGAGCCTAGAGCCATCTCTTTCTGGCTCCCAAATATATAAATCACAGCATGCTTTCAGTATGGCAATTGAAAATTCCTCCCGCATGTCCATTGCGCGATAATAAATTCTCACAAACGTACGCTTCCGCGGCCATTTTCTACATCTACATCTACATCGATACTCGGCAAATCACATTCAAGTGCCTGGCAGAGGGTTCATCGAACCACCTTCACAATTCTCTATTATTCCAATCTTGTATAGCGCGCGGAAAGAACGAACACCTGTATCTTTCTCTACGATCTCTGATTTCCCTCATTTTATCGTGGTGATTGTTCTTCCCTATGTAGGTCGGTGTCAACAAAATATTTTCCCATCCCGAGGAAAAAGTTGGTGATTCGAAGTTCGTTAGAAGATTCCGTCGCAACGAAAATCGCCATTCTTTTAATGATGTCCAGCCCAAATCCTGTATCATATCTGTGACACTCCCATATTTTGCGATAATACAAAACGTGCTGCCTTTCTTTGAACTTTTCCGATGTACTCCGACAGTCCTATCTGCTAAAGATCCCACGCCGCGCAGCAGTATTCTAAAAGGGGACGGACAAGCGTAGTGTAGGCAGTCTCCTTAGTAGGTCTGTTACATTTTCTAAGTGTCCCGCCAATAAAACGCAGTCTTTGGTAACCCTTCCACACAACATTTTCTATGTGTGCCTTCCAATTTAAATGTTCGTAATTGTAATACCTAGGTATTTAGTTGAATTTCCGGCCTTTAGATTAGACTGATTTATCGTGTAACCGAAGTTTAACGAGGTCCTTTTAGCACTCATCTGGATGACCTCACACTTTTCGTTATTCAAGGTGAACTGCGGCCGGCCGGTTCTAGGCGCTACAGTCTGGAACCGTGCGACCGCTACGGTCGCAGGTTCGAATCCTGCCTCGGGCATGGATGTGTGTGATGTCCTTAGGTTAGTTAGGTTTAAGTAGTTCTAAGTTCTAGGGGACCGATGACCTCAGAAGTTAAGTCTCATAGTGCTTAGAGCCATTTGAACCATTCAAGGTCAACTGCCACTTTTCGCACCAGTCAGGTATATTTTCTAAATCGTTTTTCAGTTTGTTTTGATCTTGTGATGACTTTATTAGTAGATAAACGACAGCGTCATCTGCAAACAACCGAAGACGGCTGCTCAGATTGTCTCCAAAATCGTGTATATAGATAAGGAACAGGAAAGAGCCTATAACACTACCTGGGGGAACGCCAGAAATCACTTCTGTTTTACTCGATGACTTTCCGTCAGTTACTACGAAATGTGACCTCTCTGACAGGAGATCACAAACTCAGTCGCATAACAGACGATATTCCACAAGCACACAATTTCACTAAGAGCCGATTGTGTGGTACAGTGCCAAAAGCCTTCCGGAAATCCAGAAATTCGGAATCGATCTGAAATCCGCTGTCAATAGCACTCAACTATTCATGTGAATAAAGAGCTAGTTGTATTTCAGAGGAACGATGTTTTCTAAACCAATGTTGACTGTGTGTCAATAGACCGTTTTCTTCGACGTAATTCATGATGTTCGAACACAATATATGTTCTAAAATCCTGCTGCATATGGACGTTAACGGTTTGGGCCTGTAATTTAGTGGATTGCTCCTACTACCTTTCTTGAATATTGGTGTGACCTGTGCAACTTTCCAGTCTTTGGGTACGGATCTTCCGTCGAGCGAACGGTTGTATATGATAAGTACGGAGCTAATGCATCAGCATACTCCGAAAGGAACCTAATTTGACCAGAAGACTTGCTTTTATTAAGTGACTTAAGTTATTTCAATACTCCGAGGGTATTTACTTCTACGTTACTCATGTTGGCAGCTGTTCTCGATTCGAATTCTGGAATATTTACTTCGTCTTTTGTGAAGGCATTTCGGAAGGCTGTGTTTAGTAATTCAGCTTTGGCAGCACTGTCTTCGATAGTATCTCCACTGCTATCGCACAGAGAAGGCATCGATTGTTTCTTGCCGCTAACATACTTCTCATACGACCAGAATCTCTTTGGATTTTCTGCCAGGTTTCGAGACAAAGTTTCCTTGTGGAAACTATTATAGGCATCTCGCATTGAAGTCCGCGCTAAATTTCGAGCTTCTGTAAAAGATCGCCAATCTTGGGGATTTTGCGTCTGTTTAAATTTGGCATGTTTGTTTCGCTGTTTCCGCAACATTGTTCTAATCCGTTTTGTGTACCAAGGAGGATCAGCTCCGTCGTTTGTTGAATTATTTGGTATAAATCTCTCAATTGCTACTGATACTATTTCTTTGAATCTAAGCCACATCTGGTCTACACTTATATTATTAATTCGGAATGAGTGGAGATTGTCTCTCAGGAAGGCGTCAAGTGAATTTTTATCTGCTTTTTTGAATAGGTATATTTTTCGAGGATTTGGGGATTACAGTGTTCAATCTCGCTATGACAACCCTGCGTTCACTAATGCCTGAATCGGTTTTGATGCTCGTTATTAACTCAGGATTATTTGTTGCTAAGAGTTAAAGTGTGTTTTCACAACCGTTTATTATTATCGTGGGTTCATGAACTAACTGCTCGAAATAAATTTCAGAGAATGCGTTTAGCACAATTTCGGATGATATTTTATGCGTACCTCTGGCAGTAAACATGTATTTTCGCCAACATATCGAGGGTAAATTAAAGTTACTACTAACTTTTATCGTATGAGTCGGGTACATCTGAATTGGAAGGTCAGTAAAAGGATCCAGTTATTTTGTTCCGGTTTCCAACAATGACGTCTGCCAATACTAACTCACAGGAAGTACCTACTTAAATTTCGCGACAAGTTAAACTACTTCTGACAGCAACAAACACGCCACCGCAAACCGTGTTTAGCCTATCTTTTCGGAACACGGTTAGGTTCTTCGCAAAAATTTCGGCCCTGCTTATATCCGACTTTAGCCAGGTTTCAGTGCCTATAACGATTTGGGCATCAGTACTTTCTATTAGTGCTTGGAGTTCTGGTACTTTCCCAACACAGCTACGACAATTTACTCCTGTTATACCGCTGGTTCCTGTATCTACGTTTTTCCTGTGTTCACCCTGCATCCTTCGTGACTGAAGCCCTTCTTGTGTTTTCCCGAACCCTCTAACCTAAAATTTCACATTCCGTAAGTTTTTCTGGGTTTGTGACCGCATGTCAATATACACTACTGGCAAAATTGCTACACCAAGAAGAAATACAGATGATAAACGGCTATTCATTGGACACATGTATTTTACTAGACATGACATGTGATTACATATTCACGGAATTTGGGTGTATACGTCCTGAGAAATCAGTACCAAGAACAACCACCTCTGGCCGTAATAACGACCTTGATACGCCTGGGCATTCAGTGAAACAGAGCTTGGATGGCGTGTACAGGTACAGCTGCCCATGCAGCTTCAACACGATATCACAGTTCATCATCAAGAGTACTGACTGGCGTATTGTGACGAGCCACTATTGACCAGACGTTTTCAATTTTGAGAGACCTGGAGAATCTGCTGGCCAGCGCAGCAGTCTAACTTTTTCTGTATCCAGAAAGGCCCGTACAGGACCTGCAACATGCGGTCGTGCATTATCCTGCTGAAATGTAGGGTTTCGCAGGGATCGAATGAAGGGTAGAGCCACGGGTCGTAACACATCTGAAATGTAACGTCCACTGTTCAAAGTGCCGTCAATGCGAACAAGAGGTGACCGAGACGTGTGACCAATGGCACCCCATACCATCACGCCGGGTGATACGCCAGTATGGCGATGACGAATACACGCTTCCAATGTGCGTTCACCGCGATGTCGCCAAACACGGATGCGACCATCACGATGCTGTAAACAGAACCTCGATTCATCGGAAAAAATGACGTTTTGCAATTCGTGCACCCAGGTTCGTCGTCGAGTACACCATCGCAGGCGCTCCTGTCTGTGATGCAGCGTCAAGGGTAACCGCAGCCATGGTCTCCCAGCTGATAGTCCGTGCTGCTGCAAACGTCGTAGAACTGTTCGTGCAGGTGGCTGTTGTCTTGCAAACGTCCCCACCTGTTGACTCAGGGATCGAGAAGTGGCTGCAGGATCCGTTATAGCCATGCGGATAAGATGCCTGTCATCTCGACTGCTAGTGATACGAGGCCGTTGGGATCCGGCACGGCGTTCCGTATTACCCTCCGGAACCCACCGATTCCATATTCTGCTAACAGTCATTGGATGTCGACCAACGCGAGCAGCAATGTCGCGATACGATAAACCTCAATGCCGATAGGCTAGAATCCAACCTTCACCAAAGTCGGAAACATGATGGTACACATTTCTTCTCCTTACACGAGGCATCACAACAACGTTTCACCGGGCAACGCCGGTCAACTGCTGTTTGTGTATGAGAAATCGGTCGGAAACTTTCCTCATGTCAGCACGTTGTAGGTGTCGCCACCGGCGCCAACCTTGTGTGAATGCTCTGAAAAGCTAATCATTTGCATATCACAGCATCTTCCTCCTGTCGGATAAATTTCGCGTCTGCAGCACGTCATCTTCTTGGTGTAGCAATTTTAATGGCCAGCAGTGTATAAACTAGCGACGTTCCGGTTCCCGTTGCAAGCAACCTTCTTCAGGGTGTTTTTGTTTTCGGTTAAACAAAAATCACCCAAAAAATGTCGCTTGCAATATAGACCGAAACGTCGCTGGTTTTATACAAGTATTTTGACAACGCGGTCACAAACCCAGAAAAATTTTATTGAAACTAAAGTCTCAGTTTATTTGCCGCGATCTATTGGGTTCATGCGTAAGTTTGTAGGGTATTTCCATCACAACAGACACGTATCAGAGGCTTTAGTCATCGATAACGTATTCTCCTTTACTATTTGCAACTGCAAACGCTGGGGTAACTTTTCGGTTTGGCAACTGTGTAGAAAGGACGTGGTTTTGAGGCGACCAACTCCCCGAGCCATGTTCGGAGAGCATTCTCATCCGGAAAAGAAGTTCCTTGAAGGTTGTTCGATAGAGCGGAAAAGGTGAAAATCTGAGGGCGCGACATCGGGTGAATAAGGAGGGTGAGGACTAACTTCCAAACGTAACTCCTATGTAGCATTTGTCAGTCTAGCAGAGAGATCGGCAATAGGTAGCCCGTGGAAGGTCGAACCTCGGACCGCCAAATATTCTTAAATACAGTCCGACGTCCAACTAAGTATCCCGGCGCCTAGTAATTTAGTCGATACTGAATATTTTAGTAACTAAACGCGTCTGAAAAACAACAATTTAGTCGAGCACATTAGCAAATGATTTAGTCGAGTCGATCCATTTCATTCCATTTTTCTCGGCGTGAAGCGCCTCCCGCAAAGAGTAACTACTCACTCGTTCATTTGATAAACAACTCCGAACCTGATACTAAAATGTAGACTTTCCCGGCCGGAAATGTCATGTCCATTATAATTATCCGGGCTGTTATGCCGTGGTCGGATCATGATCTTTGTGTCAATTCCCAACGTTTCGTCTCCGACTGCGGGAGACATCTTCAAGGGGGTCCGTAGCTCGATGGAAGGTCCAACACACCCACTGGTTCGCTACTGTCTGCCGCTAAATTCCGTGGCCGCGGCGTGACGTCAGGTGTTTTGAAAACGTCAGTGCAATTGGCCGCTGTCCGCTGCCATCACCCAGTGGTGGACGGACGGGTGGTACACATCTTCAACACCGGCATCCATATACCGTTTAATATCACGCCCTCCTTTCGATTGAAATTATTAGGGTGTTTGGCGGTTTCGATTGCCTCCCTGTAGCGCCTTTCGATATATCCGCTTGTGGGCGCTAGTACTTGCGTCTGCTCGAAACGGATATGGTGGTTCCCTGGCTGGAAAGCGTGCTCCGCAACAGCTGATCGTTCCGTTTCTCCTCTTCTACAATTGCCCTTGTGCTCTTTGTGACGGTACGTCACATAAATATTGACATTTTTAGCGGTTGTAAATCGTAGTTCACGTATTTTATGAATATAATTAGTGTAAAGGATATAGTTAATGTTCTTGGAACAACTGATATGCAGCGATAGCATCTTTATTCAATGTCTATGAAAATAAAAAAGGATCGAAAGAGACGCGATTGTACGGCCGAGGAGGAAGGACGTATTTTGTGGTACACACACACACACACTGCTTTGTTTCGCTACACGGAAGGCAGCCATTGAGCGGGTACACATATTTTATGTAAGTTATTCGTATTTATTGCTAAAATAAACTTGTTATTGTTATTACAAAATGAATTTCTTTGTAATAGTTGTCACCTCAAGTGCTCGCAGTGGCTAATTATTTTTAATAAGCATTTTTTCAGTAATTTGCGCTGCGAGAAGCTCATCTTCCGATGCAGCCTCTGGTCGCCCATTACGCGCCGAAGTTTTAATTTATTTTTCAAAGTGTTAACAGTAACTGTAAACGCGAGAGATTTCGTTATAAGAACCTTTGTAAATTGCAACAGATAATTAATGTACGTTAAAGTTCATGTTTTTAAACTATACAGATTCCATGAGTTCAGTAAGTTTTATCTCGGCCACGTCACGGCAGCAATCGAAATTCTCTCAAGCCTTGCTTCGGAATCAATAAATAGAAATTAACAGAATTACAGTCAATTCAGTTAACGGCAACTATATTTTAGTCATCACGTTGAAAATCTAAAGTTGGTACATGGATAACAGCGGCCCTTCAAGAACATGTTTCGTATTTACTTATGCACGTAAGTGAAAGTGATAAGAAAAGACAATATCCCTGAGAGAAAGAATCATGCTGATAAATTAAAAATAAAAATATATAAAATATATGTAGTAACTTTCTGTATGTGACGTAAAGAATGCCCACGGACGTCAGATCTTCCAGACGTTTTGAAACAGTTCTTTTAGTGGTACATCTCCAGAGCTGCATGGGACCCTATACACTGCAACTTTTTCCAATGGTTTGCGAGCGTCCTTGGCAGGCTTAAGGTTTCCCTGTACCTTCCTGCTGGGCTTGTAAATTACGGCAATATTCCGCTTCGTCAAGAACCTCCCTGTTGTTACCGTTACATTTTTAACAAACGGCAGGAGTCTATAGGATCCCATGCAGCTGAGGAGATGTTTATGTGGGTACCACTAAAAGAACTGTTTCAAATGGTTTGGAAGAACACAGGGGCAATTGTAGAAGAGGAGAAACGGAACGATCAGCTGTTGCGGAGCACGCTTTCCAGCCAGGGAACCACCATATCCGTTTCGAGCAGACGCAAGTACAAGCGCCCACAAGCGGATATATCGAAAGGCTCTACAGGGAGGCAATCGAAACCGCCAAACACCCTAATAATTTCAATCGAAAGGAGGAGGGCGTGATATTAAACGGTATATGGATGCCGGTGTTACAGAAGATGTGCACCACCCGTCCACCTCTGGGTGATGGCAGCGGACAGCGGCCAACTGCACTGACGTTTTCAAAACACGTGACGTCACGCCTCGGCCACGGAATTTAGCGGCAGACAGTAGCGAGCCAGTGGGTGTGTTGGACCTTCCATCGAGCTACGGACCCCCTTAAGATGTCCTTCGCAGAAGGGGACGAAACGTTGGGAATTGACACACAAATCATCAACCGACCACGGCATAACAGGCGGGATAATTATAAAACTCCGAACCTGCCGTTTTAGTCAAAGAGAGCAAGTGGGCGGTCGGTCTTCGTTTCGTCAATCGCACGCAGGCCACAGAGCAATTATTCATTTGTTGTACAATTTGTCGTGTGAAAAACCTTTTCGTACATACATACCTACATTAACAATGGGTCCTAAAAAGCGAAAAGTGGACACTGGAAATAGGAGATTTTTGACTGAATGGACTGAACAATATTGTTTTACGCTGCCTGATAGCACTCAACCGGTTCCAGTTTGCTTAATATGTAATAAAACTGTCGCTGTTATTAAAAGTGGCAAATTAAAGCGACACTATGAAACAACTCATCAGCAATTCCACAGACACTTTCCTCTTGGCAGTGAGGCTCGTAAAGAAAAACTACAGGTAATATAATTCTATTATATGATGTACAAATGTGATATGTATAGCCGCTTTGTAAACTTATCACGATAAAATTTAAATTTAAATTACAGGAATATCTCACTTCTTAGCACGAAATTGCTGGTTCGCTGCATGAGTGAGCAAGAAAAATTGGCAGAAGCAGCGTTACGTGTGTGTTGGACGCTTAGCAAACACCAAAAACCATTTTCAGATTCTGAAATAATGAAAGAATGTATGTTAGAAGTAGCCTCGGCACTTTTTGAAGAAAAAAAACGGACGTTGCCGCTGCAATTCAAAGTATTCCAATGTCGGCAAGAAGTAATACAAGAAGAACGGAAATATTTAGCTACTGACATTAAAAGCACTGCTTGAACTTCTGGAAAATGCACCGTGCTACGCCATTGCACTTGACGAATCATGTGACATTGTTGATGATGAACAAATATCTATTTTCGTGAGATTTTTCGACATTGAAAATAAGATATTCACGGAAGAATTGCTCGCAATATTGCCTTTGAAAGGTAACACTCGAGGAGAAGATTTGTTCAAAGCTATTGACGAATTTATTAATAAGTCCAACATTCGTTATGATAAAATGGTGTCGCTTTCAACTGTCGGCGCCCCGGCGATGGTTGGCAAAGAAAAAGGTGTAGTGAAGAAAATCAGAGATCAGAATCCCGGTCTAATATCGTATCAGTGTATAATTCATCAGACTGCCCTTTGTAGAAAACTCAGTGCTACACTGAAAGAAGAAATGGACAGCTTGGTGCAGTTGATTAATTTTATGAGATTTCATTCTTCTCTTCAACACCGAAAGTTCAAGAAGTTTCTTTCAGAATGTGACGCAGCGTATTCTAACTCATTGCAATACAACAATGTTCGTTGGTTAATAAAGGAAGAAGTAAGCTGCTCCTTGCAAATCTTGGAAACGCAGGGAGCAAAGAAGCACTTAGAGTTCATAACAAACGAGCGCAATATGCTAGCTCTGGCAGTTCTCAAGGATATTCTGAAATATTTAAATGCACTCAACATACAGTTACAAGGGAATGGGAAATTAATATGGGATCTGATACAAAGCGAGTCTGCTTTCCGTCGTAAGCTGGATATTTTTGAAAAAGGTATTATTGCAAGGAACGAATTTATTCATTTCCCAACAACTCTCGAGTATAAAGAAGAGAACTCTGAAGAAGACATTGCAGTGTTTGTAAGATTTCTGTCAGATCTAAGGGACGAATTTGCTACAAGATTTCGAGGCTTTGCAGAAATTGGAAAGCTGTCTCAGTTCCTAAAATTTCCTTACGAAGTAGAAGCATCGGCAGAATGGACTGATGTGGCTGCTGAGTTGTTCAGCGTTTCAAAGTCTTCACTTGAAGTGGAGATAATCGACTTGCAAGAAGATATTTCTTTGCAAATGTGTGGAACTGTATCCGCTGAAGAATTTTGGGGTAAACATGTTTAAAAAAAGGATCAAATGGCTCTGAGCACTATGAGACTTAACATCTGAGTTCATCAGTCCCCTAGAACTTAGAACTACTTAAACTTAGCTAACCTAATGACATCACACACATCCATGCCCGAGGCAGGATTCGAACCTGCGACCGTAGCAGTCCAGCGGTTCAAACATGTTTCAGAAAAATATAAAAATTGTAAGAAAGAAGTTATCAATCTGGCCACTATGTTTGGTTCGACAAGTATATGCCAATCGTCGTTCTCGAAAATGAATTTTTCGAAGAAGACAGATCGGTCAAGGTTGATGGACGCCCACCTCGTAGACATCTGTACCCCTCGGACACCGAACTTTAAAGAACTGGCTCAAGACCGTCGATGTAATTTCTCACATTGAATATGTTACAATATTAACTGAGAATTCCTGTTTTTACTTGGTTTGTCCTTTGTTTCGAAACTAACTCGACTTGAAAACAAAATAAAGAACAGTAGCTTTTAATTAGTTTTTTCCTGGACCTCCGTAAAAAATTTTACACCGAATCCGGACCCCACTGAAAACTACTTGCCGAGCCCTGGTCTAGCAGAATGCGGGCGGGCGCTATCGTGTCGTACTGTAGCACCATTCGTTGTTCTCGGACTGCGTCTGCAAGCCGTCTCAGTTGCTGACAACATTTGGCGTGTTATGGTAGAAAATGTTCATATGTATGTGAAATCTTATGGGACTTAACTGCTAAGGTCATCAGTCCCTAAGCTTATGCACTACTCAACCTAAATTATCCTAAGGACAAACACACACACCAATGCCCGAGGGAGGACTCGAACCTCCGCCGGGACCAGCCGCACAGTCCATGACTGTGGTGCCTAAGACTCTCGGCTAATCCTGCGCGGCATGTGTTATGGTAAAGCAGCAGATTAGCAAAGAGTTTATAAGCTATATCGTGACTGTCCAGTAAATGTACGATGAATATGATACTTTTCACGTGAAATAAGTATAAAAATATGAATAAAGTACTATCATTCGTAGTATTACTTCTGGTAAATATTAAATGTTGCTCATAGGGGGCAACACACAAAAACAAACCTACATTCTGATTTCGTACAGAAATTTCGATGTTTTGTTGTGCACGAAAAAAAAAAAAAAAAATCAAGCCAGAAGTTTACGGTACAGAAAAAGGAATATTCCAGGTCCAGTAACTACGCTTGAACAAACAGTTTAACGGAAAAATGTACTTAAGAAAAGTGTTTGAAATTGGGATTTAACGACTACTGTGAGCAATTCAATGGACTAAAAGCAGTCAGCCGTCCCTAATTTAGGGCCAATGACTCCAGGGGGAAAGGGCCAGTGTCTTTAGACAAACACAACATCCATGTCTCACCGGGATTCGAACCCGGACTCATCTCTGACGAATGATCAGAAGGCAGTCGCTTAGATCAATGTGCCACCATTGCGACTAACAAAAGATGTAGAACTCACAATAGAAAATACAAACAAGGAGATGTCATTTATTCATTTGACAGTAAGAAAGATACTAAAAAGGGATTAATTCTCCATTCTAAAAATTTTTCAATTAAAACAGGAACGAAATAACATCACGACTATCGAGATGACCTAGTCCGATGCTTCAGCATGTCTCCCATCAGTGTAGCATAATTTCAAAATTTAACCCCCGTCGGAGGTTCGAGTCCTCCCTCGGGCATGTGTGTGTGTGTTGTCCTTAGTGTAAGCTATTGTAATTTAGATAAAGTAGAGTGTAAGCCCAGGGAGCGATAACTGCAGCAGTTTGGTCCCATAGGAAATTACCACAAATTTTAAATATTCAAGGAAAAATTCATTCGCACCAGAAAATAGTTCCAAAGCTTTATTAGTCCATTTTCTTTCAATTAAATAAACATCTGAAGTAAATTTGGTTTCACTGGTACACTCAGTTTTCTAGTTCAAAATGTTCAGCCGATCCTTCCTATTTCAGTTATTTTGGGAAATTACAAAAATTGAGCACAAAAAATTAGACACTGAAGACATTTTTTTATCCTCAGACAGTTAAAGATTGAGAACAAGGCATGAAAATTGAGGATCGTTAGCAGAAAATGTGGGCAGCTGGTCACCTTAGTTTAATAACTGAAAGTACACTACTGCCATTAACATGCTACACTAAGAAGAAATACAGATAAACGGGTATTCATTGTACCAAAATATTATAGTACAACAACCATGTGATTACATTTTCACGCAATTTGGGTGCATAGATCCTGAGAAATGAGTACGCAGAACAACCGCCTCTGGCCGTAATAACTGCCTTGATACGCCTGGGTACTGAATCAAACAGAGCTCGGGTGGCGTGTACAGGTACAGCTGCCCATGCAGCTTCAACACGATACCACAGTTCATCAACAGTAGTGACTGGCGTATTCTGACGAGCGGGCCAGTTGCTCGGCCACCATTGACCAGCCGTTTTCAATTGGTGAGAGATCTGGAGAATGTGCTGGCCAGGGCAGCAGTCGAACATTTTCTGTATCCAGAAAGGCCCGTACAGGACCTGCAACATGCGGTCGTGCATTATCCTGCTGAAATGTAGGGTTTCGCAGGGATCGAATGAAGGGTAGAGCCACGGGTCGTAACGTCCACTGTTCAAAGTGCCGTCAATGCGAACAAGAGGTGACCGAGACGTGTAACCAATGGCACCCCATACCATCACGTCGGGTGATACGCCAGTATGGCGATGACGAATACACGCTTCCAATGCGCGTTCACCGCGATGTCGCCAAACACGGATGCGACCACCACGATGGTGTAAACAGAACCTGGATTCATCCCAAAAAATGACGTTTTGCCATTCGTGCACCCAGGTTCGTCGTCGAGTACACCATCGCAGGCGCTCCTGTCTGTGATGCAGTGTCAAGGATAACCGCAGCCGTGGTCTCCGAGCTGATAGTCCGTGCTGCTGCAAACGTCGTAGAACTGTTCGTGCAGGTGGCTGTTGTCTTGCAAACGTCCCCATCTGTTGACTCAGGGATCGAGAAGTGGCTGCAGGATCCGTTACAGCCATGTGGATAAGATGCCTGTCATCTCGACTGCTAGTGATACGAGGCCGTTGGGATCCAGCACGGCGTTCCGTATTACCCTCCTGAACTGACCGATTCCATATTCTGGTAACAGTCATTGTATCTCGACCAATGTGAACAGCAATGTCGCCATATGATAAACCGCAATCTCGATAGGCTATAATCCGACCTTTATCAAAGTCGGAAACGTGATGGTACGCATTTCTTCTCCTTACACGAGGCATCACAACAACGTTTCACCAGGCAACGCCGGTCAACTGCTGTTTGTTTATTGGTAAGTTTCCTCATGTCAGCACGTTGTAGGTGTCGCCTCTGGCGCCAACCTTGTGTGAATGCTCTGAAAAGCTAATCATTTGCATATCACGGCATCTTATTCCTGTCGGTTAAATTTCGCGTCCGTAGCACGTCATCTTCGTGGTGTAGCAATTTTAATGGCTAGTAGTGTATATATCTATAATACGAGATTTGCAATGTTGTGCCGTTGGATGTTGCTGGTGATGGAGGGGGGGGGGGGGGGGGGAGGTGGATGGTATCGAAGGAAGGAAGGAAGGAAGGCGATTGGGTTTCACGTCCTGTCGACATCGAGGTCATCAGAGACTGAGCGCAAGCTCTGATTGTGTCAGGGATGGGGAAGCAAACCGACTGTGCACTGGAGCCATTTAGCCAAATCAGGGGAAACCTGAAACTAGATGACCGGACACGGATTTCAACCGTCGTCGTCCTAAATGCGAGTCCAGTGTGATAACCACTGCGTCACCTCGCTCAGTGATGGAAGTGAAAACGAGGGGGATCATTTTTCCGTTTTCGCTTAAGGCGGCGAAACACCCAGCAAACGTCCTGACATGACGATTGATATACATCCTGAAGGGAAACCAACTCCCAGTTCACTACACCTTTGACACAAAAGCAGAGAATAAACCAAATTTTCGGGCATACAAATGGAACAGGAAGGAAATGTCGATATGCAAAAGGAATGCAAGCGTCTGTTCAGACATCCACTACAGAAATAATCTAATTGTACAGATTTACTGGAAGCATTGAATAACGCTATACAACCCATCTGTGACCAGTGATACCAAAAGCCAGTATGGCGGCCATGGCGTCTTAAATCGCGCGTATTTCAACAACACGACGTAGTTGTGTGAACTATATCTGAGCAGCCGTCTTCGGTTGTTTGCAGATGACGCTGTCGTTTATCGACTAATAGAGTCATCAGAAGATCAAAACAAACTGCAAAACGATTTAGAAAAGATATCTCAATGATGCGAAAAGTGGCAGTTGACCCCAAATAACGGAAAGTGTGAGGTCATTCACATGAGTGCTAAACATGAGTGCTAAAAGAAACTCAAACTTCGATTACACGATAAATCAGTCTTATCTAAAAGCCGTAAATTCAACTAAATACCTACGTATTACAATTACGAACAACTTAAATTGGAAGGAACACACAGAAAATGTTGTGGAGAAGGCTAACCAAAGACTGCGTTTTATTGGCAGGACACTTAGAAGATATAACAGACCTACTAAGGAGACTGCCTACACTACGCTTGTTCGTCCTCTTATAGAATACTGCTGCGCGGTGTGGGATCCTTACCAGATAGGACTGACGGAGTACAATCAAAAAGTTCAAAGAAAGGCAGAACGTTTTGTATTTTCGCGAAATATGGGAGCGAGTGTCACAGAAATGATACAGGATTTGGGCTGGAAATCATTAAAACAAAGGCGTTTTTCGTTACGACGGAATCTTCTCACGAAATTCCAATCACCAACTTTCTCTTCCGAATGCGAAAATATTTTGTTGGCACCGACCTACATAGGGAGGAACGATCACCACGATAAAATAAGGAAAATCAGAGCTCTTACGGAAAGATATAGGTTTTCATTCTCTCCGCGCACTATACGAGATTGGAATAACAGAAATGTGAAGGTGGCTCGATGAACCCTCTGCCAGGCACTTAAATGTGATTTGCAGAGAATCCGTGTAGACGTAGATGTAGATCAACTATGAGGCTTTGGCTGGCGATATTCTTGTTATTAACAATTTTAAAGTATCCAGAATGAGATTTTCACTCTGCAGCAGAGTGTGCACTGATATGAAACTTCCTGGCAGATTAAAACTGTGTGCACGACCGAGACTCGAACTCGGGACCTTTGCCTCTGGCAGAAGTAAAGACGTGAGGACCAGGCGTGAGTCGTGCTTCGGAAGCTCAGATGGTAGAGCACTTGCCCGCGAAGGGAAAGGTCCCGAGTTCGAGTCTCAGATGTGCACACAGTTTTAATCTGCCAGGAAGTTTCAATTTTAAAGTATATGAAAAATTTGAAAAGGTCAAACAACCATAGGAAATAGATGTTTTCGTCAGGGCGTATATATAAGTACGGAATGCACGAATGTGTATACACATAAATAAAATAATTTCGACTCAGTCGCTGGCTTCACCAATTCACAACCACGCTATGACCCGCCTCATAGAGACCTTATGCAACGCTACATTCGTCGTCCCTGTCATGAGCAAGAGGTGAAAGATGTACATTTTGTATTAAGTGCATGTGCATGGAACATTAAATTCTAAATTTAAAACATTTTCTGTGTAGATACTCAACAGAATAGGACGAGATACCCAACACAAAGCTCCTTACATGTTTTAAACTCCATGATATTATGTACACAGCATTTAATAGCCTCTAGCAGGTTGTTGAATGCAGGTTTACCTGTGTCTGACTCCTTTCAGTCTGTTATCACAATCTCCAACTGTGATGTTGCTCATGAAAGCAGAGAGGTAATATGGCTTTCAACACACACGAATGACTTGGGTATTATAAACATGGAAACTGTTCCTAACACAGGGTGTAAACATGGACAAGGGAAACAAATTCCGGATTTCCTGGTTAAAAATACAGTTTCTTCCGCGTGAAAACACTTTTTCGATCTTAAATGACAGCAGATTTTCCCTCATAATTGTAAAACTTATCAATCCCTTGAATGGTTATGTTTTTATATAAGGGAATAGAATTTCTCGGCACTTTAGAAAACGACACTCGGGGTAAAAAAACATGTTTTGGAAAGATCTTTGATGGGCAGCAACATGTACGCTGCTTATTTTCGTATTACGAAAGTATAAATTCGGATTCCACCAAAAACAACAGGTTACTTTCCGAAGCATTGAAATCAGGATTGCAATGCGCCTTTGCAAGCCAGTCATAGCTCATGTCACGTGACCTCGCCAGCCGATGACAGCAGATATTCAAACCATAGGAGACGTGATGTACTCAGCCAATAGCAACATCACATTTAAGCAGCACAAATACACAAACAGGAAGAGTTAATGTTTTAAATTAATAAACGTAGTGTTGCTACTAGAAAAGCAAAGCTTTCACAGACTGCAACAGGAGCTAAGCTTTCACATATAACGATCTTTTTTCCGAGTGTTACACCTTAGGATATATCACACATATATGCCAGCAAGCCGGCCGGGATGGCCGAACGGTTCTAGGCACTACAGTCTGCAACCGCGCGACCGCTACGGTCGCAGGTTCGAGCCCTGATTAGGGCATGGATGTGTGTGATGTCTTTAGGTTAGTTAGTTTTAAAGTTCTAGGGGACTGATGACCTCAAAAGTTGAGTCCCATAGTGCTCAGAGCCATTTTTTTGTGCCAGCAAAATTTTTAGCCGAGTCCAGTGACTTATCATCAAAGTGTTCCACAAATTAGTTACCAGAGAGGAGACAGGGCATCCCATAATACTACATCAATTTGCTCGTAATAACGACATAGGTGTCTGGTCTTCTGGGCTCGAAATTCCTCTAAATGGCTCGTCACCAAAGAGTTAATTTTTAAATGAGAGTCAAACGCTCTGTGATTTAAGAAATTCATTGTACATTCTCGCACATAGTCCAGCTTGCGTAAAAGGAAATTTACTTTTGAAGTAGTTCTTTTCACACCACCATTCGCTATATTTTCCCACGACGTGTTAGAAACAGGTTCGTTCCTGCAGTTGTCAGAGAGCGCCAAATAACAGGCGACACCACGCTTGCGCAGCTACCATGACGCAGGAAGCCCGGATGTTCGTACGTGTAAAACACTAAAAGATCTTACATTATGTCATAAAAGAAACAAGACATCACAGGATACTTCAAGAGCATCGGAATTTCGTGAACCATACTAGAATGTGCACATTTAAACTGCATACTTAAAGTGCACATTCGTATGTCCAGATTCCCAACGAAGTAGGCCTCGACCTTACTAAGTTTTTCAGTGTGGTTTTCGGGATGTAAATTTCCTTGGAGTACCAGAACTATATTGTCTCATGTTTGGTTCTTTATTATGGCACAATGCCATATGTACTAGAAGATGTGCACTTGAAATGCAGCGAGGAGTTGAAACTAGCCAGTAGTGTGAAATTAAACACTTCGTTTCAAATACATTGACTGTCTCAGCGGCAAAATTTAATAACAGCCAAATTTCTTTAGCAAACCGACAAAAATAACTTCATTGTTCTGCATGGCGATTAATGCCCTGAACGATATAAAACCAGGTAAGGCCCCAGGGTTTGATGGGATCCACCCAGAATTTCTGCTCCACTGTGGTAAATTTGCAAGATTATGGCTTGCGCGATTCTTCTCTAACGTGTTGCAAACTGGAAAAATTCCGCACACTCTCAAAAAGGCTAAAATTGTTGCCATATTAAAACCGGGCAAACCGAGCGACCAACCTCAGAGCTACCGCCCAATCGCCTTACTCAGCATGATCTATAAATTACTGGAGAGACTTATGTACAACAGAATGAGCGAAGTCATCCTGGAGGCTGCACCGGTAGAACAGGAGGGCTTCCGGCCGAAAAGAAGCTGCACGGATCAGGTCCTCGCTCTAACAACCTACATCGAGGCGGGCTTCCAAAGACAGCAAAAAACATCAGTGGTATTTGTTGACCTGCCGGCGGCGTTCGACACTGTCTGGAGACAGGGCCTGATTTATAAGCTCCTCCGCATCGTGCCATGTCTAAAAACGGCTAACCTTATCAACGAAATGCTCTGCAATAGACCATTCCAGGTTGTCATCGGTAACAACAGAAGTAAATTCATGAAACTTAATAATGGCCTGCCCCAAGGTTCAGTACTGGCTCCACTGCTTTTCAGCATGTATATAGCCGATATGCCTAGGACGAGATCCAAAATGTTCGGATATGCGGACGACTGGGCCTTGGCCACACAACACCGAGTGATGGAGGAAACTGAGATCACACTATCCAGCGATTTGACCACTCTAGGAAAATAGTTCCGTGACTGGAGGCTCCAACCCAGCCCATCCAAAACAGAGGCCACTTGTTTCCACCTGAATAACAAATTAGCAAACAAAGAGCTCAAGATCCGCTTTGATGGCGGCATTCTTCCATATAATAGAACACCAAAGTATCTGGGCGTGACACTCGATAGAACATTGAGCTATAAACAACACCTTGTAAACACTGCTGAAAAAGTCAGAACTAGAAACAACATTGTCCAAAAGCTTTGTGGCACTAGTTGGGGGTCCACTGCCTCCGTTCTGCGTAGCTCTGCACTAGGACTTGTCTATTCTGCAGCAGAGTACTGTTCCCCAATATGGTTAAATAGTGCTCACATCAAGAAGGTGGACGCAGTCTTGAACCAAACGATGAGGATTATCTCTGGAACCATCAGGTCAACTCCTGTCCAATGGCTGCCTGTATTGAGCCATATCCCGCCGCCACATTTGCGCAGAGAACACGCACTTGTCAGGGAGTGTCGAAAAATCCAAAATAGCCCAGATCTTCCTATCCACACCCTGAGTAATGGAACTGAGCAAAATAGATTGAAATCCAGACACCCCCCTCTCGCAAGTGCCAAAGATCTGGTAAAGAACGCTTTTATTCTTGAGGACCGCTGGAGAGAAGAATGGGAGGAAAAGACACCGCCTCAGGTTAACACCTTATTGGGAACATCTAACAGACCTCGGGGCTTTGACTTGCCCCGCAAAATCTGGTCTACCCTTAACAGGATCAGGACGAGCCACGGCCGTTGTGCGGACTCCTTGTACAAATGGAGCATAGTGCCATCACCACAGTGCGACTGCGGCGCTGACAGGCAGACAATTCACCATATCATGGTAGAATGCCCTCTGAGGGCCTACCCTGGGCCAACAAGGGACTTCATGGATGCGACTAACAGTGCAATCGATTATATTTCTAACCTAGATGTTTGTTTGTGATATTGTAACTGTTCTGCGTGTTTTGTACTTTTAGATTTTTCATACGTGATTTGTACTTGCCATACGCTAAATAAATAAATAATAATGCTTGACTGTCAGAAAGATGGAAATAAAAATAAAATCTCACACTAATAACATATTTTAGCCTTGCGTAACTATGTGAATGTATTTTAATTCACTCGTTAGCTCCCGGCCACAGAAATCCGTTTCCTTTTCATTTGACGCGA
The DNA here is from genome assembly GCF_021461385.2 of Schistocerca piceifrons. Classification (NCBI taxonomy): domain Eukaryota; kingdom Metazoa; phylum Arthropoda; class Insecta; order Orthoptera; family Acrididae; genus Schistocerca; species Schistocerca piceifrons. Next base: position 167,460,620 of record NC_060148.1, on the reverse strand, counting down.
GAGCAGTAAACGAAGAAAAAACAGCAAAATCACTAAATGTAAACACGGGTCACGTGGAGACTACACACTTCCCCACTAATGCGTTCCTTTCAGATTACGCTGATACAATAGCTCCCTACTTAGCAGTCATATACAACCGCTCGCTCACCGTTAGATCTGTTACCTACAGATTGGAAAATTGCGCAGGTCGCACCAGTGTTTAGGAAGGGTAATAGGAGTAATCCATCGAACTACAGACTCATATCATTGACGTCGGTTTGCAGTAGGGTTTTGGAGCATATACTGTATTCAAACATTATGCATCACCTCGAAGGGAACGATCTATTGATACGTAATCAGCATGGTTTCAGAAAACATCGTTCTTGTGCAACGCAGCTAGCCCTTTATTCGCACAAACTAATGGCCGCTATCGAAAGGGGATCAAGTTGATTCCGTATTTCTAGATTTCCGGAAAGCTTTTGACACCGTTCCTCACAAGCGACTTCTAATCAAGCTGCGGGCCGATGGGGTATCGTCTCAGTTGTGCGCTGGATTCGTGATTTCCTGTCAGGAAGGTTGCAGTTCGTAGTAATAGACGTCAAATCGTCGAGTAAAACTGAAGTGATATCAATTGTTCCCCAGGGAAGCGTCCTGGGACCTCTGCTGTTCCTGATCTATATAAATGACCTGGGTGACAATCTGAGCAGTTCTCTTAGGTTGTTCGCAGATGATGCTGTAATTTACCGTCTAGTAAGGTCATCCGAAAACCAGTATCAGTTGCAAAGTGATTTAGAAAAGATTGCTGTATGGTGTGGCAGGTGGCAGTTGACGCTAAATAACGAAAAGTGTGAGGTGATCCACACGATTTCCGAAAGAAATCCGTTGGAATTCGATTACTCGATAATAGTAAAATTCTCAAGGCTGTCAATTCAACTAAGTACCTGGGTGTTAAAATTACGAACAACGTCAGTTGGAAAGACCACATAGATAATATTGTGGGGAAGGCGAGCCAAAGGTTGCGTTTCATTGGCAGGACACTTGGAAGATGCAACAAGTCCACTAAAGAGACAGCTTACACTACACTCGGTCGTCCTCTGTTAGAATATTGCTGCGCGGTGTGGGATCCTTACCAGGTGGCATTGACGGAGGACATCGGAAGGGTGCAAAAAAGGGCAGCTCGTTTTGTATTATCACGTAATAGGGGAGAGAGTGTGGCAGATATGATACGCGAGTTGGGATGGAAGTCATTAAAGCAAAGACGTTTTTCGTCGCGGCGAGATCTATTTACGAAATTTCAGTCACCAACTTTCTCTTCCGAATGCGAAAATATTTTGTTGAGCCCAACCTACATAGGTAGGAATGATCATCAAAATAAAATAAGAGAAATCAGAGCTCGAACAGAAAGGTTTAGGTGTTCGTTTTTCCCGCGCGCTGTTCGGGAGTGGAATGGTAGGGAGATAGTGTGATTGTGGTTCGATGAACCCTCTGCCAAGCACTTAAATGTGAATTGCAGAGTAATGATGTAGATGTAATTCAGACTGCTGTGCGAACCGGCTCCGTATCTACGATATTTCCGCACCTGGGCAACACTAGATAGTGACCCTCCCCCATCGAGGGTTTGAGATAGGATGTCAAAAATTTAAAAAATCGGATTTTCAAAAATATGTTCATTTGTACCGCACACCTGAAGAGTGACACACAAAGCAAATGTGCTCGAGGAAATGTAAGGCATGTTATTTGGTCTTAAGTGTGCCAAGGTGCAGTGCCACGCCTCTTCACACAGCACGTCACTGTATTTCGCTCTGTGTAGTTGAAAAAACGCGTATATCTTGTAATGGATGCCATCAAACTATATTCAGGACTGTGGAAATTAAAATGTCCTGTAGTCTCTCCTGCTCCCAGACGGCCAGTTTGACATCCTCGACCGCTTTTTTAAAAAAAAAAAACCGCAAATATTAGTTGTGGGATTATTTGTAATCGGGAGAACAAGAGCTCAGAAAATTTGCGCTCTTTATTGACTATTAGGCCATGATTATCTCTTTTGCTTGGCATAAAACTAAATATAGGATACATAAAACCAGTAGAGACAAGAGACAAGCAAGACCGTACACTTTTTTCAATCCTTAGCTCCAAGCATTTTTTCTCTCCAATCTTGCTACAGCTTTAGATGGCGTGCTTCCCTTTCTGCGAAATAATCTATTACCTCAAAAAGTTCGTCAAACATTTTGCTACACGAAAAATCGAAATGTGTAATACTGCAAAGGCTGTTAATACAAATAGTACCCAAGACTGGTGTGGTTTCTCGAACTGATTACGTCTATTTTGTCACTGTCTGCTAGATAAAAGAAAGTAGGCTTTCTAATACAGCAGCAATTTTAACACACATCAAATAAACCAGGCTGTTTTGGCACAAATGGTCATTTTTATAACACGACAGTATATAATTCACGAAGTGCCAATATCAAATGCCTATTACGCTTACTGCAAGCGAAGAGATTTATGTTAGTTTCACATTTCATTCATACGCTCCAGTTTCTCAAGCATGAGATGGGAACGTAGTAGCACGAAATTTTTATAAATTTGGAATCGTCATACTCTTCCATAATTTCTGTGATGTCCCTGTTTCTTCTCCTTTCTCATTTTAAAAAACAATCTTGTCATCACTAATTCCGGAACCATTCCTGTCACTGTCAAAACTTATTCGCCGGTTAACTTCACTAACCTTGCCAAAATCACCGGTTTAGTTATCACGCGATTATGTTCAGGTTAGGCGTTTTTACATGTGCGTACAACGCGTCTTCCGCGCTACTTCCAGAGTAGAACTTAATCGAGTGCAACTGGCCCTTACTAGTGTAGCGATCTGACCAAAAATTTTCTGTCGAAATTTCATTTTCTCTTATACACCGAGGAGATAATACGTAATCTTTCTTACCTGTTATTCCGGTTAGTCGTTTATTTCCACTCTGGTAATCTGAATCTATGGCTTTCACTAGTAATTATAACAGCGCTGGTCATTCGCAAACCCAAACAACCACATAAACATGCAGCAGTTGGCATTAACCTGTTCGGCTTTATTCTACTCAGCTCGTATAGCTCCATCCCCTTTAGCCTGCAGGGAAGTTTATCTCTAAATGAGACGAGGATTCCCCTGACGTACATCACGTACACTATGCACGCATTCAAAAATCAACTTACGATTCATTAAGAAATCAGCTTAGAATTTGTTCAAAAACCAACAGGGATGCGTTTCAAAATCATATGAGTAATCGATAGACCGATATGCGCTGCATGCTAGGCGCTTTGTGAAACAAGGTTTTTTCCCTCAAGAATATGAATCTCCCCCCCCCTCCACCCTAGATCTGGGCCTGATGCACATGCGTGGATCTGGCAGGAAGGGTGCGGGAGTAAAATTATTCCCGGCTGCATCTAGCTGCGACTGCTTACACAGCCAACAACATTTCTGTAGCCAGAAGCGGGAAAAGGTACTACTCATCCGCGACTCAACTGCGCATGCGCATGAGCCCGCACGTAACAGCTAAAATGAATCTAAATGTAAACAGTTGTGACGTTACGCTCATCGGAGGCAATTTGTTGTTATGAAGCATTGCATAGTCGCCCTAAAGCCTTTGCACATTTTGCCGTTGGCAGACGCTTGTATGAGCACTGTTTTGTTGCTGTATATGGCGCATTTCCTTTGCAATTTAAGTTTTATTTCCGTTTTTTTCTCTAGTTCATGTTTATTGCTGCAGAAGTATTCTGCAGTAGCGGAATACAGTAATATCTTCTGTTAGAGTATCGGTTCTTACCAGTCAAAATTTAAAAAAACTTAATTGAAAACTAAAACAATGAAAAATTCCCGAAATTCTAAAAAATTCCGGGATTTTTCCCGATTTTCTCCCGGATGAAAAAATCGATGGTTTCTGCCGGATCGTATACAGCCTGTAACAATAACGCGGAAGAAACAATAGTAAGTAAAGCACCATAAATAGGTAACAAATACAGCTTCAGAGCGTACCCCAACGGAAAACGAAACAAGGAAATTAAATCACCTTTGTCACCTAATTTCAAAACGGATATACGACACAAACTGCCAACTGTAGAATGACAAAATCCGAATCAAACTATTATTGTCACGAGGAATGGTACGAATGATACAACACGGCCGAGGCCACATACTAGCGAGTAAATAAACACGGTGTAAACATCATCATATACGTAATTTTAGGATGTTTATAGGAGTTAAAAAGAAATGCTTTTTTTATGTGACAAAGATACCCAACTAGGGGTGCACGAAAGTTTTGACGCTAATGATGTTTAGAGACGGTGATCTAACTACCGTGTCACAGTACTTTGTAGTGAATCCCGCTTCAGAGACGTGGCTCGAAAATATCTTCCGTTTACACTAAATGGCAACTGGCACCTACGTAGTATTGAGTGTCTGATACGCTCAAAATAAGCTGCATGTTTTGCGAACAATGCATGCAGACAAAACAATCAGCTAGCTCTTGTGGGATGTCGCTCTAAAATTTTGCATTCGTAGGTTTCAGCAGAATACAGACCAAGCAGGTCACCACAGAATAAAGGAAGGAAACGTCAGATACGTACGTCGACAATGACGACGCTGAACGTATGGGTTCTATTGCTACTTCCGTATATCAGTGTATGTGGGTCAGAAGTCGAGAAAGGCAACAACACAAGCTCTCAACTTTTAGAGGCACTGAAGTGTGCTACATTTAACACTCCGTACCTGCAGACCGTTCAACAGCACACAGTAACGGTACTGTGACACAAACATCTCATTCCAAAGTACAGTAACAGTCATTACGTAAAGGGTGAAGCAATTAAAAGAAGCCTCCTCCCCTTTAAATGCGAATACAATATTTCGACTTCTGAAACAGAATAAACAGTTTCAATAATGGCCAGTTTTATGCAATAATCGATTGTCTGTCTATAGTTTTAAAAATGGCAATGTATTTTCCAATGGGATACTGCAACATCAAGCACGTAGTTGCTCAAACATAACAGAGAATTGAAAGGAACAAATGCAAATTTGACAATAATACTTCCAACAAAAACACAGAGTGAGTTTACATTACAAAGAATCATCGAACTAAATATCAAGCTAGTAAGTAACTACATTTTTGCAGAAAGATATCTGTACCAAAGCATTTTTTGTCTAGTCCACTAATTCGCAAATCAGTAAACTAGGCTCTGAGCCAGACACAAACGCGTGTGAAGGTTACACACAAAAGCAATTTTGACAATAATGCTTCCAGCAAAAGCACATAGTGCGTTTCCGTTACAAAGAATGGCACTTGTGCAGTTTAGGGGATACATGCGCTGATCACGATGAAAGCACCTATTGATCACGAGAAAAGTACCTATTTTTGAAGGAAACGCGTATTTCTGAAGATATAAGCAAGACGACAGCTGCTTCGTCAGGAGAAAGTACCATCGAGGTCATACGGTGCGGGGGCAATGGGTCTATGGTGGTTATGACGTTCAGACAAGGCAAAGCTTTATGGTTGCTGTGCCACAACGCGATGCTGCCAGTTTGCTGCCAATTTTGCAACAGCGTTTTTGCCTGGAACCACAGTAGCTTCCGATTTGTGGCAAGCTTACAACACCATAGGTAATTTGGGCTACAATCATCTGACTGTTAATCATTTGCTTTATTTTGTCGATCCCTTTACAAAGGCAACCACAAATCACGTGGAGTCAGTCTGGCAAAAAGCTAAAGAATAGAACAAAAGGCGTTTCGGAACTGACCGTGCTATGCTGAATAGCTATGTCTGTGCAAAATAAACAAATATGATTTTTTGAAAAAAATTTGTTATTAATTTCATCTTTTTTGCAAAAAAAAAAAAAAAAATGTTTTTGAAATACTGTGCATCAGATATGACTATAACACACAATTTTTGAAATAAAAGCTCTCGTCTTGCTTATAACTTTAAAAATACGCTTTTCCTTCAAAAATAGGTACTTTTCTCGTGATCAGTAGGTGCTTTACTCGTGATCAGCGCATGTACCCACTATACTGCATAAGTGCCGAATGATCGAACTAAATATCAGGCTAGTGAGTAACTACATTTTTGAAGTAAGGCATCTCTACCAAAGCAATTATTGCCTAGTCCGTTAATTCGCAAATTACTAACTAGGCTCTGAGCGAGACACAAACGCGTGTGGAGGTTACATACATGCACAGCTGACTTACCGCCGTCTGTTTTGTGAAGTGCTTCCGCAGTTCAATGCGCGATTTTATTACGCTCCCTGCAGACATGCCGGTAACGAACTGCGACGCAGAACAGCTAGCGCTGCAGTGCTGCCGCCAAGCGGCCGAACCGGGACTCGCAGACAACTGCGAAACGGCTGTGAGCTCTGCACTGCGAACGCATCCAACAATAAAATACACTGAGATGACAAAAGACACGGGACAGCGGTATGTACACATACATCGCGTACACGACGTATAAAAGTGAAGTGCATCGGCAGAGCTCTCGTTACTACACAAGTGATTCATGCGAAAATATTCCCGACGTCATAATTACCGCTCGACGGGATAATAATAATGACTTTGAACGCGGAATGGCAGTTGCAGCTAGTTGCAGGCGACATTCCGCATCGGAAATCATTAGGGAAATCAATATTTCGAGATCCATAGAGTCAAGAGTGGGCTGTGAAGACATTATTTCAGGCATTCTCTTTCAACACGGACAACGAAGTAGCCGATACGTAACTAATGAGAGCAGCTGCGTTTGCGTTGGGTTGTCATTGATGACAGACAAGCAACAACGATGGTGTGGTAGGACATAACACTCGTTTATTGGCTCGGTTACAAGTGCGGTAGAAATTAAGTCGCTGGCTTTTTAAAGATGCGAGCGTGGAGCATTTTTCAGCGATTAAATGGCCTATACTGGGACTTGTAACGGAACCTATTAAAGGCTTTACTTTACCGAAGTATGCGATACCCTCCAAATTCAACCAGTTCAACGAGTATTTATGATTATAGAAAAGTTATTGTGTATGTTAACAATGATTGCATAACATGTCTCCATAAACAGTCAGCCCATTAAATTATACTGAATAACTGACCCACACAAAAGTTAATATCACTTGATCACTGATACAGCAAATGTCTTCATGTAAAAACAATAAGTTCATCTTAAATAATTAATATTAAGTACGAAAAATAGTGGCCAACTTACGTATTTTGGATCTTCTTAAATAAAAAGCACCCAGTGAAACCAATTTGTTCAGTAGGACCGTTTTTCACTCAGTATTCACGTAAACACCCCTATTTTAGACGAAAACCAATGTAATTCTTAATAATTAAAGTTATTTACTTATTTATGCAAATTAGAGAAGTCAATTGACAAACTTCTAAAAAACGCCCTTTTTGTAACAAAGAATTATTCTGTCAAGTCAACAAATCTGTCTGTCATTTTAATAACCTGTTAAATTATGTCACTCGATATAAATTAATAACTTTTCTGCACAAATTACGATAACAGATGTACATGTGACTTATAAACTATATCTCTTTTTAGTAGTTCTTTGACAAGGTTATAAATACAAGCAGCAAGAAGGGTCAGGAGCGGAGTCTGAATGTCACTTTGGTAAAGCGTATGTGTGTTATTGTTCGAGGTGGATAAACATTACAAAGAACATGTAAAAGAAGTGCTACTTTGTGTTGTGTCATTGTCTTTGGTGGACAGTGGAATTAAGATGGCCACCAGAGTAATAAATATTTGAAGTTTAAATATTTGTAGGTTTCGCTCATTATTTATCATCAAAAGCACATAAAAAACACGGGACCTCATCTTTTTACCCCTAGACAACCAGATTTAGAGCCAGCATTAGCATCGAGACACAGCAGTGATCCAGCAAGCAGCAGCGGTTACCACAATGCATTTTAATGGCGCCAACCTAACATCAAGTGCTAACAAGCTCCGTAAATGGGAGTGAAGTAGTGCGATTATAGCAATGTCTACGACTAGGCGACCGTTATAGACCGCATGGTGTACTGGGTGACGAGTTAGTGGTGTCGATGCTATTCACATACTGTTGTGGAAATCTGTGATAATTGGAAATTGAATATGGCCTATAATCAGCGGTAGTTCAGCGTTATGATTTAACAGCATATCTACATCTTCGTGATTACTCTGCTATTCACAATAAAGTGTCTGGCAGAGGGTTCAATGAACCACCTTGAACGAGATGATCATTTCTCCCTATGTAGATGGGTGACAGCAGAATGTTTACGCAATTGGAGGAGAAAACTGGTGATCGAAATTTCATGAGAAGATCCCGTCGCAACGAAAAACGCCTTTGTTTTAATTATTGCCAATCCAATTCACGTATCATGTCTGTGGCACTATCTCCCCTATTTCGCGATAATACAAAACGAGCAGCCGTTCTTTGAACTCTTTCGATATCATCTGTCAATCCCATCTGATGCGGATCCCACACCGCACAGCAATACTCCAGAATAAGGTGGACAAAGGTGCTGTAAGCAGTCTCTTTAGTAGACCTGTTCCAGCTTTAATTGTTCTGCCAATGAATCGCAGTCTTTGCCTTGCTCTACCCACAACATCACCTATGTAATCGTTCCAATTTGGGTTATTTGTAATTGTAATCTCTAAGTCTTTAGCTGAATAGACAGCCTTCAGATTTGTGTGAATTATCGCGTAATCGAAATTTAGCGGATTTCTTTTAGTATGCATGTGAATAACTTCACACTCTTCTTTATTCGCGGCCAATTGCCACTTTTCACACCATACAGATATCTTATCTAAATAGTTTTGCAATTCGCTTTGGTCATCTGATGACTTTACAAGATGGTAAATGACAGCGTCATCTGCAAACAGTCTAAGATGGCTACTCAGGAACAACTGAGGGCCTATAACACACCCTTGGGGAAAGCCGGATATTATTTTTGTTTTACTCGATGACTTTCCGTCTATTATCACGAACTGTGACCTTTCTGCCAGGAAAACACGAATCCAGTCGCACGACTGAGGCGCAATTCAGTAGGCACGCAGTCTGATTAGAAGACGCTTGCGAGGAACGGCGCCGAAAGCCTTCTGGAAATCTAAAAAAAATGGAATCAATTTGACACCCCCTGCCAATAGCACTTATTAATTCACAAGAACGATATTTTCTAAATATGTGTCAACAAATCGTTTTCTTCGAGGTAATTCATAACGTTCAAACACAGTATATGTTCCAAAACCCTACTTCAAATCGACGTTAGTGATATGGGCCTGTAATTCTGCAACCATCTGCTCGTTTGTGCCGCCGCAGTAGAATTCGATAATTCTCATATGACTAAAGTGATCTCCTAGAGGCACCGTTAATGCTAAAATATTAGGGGATAAATTAAAAAAAATTGCACTAACGGCTTAACAGCACACCACACCCTTGCAGAACGTATTTCAAAAATATTTTAATAACTGTTGTAATCTTCTGAACTGAATAAATTGTGTATCAATTGAAAGGGAAAAGTCTGTAAAGTTTTAAAATGTGAAAAAGTAAAATAGAACATTTCGTGATTTTGGATCTTTCTGGAGAACCTTAACAAAACTGTCTTCGCATCTGCAATATGTAATTGTAGCGCTTATCTTTTATTGGTAGCGCTTAGCTTTTAATTGTAACGCTTTTGTCAACAGAAATGATATTAGTAGCGTACTTTAAAATTGCTTTGTTGTCATTTAAAAACTTTAATAATGCTGAAATAACCATAGAAGCTTGAGGTAAGTCAATTACTCTGAAATTTGTAGATTGGAATAAAGACAGGATGAAGAGATGAATCGCCTGTGCTTTATGTCAGACCAATCAACTCATTTTCCACCTAAATTCTTTTTTGATGACAGAAGTTGTTTACGTACTTGTTGTGATGACACTGCTCAGAAAATAGATTGTCTATTTTCTCTACGATAAGACTGTATATAATTTGAGAAGTATATTGATACTGACAGAAGGAATCTTTTTGACATTTTGCATTCACGCTCAATGACTTTATAGTTCCAGCACAGGTTTCAAGTCAAAGATCACGACAAATTTTTCATTAATCTGTATATTAATCCTGCTTGCCGCGGAGAGAAAGTAAAAGCTGAAATTCAGTCTTTGCTGCACCAAAGTGTCATCGAACCGGCACTTAGTTCATATAATAGCCTGCTGCACATAATAGCGAAGGAAGATGGACTGCAGACGAACACCGTTAACTTACCTCAGACAGACAGACCGCAAACTTTAGATGAATTGCTTCAGAATTTTTGCGGTGTACACATCTCTCTGTGGTGGACTTCAGAAAAAGTTTCTGGCAAGTAGAGTTACACCCAGAGTGTAGAAAATATATTGCGTTTCCCTGTTTTGGAGTATGCTATATTTCCCAAGTTATCGTTTAGTCTTAACATTTCTTCTTCCACCTTCACTCGCAGTTTAAACCCTGTCTTACCTGAATACTTGCAGCAACACTCTCTCATATGTTGATGACATCCTCATAGCTGAAAAGTCTTGGTCACAACATACCTGTATACTCAATAGTTTAATTCCTGATCGTTCAAAAATCTATACCACTGTCCATCTGGAAAAATGAGAATCTGGCAACACTAGAGTTCAATTTCTAGGATACGTCATCTTGTCTGGAGGCATAGAGCCTGATCCCAAAAGACTAGAGGTAGTCAGAGCCATTACTGTTCCTACCACCAAAATACAAGTTCCAGCTTCCTTGGTTTAATAAAGCTTTATCGCCACTTCTTGATTATGAAAATTCTTGCCACAACAAAACTTTGTTCTCATACTGGTGAAAAGACAATATGACTGTGGGATGAACAGGTACAGGTAGAGCTACTAAGTCTAAACGATCACAAGTCAAACATTGCACTTCATATTATGCAACATTCATTATGTACTTCAGTACTGAGTTAGTTGTATGGTTTTCACTGAGCACACAATTGGCATTTAATCAGATTCATTTTCCTTTATTTCAGATTTTGCATTCCACTTAGTTTTATTCCATTACACTGCTCACATGGGCAATACAGGGCCAACCAACAGTCAGTTTTGCTAGAGACTTGGGCAATGGAGGGTGAAGCTTTGAAGCCTTGACAATGCCAGCCACTCGTGCTGGCGAAACGTCGGAAAAATCATTAGATGAACGTCGGCCGAAGAACCTGAGACAGAAGTCAATAGGCAGTTTGTCAACAAGTGGCCACGAAAGCCTTAAAAATTTTGTAAGATATCTAAAGTTACATAAGAAGAAAGTTTTTGATATCTATATATTCAGTTTTCTCACATACAGAGAATGTTTTATAGAGAGCTCGCATAGCTTATCGCACCCCACACCATAAGGCCTCTGGCGGGGCAAGTGCTCACCAGGGTCTGTCGTATGTGCAGGCGACCATCACTCTCGGCAGAGGCTCGAGTCCTCCCTCGGGCATGGGTGTGTGTGTGTTTGTCCTTAGGATAATTTAGGTTAAGTAGTGTGTTCAACAAAAGCAAAACGAAGATAATCGAATGTAGTCAAATTAAATCGGGTGATGCTGAGGGGATTAGATTAGGAAATGAGACACTTAAAGTAGTAAAGGAGTTTTGCTATTTGGGGAGCAAAATAACTGATGATGGTCGAAGTAGAGAGGATATAAAATGTAGACTGGCAATAGCAAGGAAATCGTTTCTGAAGAAGAGAAATTTGTTAACATCGAGTATAGATTTAAGTGTCAGGAAGTCGTTTCTGAAAGTATTTGTATGGAGTGTAGCCATGTATGGAAGTGAAACATGGACGATAATCATTTTGGACAAGAAGAGAATAGAAGCTTTCGAAATGTGGTGCTACAGAAGAATGCTGAAGATTAGATGGGTAGATCATATAACTAATGAGGAGGTATTGAGTAGGATTGGGGAGAAGAGAAGTTTGTGGCACAACTTGACTAGAAGAAGGGATCGGTTGGTAGGACATGTTTTGAGGCATCAAGGGATCACAAATTTAGCATTGGAGGGCAGTGTGGAGGGTAAAAATGGTAGAGGGAGACCAAGAGGTCAATACACTAAGCAGATTCAGAATGATGTAGGTTGCAGTAGGTACTGGGAGATGAAGAAGCTTGCACAGGATAGAGTAGCATGGAGAGCTGCATCAAACCAGTCTCAGGACTGAAAACAACAACAACAACAACAAGTAGTGTGTAAGCTTAGGGACTGATGACCTTAGCAGTTGAGTCCCTTAAGATTTCATACACATTTGAACATTTGAACGACCACCACTTGCATGCAGACACAGTCTGTCTTCATCGCTGAATAGCATAGTGTGCCTTTCCATCAGCCAAATGTTCCTCTGACGGCACCAGTCTAGGCCTGCACCTCGATGCTTTGGCATGAGCAGAAGACGGGCGAGATGTGTGCATGCCTGCAGCCGTACTTCTAGCAAACAGTTCGCAACAATTTGTGTTGACACGTTTGGGCTCTCATGCACTCTTATCTGTGATGCAGTAGCTGTACGTCCGACCACTGCTGCCTTTACGACGAACCTGGAGGGTGTCTACGCTGCAGTGAAGTCCAGAACCTCATTTACAGATGAGAATGTTCATGGAACCACTGATCCCAGCATCGTTGGATATCTGATGCAGCACAATCAACCTTCGTCGTAATTCTCCGAAAGGAACCCACTGCCACTCGGAAGGCCACAGTCTCAAACCTTTCAGCCTCGCTCAGTTGGCTGTAGGAAGCACGAGTGCATTGTGGCATGGCTGGCTGGCTGCCTGCTTGCTTCACACGTTTGCACCACTCTAATAGAGAACCAGAAATTTCAGAGGGTAGACACAGCGTAGTGGCATAGCTACCAGAGCGCGATGTGGCTTACGGCAGACGATATTGAAATAATCAGTACATTTACATCTCCCAGGTGACATGTGTGATCACCAGATCAAAATCGATATCGTCTTTACACTATGAAAAAAAATGGTATACATGGAGATTACAAATATCCTTAACGAGCAAAAAGTTGTTTGAGGTGAAAAATTTGCCACCTTACTCTGCATAATAGTTTTTGGTCCTGCTAATAGTTTTTGGTCGACTTTGTCCAAGTACAGAAACAAACAGAAGTACTCAGTCTCGGCGGGAATAGTGCAACGTACTCTGATGCTTTCATAAATTATTCAGAGGCTAGGGGTGTTTCCCATTTCCATCCCTTATGTGGCGTATGTGATAAGTGATTGCTCTGACGTGGATGAGATTAATAAGAAAGTGGTTCAAAAATGGCGCTGAGCACTATGGGACTTAAGTTCTGAGGTCATCAGTCGCCTAGAACTTAGAACTAATTAAACCTAACTAACCTAAGGACATCACGCACATCCATGGCCAAGGCAGGATTCGAACCTGCGACCGTAGCGGTCACGCGTTTCCAGACCGAAGCGCCTAGAACCGCACGGCCACAATGGCCGGCTAAGAAAGTGGTCTGCAGGACTACGACAGACGAAAGATTGCCAGTCCGAAGAAAATCCGAGTTGACCAGAGCCATACGACCAATTGGACAATTTTGGATGAACGATTTTGCCACCTCAGAAGATTTTAATACACTGAGGTGACCAAAGCCACGACACACCTCCTAACATCGTGTGCGATCTTTTGCCCGGCTTAGCGCAGCACTCAACGTGGGAAGGAGTCAACAAACCGTTGGAAGTTCCCCACAGAAATATTGAGGCATGCTGCCTTGCCGGCCGGGATGGCCGTGCGGTTCTAGGCGCTACAGTCTGGAACCGCGAGACCGCTACGGTCGCAGGTTCGAATCCTGCCTCGGGCATGGATGTGTGTGATGTCCATAGGTTAGTTAGGTTTAAGTAGTTCTAAGTTCTAGGGGACTGATGACTTCAGAACTTAAGTCCCATAGTGCTCAGAGCCATTTGAGCCTGCTGCCTCCACAGCCGTCCGTAACTACGAACTTGTTGCCAGTGCAGAATTTTGTGAACGGACTGATCTCTCAAGTATGTCCCATAAACATTCGTTAGGAGTCACGTCGGCGATATAACTCTCCAACTTATTCGCTCGCATTCTCCAGAAAGTTCTTCGAACCGGTTACGTGGCGCACTGTCAGCCATAAAAATTCCGTTGTTGTTTGGGAACATAAAGTCCAGGAGTGGCTGCAAATAGTCTCCATGTAGCCAAAAATTACCATTTCCAGTTAATGATCTGTTCAGTTCGACCAGAAGACTCGGTTCATCCCATACAACACACACCACGACACCGAGCGAGGTGGCGCAGTGGTTAGACACTGGACTCGCATTCGCGAGGACGACGGTTCAATCCCGCGTCCGGCCATCCCGATTTAGGTTTCCGGTGATTTCCCTAAATTGCTCCAGGCAAATGCCGGGAAGGTTCCTTTCAAAGGGCACGGCCGACTTCCTTCCCCGTCCTTCCCTAATCCGATGAGACCGATGACCTCGCTGTCTGGTCTCCTTCCCCAAACAAACCAACCAACCAACCCAATACACCATTACGGAGTCACCATCGCTTGTAACTTGGGTCCACTGCCCCGTTGGATCTGCACCACACTCTAACCCTACTGTCGACTCTTAAGAACAGAAATCGGGAGACATCGGACCAGGCCACGGGTTTCCAGTCATCTAAGGTCCAACCGATATGGTCACAAGGACAAGAGAGGCGCTGCAGGTGATGTCGAGCTGTTAGCAAAGGCATTCGTGTCGGTCGTCTGCTGCCATAGCCCAATAACGCCAAATTTCGCTGCACTGTCCCATCGGATACCTTCGTCATATGTCCAACATTGATTTCTGCGGTTATTTCAAACACTGTTGCTTGCCTGCTAGCACCTTCAAATGTAAGCAAACGGCGCTGCTCTCGGTCGTTAAGTGAAGGCTGTCGGCCACTGCGTTGGCCGTGGTGAGAGGTGAGGCCCGAAATTTGGTGTTCTAGGCTCACTGCTGACACTGTGGATTGCCAGTATCTTGAACTGACCAAAAATTTCCGAAATGGAGCTTGACGCTCGGGACATTCCAACTACCATTCCGCGTTGGCCGCTGTCGACAGGGGATCTCAAGTTGATTCCGTATTTCTAGATTTCCGGGAAGCTTTTGACACCGTTCCTCACAAGCGACTTCTAATCAGGCTGCGGGCCTACGGGGTGTCGTCTCAGTTGTGCGACTGGATTCGTGATTTCCTGTCAGGAAGGTCGCAGTTCGTAGTAATAGACGGCAAATCATCGAGTAAAACTGAAGTGATATCAGGTGTTCCCCAGGGAAGCGTCCTGGGACCTCTGCTGTTCCTGATCTATATAAATGACCTGGGTGACAATCTGAGCACTTCTCTTAGGTTGTTCGCAGATGATGCTGTAATTTACCGTCTAGTAAGGTCGTCCGAAGACCAGTATCAGTTGCAAAGCGATTTAGAAAAGATTTCTGTATGGTGTGGCAGGTGGCAGTTGACGTTAAATAACGAAAAGTGTGAGGTGATCCACACGAGTTCCAAAAGAAATCCGTTGGAATTCGATTACTCGATAAATAGTACAACTCTCGAGGCTGTCAATTCAACTAAGTACCTGGGTGTTAAAATTACCAACAACTTCAGTTGGAAAGACCACATAGATAATATTGTGGGGAAGGCGAGCCAAAGGTTGCGTTTCATTGGCAGGACACTTGGAAGATGCAACAAGTCCACTAAAGAGACAGCTTACACTACACTCGTTCGTCCTCTGTTAGAATATTGCTGCGCGGTGTGGGATCCTTACCAGGTGGGATTGACTGACGTCATCGAAAGGGTGCAAAAAAGGGTAGCTCGTTTTGTATTATCACGTAATAGGGGAGAGAGTGTGGCAGATATGATACGCGAGTTGGGATGGAAGTCATTAAAGCAAAGACGTTTTTCGTCGCGGCGAGATCTATTTACGAAATTTCAGTCACCAACTCTCTCTTCCGAATGCGAAAATACTTTGTTGAGCGCAACCTACATAGTTAGGAATGATCATGAAAACAAAATAAGAGAAATCAGAGCTCGGACAGAAAGGTTTGGGTGTTCGTTTTTCCCGCGCGCTGTTCGGGAGTGGAATGGTAGAGAGATAGTATGATTGTGGTTCGATGAACCCTCTGCCAATCACTTAAATTTGAATTGCGGAGTAGTCATCTAGATGTAGATGTAGATGTTCAGGGTCTGTCAATTCTCGGCGTGCAGACATGTGGGGAAACCATTCCACACGAATGACCTGAGTACAAATGATACTTCTGCCAATGCATTGCCCTTGTATACCTTGAGCACGCACTACCACCGCCATCTGTATACGTACACATCGCTGTTCCGTCCCTTCTGCCGCCTTAGTGGACGTGCAGTGAGCAGGAGGTGCGAGTGTGTCTCTAGTGTGGGGATGCCAGGCGTTGCGGTCGATGGTTCAGCTCCAACAATCGATGTTCACAGAATGAGATTTTCACTCTGCAGCTCAGATGGTAGAGCACTTGTCCACCAAAGGCAAAGGCCCCGAGTTCGAGTCTCGGTCCTTCACACAGTTTTAATCTGCCAGGAAGTTTCAATCGATGTTCTGCCGTCCCAAACACTGCAGAGCATTTGGCTTACGCTTGGATTTTCAGACTGCTATTTTGTTTTTAAAGTATTGGATCAAGCTGAAGTGAAATAAAAGAGGAAATTATGGACGTATCAAAATGTTACTCATTTTCTTTGTCATTTATTACCGGAAAAAACTCTTATACGCATGTATTTCCTAAATCGGACTGTAAACAGTCCCGTATTACACTCATGTGTCTAATTCGTAAAATTCTTCACACACTCTTCCTATTTTTGTGGAAACCACCTGAGGTACGCAGTGGTCGATGACAAACAATTCACTAATCCTGGCCAGAGGAAGAGATGTGTCTTTAACATTTGCAACTTTGTGGAGTAAAAACCTCTCAAACTGTTAGAGTAAAACGGTATTACACCAGTTTTTTCAAGAATTAAATAGAAATTGTATACATGACGCAAGTAATTTTTAATTTAATGTCTAGAAATGTACTCACACAGATTTGTCCTATTATATTTTCTGAAAAAAATATTCAAAATTTTCAATAATTTGACAGATATTATATCTGTGGAAGATGTTCCCACAGATAGTCAACGTGGTTCTACAGGCAATTGTTCCTGTTTCAAACTGCGTCTCAAGAATAATGTATTATTTTGGTAAACATTTTTGGAATACAGTGATCAATAGATTATTATATTTTGACTAAAGTTCAGTCTTGATCACACCATTTGTGTTTCAATGATATAGGTAACCGGTTTCGGTTATTTTTACATAACGATCATCAGACCCATGGCTCCCTTAGGATGGTAGGCGGAAGTTGACTTCGTAGCAGCTGAGTAGAGCTCCGCCTACCATCCTAAGGGAGCCATGGGTCTGATGATGGTTATGTAAAAATAACTGAAACCGGTTACCTATATCATTGAAACATAAATGGTGTGATCAAGACTGAACGTTAGTCAAAATATAATAACGTATTATCTTCGTAGGCAATGACATGGTTGGTTCCATGAAAACATGGTACGGTTTCGCAGTAGACTTCTCACACTGTGGAAATATTAGCGAGGCACATGTGTAACACAGTTACGACAGTTTATTGTCCTAATGCGGACGGTGTGGCTAGTGTGGAAGAAAGCTCTGATACTTGATCCTTATTTACAGAAAGCTGAAGTTTAAATTCTGCATTTAAAAACCGTGTTCATGTGAGAGAATATGATCGTAGCTGTGTTTGACCACCGCACAGTGTCTCAAACGAGATGTATCCTTATTAGCACCCCGGATGTTCGAAACCATTTAAGATTACTTTAAGGCAACAAGGTGTCAACACAGGCTGTGGCGAAACTCCAGCTGGATTTTACACTAAATATGCAGCGCAGTTAAGTGCTTTCCTAGCTCAAATATATCGGGAGTCGCTTGTGGAGCGAGAAATCCTTTGTGGCTCGGAAAAGACCACAGGCTACTCATGTTTACAGAATGACTAAAAGGTGGCGTGCGCAGAACTGAACGACAGTATCGCCGACCTCTGTTTCAGTGTCCTCCAACTCAAACACTGTACAAATATTCTGGTCCCACCGCTGTGATGTGTTCTGCGATCGGCAGGAAAGAACTAACGATCAAGTTTGAACACCCTTTAGTGCAGGCCAAGAAGGCATTTTAGTTATAATACTTTCCAAACGCAAGAACAACAAGAAGTAGAACAATTCTTGTGGTGGCAGAAATCAGATAAGGGTACAAGACAATGGAAAGAAAATAATAACCAAAATACTACTCTACGCAATTACAAAGATACAACGTTCTAATACACTCCTGGAAATTGAAAAAAGAACACATTGACACCGGTGTGTCAGACCCACCATACTTGCTCCGGACACTGCGAGAGGGCTGTACAAGCAATGATCACACGCACGGCACAGCGGACACACCAGGAACCGCGGTGTTGGCCGTCGAATGGCGCTAGCTGCGCTGCATTTGTGCACCGCCGCCGTCAGTGTCAGCCAGTTTGCCGTGGCATACGGAGCTCCATCGCAGTCTTTAACACTGGTAGCATGCCGCGACAGCGTGGACGTGAAACGTATGTGCAGTTGACGGACTTTGAGCGAGGGCGTATAGTGGGCATGCGGGAGGCCGGGTGGACGTACCGCCGAATTGCTCAACACGTGGGGCGTGAGGTCTCCACAGTACATCGATGTTGTCGCCAGTGGTCGGCGGATGGTGCACGTGCCCGTCGACCTGGGACCGGACCGCAGCGACGCACGGATGCACGCCAAGACCGTAGGATCCTACGCAGTGCCGTAGGAGACCGCACCGCCACTTCCCAGCAAATTAGGGACACTGTTGCTCCTGGAGTATCGGCGAGGACCATTCGCAACCGTCTCCATGAAGCTGGGCTACGGTCCCGCACACCGTTAGGCCGTCTTCCGCTCACGCCCCAACATCGTGCAGCCAGCCTCCAGTGGTGTCGCGACAGGCGTGAATGGAGGGACGAATGGAGACGTGTCGTCTTCAGCGATGAGAGTCGCTTCTGCCTTGGTGCCAATGATGGTCGTATGCGTGTTTGGCGCCGTGCAGGTGAGCGCCACAATCAGGACTGCATACGACCGAGGCACACAGGGCCAACACCCGGCATCATGGTGTGGGGGGCGATCTCCTACACTGGCCGCACACCACTGGTGATCGTCGAGGGGACACTGAATAGTGCACGGTACATCCAAACCGTCATCGAACCCATCGTTCTACCATTCCTAGACCGGCAAGGGAACTTGCTGTTCCAACAGGACAATGCACGTCCGCATGTATCCCGTGCCACCCAACGTGCTCTAGAAGGTGTAAGTCAACTACCCTGGCCAGCAAGATCTCCGGATCTGTCCCCCATTGAGCATGTTTGGGACTGGATGAAGCGTCGTCTCACGCGGTCTGCACGTCCAGCACGAACGCTGGTCCAACTGAGGCGCCAGGTGGAAATGGCATGGCAAGCCGTTCGACAGGACTACATCCAGCATCTCTACGATCGTCTCCATGGGAGAATAGCAGCCTGCATTGCTGCGAAAGGTGGATATACACTGTACTAGTGCCGACATTGTGCGTGCTCTGTTGCCTGTGTCTATGTGCCTGTGGTTCTGTCAGTGTGATCATGTGATGTATCTGACCCCAGGAATGTGTCAATAAAGTTTCCCCTTCCTGGGACAATGAATTCACGGTGTTCTTATTTCAATTTCCAGGAGTGTAGATGCTACAGCGAGTGTCTTCTGGGCCAGAGCCGGCGTAGGTACTGGCTGGGGCTATTCCTAGCTGTAGGTACCCACTGCCAGTCTGACTCTGCTGGCGTGCTTACAACGCCGATTGGGTGGAGTGCTACACATAGTAACATTACTTACAATTGATGGATCATTGTCGTATTACTTTTCACGAAGTAGTTCCGTGTTTATGCAGAAAGCCTGTTGGTGTTTACATCCACTGGCGATGTTTTGATCTGAGCTCTGGAATGGAGGTCGGCAACCGACCTTGCTTGGCTGTTGTGCGGGCCCTCTAACTGACAAGGGGCCGCAATGACAATATTCGTATGCATGTGTATGTTTGCTGGTGAATTATAACCTCAACAAAAGAGATATACCATAGAAACGAGCTATTAGAAAAATAATAGGTGTAATACAAAATATATGTGGTTGAAAATGAGAAGTAATGAGGAGTTTGTACTGTGCCATAATTGTAGTCAATGTGTGTTGAGGTGAAACTAGTTCTGTCTCAATGTTTGGTCGTTCCTCGTCCCAGGACGAGGGAGAGAGAGAGAGAGAGAGAGAGAGAGAGAGAGAGAGAGAGACAGAATCTTAAAAAAAGATCCACTACATACCTGCTACTAAACGGAACAATAGTTTATCTGTACTCCTCGATAGCTCATAAGTGGGGTTACAAAAACTCCAATTATTGTCAAAGAAAATGAGCCTTAGTGGTTACTGTCATAACGATTAATGCGATTGGAAGTGATCAAAAATCATCTAGTCACGATGCAAAAACTTTACGCTAATTGGAATGGCTCTACCTTCAGTGAACAACACTTTGTTTTGCAAACTCGCCCTCCTTTGCAGTAGTTTGTATACAGTCGCTTTGCTATAGTGACATTCTGTAAATAATTAACTCGCTATCACTTGACACTGTAGGTGTTGCACGTCCACATATTTGTGATTCAATCTTCATACAGAATCAGACTAACGCTTTAATTTGTTACTCCTTAAAATGTTTTGCTGACTGTATGTATGAGTTTGTTAGAGTGCTAGTACACAATGACAGGTAATAAAATTCACGTCCCTTCTTTCAAAATGTGATTTTAAATGAAATAGCACTCATTAATAATACACTTGCCATACACTGTAGGCAACTTACGCTCAGTGTGCATTCAGTATTAGTTGAAATATCGACATATTTAATAAATGATGTCTCGTCTGCATCAAAGACGTAATGTGAGCCTGTGTCAGCGTTAACGACTCAGTCAAGCTTGGAACTATAGAATCCTTTTATCTCGATGATAACTTTTCCCTACTTTTTCTCCGTTTCTTATCAGACATATGGTTAGTTGCTATTGGAAAATGCTTTACAAACCTCTTTTAATATTTTAATGACATTATTAATAACCTGATTTAAATTGCTTCTGTCGCATTTGACTATTCTTTCATAAATTATATCTGTGAGTCAGTTGCGTTTCTGCCACTGTTTGGATACAAGCATTAAACCCAATATTAAGATCCTCTTTATTTATTGTAGCTTTTTCCCTTTTCAATGATGGAATAAAGATTCAATGGGAAAATTAAAACTTATGGAACTCAAGATTAATTCTATCTTACTAGCACTTTATTTGTTGTTCTTTTCATAATTCAATTACAATACGTCTCGGATCGTATAAAAGTGACAAGAACTATTCCCCTAGCGATTCGAGATGTAACACACAAAAAATAATCAAACAAAAAGCCTGATTGCAACCTTTACTTGTCTCCCAAATTAGGATAATTTTACAGCAAAATTATGCATCACCAGGTGTTAGGATCTGATAGACGTAACCTGATAGCCAAGGTAATTGTCACTCACCACAAAAACGTATTGGTGGTTTCTGCATATGAACGGTTCACCTACGGTACTACTAATTAAAAACCACAGAAAAATCACAACTCTCATCTGGCGGAGTACACTATGTAAACATGACTAGTTCGTCTCCGTATGCATCAGTGCCAAGTGCCAACTGATGAATTACTACTTTGGACTTATGCAACGTCACTATCTTCATAGTACCCATCTACATAACATACAGTTCACAGCTTCACCCAATCAGCTTTGTTTGGGGCCTTTACCAGTGTGCTGGCGTGTGCAAAAAAGGAACACATGAGAACACTATGGACCTTTTTCAGGTCAACGGCTGGATCCAGTACTTAAGACTCACTAAGGCACCGATTCAGTAGTCACATTGTGGAGAATTGTTAAACCCATTCCATCCAAGAATTTTGTGACTCCATGTCATCAACCACAATTAAACCTTCGAGGTACCAAAACTGAAGTACAATCAATTAATACTTTAAGACGTACTCGCGTGAGGTGACTGGATTTCGGCGCAGTGACATCAGTTGCTCCGTATGTTTCGGCGAAATCACGTGAACCACTAAATCATCCTCAGAACATAGGGTAAATCCGGGAGACGCACTGCTTGCGGTGTACACCGCGCACCCCCTCGTAATTTCGGCAAACACCGGCAGAGTGTACTCGTATCGGCACTGCAGTTGCTCAGTGGATGCCAGGCTATAGGAAAAGTGTTTGCGTTTCGGTAGAGGACGTTTTACATAAGCTCTGGCGGAATAACTGAGGTAGGTCTATAACTATCCCTTAAAAATCTTTTTCAGCGTCACGAGCAGTTCTCAGTGTATCATAAACAGTCAAATATTTCCAAATGTTTGAGTAAATGTACTAACAGTAAGTTCCATTGGGTGTGTTTTGACTGTAGTACGGCCATCTTGGTTATCAAGGTCATCAATTTATAAGGTGCAGCATCTCTTCCTACAGATCGGGATACATCATCATCATTTAAGACTGATTATGCCTTTCAGCGTTCAGTCTGGAGCATAGCCCCCCTTATACAGTTCCTCCATGATCCCCTATTCAGTGCTAACATTGGTGCCTCTTCTGATGTTAAACCTATTACTTCAAAATCATTTTTAACCGAATCCAGGTACCTTCTCCTTGGTCTGGCCCGACTCCTCCTACCCTCTACTGCTGAATCCATGAGTCTCTTGGGTAACCTTGCTTCTCCCATGCGTGTAACATGACCCCACCATCCTAGCCTGTTCGCCCTGACTGTTACATCTATAGCGTTCATTCCCAGTTTTTCTTTGATTTCCTCATTGTGGACACCCTCCTGCCATTGTTCCCATCTACCAGTACCTGCAATCATCCTAGCTACTTTCATATCCGTAACCTCAACCTTGTTGATAAGGTAACCTGAATCCACCCAGCTTTCGCTCCCGTACAACAAAGTTGGTCGAAAGATTGAACGGTGCACAGATAACTTAGTCTTGGTACTGACTTCCTTCTTGCAGAAGAGAGTAGATCGTAGCTGAGCGCTCACTGCATTAGCTTTGCTACACCTCGCTTCCAGTTCTTTCACTATGTTGCCATCCTGTGAGAATATACATCCTAAGTACTTGAAACCATCCACTTGTTCTATCTTTGTTCCTCCTATTTGGCACTCAATCCGTTTATATTTCTTTCCCACTGACATTACTTTCGTTTTGGAGATGCTAATCTTCATACCATAGTCCTTACATTTCTGATCTAGCTCTGAAATATTACTTTGCAAACTTTCAATCGAATCTGCCATCACAACTAAGTCATCCGCATATGCAAGACTGCTTATTTTGTGTTCACATATCTTAATCTCACCCAGCCAGTCTATTGTTTTCAACATATGATCCATAAATAATATGAACAACAGTGGAGACAGGTTGCAGCCTTGTCTTACCCCTGAAACTACTCTGAACCATGAACTCAATTTACTGTCAACTCTAACTGCTGCCTGACTATCCATGTAAAGACCTTTAATTGCTTACAAAAGTTTGCCTCCTATTCCATAATCTTGTAGAACAGACAATAACTTCCTCCTAGGAACCCGGTCATATGCCTTTTCTAGATCTATAAAGCATAGATACAATTCCCTGTTCCACTCATAACACTTCTCCATTATTTGCCGTAAGCTAAAGATCTGGTCCTGACAACCTCTAAGAGGCCTAAACCCACACTGATTTTCATCCAATTGGTCCTCAACTAATACTCGCACTTTCCTTTCAACAATACCTGAGAAGATTTTACCCACAACGCTCATTCAAGAGATACCTCTGTAGTTGTTACAATCTTTTCTGTTTCCATGTTTAAAGATTGGTGTGATTACTGCTTTTGTCCAGTCTGATGGAACCTGTCCCGACTCCCAGGCCATTTCAATTATCCTGTGTAGCCATTTAAGACCTGACATTCCACAGTATTTGATGAGTTCCGACTTAATTTCATCCACCCCAGCCGCTTTATTGCACTGCAATCTATTGACAATTTTTTCCACTTCCTCAAATGTGATCCTATTTCCATCATCATTTCTATCTCATTCTCCCTCGAAATCTGAAACATTACTGATCGCATTTTCACCTACATTGTGCAACTCTTCAAAATATTCCCTCCATCTGCCCAAGGCATCCACAGGATTCACCAGCAGTTTTCCTGACCTGTCCAAAATACTTGTCATTTCCTTCTTACCTCCCTTTCGAAGACTGCTAATTACACTCCAGAATGGTTTTCCAGCAGCTTGACTCATAGTCTCCAACCTGTTTCCAAAGTCTTCCCACGATTTCTTCTTGGATGCTGCAATTATCTGTTTGGCTTTGTTTCTTTCTTCAACATAACTTTCTCTGTCTACCTGGGTTCTGGTATGTAGCCATTTTTGATACGCCTTCTTTTTCCTTTTACAGGCTGCCTTGACTATCATTCCACCAAGCTGTTTGCTTCATCCTACTTTTACACACTACTGTTCCAAGACATTCTTTAGCCACTTCTAGTACTGTGTCCCTGTACCTTGTCCATTCCTTTTCCAATGACTGTAATTGACTACATTCAACTAACTGGTACCTTTCTGAGATCGCTGTTATGTACTTGTGCCTGATTTCCTTATCCTGAAGTTTCTCCACTCTTATCCTCCTACATATGGCCCTAACCTCCTGCACTTTCGGCCTCACAATCCCAATTTCACTGCAGATTAAATAATGATCAGTGTCATCAAAGAATACCCTGAATACACGTGTGTCCCTCACAGCCTTCCTGAATTCCTGATCTGTTATTATATAGTCAATGACAGATCTGGTTCCCCTGCCTTCCCAAGTATACCGGTGAATGTTCATATGTTTAAAAAAGGAGTTTGTGATTACTAAGCCCATACTGGCACAGAAATCCAAGAGTTGTTTCCCGTTCCTGTTGGCCTCCATATCCTCTCCAAATTTACCCATAACCTTTTCATACCCTTCTGTTCGATTTCCAATCCTGGCGTTAAAATCACCCATGAGCAGAACACTGTCCTTGTCCTTTACTCTAACAACTACATCACTGAGTACCTCATAAAAACTATCCATCTTATCTTGATCTGCCCCTTCACAATGCGAATATACTGATACAATCCTAATTTTCTTGCTAGACACTGTCAAATCTATCCACATCAGTCGTTCGTTTACATACCTTATTGCAACTACGCTGGGTTCCATTTCTTTCCTGATGTAAAGCCGTACACCCCATTGTGCTGTTCCTGCTTTGACTCCTGACAGGTAGACCTTGTATTCTCCCACTTCCTCTTCTTTCTCACCCCTTACCCGAATGTCACTAACAGCTAAAACGTCCAGCCCCATCTTACTTGCAGCCTCTGCCAGCTCTACCTTCTTCCCAGAGTAGTCCCCATTGATATTAATAGCTCCGCATCTCATTACCATTTGTTTGCCAAGTCGTATCTTAGGAGTCCCTGGTTTGTCAGTTAGAGGTGG